>NC_090921.1:731524756-732138922 GCF_040938575.1 Ambystoma mexicanum | reverse complement strand
TTCCAGGACCAACCAGGAAGCGCAGAGAGAAAACGAGGCTCTGTCAGCACAATGATAGGCTCCACCAACAGGTAGCCATGCAGGAGAGACTGATAGAGTATAGTAAGGCCTTAACTGAGGAACTGAAAGCGCAGGCTCTTGCATTGCAACAGGGAGCCGGGGCTTACAGAGATGAAGTTCGCTGGGAAAGGGAAACACCTGAGCATAACCTCAGGAGCCCTAGTACCAGAGGCCTTCATCTCTCTCAGTCCTTGGACTCTGCCACCCCCATGTCTCCTGGCGCACATGAGCACAGGGCCACAGGGGGGGAAGATTATTATCCAGCCAAAAGTATGAGGTTCATAGGCCAGTACCTCCCAGGAATGGATGGGCGGGCATCCGGGTATGGGCACCCAAGCACAGTGCAATTTAGTGGGGAACCCCATGAAAGTAGGCCCACTAAGGGCATCCTAAAAACCTCTGCCCAGTTAGGTCAGTGGGAGGGGTACCCACATCTTCCCAACCCAGGGTACTACCAGAGAAGGGATAGCTACCCTTCCCGGGATCAGCCCAGGGGAGAAAATAGAACCCTGTACCAGCCTGAGCGGGTTTCACAGTTAGAGCACCAGGTCCAAAATATGGCACGGGATCTGGGTCACATACTGAGAGCTCAACAGAACCCTCAGATGAGCATGCCACCACAGAATGCCCCAAACTCTGGAACCGGAAACAAAATCTCCTACCCCTGGAAGTCTGCCACCCAAGGAGCAGAGAGGAGGTAGGAGAAACAAAGGACCCAAACAGACCCACTTTGAGGAGGAGGTACAGATCTTCCAATTTGAGGGAGAGGGATCCCAAGAAGATCCTGGGGAAAGGATCTTTTCCTTCAGAGATGGGGGAACTCCTCCCAAGGAAAAATGGGTCCCAAGGGATTCCAATCCAGACTGGGTAGATGTGGGGATTGAGCTGTCGCCACCCATCATCCTATCCCAGAACCAACAATACCAAAAACCCCTGGTTCAAACCCATCCTGGTGACTGTCTCCAAAAAGGGGGGGCGGCCCAGAACCGGAACCAGGGGAACCTAAAACCGAATCAATAGACTGGGTAGATTTTGGGATCGAGCTGTCGCCGCCCATCATCCTATCCCAGAACCAACAATACCGAAAACCCCTGGTTCAAACCCATCCTGGTGACTGCCTCCAAAAAGGGGGGGCGGCCCAGAACCGGAATCAGGGGAACCTAAAACCGAATTAATAGACTGGGTAGATGTGTGGATCGAGCTGTCGCCGCCCATCATCCTATCCCAGAACCAACAATACCAAAAAACCCTAGTCCAAACTCACCCTCTCCACAGAATTTTGTCCAGATCTCTTCTCTCTCAATGTTCAAAACCAGAAAATTAGCCCAGCAGTTGTCCAAAAATGTGCATTATCTGCGCCCCCTTGAGGAGAAGGAGGGAAGATACTATGCCCCAGTACAAGTACTGGGGCAGGGTACAATTTTGGCACTGGTGGACACTAGATGCCAAGCTACTCTTCTGTCCAAAAGGGCCTTTGATGAACTAAATGCAGGAAGGGGGGAGAATTACCGTATTCCTCTCACCTCTCTTCCTGGACAACTCCAGAACTTTGACGGGAAGGAAATTCTCGTCAAGGGGACTGCAGATTTGGACATCAAAATTGGGCGACACAAGGTGAAACACCCGGTCATAGTAGTGACTCCAGAGGGCACCCCTCCTTTACTAGGGAATGACCTCCTGAGAAGGTTGTCACCCCTAATAGATTGTGTAAACAAGGTCCTCTGGACCCAGACTAGCCGACCAATAAAATTAAAGCAGAGTGTCAACTATGTTGGCTTAAACGGCACCTGCCACATGGTTGAACAAAAATCTGACCAAGTAGAATTTCACTTCCAGAATAACCAAATTCCAGACGTGACAGTAATAGCAGTAGGACAACAGACTGGTGGTGGGGGGGTCCTCTCTATTTCTGAAAATCAACCTTCCTTCCAGTTTAAGGTGGTATTCCACACTGGAAGGAAACACTCTGAAATTCTTTACTAATCCACAATCAGACATTCCCACTCCGATAGTCCAGAAAGATATGAAATCATCTCAGAGCCTGGCTGATATTCAGCAAATTGGAGAGCAGTTGTTCTTCCCTGTTCAGTTAAATGATGGGAAGGACTCTGTTCTCACCTGAGTGTGTGTGAACAACGGTAAGAGCTTCATCAGCGATATCCATGTTCCGCCAACTCCCAAAAGATCCAGCCATTCCCACATTCAAACTGATAGACAAATGGGAAATGGATCTGGAAACACCCAATTCCAAACATCTCCTGCCAAGCAGGTGTATGTTCCAAATCTCCATTGGCAACAAGAGCATAGTCCATAATTGTTGGGTCGTGCAAGATGTCACTGCCGCATTTTACTTAGGCAGTGACATTCTCAATCGCTTTGCCATTAGTTTGGACCTAATAAACTTCAAAGCTTGGTCCCGATTAGCGGATAATCCCATGGGCTTTGACGATCCAGAAAAAGCATTTAGGTCAGCTCAATTGCTACCTTATGCAGTTGAAATTCAGGTTAAAGAGGAAGTCACCATCCCAGAAAGGACCCGACAATTCTCCCTGGAAGTGAAAGTTAAAAGAGGACAAAAATTGAAAAACCCTGATGCTTATATTCATCTAAATGCTTCTCTCCAACAGCAAGGGTTGGGGGTAAACCCAACACCATTAGTCAACATAGAACATGACACCATTCCAATAGCGGGGGATAACAGCAACTTAAAGATTATTACTCTAGCCGCAGGCACCATTATTGGAATGGCGGTTGATGACCGACATTTTTCCATTGATTTACGAAATGAACTGTTAGGACCAATCCCCAAGGACTGTTTTGACAGTGACAGTGATGACAATACAACACCAGACAGGATCTTTACCCGGCATGGGGGGAACTTCCTGGTGTACACTTCCTGCCCTTAAGGTAAGGACGATGTGACTTGTGACTTCAGGAGGGATGAGGTGATATTCCATGTCCATGAGGGCTGCCTTTCCCACCTGAAGCCTCCAGTCCAAATCAGCACTCTGACCAGGGACTTCTCCACCCAGCTGGAGGAGACCGCTGAGATAGCAAAACCAGAAGTCTTTCCAGGCTTCAGGCAGATGGTGGAAGAGAGAGTCAACCTAGCTGATGCCTGCGTGACTCTGGAACAGAAGCAAAAGTTGAAACAAGTTTTCTTGGATTTCCAAGATCTCTTTGCGGTAGACTCATATGACTGTGGTCGCACCGATATCCACACAACAACAATTCCCACGGACCCTGGCATGACTCCAGTGTTTGTGAAGCAATATTGCTTGCCTCTCCCATCCATGGAGTACCTTACTGAAATAATTAAGAACCTTGAATCCCGGGGAATAATCCGTCCAGTCCACAGCACCTTCAATAATCCGGTGCTGGGAATATTGAAGCCAAACGGCCAGTGGAGACTCTGCGCCAACCTTAGGGAGCTCAACAAACGGGTCCATACTTCCCGATGGCCTCTTCCCTACATTGACCAAGGGCTGGCCCAGATTCAGGGGTCACAGGTATTCACTGCAATAGACCTGACCAATGGATACTGGACTGTGCCTGTCAGCAGGGAGGACCAATACAAGCTGGCTTTTACCTTTGGGGGCTAGCAGTACACATGGACCCGGACTCCCTTCGGATACCTCAACTCCGGAAATTAATTCAACATTTTCCTACACAAGGCCATGCCCGACCTGGGTGCGAGGGGTAACCTGGTTTATGTAGATGATGTCCTCATCAAAAGTTCAACTGTGGAGGAACAAATAGCGGAAATCCGTTATGTTCTGACCCAGTTGAGGGCCGCCGGAGCAAAACTTTCCTTTCAGAAAGCACAGTGCTATAGAACCCGTGTTAATTTCTTGGGGCATGAGATTACTCCTCAGGGTCTCTGTCCCCAGGAAAAGAAAGTGGCAGCAATCCAGAAACTGAAAGACCCCACAACTCTGCGGGAACTAAGGAGCCTCCTTGGACTGACTAATTACAGCAGAAAGTTCATTGAGGGCTACGCAGAGATCACCAGACCCCTGATTCATCTCTTGAAGGGGGGGTAAAGTGGGAATGGGGTCCAGAACAATCCGAGGCAGTAAGACAGCTCAAAAGAAGCCTCTCACAAGCGCCCTGCCTAGCTTACCCTGTCAGAAACAAGGAGTTTTTCCTGGAGACAGGGTTCTCTAATACGTGCTTGACGGCAGTATTATACCAAAAGCATGACAAGGTCAATAAAGTAATCTCCTATGCGAGCAAAACTTTATCCTCTGTGGAGGAAAACTTCAACGATTGTGAGAAGGCACTCCTGGCAACGGTGTGGGCATTGAAGAATTACCGCCCGTTTATCCAGGGGGAACACATCATAGTGGAGACTCCACACCAGCCTCTGCAATATCTCCAAAGTGACAGAATCCGGGCCGGAAATGTGAGTAATTCCCGAATCACTTCCTGATCCTGTCAATGCAAGGATTTCCTGTGGAGGTCAGATATGGCCAAAACAAGAAGAGTCCCCTCACGCAAGGTCTGGCTGACTTGCATGATTGTGCCAGAGAAAACTGTCTCGAGGACGAAAGTCTAAAAATCAAGAAAAACATGGAGGCATACCTTAATTCCTCACACAAAGTCTTTGAAGAAGACAAGTTATTGTTATTGTTATTGTTATTTTGCATTTATATAGCGCCTTATATACCATTGGTATGGTGTGAAGGCGCTGGTAGGTTGAACGCCCTTGGCAACCGAAGTTCGGGTCAGTAGAGAAAGTAAAGAGAGTCCAAAGGTGCGTGTGCGCACCAGGTATGTGTGCAGCTGGTGCGGAATTCATGTGGTAGCTGCTTCTTAGCGGTAGGTGTGGTGGTTGAGAGATCAGGAGTATGTGTTCGCTAACGCAGGATTTATCCAGACCGAGCGTGGCTGCGTTAGGCCTGAGGAGAACGCCTGGCTGGGGGGTGTGAAACCAACAGTGTTTACTTAGAGTGATGGGGAGTGAGCGGGAGATGTTGATATGAGAACAGTTATACCGAATGCTGTCATAGTATCTCTGTGTTCTAGTTGAGTGGTGGTGTAAAGAGGAGAGTAAGCGTGGGGTGTGGTATGATATATGCTCTTTCAAATGTTCCCTGCATTCCAAGGCATATTATGTACGTCATGCAATTCTATGCGATCAGGTCCTTTCTATGCATTTTATTCATTTCAGCGTTCAAGATTGCCCTACACACTCCTGTCTGCTCGACACACTCACGCACTCTAGTCTACCTTGCGTGCTCTAGTCTATCCCTCATTCTCCAGTGTGCCCCACGCATGCACTCATGTATTCAATACGCATGCGCTCCTGTCTTCCTCGCGCATGCACTCCTGTCTACCCCGCGCATGTACTCTTGTCTGCCTACGCACTCATCCGCTCTGTATACTCATCCGCTCTGTATTCTCATCCGCTCTGTATTCTCATCCGCTCTGTGTACTCATCCGTTCCGTATGCTCATCCACTCTGTACGCTCATCCGCTCTGTACGCTCATCCGATCTACACGCTCATTGATCTACGCATTCATCCGTTCCCCATACTCATCCGCTCTACGTACTCATCCGTTCAACATACTCATCTGCTCTACATACCCATCCGCTCCACACACTCATCCGCTCCACACGTTCATCCGCTCCACACGTTCATCTGCTCCACACGCTCATCCGCTCCACACACTCATCCACTCCACATACTCATCCGCTCCACATACACTCATCCGCTCCACATACACTCATCCGTTCCACATACACTCGTCCGCTCCACATACACTCGTCCGCTCCACATACACTCGTCCACTCCACATACTCGTCCGCTCCACATACTCGTCCAATCCGCACATTCGTCCAATCTATACACTCGTCCAATCTATACACTCGTCCAATCTATACACTCGTCCAATCTACACACTCATCCAATCTACACACTCATCCGGTCCACACCCTCATCGGCTCAACATACTACTCTTCCGCTTGATATACTACTCGTCCGTTCCACACACTCATCCGTTCTACGTATTTATTTGCTCCACACACTCATCTGCTCCACACACTCATCTGCTCCACACACTCATCTGCTCCACACACTCATCTGCTCCACACACTCATCCGCACCACACACTCATCCGCTCCACATATTCATCCGCTCCACCCACTCATCCGTTCCACACATTCATCCGTTCTACGAATTTATCCGCTCCACACACTCACCTGCTCCACACACTCACCTGCTCCACACACTCACCTGCTCCACACACTCATCAGCACCACACACTCATCCGCTCCACACACTCATCCGCTCCACACACTCATCTGCTTCACACACTCATCCGCTCCACAGACTCATCCTTTCCACACATTCATCCGCTCCACCTACTCGTCCGCTCCACACACTCGTCCGCTCCACACACTCGTCCACTCTACGTACTCGTCCGCTCTATGTACTCGTCAATTCCACACACTCATCCGCTCTACATAAATGTTCCCTGCATTCCAAGGCATATTATGTACGTCATGCAATTCTATGCGATCAGGTCCGTTCTATGCATTTTTATTCATTTCAGGCGTTCAAGATTGCCCTACACACTCCTGTCTGCTCGACACACTCACGCACTCTAGTCTACCTTGCGTGCTCTAGTCTATCCCTCATTCTCCAGTGTGCCCCACGCATGCACTCATGTATTCCATACGCATGTGCTCCTGTCTTCCCCGCGCATGCACTCCTGTCTACCCCACGCATGTACTCTTGTCTGCCTATGCACTCATCCGCTCTGTATACTCATCCACTCTGTATTCTCATCCGCTCTGTATTCTCATCCGCTCTGTGTACTCATCCGTTCCGTACGCTCATCCGCTCTGTACGCTCATCCGATCTACATGCTCATCGATCTACGCATTCATCCGGTCCACATACTCATCCGCTCTACGTACTACTCATCCGCTCTACGTACTACTCATCCGCTCTACGTACTCATCCGTTTAACACACTCATCTGCTCTACATACCCATCCGCTCCATACACTCATCCGTTCCATGGGTTCATCCGCTCCACACACTCATCCGCTCCACGTACACTCATCCGCTCCACATATACTCATCCGCTCCACATACACTCATCCGCTCCACATACACTCATCCGTTCCACACACACTCGTCCGCTCCACATACACTCGTCCGCTCCACATACTCGTCCGCTCCACATACTCGTCCAATCTATACACTCGTCCAATCTATACACTCGTCCAATCTATGCACTCGTCCAATCTACACACTCATCCAATCTACACACTCATCCGGTCCACACCCTCATCGGCTCAACATACTACTCGTCCGCTTGACATACTACTCGTCCGCTCTATGTACGCATCCGTTCCACACACTCATCCGTTCTACGTATTTATTTGCTCCACACACTCATCTGGTCCACACACTCATCTGCTCCACACACTCATCTGCTCCACACACTCATCCGCACCACACACTCATCCACTCCACATATTCATCTGCTCCACCCACTCATCCGTTCCACAAATTCATCCGTTCTACGAATGTATCCACTCCACACACTCACCTGCTCCACACACTCACCTGCTCCACACACTCACCTGCTCCACACACTCATCGGCACCACACACTCATCCGCTCCACAGACTCATCCTTTCCACACATTCATCCACTCCACCTTCTCGTCCGCTCCACACACTCGTCCGCTCCACACACTCGTCCACTCCACGTACTCGTCCGCTCTACGTACTCGTCCGTTCCACACACTCATCTGCTCTACATATTTATCCACTCCATACACTCATCCGTACCACACACTCATCTGCACCACACACTCATCCGCTCTCCACACTCATCCGCTCCCCACACTCATCCGTTCCCCCCCACTTAGCCGCTCTCCACACTCAGCCACTCTCCATACTCAGTCGCTCTACCCACTCATCCACTCCCCACAGTCATCCGCTCCCCACAGTCATCCGCTCTCCGCACTCATCCGCTCTCCGCACTCATCCGCTCCCTACACTCATCCGCTCCCCACAGTCATCCGCTCTCCACACTTATCCGCTCCCTAGGCTCATCCGCTCTCCACACTCATCCGCTCTCCACACTCATCCGCTCTCCACACTCATCTGCTCTCCACACTCATCTGCTCTCCACACTCATCTGCTCTCCACACTCAACTGCTCTCCACTCTCAACTGCTCTCCACTCTCAACTGCTCTCCACACTCATCCACTCTCCACACTCATCCGCTCTCCACACTCATCCGCTCTCCACATTCATCCGCTCTCTACACTCATCTATTCTCCACATTCATCCGCTCTCTACACTCATCTGTTCTCCACGCTTATCTGCTCTCCACGCTCTTACACGTTCATCTGGTCTAAACGTTCATCTGGTCTACACGTTCGTCCGTTCAGTATAGTCATCAGTTCTACGCCCTCCTGCGTTCTATTCGCTTCTGTATTTACGTACTCATCAATTCTACACGTACTCATCAACTCTACATGCTCGTCCGCTCTACACACCCAACCACTCTACACACTCATTGGCTTTAGTATGTTCATCTATTCTATACACTCACCCGATTTCCATACTCATTTGATCTTTCTAGTTGTCTGTTCTTCCACTCATGCACTCTTCCACTTAGTGCATTCATCTGTTCTATACGCTTCATCCATTCTAATTATTTCATCCATGTCATTCACTACGTTCCCTCCTCATTCATTATGTCCATTTCATCAGTTTAGATCTCCTTAGTTTCCCAATGATTTGTTCAAATTATCCACTTCACTGTTTTGATCTACATTACTCGTTTAGTTCTGTTTGTCTTTCTAGTTTACATTCAAGTTTATTAGCTGTCAATTTCTCGCATCAGGTAGTTTGATGGGTCGGTGTCATTGTGATGCTGTTAGTTTGGAAAACCGGTTGGTTTTATGGGAAGAGACAGGTTTTCAGTAGTTTGCGGAAGGACGTTAAATCCTCAGTTAGGCGGATGTGGGGTGGGAGCGAGTTCCACAGGGTTGGGGCCAGGGCTGAGAATGATGATCCGCCTAACCTGACTGAGTTTGTTTTAGGAATTACTAGGAGGCCGGCTGAGCTTGATTTTAGGGTGCGAGTGGGATGATAAGGTATTAGCTTGTCTTGAAGATATTGAGGTCCAGTTTTATGCAGTGCTCGATGGGAGAGGCATAGGGTTTTGAAAGCCACCCTACGGGCTACAGGAAGCCAGTGCAGTGTTTTAAGGGCTGGGGAGACGTGGTCTCTTGGACCGAGCGCAAGTAGCATTTTAGCCACCGCGTTTTGTGCCCTTTGGAGTTTATTCAGTTGGTAGGCATGGATTCCGAGGTATAGGGGGTTTGCGTGGTCCAGTCTTGATATAACGATTGATTGGACCGCAGAGAGTCTGTTGGGAAATGAGAGATATGGAAAGATGCGCCTAAGGGTTTTAATGTGGTAGTGGCAGGACTTTGAGACATTGTTAACTTGGCGCGAGAGTGTTAGGTCAGAGTCCAGGGTGCATCCGAGATTTTTCACTGAGTTGGAGCGTGTCGGTGAGTTGCCCATGGCGGGTGGCCAGGGTAGTGGGTGCGGAAGAAGATCGGAGTTGCCGCAAACCATGATTTCTGTTTTGGAGGGGTTTAACAAGAGGTGGCTTTGGGTCATCCAGAGTTCTATGTTAAGGAGGCAGGATGCCAGGTCAGGTCGGGAGTTGGGTTTCGAGTTCAGGAGTTTTAGAATTAGTTGGGTGTCGTCGGCGTAGTTGTAACACAGGATGTTGTGTGAATGAATTATTGCTGGGAGGGTGATCAGGTAGAGATTGAACAGGAGGGCGTATAGACATGCTCTTTGTGGGACTCCCGTGTCGACTGGTCGGGCTTGGGAGGTAAAGCTGGAGAGTGTCGTTATTTGGTGCCTGTCTTTGAGGAATGAAGCTATCCATTTAAGAGCGGTTCCACGAATTCCTAGGGAGTGGAGGCGGTCTAGGAGGATTGAGTGATTGATCGTGTCAAAGGCGGCTGATAGGTCGAGAAGGATTAGTGCGGCGCATCCCGCGGAGTCTGCTGTCATTTTAAGGTCATCCCAGATCGAGGTTAGGGTAGTTTCAGTTTCGTGACACGTTCTGAAACCTGATTGGGCGGGGTCTAGGAGATTGTTGGCTTCGACAAAGGCATTTAGTTGAGAGTAGGCGGTTCGGTCAATGAGTTTGGCAAGGAACCTGGTGTTTGAGATGGGGCGGTAGATTTTGGGCTCGAGAGGGTCGAGCGAAGGTTTTTAATTGGAGGTTTGACATGCACCATTTTGAATGCGTCGGTGTCATAAATCACCAATGTATCAACTGAAAAGGATATGGAAACCAATAAAGGATACAATTTGGTAGGGCTCTTCCGGATCCTATTTTCACAAGACTTGATTGTAGGCAGGTCAAATTAGACCTTCCAAATGATACAACTCTTTGACTGGATAAAACAGGCAGAGAGATGGATCACTGGAAAGGGCGTGGGAATTGTGCAGGAAGTATGCCTAGGATAGATAAAGTATCATAAGAAACTGTCCCAATCAAATTATTAAGATAACACAGTTTTAGCATTAATTCAGACACTGACCTTATGGCAAAACTGAAGTAATCCACGAAAGTTCCTTGAAGAAAACCAGGAGTTGAACAAATGACAAAGGAAGGGAAGATTAGTAAGGGAGACTTATCCCGAACGGCACGAGGCTCTCGCTAGATACCGGGTTGGTGCACCACAGGATAGCGTCCAAAGTACTGTGCACAATAACCTTCAAATAGTTCATAAAATACTTCCTTTCCCACGATGAACAAAAATTAGAATTTCACCTGTTAACTGTCACAGGTACCAAAGCTTCAAAATAGTTCAGAAAACCACGTGCAGGATTACACGCGATAGAATACACGCAGCCAGGCCAGCCGCGCTTGAAAACAGGATCCGCGTGTAGATATTTAGCACGCGAACAGGACACACGCAGCTCAGGACAGCCGCGCTTGAAGACCGCGTCCGCGTGGAGATTTAACACGCAAACAGGATTCACGCAGCTCAGGCCGCGCTTGCAGACAGCGTCCGCGTGGAGATTTGGCACGCGAACAGGATTCACGCAGCTCAGGACAGCCGCGCCTGCAGACAGCGTCCGCGTGGAGATTTGGCACGCAAACAGGATTCACGCAGCTCAGGACAGCCGCGCTTGCAGACAGCTTCCGCGTGGAGATTTGGCACGCGAACAGGATTCACGCAGCTCAGGACAGCCGCGCTTGCAGACAGCGTCCGCGTGGAGATTTGGCACGCGAACAGTATTCACGCAGCTCAGGACAGCCGCGCTTGCAGAGAGCGTCCGCGTGGAGATTTGGCACGCGAACAGGATTCACGCAGCTCAGGACAGCCGCGTTTGCAGACAGCGTCCGCGTGGAGACTTGGCACGCGAACAGGAAACACGCAGCTCCGGAATTAGCGTGTGGAGGAAACACGCTCAAAATAGGCCAAAGAAGTTGCTGAAGGGAATGCGAGAACGCAGGTCCGGAGTTCAGCTACCAAAACGCCAAAATTGACTTAATCAGAAGCAGCGATTGGGGTTTCCACACTGCTTATGTACGCACTGCCGTGATACACGTGACGGACCTAAGTCACGTGAAATTTAACGACGTGAAAAATGCAGACGTCGTTTTCCGGGCAATGCATCGAACAACCTCCATTTTGAGTAGAATGGTCTAGTGGTTCTATGGGCGTAACTCATTTTGTATGGAGAAGTCGTTCCTGGTCCAGAGGTATGTCCAGCAGGCATGACAGTGCCCCCCCCAAAGGAGCAGCCTCTCCCCTTTTCGAGTGGAATCGCCTTAATAAAGCTGGAGCATGAATGTTAGACAGAGGTTCCCAGGATCTATCCTCGGGACCATAACCTTTCCAATCCACCAGATAAAATGGTTTCCCAGACCGTAACCTCAAGTCCAGAATGTCATGTACTTCAAATTCGTCTGACCCTTTCACAGAAATAGCAACAGGCCGTATAGGCAATCTAGTAGCATCTGAACACGGTTTGATGAGTGACACGTGGAATACAGGATGCACTCACCACCGTTGTGGCAAAGCCAGACGGACAGCAGCCGGATTTATAACGTGGAGCACTTCATATGGCCCGATGTATTTAGGCAACAATTTCTTTTTACCGGGTATCCTCAAGTTTTTTTGTGAACAGCATACCTTCATACCTGCTTTGTAGACAGGTGCAGGGATTCTATGAGCATCGGCATAGGTCTTGTCTCGTTTTTTAGCTTGCTCCAATTGCTGCTTAACTTTCTTCTGTAGACTTTTAAGATCTCTAAAATTACGTCCTGCTGCAGGAGTATCCAAAGACAAACTGGAATCCAAAGGAATGGAACGCGTGTGTTGCCCATACAAAGCATAGAAAGGTGAAGTACCTATAGCACTATGAAAGGAATTGTTATAGGCGAGCTCTGCTGCCGGCAGAACATTGAGCCAATCTGACTGAAACTGCAGGCACAAACATCGCAGATATTGTTCCATAGTGCTATTGACTCTCTCAGTCTGTCCATCCGTTTGAGGGTGATAAGCACTAGACAATCTGTCATCAATTAGTAATGCCGAATTTAGTGCTCTCCAAAAACGTGACGCAAATTATGAGCCCCTGTCAGTGATTATCACTGAAGGTAGACCAAAAAACCGGAATATATGCCGGATGAATAGATCAGCCAGACCAGCAGCTGTTGGTACACCAATACAGGGGATGAAAAGCACCAATTTTGTAAAGTAGTCCACCACCACCCATATGGTATCGTAGCCTTTATTTCTTGGAAGTTCAACCACAAAATCCATTGATATCATGTCCCATGGTTTTTTGGGAACAGGTAGAGACTGGAGTAAACCCACTGGTTTGCCAGGAGTGTTCTTGCATTGACTGCATACCGAACATGTTGAAACATAATTTATAACATCTTGTGTTATAGACGGCCACCAACACCATCTTTTCAGTAACTCTAGAGTCTTCTTCTGTCCAGGATAGGCGGCAACCAAGGAATCATGACCCCAACTGAGGGCCTTGTTCTGAGTGGTACCAGTTGGTAGATAAAGTACTCCTTGTTTAAAAGGCAAACCATTGTATATATCAATATTCAATTCCTGAATCAATTGTGGATTTAGTTTCACCCACTCCTGTAACTCGTTTTTTAGGTTGTGCAGAACAACTACATATCACGTGATCTGCCAACAACTTTTTTTGCACCGATGATTCTTCTTTCACCTCTTCACCGATGCGAGACAAAGCATCCGATTTGACATGTTGTCTGGCAGGGCGATAAGTAATTTGAAAATCGTATTGAGCAAAAAAAACATGCCATCTGGCCTGTCTAGCTGTAAGACATTTCATAGTTTTGAATGACTGAAGATTTCTATGATCCGAATACACCACCACCTGATGTTTGGCCCCAAGAAGATGATGTCTCCATTCTTGGAAAGCATCCTTGATTGCAAGTAATTCACGCTCAGTGACAGTATAGTTTTGTTCATATGGGGTAAGTTTGCGTGAGAAGAAAGCAACTGGATGCTCCTCCTTAGTTTCTGGACAAACCTGCGAGAGTACAGCTCCTGTAGCGACACTGGAGGCGTCAGCTTCAACTATAAACTGACCATCCGGATCAGGATGTTGAAGTACAGGTGCAGTGGTAAATGCTTCTTTTAACTTCTCAAAAGAAGCTTGGGCATTCTGGTTCCAACAGAATGGAATTTTAGAACTAGTTAAAGCTGTCAATGGTGCCACTGTTTTGGAGAAAGAAAGAATAAATCTGCGATAAAAATTCGCAAATCCTAGAAATGACTGTAATGACTTGACATTGTGTGGAACAGGCCAATTCAATATGGCCTTCACTTTGGAACGACTCATTCGAACACCTTGATTGGTAATGTCGTAACCCAGAAATTCCACTTCTTGTGCATGAAAGACACATTTCTCGGCTTTAACAAAAAGTTTGTTCTCTCTCAGTCTTTGTAAAACAGCTAAGACGTGTTTAACATGTTCTGGAAAAGATGATGAATATATCAAAATGTCATCCAAGTAAATCACCACGAATTGATCCATCATATCTTTGAAGATATCGTTCATGAAGAACTGAAATGTGGCGGGAGCGTTACAAAGACCAAAAGGCATCACTAAATATTCATAAAAGCCGTACCGCGTCTTAAAAGCGGTCTTCCATTCGTCTCCTTCGCAAATGCAAACCAAATTGTAAGCACCGCGCAAATCCAATTTAGAGAAATACTTGGAAGTTCCTAATTGATCTAACAGAACATTAATCAGTGGTAAAGGATACTGATTCTTTATGGTGATGTCGTTAATAGCCCTGTAATCAATGCAAGGCCTTAGATCTCCTTCCTTCTTTGCAACAAAGAATAAAGGAGAGGCAGCCGGCGATTGAGATGGCCGTATAAATCCCATATCAAGAGCTTTATCAATGTATTCTTTCAAGACAACATCTTCTTTGAGAGTCAAAGAATAAACTCGACCAGTAGGGATTTTAGCTCCAGGAATTAATTCAATTGGACAATCATATTGCCTATGTGGAGGCAACCGTTCTGCCTGACCTTTGTCAAACACATCAGCAAAATCTGCATATTCACTTGGTATATGTGTACCGCTCTGATGTACCACACTGATAGTGGAAATTCCCTCAATAGAGGCCAACATGTGTGATTTATTTGACACCACCTGGTTGGTAAAGCAGTGTTCATTGCAAAAAACGGAAGGATATTGGATCAATCCCGTAACCCAGTCTATGGCGGGATTATGAAGAGTCAACCAATTAAGTCCAAGTAATATTTTGTATTGAGGAGCCGCAATGACAACGAAGACTATTTCCTCCGAATGACCATTTGGTAAAGTCATCTGAATAGGTACAGTCTCCTGAGTTACCATACCGGAAATCAAGACTGATCCATCCACAGAATTAACAGTTTCAGGTTTGTTCTTGTCTATAAGGGGTATAGAACATTTCTTGGCATATGTGATATCGATGTAATTATTAGTGGCTCCAGAGTCAACCATTGCCTTGGAAGCCAAGTCTTGATCATTGAAACGTAAAATCATCTCAACAGCTATCGGTGCATGAGCTGGAAATGTAATGGAGTCCGAAGTAACACTCGACACAGGGCCTCCTGCTACTGTCGAGTTTTGGCGTTTCCCGAAGACTTATTTGGTCTTTTAGGACATGCCGCCAATAAATGCTCAGATGAACTGCAATACATACATAAGTTATTTTTCCTTCAGTTCTCTCTTTCGGTTCTAGACAACCGGCCTCTCACCGCGCCAATTTGCATTGGTTCAGGATCATTTGAAGAAGGTGCCGGTGTATCAGAACGAACTGGTGCATGAAGGAAAGGTTTTCTCTCTCCTTTGCGGGCATTTCTTCGGGCATCAATTTGTAAGATTAAATCAAGAAATTCTGAAAACCCTGTAGGAACCACTGGGACCGTGGACAAGGCATCTTTGAGTTCTTCTGAAAGACCCTTGTAGAAAACAGCCGTCTTCTTGTCTTCCGGCCATTGGGTTTCGGCTGTTAATTGGTTAAATCGTGCAATGTAATCCAACAAGGGTTGAGTACCATGTTGTAAATTCAGCAACTCCAGATCTGTGGCTTGAGTAGCGTAGCGCATATCAAAGACTTTGTTCATAGCAGCCAGAAGATCATCGCAATCGTACAACAAGTGGCTATTAGATTCCAATAAAGGATTTGCCCAAGCAGCAGCTGTACCCCCCAAATGAGAAAGAACAAATGCTGCTTTAGTAGTTAGATCAGGAAATGAATTAGGCCGGCAAAGAAAATGAAGTCGGCACTGATTAACAAAAGTTCTGTAGGTTTTAGGATCACCTGTGAACCTTTCCGGGGGAGCCAATGGAAACTGTGTGGGCATAACCACTTTAAGAGTTTCCTGTGATAATGATGGTGTCGTAGTCCCAGATCCAGATGCAGTGGCCTCTGGAACCTGTGCTCCCTGAGGAGTGGCATGCATGGTATCTTGCATAACATCCATTCGATGCCGTAGCACGTCCTGTGCCGTAATCATTTCATTTCTCAAGTGAGTGATTAACTGAGTCAAAACAGTTAAAAGATCCGTACCCTCCATGGCTTCTGATTCTGTCATAAATCACCAATGTATCAACTGAAAAGGATACGGAAACCAATAAAGGATACAATTTGGTAGGGCTCTTCCGGATCCTATTTTCACAAGACTTGATTGTAGGCAGGTCAAATTAGACCTTCCAAATGATACAACTCTTTGACTGGATAAAACAGGCAGAGAGATGGATCACTGGAAAGGGCGTGGGAATTGTGCAGGAAGTATGCCTAGGATAGATAAAGTATCATAAGAAACTGTCCCAATCAAATTATTAAGATAACACAGTTTTAGCATTAATTCAGACACTGACCTTATGGCAAAACTGAAGTAATCCACAAAGGTTCCTTGAAGAAAACCAGGAGTTGAACAAACGACAAAGGAAGGGAAGATTAGTAAGGGAGACTTATCCCGAACGGCACGAGGCTCTCGCTAGATACTGGGTTGGTGCACCACAGGATAGCGTCCAAAGTACTGTGCACAATAACCTTCAAATAGTTCATAAAATACTTCCTTTACCACGATGAACAAAAATTAGAATTTCAGCTGTTAACTGTCACAGGTACCAAAGGTTCAAAATAGTTCAGAAAACCACGTGCAGGATTACACGCGATAGAATACACGCAGCCAGGCCAGCCGCGCTTGAAAACAGGATCCGCGTGTAGATATTTAGCACGCGAACAGGATACACGCAGCTCAGGACAGCCGCGCTTGAAGACAGCATCCGCGTGGAGATTTAACACGCGAACAGGATTCACGCAGCTCAGGCCGCGCTTGCATACAGCGTCTGCGTGGAGATTTGGCACGCGAACAGGATTCACGCAGCTCAGGACAGCCGCGCTTGCAGACAGCGTCCGCGTGGAGATTTGGCACGCGAACAGGATTCACGCAGCTCAGGACAGCCGCGCTTGCAGACAGCGTCCGCGTGGAGATTTGGCACGCGAACAGGATTCATGCAGCTCAGGACAGCCGCGCTTGCAGACAGCGTCCGCGTGGAGACTTGGCACGCGAACAGGAAACATGCAGCTCCGGAATTAGCGTGTGGAGGAAACACGCTCAAAATAGGCCAAAGAAGTTGCTGAAGGGAATGCGAGAACGCAGGTCCAGAGTTCAGCTACCAAAACGCCAAAATTGACTTAATCAGAAGCAGCGATTGGAGTTTCCACGCTGCTTATGTACGCACTGCCGTGATACACATGACGGACCTAAGTCACGTGAAATTTAACAACGTGAAAAATGCAGACGTCGTTTTCCAGGCAATGCATCGAACAACCTCCATTTTGAGTAGAATGGTCTAGTGGTTCTATGGGCGTAACTCATTTTGTATGGAGAAGTCGTTCCTGGTCCAGAGGTATGTCCAGCAGGCATGACAGTCGGGAAAGATACCGGAAGAAAGGGAGGCATTTACGATAGATCTTGCGTGTCCTCCTGCGCAGGTGGAAGCAAACATTTCTTTAAGGGCTGTGGCTGGGCAAGGGTCCAGTGGTGATCCAGATGGTTTGCAGGCAGATAGAAGTTTGAGAAATTGTTCTGGTGATATTGGGCTAAAGGATTCGAACGTTGGTTGCGTAGAGGTCGCAGCTGATGGGCTGGCGGAGGATTGCCTGGTGGCTGTAAGAGAGCCAGTTTGGTGGTTAGAGTTTTTGTCCTTTCGATAGCCGTGGTGTAAAAGTGGAGGGAGAGTGAGTCGCACAGTGATTGTGACGGAGTCGGGACGGTTGTGTTACAAGCCGGATTGGTGAATTCGGAGATGAGCGTGTATTTGTGGAGTTCTTTGCTTGGGTTTTTGCAGTTTAGGATTCGGGTGTTGTAGTGGGCTTTTTTTGCTTTCCGGATTTCGGCCTTGTACCAATACAGGTGTCGGGCCAAGGTGGTCCTGCTCTCGTGGGTTTTCTCTTTCTGCCATTTGCGTTCTAGGTATTTGTATTGTCGTTTAGTGGTCTTCAACTCAGGAGTGAACCATCTTGGGAAAAGGCCACGGCGGGTTGATGGTTTGCACGGAGGGGGGGAGCCGCATCAGAGATGCGTTGAGCCATGAATCAAAGGCCTCAGGGGTTAGTTGGTTGTTGAGACGGCAGGTAGGGGGTGGAGACTGGAGGAGTGCCTCGGCTAGGTCCAGGGTGATTATTAGTTTTTTCCAGCATTTGCGTAGATTCGGAGGTTCAGATACGAGTACGGGAAGGGGGTTGGGGGAGCGGATGGCGAACGAGAGAATGAAGTGATCGGACCAGATGATAGGGGTGGGGGGCTTTAAATGAATCAGGGTGTTGGAGCTAAAGATGGCATCAAGAGTGTGTCCTTTATAGTGAGTCGGGCCGTTTATGTGGGGTTGGAGATTAATTGCATCTAAACCGTCAACCAGGGAGTGTGTCATAGGGTTGGTGGGGATGTCGAGCCATATGTTGAAGTCTCCAAGAAGGGTGAGGTTGGGATGGTTTAGTTGGAGGGTGGCGATAGAATCGCAAATGTTGTTTGTGAATTGTCTTTCGTAGCCAGGGGGCCTGTAGATTATTAGGAAGCTGTGTGAGAGCGACGGGGAGAGAGATAGTTTAATGAGGAGAGATTCGCAGGATGGAATGGAGGGTTGGTTGTCGATGATTGAGATGCGGAAGAGAGATTTGAAGACGAATGCTACCCCCCCCTCCTCTGGACGGACGGTTCAGTGGGATGAGGGTGTAGTCAGGGGGAAAGGCTTCATTAGCGATTGGGCCGAAGTCGTCAGAGAACCAGGTTTCAGTGATGAAAAGGCGAGGAGGTCAAATATGCAATGTCTGTTTTTTGCTACAGATCGGGCATTAAATAGGATACAGTTCACATCGGCAGGCAAGGTTGGTCTCGGTGCTGGAGGGGGATGGGGCGGTGGGGGAGAGAGTGGAGGGAGAGGGGTAGGGTGGGTGATGCTAGATGGGAATAGTGGGCGAGCAGAAAATTTGGCAGGCTTCGGGCAGGGTTGGGTGGCTACGTGTGGAAGGATGATCGGTTTGGGTTGGGGGATTTGAAGGTGGGGTGTGGGCGGTTAGGAGTTTCAGTTGCAGTTCATGAGAAATCGAGGGAGAGGGGTTTCAGGAAGGGAGAAGCCACGGGGGAAGGAGGAGATTGCGGGAAAGAGGTGGTGGGTTGAGACAGGGGAGGCGAGGAGTGCTGAGAGATTGAGGGGGACCAGGAACGTTTCCTCTTTAGTTTCTTTGTTGCGATTGGTGTGTGAGAGAGGGTTGGGGGGTCAGAGGGGGAGAGGGAAGCAGCTTCGGTTCTTGCTAGGGCTAGGCGTGCAGTTTTTAGGGAGGGGAAAGGGTGCGGTCGGGGGGGAAGGTGGCAGGGGTATGAGAGCAAGGTGGGGGGTGGGTGATTTCAGGGTGGGGTGTGCCAGGTATGATAGTGAGGGGAGCGGGTATGGTTAACGCTGGCGGTTCGGAGGTGGGGATCCGGGGATGAGTGGTTTTAGGGTGAATGGCTCGCCATCGTGCCCCCCTGGCTTGGTGTTTGGAGAGGGGAATGGCAGGGAGTGCGATGGAGGGTGGGGTGATTTGGGAGGGGGGGACGGGAGGGAAGGCAGATCGGAGAGTGGGGGTGGTCCACAGGGGTCGTTTCTGACAGACTCTGGTGGAGTGGGTGCACTCATGATTGGTGCAAGCTTTTAGGTTGATTTAGGAGGGCCTTCTGATTGTAGTTCTAGGATCGGTGGTGGCATGCTTTTTGGCACACTTCCAAGTTCAACTGCTCAAAGACGATACTAGACTATTTGGTGCATTTCTAGATACAATTGTAGACAGAGATGATATTAGTTTATTAGGTACACTTCTAAGTTCACCTGTACACAGAGAAGATATTCGGTCTGCTTCTAGATTCAATTTGATTAGAGGGGGTATTAGATTATTAGTCACCGTTTTAGATTCTACATTACACAGCTATACTGTTAGTTATACTAATAGGATTGAATAGGGCACGGTAGTGGGTGGACATCTTTCAATTCACCTTTATAAAGGGAGGGTATTAGGCATGAATCTAAATCAACTTTGTATTAGATTATTAGTCACCGTTTTAGATTCTACATTACACAGCTATACTGTTTTATATTTTAATACGATTAATTAGGGCACGCTAGTAGGTGCACTTCTTTCAATTCGACTTTATACAGGGAGGGTATTAGGAGCTTTGTATCGAGAGGTTATTAGGGAGATTGGTCGGTTCTGTCTGGCATGGTATTACACTATTGCAATTTTCACAAAGAGGCTATTGTGGTCACTTCAAAATGTAACTTTCCACAGAAAGGCTATTGGGAACACTTTCTAAGTTCACAGAGAGGCTAATGGGCACACTTTAATGCAACTTTTCACAGACAGGCTATTGGGCGCATTTCTAAATTCAACTTTCCAGACTGGCTATTGGTAACATTTCTGAATTCACAGAGAGGCCATTGGGCACATTTCTAAATGTGAATTTCACAAAGAGGTGGTTGGGCACACTTCAAAGTGCAACTTTCCACTGACAGGTTATTGGGCACGCTTCTAAATGCAACTTTCACAGAGAGGCTATTGGGCACTCTTCTAAATGCAACTTTCCACATAGAGGCTATTGGGCACACTTTCACAGAGAGGCTTTTGGGCACACTTCTAAATGCAACTTTCAGAGAGAGGCTATTGGGCACACTTCTAAATTCACAGAGAGGCTATTGGGCAGATTTCTAAATGCAACTTTCAAATAGAGGCTATTGGGCCCACTTCTAAATGCAACTTTCAAAGAGAGGCTGTTGGGCACACTTCTATATGCAACTTTTCTCAGAGAGGCTATTGGTCACAACTTCTAAATGAAATTGGGTACACTTCTAAATGCAACTTTTCTCAGAGAGACTATTGGGCACAACTTCTAAGTGCAACTTTCTCAGAGAGGCTATTGGTCACAACTTCTAAATGTAATTGGGTACAATTCTAAATGCAATTGGGCACACTTCTAAATGCAACTTTTCTCAGAGAGGCTATTGGTCACAACTTCTAAATGCAATTGGGTACACTTCTAAATGCAACCTTTCTGAGAGCGGCTATTGGGCACAACTTCTAAATGCAATTGGGTACACTTCTAAATGCAACTTTTCGCAGAGAGGCTATTGGGCACAACTTCTAAATGCAACTTTCTCAGAGAGGCTATTGGGCACAACTTCTAAATGCAATTGGGTACACTTCTAAATGCAACTTTTCTCAGAGCGGTTATTGGGCACAACTTCTAAATGCAATTGGGTACACTTCTAAATGCAACTTTTCTCAGAGAGGCTATTGGGCACAACTTCTAAATGCAACTTTTCTCAGAGAGGCTATTGGATACAACTTCTAAATGCAATTGGGCAAACTTTCTCCGAGAGGCTATTGGGCACAACTTCTAAATGCAATTGGGTACACTTCTAAGTGCAACTTTTCTCAGAGAGGCTATTGGGCACAACTTCTAAATGCAACTTTTCTCAGAGAGGCTATTGGGCACAACTTCTAAATGCAATTGGGTATACTTCTAAATGCAACCTTTCTCAGAGTGGCTATTGGGCACAACTTCTAAATGCAATTGGTTACACTTCTAAATGCAACTTTTCTCATATAGGCTATTGGGCACAACTTCTAAATGCAACTTTTCTCACAGAGGCTATTGGGCACAACTTCTAAATGCAATTGGGTACACTTCTAAATGCAACCTTTCTCAGAGCGGCTACTGGGCACAACTTCTAAATGCAATTGGGTACACTTCGAAATGCAACTTTCTCAGAGAGGCTATTGGGCACAACTTCTAAATGCAACTTTTCTCAGAGAGGCTATTGGGTACAACTTCTAAATGCAATTGTGCACATTTCTAAATGCAATTGAGCACAGTTCTAAATGCAACTTTTCTCAGAGAGGCTATTGGGCACAACTTCTAAATGCGATTGGGTACAACTTTCACATGCAAAGGACAGAGTTTCTGAATGAAATTATAATGAATTTACGGTGGTGGTGCTTCTAAATTCAACTTTATACAGGGAGGATATCAGGCACACTTCTAGATTCAACTTTGCACAGGGAGGATATCAGGCACACTTCTAAATTCAACTTTGCACAGAGAGGCTATTGGGCACACTTCTAAATTCAATGGTTATTTTTGTGCTTTATTAATGCAACTATATCACAGACATGTTTGTAAATGCGATCTTCAGAATGTAATTCTAACACAATATGGAGATTTTACAATGGTTCAGTTTCTAGGTTGAGTGGAAGGGAGTATGGCGAGAGGTAGTTGCCTCTGTCCCCGCCCTTGCCACACTTACTTATTGTCGGCTTCTTGCTTCTCCTGCGGATACCTGCAGATACGATCTGGAGCCGCCTCTGTGGGAGCCGTCCTTTGCCTCAGGTCCTTAGCCGCAAGGGCTGCACGGGCAGAGGGCTGCCCTGGGAGGACTAGCAAAGAAAGGGGGGACCTTCTCGTCCGGACCAATCGGGGCAGGGGGCGGGACGGGAGGCGGGTACCAGGGACTAGGAAGTAGAGAATGGGGCTTGGACTGTGGGGCTATGGAGAGGGAGATGGGGTGGATTTAGCAATTTAGGCGGCAGAAAACTACACAAGGGGGACTGGGGGGCCGATTACTCGCCGGATGGGTTGCCAACAGAGTGACCGTTGCAGTCAGGGAGCGGGATATTGGGTTAAACACATGGGGCTGGGAAGCCAATCGGGGCAGGGGGCGGGATGGGAGGCGGGTACCAGGGACTAGGAAGCAGAGAACGGGGCTTGGACTGTGGGGCTACGGAGAGGGAGATGGGCTGGATTTAGCAATTTAGGCAGTAGAAAACTACACAAGGGGGTCTGGGGGGCCGATTACTCACCGGATGGGGCTGCCAACAGAGTGACTGTTGCAGTCAGGGAGCGGGATATTGGGTTAAACACACGGGGCTGGGAAGCCAATCGGGGCAGGGGGCGGGACGGGAGGCGGGTACCAGGGACTAGGAAGCGGAGAATGGGGCTTGGACTATGGGGCTACGGAGAGGGAGATGGGCTGGATTTAGCAATTTAGGCGGTAGAAAACTACACAAGGGGGCCTGGGGGGCCGATTACTCACCGGATGGGGCTGCCAACAGAGTGACCGTTGCAGTCAGGGAGCGGGATATTGGGTTAAACACACGGGGCTGGGAAGCCAATCGGGGCAGGGGGCGGGACGGGAGGCGGGTACCAGGGACTAGGAAGCGGAGAATGGGGCTTGGACTGTGGGGCTACGGAGTGGGAGATGGGCTGGATTTAGCAATTTAGGCGGCAGAAAACTACACAAGGGGGCCTGGGGGGCCGATTACTCGCCAGATGGGCTGCCAACAGAGTGACCGTTGCAGTCAGGGAGCGGGATATTGGGTTAAACACATGGGGCTGGGAAGCCAATCGGGGCAGGGGGCGGGACAGGAGGTGGGTACCAGGGACTAGGAAGCGGAGAACAGGGCTTGGACTATGGGGCTACGGAGAGGGAGATGGGCTGGATTTAGCAATTTAGGCGGCAGAAAACTACACAAGGGGGACTGGGGGGCCGATTACTCACCGGATGGGGCTGCCAACAGTGTGAAGGAATGCCCACTGTCTATGTGGATGGAAGCTCTTACCATGTTGACAACAACGGGGAAAAAGAACTGGTGGCCGGCGTAGGGAATGCATGGGTGAATGAGTCCCCAGAACCCTCCGCTGGGTACAAAATTGGTCCCCGAAGTAGTCCGGTGGCAGAGTTGATGGCTGTGCATCAAGCCATCCTCACTGCTGTCCAACATCAACTCCACAAACTGGTCATAATCACAGATTCAGATTATGTAGGGAACGGGTTCGTGGAGCACCTGGTTCATTGGAAAACCAGAGGCATGTCATGTGCTAATAACAAACCCTTGAAACATGGGAAGTTAATCCAAAATATTGATGATCTGGTCACCTCGAATGGGATGACCATCTACTGGAAGAAGATCAAGGGTCATTCCAAAGTAGAGGGACCAGACAAAATTGGAAATGACTTAGCTGATCAGCTGGCCAAAACCGGGGCCATCCAAGAGGATCTAATAGAAATAAAGTCCCTGTTGGGGGAACTCCAGGTCACTGCTATCACTAGGTCCCAGACAAATACAATGATCTTTCAACTGCACAATGGAATAAGGAGACCCCAGATGCTGATTTGATTACGGCTCAAAAAGGGGATCCAATAATTGGTAAGTTTTACCAACACATTGAGGACCCTGAGAACTTTCCCCTGATGGATACCGATTACATAGGGAAAGAGGACCTTAGAGCGTTGATGAAATGTCCAAAAATGTTCCGAATCCAAGACGATTTGTTGGTAAGGAAATCCCAAGCTGGCCACGATCAGTGGGTGGTCCCTACCTCATTCCGGAGCCTGATGTTAAGTCACGTCCATGATGCGGCCACCACCGGTCATAGGGGGTTTCATACAACACTTGAGATCTTAAGAGAGGTTGCATACTGGCCACACATGGGGCAGGACCTCGACCAATACTTGAAGGGGTGTCTTGTGTGTGCACAATTTCAGCCAACATCCCTCACACACCGGGCTGCCTCTCCAAAAGAGGGGGATGACACTGCCATGGTCAGATTTGCAAATCGACTTCATAGGCCCCGTGATTCGCTCCTCAAGGGGAAACAAGTATATGTTGACGGTCACATGCTTGTTTACCAAGTGGGTGGAATGTCTCCCGGCCCCAAACTGCAAGGCAGAAACAGCAGCTGCCCTTATGATCAACCACATCTTTTCACATTTTGGTCTACCCCAAAGGATTGAGTCAGACAGAGGTAGCCATTTTACCAGTGAAGTAATGACTAAGATGTGGGAGATACTGGGGGTTAAAAGGAAGCTACACATTGCTTACCGGCCAGCCTCTTCTGGTGCAGTGGAGAGATACAACAGAACCATTGTGAGCATCTTAAAAAAATGTGTGGCAGATTCTGGGCCAAGTTGGGATATCCGATTACCTCTGGTCCTAATGGCCATCAGATCTACCCTTTCATCTGCAACTAAAATGTCACCATTTGAGCTGATGACTGGACGCAAGATGGTGCTTCCCCAGCATTTGCTCTACAGGACCCAAGAGCACACATTGATAAATGCCTCCACAACTCATGAGTATGTGGAGAATTTAAGGAAACACCTTCAACAGGCTTTTGCCTGTGCTCAGCGGAATCTAGAAAGATCAGCTGATAGCATGAAGACCCATTACGATTTGAAAACCACTGTGAAAGATTACAATGTAGGAGACCGGATTTATCTATACAATTTCCAAAGAAACCATGCCAAACAGCGAACATTTTTGCCTACATGGAAGGGACCTTTTGAAATCATAGACAAGATCTCCCCAGTCGCTTACAAGATCCACATCCCCAAAGGTAGTTTGGCAGAAGGGGAAGACAAGTGGGTCCATATAAATCAGTTAAAGTGTTGCCATCCCAGGCACACTCTGCAGCAACTGGAGGAGTCCTCTGCAATACCAGAGGGGGCCGCTTCAGAGTAATTCAATTCCAACCCTAAAATATTCCACATATAGTCTCTAAAATATTATGATTCTTGAATGAAAATGTCTTCTGATTGTATCTTGTTTTTAAAAAAAATAAAAATGTAAATGTCTATTGGTTTATAAAATGTATATGCCGCCCCACTATACCAATAGTGGGGGAGAAATGTCTACGAATAGGTATTGCCGCTTTGCTTTGTCATGGAGACTGACCACGGAAGACGACCTGGGGACCGGGGGCAAAGATGCGAGGGGCCCGGGGTACCGCCCAATACTCCCATCAGGACCGGCGAGGAGAACCGATCGATCCACCCTGATGGAGGAAAAGATGCTGAACTTTGTCATCTGCGGAATCGGAAGAAGATGATGCGGACATTCCAGCGCTTGGATCAAAACATCCTTTGCACCCGACTCCCCCTCGACTCAAAATCAAAGTGCAGTCGGGCGGGGGGGCTTGTTGGGTGTCTTGACCCACATTCAAGTTATTATGCTGCAACATTTGGGGCTGTGGGTTTAGGAAATCCAAGATGGTGAAAAAGCCCACATTTGCGCCAGAATCCAGGAGAACCGCGTAGTTTTGCGCACACCAAAATGGTCCCCTGACCTGCCCCAAAATGGTCCCCTGACCTGCCACCCACCAGTGCAAAGAAAGATGGTTCTGTTCAAAATCTGTTTTTATTAATGTCAAGAATTGCTAAGATCATGGGCCCGAAACCACCAAACAAAAATCCAACGATGGTTGAGTGTTTTACTTTACTCTACTGCAGATCCACATCAATGCCATGTCAAGCAAGGATCAAATACTATCAAGTAAAATCCTTTCTTTTTGAAATGTATTAATTCAAGACAGCTGTCAAAAATAGGTGCAGTTCCGGCATTGGACACTGACCGGCGCTGGCGCTCTATAAATCCTGACAGGAGAGCTGTCTTGCAGAACTGTGCAGTGAACAGAAGGGGGTCTTATGTAATTAAAAGTTCAAAAGACTTGCTTTTCCTGAGAACCATTAACACCTCAGAGACACACACAACAGCCCAGGATATCACATGGCCCTGTTGATTGAGAGGGAGGAGTTTCTCGTGCAGCCTGCAGGACACAACACAATAGACCCTTTCAATTGAATAGAAATGCAGATCAGGGCGTAGCTGGCAACAGCTGCCCTGCCAAGAAGGAGAGGCCTGTGATCTCTGACTCACCAAGCTTCTGGGGGCGGGCCAGACTGGATTGTGGATTCATATTGCAGCAAATATATGTTTAAGTTAAATTGCTTATAAAATCTTGTATTAAGCTCACAGAAATGTACAATTTGGGGGTCCTTAATATGCAAAATGCCCTCACGATCTGAGACCAAACTCCACTTTGTGCGGTGTTCTGGGACCAAAACCCGCTATTTATTAATATTGCAGACACTGTGTTTAGGATAGAGACATAGTCATTTCCAGTAATATGCTCAGGGAAGGGGTGCAGGTCTGTGCAAATTTTGAGGAAAAACCAATATAGCGAAAGTCACTAAAAAGCACAAAATGTTGTCATTTCTTAACCCAAACTCTTAGAAAGATCAGAGTTGGGCAAGAATGTACCTTAATCCAACTGCAATGTGTACATGTAATTTCAACAAACTGTGTATCTGGGAAATATGTGTTTTGGGTAAAATTGATTTTTCTAAGTAAATGCAAAGGGGAGTGTTCTTTCTGTATGCCATAAAATGAATGCCTGATGACACTCCATTCCATCCCCCAATCAAGGGAGAGAGGAGGACTTGGCCAATGATAAGTTGTGAGGGGCAGGCTTAGTTATGCCAACGCACACACCCACTTGCAGAACATATAAAAAGAGACTGCTTGGACAGGCAAGAGATTCATTTTCCATTTTCTTGCGGAGCATTTTGCCGGACCACACAACATCTAGAGGGAACATCCAGAACTTAGACTCCAGATAGCTACAGAACTTAAAGCAAAGGCCTAACCCACAAGCTGAGAACTCTTCTCAGCAGGCCTTCAGAATCCAGCAATCCAACCAAACTATTCTACAGCCGGGCGAGCTGTTGGATTCTTTGCCAAGAACTTTTGCCAGAACTGGTAGCAGACCCAGAAACCAGTGCTGTATCCAGAATCCACTTGATCCAGACCAGCAGAACCACAGACCAGACCGCTGTGAAGTGCTGACAGCAGAACCACAGACCAGACCAGAACCAGAGATCCAGAACCAGAGAACCAGTACCAGAAACCGCCCGGAGTCCAGTCCAAAACTGCTGACCAGACCCTGACGGCCTATTTCAAATTCATAGTGTGAGTACTCAGCCAGAACTGTGCAAAACCAATCTCTTAGTTTAAAATAATCTAATTCAAACTATTTTAACCTATTTAGAACTGCATCATAAGAAATCGTGTGTCCATTCTGCAAAACTGTCATCTGTCATTCTGAGCTTTACTTTTATTTTGAGAATCTACCTCCATTAAATCGTCCTTATCTTTTGAACCGCGGGGAATGTGGGTTAACTTTCATCTTAAAGCTAAGATTCTTAGCTTTCCAACAAGCCTAAAACCGACTTGCTACTCCTTATAGTTCCTCCGTAATCGCGATCGACGCACTCGGAAAAAAGTGCCGCAAATTGACTGTTTGCTTCATTTCAACCATGTGTAAAAATATCTGTCTTTTGCTTCCATTACTGAATCCCGTTTTCAACCTGATAACCATCCCTGAATCATTGGGAGGGCTGACCTGAACTGATTTAAAGTATCTCTCACTCACCCTGAACCTCTAGAGGGAATTAAAAGCATTTTCAGCATATTTTTCACTTAATTGCCACCACATTTAAAAGGATCTTGCCTGCTTTAAAATCATACCTGTTTTCCTCTAAGCTCGCTGGGGGGAACTGGAAATTTGTATTGCATTTTGTATTCCTGAGAATTGTGTGCTCTCCTTCCATCTCCTTATCTTGCATAGGGGGGGGAGGGAATTGTCAAAGAAAAAGTGATCATATTATCTTTTGTTGAAATCATATCAAGTTTATTTCTGTGCTGCATTTTTCCCTCATTGCTTTTCCTTGAAACCATAAAAGTATTTTCTGCTACCTTATCCTTCCTATACTAACTCCTCATTGATTGTAAAGAAGTGTGCTAGTGTCAGATTATCTATTGTTGATCAACATTATATTCATAAGGGTGCTATCAAATATTAATTTATTATAAAAGTGTGATATATATATATTGTTTAATTTTTCTAATAAATCTTTTAAATTGCAAAACAAACCTACTTCTTGGCTCAGTGAGGTCAGGGGGATTCAAAGAGAGGGGCGTTATATAAGGGTTTATCATCCAGAGTATAACTTGTCATAAAAATATATAAATAAGGGCTTCCCTTGAGCAATCCCAGACAAGGCACTGATTTAGTGGGAGTGCTTGATTGGAGTCACTTAACAGGTACAGCGGAGAACGTTACGCTGCTTGGAAGCAGAATAACGCGAAGCGAGGGCACGTGGATGGGCTGGTCTTATATAGGATGGTTCAGGCCCCTCCCATTAGCTCTGCCTACAAAGTTCACCTTGCCCTTCTTTGGGCCTGTAGCACGTACCTTCCGGTTCTGTTCCATGGGCCACGCCCGGCCCAGTTGCACACGCCCTAGGCCTAGAGTGTGCAGAGCACACTTTAACATGAGCCTGGCGCCAGAAGAGCCAGGACTGGGTCCAATGGGACCCTGGAGATGAGGAAGGACTGGCCCCATGGCTAGTGGCCATGACAGTACCCATACTGAACGCCTACATTGGTTACGTTGATGCTCTTGTTTAAGGAATCTCCAAAGACAACTTTCAGCAAGGTAAACAGTTTGAAAACATAATGAGGTGCTAGAAGGTTATTGAATGCCCAATGCTTGTTCTTCCCACGTGGCTGAACCTCACCTCATTACACGTACCTGCACTTTAGCTAAAGATAAGTCTGCCACTATACTCATTCTCACTACAAAGTTACTCACTTTGGCATTCTGTGGAAACAGTGAGTTTTTCTAACTTCAGCCGTGCTCTTATATGTAACCTGGATTCTATGTGGATCTGTGTGATTTTACCAAACCCAAAGGTCTGACTCCCAAAAGTTCAGATTTATTTTTTATTTCCACAGATATATATGAGGGGGGAGACCCTCCACAGCCCCCCACCTTACCCCTATACATTTGTTATACGCTTTACCCCCCAAATATATATATGTGGAATATTGGGGGTCGGACTTTTGGGAGTCAAACTTTTGGTATTGTCAGGATCGGCCAGAAACACTCATTGCCTTCTATGTCACCTGGCAGTATCTCTGGCAGAACCCTTGCAAAACTCACGTCACGTTCGGATTCCCACACCCATTTCAGGACGCATACAGCTCCGTTGCCATGGCGATTGTGGCATCCCCTCCAGAAGCGTAACGCTATCGCGTTCCGCAGGGGAGGAGTCAAGCGGAAACGAGGCCGTGCTCGCCCGTTATAATCCCTTCCGGGTTGCCGCACTCGTTGCTTCTGATTCTGATTCAAGGCTAGTTTGTTCGTTCCTTGTTCTTGACACCGCTTTTTTGCCCTCTTTTGCCTGGTTTGCTCTCCTCCTGGCCCACGACCCCGGACTGTCCTCTGACCTGCATTGTAGATCCGTCTTACCTCTTGTTGATTACACGCTGTTGAAACCGGACCGTCCAATGACCAGCCTCCTCTTTCCGGATTAAACCTGCATTGCCCGCATGCTGCTTGACCTCAGATTGTTCAACGACCTGCCTCCTCTTTTCGGACATTATCTGTATTGCTCACCCACTGCCGACCAGGAACTTCCAACGACCTACCTCTTTGGAAATCATCTGCCACACGCCGTCAACTGGGGAGCGGCTGCCAGTCCGCTACGGCTGATTGGGCGGCCGTGTTTGCTTGCCTCCACTACTGCCTAGAGTGAACCTACACCATCCCATTCTCGGCGCCTGGACTAGAGACTGTGAACATTGGCGCATAAGGCGTTAGGCGTCCTTGTTTCATCGGGATAGTACCTTGGACTGGAGACTATTCCGCATAGGCGTCTCTTGTCGGCGAGGTGTTAGGGTTAGGTTGGATGGTGTACGAGTTTCTCTGTAGTATTCTCACCATAGACCCCAGTGGTAAGTGTACTACATTCCATCTCCTCGTTTCTTCTTGCTCCTTGCTGTTCAATGTTCTTGTTTGATTCTAATATTCATGGTCTTGTATAGTTCTTGGGGACTACCTTGTTTGAACTCAGGTTTTTTCATTTAGGCAGTCATCAGTTTTGGAGTTTCCAACCCGAGGCTAACAACGGTGTCTGAACTTGCCAAACTACGGATGCAGTGATCTCCATCTTTCGGCTAATTGATTCCTTTGTAGTTTTGATTATAAATACAAAGGGGTACATTGGTAGGAAGAACTCTACAGCGACGCTTCCAGTTCTTCTACCGGATAGTTAAATGAAGGGCACACGAATTACCGATCTCTAATGTTGCAAAATGAAACACTCTGGCTGAAGAATCGGCCAGAAGAGCAGCTCTCCACGGCCATCTGTCTCCTAATGATGTACTTAATTGTGTTTCAGCTGACCAGTCCTCGGATGCCACCCTTCAGGCTGTGTTACAGGAATTAGCTCCTGAGCAACAACAGGCATACTGGTTCCGAAGAAATTGTAAGTTGGGCGAGTGTACTTTATGGCACAGTCCTGATTGCTGCATGGCAGCCCTTGAGCACTCTAATCCTGGCCCGTCTGACCTGCCCATACTCGTAAGACACGCATGATTACCCTTAGAAACTGGAACAGGTTTGCTCTTTACTTTTCCATTGTAGCTCACCATTATTGTAACACCTGCCCAGCACATAACATTGGAAAGGCTGTCAAGACTCCTCCATCCACACAGCCGGCCCCAAAAGGGCCTTTCTTGAATATCCAGGTCAATTTCATACAGCTCCCCAAATGTCTATTACATGAATATTAGTTTATTGTGGTAGATGTGCTTTCAGAGTGGGTAGAAGCCAATTTGCGATTTTCATGGTCCTGGAAGTTTTGTGTGTATGTGTGTTAAATATTGCTGGGGAGTTGAAAGAATCAAAATGCCCCCTAGGCCGCTTATGTGATATACATGGACATCTGGATATTTCATGTAATATCCAGATGTCTTACTAACCTCTTACTCTCCCAACCCTCTCCATCCCCATACCCGCTAACCTTTGACCCGCTGCCATCTTACAAAAATACAGCAACACAAATGCAGTGAGATGCCATCCGAGAAAAAAGGGTACAGTGGCTTTGGGGGATACTGAAAGGCAGACGCCATCACAATGGTAAAGAAGTTACTAACCAAATTAATTCTCCATTGTAGTTTCAGTTAAAATTGACAGTAAAAGGGGCACCCACTTAGGTATTAAAAACATCTGGAAGGCTCTACATATCACCCAACACTTATACTGTGCCTATCACCACCTGTCTAGCGGCATTGTAAAATTTAGAAATAGTGATAGCCAGAAGAAACTAAGATTTGGTAGGAGGCTGGCCTCAAGTAGCCAGAAGCATTGCACCATGTTCGCCTTCATATTTGCAATAATGCCAACTAAATGCATGGGTTGTCTCCACGTTAACTACTCACAATGCAACCTATGCATATGACCAAGACTCCACACTTGCTGATGGTCCCTTACATTCGCTCCAGTGGGGGACTGGGTCTACACCCCTGCGTACCAGAGGAAATCTGCACTCCAGCCTAGATGGCACAGCCTGCATAAAGTTCTTAAGACAAAAACCACAATCAAATGCCTAAGACATTCATTGTGGATTCATGCTGGAGGATTTTACTGCTGCCTGAAACCCCAGATGCTGTCTCCAGAAGCCACATCACCCTCCATGACTGCATGTGTAATTAAACTGCCTCAGTCATCCACAACCAGCTTTACCTCGTCACCCCCACTTGCAGTAGTAGCCACGCCTTTGTTGACCACTGTGAATACTATACAGCACTGGCTCCAGTGTCATGTGATGCTCTCGCCTCTTTTCCAGTAAGTTCATGCGCTGCCGAAGACATTGAACACCAGAACGCCCCTGCTGCTCGAGGCTAAGAGGCAACAGCCTTGCACTGGTACAACCTCCATCATCATTGCAGAAAGTAATTTGCTCGCATTTTGTGAATGAACAAAATATCGGTTGGACACCAGAGAGCACACAGTTCTGCTGCTTGCATTTTGTTTGTTGAGGAGGTGACAGATCATGACTTGAAGAAGCAGCAGCTGCAAAGTCCCCTATACAAGATTCTCATGCACGAGTTTATGCTGTTTATTGGAATACTGGTCCTGGTGCATTTGAACAATTTCCTTTAGTGCAGTTCGACAGCAAGCCCTCCATTTCGTCAGTAATGCATCCTGATAATTATTTCTGCCTATCACTGTTATTCCTCATGCTTGTGGGGGTTTATACCACCGGCAGAATCTTTGAAGCACTGTGAGGAACTAGTGTTGGTCCAGTAATGATGTATGAACTTTGTTGTACAAATTAACATTGACTGTGCAAAATAGATCATACAACATAATTTTCACCTCATTGATCTTCTTCCAGTACAGACCTTTTAACACAGCGGTCATATGCCCGCAGGCACTGGTGTTCACACCTGGATTGAAAGCAAGAACAGCGACCTAAATGCAACCTGCAGTATGCTTGCATCCAGAGCAAATCTGAATATTGGATTGATTCGTTTCCCAATGGCATATGTTCTCTTTGATTGGAGAAACTTCTGTGATGACCATAGACCTGTTTCTGAGTCAGACGGTTCTGAAGCTTGTAAAAATCATGAGTCCTTATTTGTGTTAAACGGACCACCAAACTTGCCTCCATTTTCTGCAATGAATAAGAAGCTTTCTGCTATCAGATTGTCATCACCCGCAAATTGTCTCCTGAGTTATGTAAACGATTGCACATTACCTATAAGCATCAATAATTGTGAGTATGCACTATCAACTACAAAGAATGTTATTATAAATGTCATTTTTCTTCTTTCTCAAAAAGGGATTCTCCTTACTGAATCATGTTACACTACATACCTGGGCACCTATTTTATTTGAGTAACTTCCACTTTTGAATGGCTTCCAAAGAATTGAACATGTTCCTGTTCTATGTGTCATGTCCTGCCCGCTATCAGACTCTATACAAAGCTACGTCCACGATATGAGAGAATAAGGTTGGTAGGAAATTGCCTAAAATATCGGTTATTTAATCAGGATTGGCATTCAAATAAATCAAAACTGACACCTGACCCTAATGACTCAAGAGCAAGTAGCCTTTTGCACTCTGGTCTTGCAAACTCGTATGCCCCTGGATACTACCTTGGACTCTGGAAGAGTATATCCCCTGATTTGTTTTCTTAAACATTCAAGAAGTACACCTACTATTGTAGCCCACAACTACAGCTAATTTACACTGAGAAAACAGACACAGGTTGGTACTTGTGTGATTGGCTCACAGATCAATGGGATCTCTAGGAGCTTCCAGAATACATGATGTCCTGATCTTATTTGAAGTCCTAATAGGGTTCTATTATATAGCCCTTCTCATAAAGTGCGCTCAACTACACTTGTAAAGGATTTCTAATAATATAAAGATTCATGAAAAAATTAATATTTATGAAAGTAACAAAAAAAGCATCCAAAAGGAATAACGATGTTTACTTATAAATGGTGGCTCAGCATGTTTAAATTGCCAGAGGCCATTTTGAATGAGCCTTAGCGGAGGGCAAGTGTGGGGTAAAAGCAGAATTTGAAGTATAATACAATGTAATGCATAGGGTCGTATCCTAAACAAACAGGGCCCGAATGAGTTGGAAACCTTTTTTGGACTGATGTGCATTAAGGTGAAAGAAAAAACTGCGGTCACTGCATATTTTATATTTTGACATCTTAGCACACTTAGAAATGTATGCTTCTTCCATGCCATCTGGGTGTCTGCATAGGGAAATATTACGAGGTGCTTAGTTATGATAGCCAAATGAAGACTGATTTATCAGAAGCCTGACAAGACAGCCATAGCTGTGTATTATATATATTATAGTCTCACACATGCCAAGTTATTGTAAACAGATACACAGATAAAGAGTAGTTTTACAGTTCACCCCATGAGCAGCTGCTTACCTTGGTCAGTCTTGGAAGGTCACTGGCACCCAAACAGCTCATTTTAGCAGAATCAGATTTCTGAGAAATATATAGGGATGAGGGCCTGCATGTACATAAATACGGACGAAGAACATGAAGTTGAACATGCACAGAGACAATTCTCGCGAGACAGGCAAAAAGATGCGATAATCCGAGATCCACGAAAACGCAGATCATTATGTCTGCATTAGTTTAGGGAGCCTCACATCGCCTGCCTCAGTCACAAAGCATCAAAGGAGATGGTGTGAGGCAAGTGAACTCTTGTTGCAGTGCTGGCAAGTTGTCCTTGGTAGCCGAGGCAGTTTAATAGAGAGTGGAACAATGTAATCGGGAGATGGCAGGGCAGTACAAAGCACAATGGGGACAGGGACAAGCAGGAGAACATGCTGTGAAGAAACCTGCTGATCCCTCACTAAAACCGTGCCCAAAGTCTTTTCCTAGGTGGCCAGGCAAAGGCAGATGCTTCCTGATCTTGGGGATGGTGTACTGCGGGAGGATCACATAGGAGGAGACAGGGCCCAGGGTGGTGAGGAGATCTCGTGGGATGAGACGGGGTATTTGTCCTCTGAAAGGAAGTGCCTTTCTGGGTTGTGTGAAGGCATCATAAAGAAGGACACAGACAACAGATTACAAATTAAATTTAAGCAATTCTATTAACTTAAATGTCAGGATGGAAAAGGCCTAACTTGCCATATGTTAACATTTCCCTACCTAAATTAAACTAAGGAAAGTCTGAGTCAAAGAGTTCAACTGTCTGTGTCCATATATTTTCCCTCACAACTATAACTATACAATGTGTAGAAAAGTCAGCAACCACAAACAAAACAGTGTTTAACACAATGTTCTGAGCTTCTTCCAGCTAGTAGCTTCCTTTTAGGTCCCTTCCCCAAGTGTAAAACAGTTCCATACAGTAAAAGTCTCAGAATAACCGTTCTTGGATTTAGGATGCAATAGTCTTATTCCAGTCTCGGGTTTCCTTCCCCAAGTTAGGACTCAAGGTTTCCTTCCCCAAGTTCCAAAATATACAGTTTAAACAACCTTGAAATAGAAGGCTTATGGTCAGGACTCCGGTAACCCTTCCCCAAGTTCAAAGTGACAACATTCAAAGAAAAAAGAAACACAAAATATTCTTGTCTCCACAGTTCAGTCAACGTCATTTTCAATGACACTGTAAATCAAGCTTCAGTATCCTTTGTTTGCTTGTTCTTTTAAAGTCATATTAGAGTTCAACATATGTGATCTGTTGAAACATATATTCATTTTAACACTTCAAAATATTAGTAGCTTAGATTTAAACTTCCTTTCCCCTTTTTAGATTCCAACTGTTTTAATTATGATTGATAGCAAGGGTTTAGTTCAGTTCGGTATTCAATAATTATATCTCTTGTTTAAGATTAATTTCCCTTTAAATGCAGTTCAGTAATTTCTTATTTCACTTTAATTAAAGAGTTAATAATTCGGAGATCTTCAAAAATTAGTTACTTGCCACATGTGACCACTTTGATATAAATTATTTCCTCTATGTTTGATCATTGACAGATTTCGTAAACGGGCTAATCCGCAGCACAGGACCACGCTGATACAAAGTATTCAGGAAATGTTCAAGTTCACAAACGCGCGCACCCGTTTTCTCAATCACCAGAAAGTCACTGGTTGCTTTAAGAGTCTGCTGCTGCAGCGCAGATCACACAGCCTTCTTCCTTTAGTGTCGGGGCTCCAGTTCCTGCCTCTCAGATGCTCCTGGGCATGGTCCTCCACCACAGAGTAACAACCACGTTGAGTGGAAAGGAAAGGGGCAGCCTTCCTGCACGTCTCCCCTTGCATTTTCCAGAATGCTCCAGGGAGTCCCAGCTCCCACACCACGCTGTATGGTTCTCTGCTGCACCAACCAACCTCCTGATCTTTCTCCAGTCGTCCCCCTCTTCCTTTGGGCAGGGATCCATTTATACACCTGCAGCCCTTTTACCGGCTGCAGGTGTGGATGATTATTCAGCTTTGCTTGACCATAATTAAAGGGACATGCCTGATCTTCATTGCTCTTAGCTGGTATCTTCCTTGTCCCAGTACTAGAGTGGTAAAAGAGCATAGTCCTCACGGCTCTTAGTTGCCTCTTCTTCATCTCAGTACTGTTAAGTGTCATATGTGGAGAAATGAGGGGAACTCACTTATAACAGCCTAGGAAGGGTGGGGGAGTGTTGGTTTGGTTGTCAATAGGAAAAGGGGATACCATGACTCGCCCATCTTACCCTGAATCCTCTTCACCCTCTTTCTGGGGAGTCTGTACTGGTTATATCTTCCATTACTCTCTAAGCCCTTGGGACATGGGTAACAATTTCCTATAATTGCCTCTGGAATTCAGGACTCTTCCTGGAAGGGATTTGCTGAATACTGTGTCTCACCTGAGAACATCTCCCTCCCAATCCCCAAGAACCCTCCATCCAGGTGATCCTCTCTCGCCTCTCCGCCCCAGGGTCAGGATCCAAACGCAATGGCCTTTCCCTGGCCACCTGTGAAGAGGATCCCAGTGGAGTAGATGTGAGGATGCACAGTTGCCAAAACGGGTAATAATAATAATAATGTGATGGCATATTTCCATTATAGTGTCACTGACACACATATGAAATCTGTGACCCGGGGTATAAGCTCTGTTAAATCTGAGCAAACCAGGTCAATAGAAAGATATTGTAAGAATAAATACCCTCCTTACTCCCTGAGATATAATTTAAAAGGATCCAGAGAAAATGCCGTAAATCCAATGTACTCCTCTGTAACAGCTAATCCTAACAGTCCATCTTTTACTGAGTTTAAGGGCAATAAATCTACCATTAAAAATAGTTCAATTGCTGGAAAAAACAAACCTAACTGACGAGGACTACAAGTCCCATAATCCCAGAAGTACTGGGACGAGGATGACGGCTGAAGAGGCATGCTGTAAGAATACATCCATTTTGTATTATAATGTTGGCCTAAGCACAGACACATTGAATCAGGGTTCCCGAACGCCATCTTGGTTGTTTTGCTCTCTTTTCTGAGTTTTCATTCCGAACGCGGTAAATATTCACAAAGTCACCGCTTCGAAAGGTCCTCCAATATGCCCCTGCACAGGAATGCTAAAATCTGCTGAGCACATTGTCTGTAATTTAGAGCCTTGAAGGACTGGCAGAAACGTAGCTAATCTGTAAATTAGGTGCCTTCCTCAGAACCCATCAATACACAGGCTGGAATTTAGAGGGGAATCCTATAAAACAGCCCTATAGGCGGACGATGTCCTACTGACGGTTACCCATGTCAAAGCATCCATGAAGGCACTGTTGCAAGAGTTAGAAACATTCCGGGAAGCATCTGGATTTAAGGTTAACCTAGCAAAATCTACAGCAATGGGCATCAACATACCGAGAGCACTCAAGAAAGCACTAGCAGACATATATCCACATCCCCTGGGTGAAGTCCCAAATCAGCTACCTGGGAGTCCAAATACCAAATAAAACCGAGAGACTATACAAAGCAAACTCCCCCCGCCACCGCCCCTTGTTCAAAGAACTGAACGGTGATCTAGAATACTGGCAAAAGCAAGAAGTCTCAGCTACCATCCCAAAGAAGGTCATCCAGAAGCTACAAGCGAGCATGCTGAAATACGTTTGGGAAGGAAAGAAGATGTGGATACCAAGGTGAATCATGCTTCGGGGATCGGCGGTGGGCGGCCTAGGGGTCCGGATGTGTCCAGGGACGCCCTTGCGGCACAACTCTCACAGGCGTTCACATGGAACAGAAGTACCAACCAATCACGCGGGACCAAGCTGGAGGAAGACTGGAGTCAGAGCCCACTAGAATCACTGCCACACATGACAAGACCCTGGGATCCTCATGACTCAGGCCCCCTAGCATTGACAAGAAATGCTGGAAAAGAGCATCCCGACTGTGGAACTGCAGAAGTACGGTGGGGCCTCTCTCCCGGATCTGGGAGAACTCAGACTTCATGCTAGGGAACCACATCAAACAATTTTGATAAATGGAAGTAAGGCAGACTGAAGAAGATAGCAGACTTTCTAGAGAACGGCGCCCCGCTAACCTTTGTAGCCTGCAAAACCAAATTCCAGGTCCCTGAAACAGAGGGATTCCGGTACTCGCAACTCAGATGCTGGATTTCTCAAGAAGTGATAAGGAAAAATTGAAGCAGAGACCTAACAGCCTTAAAACGGACGCTAACAGCGCACCCCCCCTCAGGCAAAATATCCACCTTGTACAGACTGCTAGACAGATCGGACCCCAGCAAAAAAGGGGCTTACATGCAGAAATGGGAAAAGGACGTAGGCAGAGAATTCGAACCTGAGGAGTGGGGCCGCATTTGCGCCAGAGTACACAAAAGTTCTAAATGCGTCACCAACAAAGAAGGCGCAATTACAGTTTGCTACAGGCGTTTCTGAACACAAGAGATCCTCAATAAATGCAACCGAACAATCCCACCGCAATGCTGGAGAGGATGCTCAGATACAGGCACGCTGTTCCACCTCCTATGGTCATGTCCAAAAGCCACACACATTTGGAAAGAAGTTCTGAAATAAATCAAATCGATCACGGGCCTCTCGATCCCATGGGACCCAAGGATAGTCCTACTGGGAACCACGGGTGAAGGACAATTTCCACTCACGGGCCGCATAGCAGACCTGTGCTCGCATCTCCTCATAGCGGCAAAAATCTCAATCGCACGACTATGGAAGCACCCGAAAGGCCCAGCAATTTCAATGTGGTGGTCCAAGTGTTGGGACATAGCAGCAGCAGAAAAAATTACAGCCTTCCGATTCGGAAACAGGAATAAGTTTGACCAGACCTGGGCACCCTTCCTGGACTACATGCAGCAATACCCGGGCTAGATGAGAAAGCTGCCAACTCTTCGATGGATGGACAAGCAGGACTAAGAGAGCCAACTAGAGGGCGAAGGGCACTGACCAAGAGGCCTCCGGCTGAGCCAAGCCTCAAAGTAACAAATGGGCCCACAGACACAAAAGATACACCAACCCTTGCCGTGCGTGAACAGCCACCAAACCCTACGAGGCAAAGCGTTCCCTCACACAGCATAATGTGCAAGCAGCTGACTTCTTGCTGTTCGCTGCATCCCTCCTATTCCTCTAACCCAAGAACTTTTAGTGTAATGGTTTACTGTTTGTTTGTTTTCTTAAATGGCACATCTAAGCACAGCTCAGCTCAAAAAATGTCTGACGATATGTTTGTAAGCGTGCATTGATAAAACCAATAAAAATAACTTATGAAAGAAAAAAAAACTATGTGCCTTCCTGTCTTTCTGGACTCTCTTGACTTTCTGCAGCTAATTACAAATGTGCGTCTGGCTGAATGAAGGAAGCACAATTCATGGCATGTGTAGTTCTGAAAGACCAAGCTACTAAGTCAAAAAGTACACTGACCTTTTACTCTATAAATAACATCGGTAATGTAGCGCAAGGAATGTTACCTTGTGTTAGGAACACAATATACTCCTACACCCTACTCCGCTCTGTTCCCAGACAGTAAATTGTCTGAGAAACGATGCACAATGTTCAAGCATGTGTTGCCATGGTAAAATGCCCACGTCTGTAGGTCATGAACCCTCATCACGTGATGGGTTAGAATGAATTTGCCATGTTGTTCAAGGTGTGTAAAGTATGTTCACTGCCCCATGTCTTAGCTCACCTTTTCTATGCCTGTGCACATGCATTGATGAATTTGGGTCTGCTTAAGTGATAATAAACTATTGTTTATAGATTTGTTCCTCGTGACTGGTGTGTCTTCATGTTGCGGGGAGCTACATCAGGTACATATGCAGACATAATAGATGCAGAGTATATATACTACGGAAAGTTCATCTCTTGTTGCGGGGAGCTTCATCGAGTACATATGAAGACATAATAGATACAGAGTATATATACTAGGGAAAGCTCACCTCATGTTGCGGGGAGCTACAGTAGGTACATATGCAGACATAATGGATACAGAGTATATATACTATGGAAAGTTCACCTATTGTTGCGCGGAGCTACATCGAGTACATATGAAGACATAATAGGTAGATTAAATATGTACTAGGGAGAGCTCTTCTCAAGTTGCAGGGAGCTATATCAGGTACATATGAAGACATAATAGGTTCAGATAAGATACATTTTAGGAAACTTGCCTATAGCAGTGGGTTTCGTCAGAGTGACAAGTACCTTAAGTGCCTATTTAGGAAAGTACATCAATAGTTTCTGTGAGTTGTGTCTGCTATGTAATTGGGACATACCGTAGGTAGTGGTAGTAAAGTGCATATACAGGGGCAAAAGAAGCATAGCCATAATAACAATTGTAGCGTGTGTTATAATCACATTGATACCTGTATTATGGTACTTGGAGAGTTCACATCCGCTTAGTATACTACTGCCTTCTCTCAGCACTACTTTATCTCCTCTCTATGTACACTCTCACATTCTTCGTCCACTTGATTTGAAACACAGAGAAGGATATCATAATAATACACTCATTCAGATAATGAACGCCAGGCATGCAATCCTGAACATAACTAACTGCGGGGTATGTTCTCATCTACCACAACATGGTGAGAAAGGTTTGGGAAGGTACATCTATCCACTCCCACTATGGACTTCTTGTTACGCATCATTTAAAGCGCTATTCTTTGGTAAGTGGCACGATAGTACCACTGGTAACTTTGATGGAACAAATATCAATGAATTTGATCGACTAGTTTTGTTACCTCTAGGATGCTCTGTATTTGCGAATAAAAGCACGACCAAAACTGCTTCCACTAAAAGCTCTGACAAGAATGCTAGACCCTACCAATCCATGATCTCATTTAGGATGTCACCAATAGGAAACAGGGAATCAATTCCTCCGTCCTACACCATTAATCATGATCCTGACACAGTTCCATTCTGTCTGCGGGAAGAAGGTTCCCGATATATGGGCACATATTATAAATGTTTAAACACTGCAGTCTTGGTAAACGAGAATAGGCCCTTATACATTGGAGGACTCATTTACTTTGTTTTCCTATCCGTGGTTGTCTAAAGATTGGAAAGAGACTTGTTATCTGGGGATACTATTGCCAGGTGTTTATGTTACATCACCTGCAGACATACTGACACATAGTGCTAGGAGGGGAATAGATGATGATACCCCCTCTAGGTATTGGGAGATGTAGCAAACACCATGGTTCCTTTTTGGGGCCAAATCATAAATTCACAAGATATTAGGAGATTGGCTAAAGTGTTAGAGAACACTAGCAACAAAACGACTGACATACTGTTCAATATGACATTGGAGCAAAGAGCAATTAGGTTATTGGCTCTTCAGAATAGGATGGTTTTAGACGTCATGTTAGCTGAGCATGGTGGTGTATGCAAAGTGGTCGGGTCTGCATGTTGCGTAAACGTACCTGACTCCTCCCTACAGTGTTCCAAGCAATCTAAAGGTTACCTATTCTGAGCTCTGAAGTACACATCCCCGAAGGAATTTGGGACATTGAAACATGGGCTTGGAACATGCTTAGAACTTGGGGTTGGAAAACCTTCTCAGCACTCGCTATTATCATTGGGGCAATTTTGTTCTGCGGCTGCTGCATACAATGCTTGCCTGTTCTAGGTTCTGCACTAGGTAATTGCTGTTCTAGATCTCTAATGAGGCTAAAGCCTTGTCCTCATCTTCCTGTAAATATGACTAATGCCTTGATCATGCAAGATGTCGCTATCAAACAGTTTTTGGCTATCAATGTATATGACAGTGATGATTCTGGTTGTTCTAATGATGATGATACATGGTCACATAATACTAGCAATGTGTTGGCCAAGGCCAAAAGGAGGGTTTGTAACAACACATCCATTTTGTATTATAATGTTGGCCTAAGCGCACACACATTGAATCATGGTTCCTGAACGCCATCTTGGTCGATTTGCTCTCTTTTCTGAGTTTTCATTCCGAACGCGGTAAAGATTCACAAAGTCACCGCTTTGAAAGCTCCTCAAACATGCCCCTGCACAGGCATGCTAAAATCTGCTAAGCACATTGTTTGTCTGTAACTTAGAACCTTGAAGAACTGGCACAAACGTAGCTAATCTGTAAATTAGGTGCCTTCCTGTCTTCCTGGACTCTCTTGACTTTCTGCAGCTAATTACGAATGTGCATTTAGCTGAATAAAGAAGCACAATTCATGTCATAGGTAGTTCTAAAAGACCAAGCTACTAAGTCGAAAAGCAGACCGACCTTTTAGTCTAGAAATAACATAGGTAATGTAGCACAAGGAATTTTACCTTGTGTTAGGAACACGCTATGCTCCTACACCCCACTCCGCTCTGTTCCCAGACAGTAAATTGTCTGAGAGATGACGCAGAATGTTCCAGTATATGTTGCTATGGTAAAATGCCCACGTCTGTAGGTCATGAACCCTCACCACGTGATGGGTTAGAATGAATTTGCCATGTTGTTCAAGATGTATAAAGTATGCGCACTCCACCATCTCTTAGCTCACCTTCTCTATGCCTGTACACATGCATTAATGAATTTGGGACTGCTTAAGCGATAATGAACTGTTGTTTATATATTTGTTCCTCGTGACTGGTGTGTCTTCATTTCTTTGCAGTAGCCTCATATTTTTGGACTAACAATGCTGTAGCTGTAGTAAGGCAATTAAGCCTAACAGCCCACACCTGAAGGAACCTGGGAAGCATAAAAGGCCCCCTCAGGTGGAGGCAATTGGAGCTGGAAATGTGACACAAAAGCGAGCTGTAGCAGGAGGAAGAATGTATGAGGCTAGCAAAACTAGCAGAAGTGGGAGAACAAGAGGGACGCCGGAATGTGGAGACAGCAGATTTCACCTGCTTATTCTGAGAGGGTCCTGTTCCTCCAAACTCTGAAGTACAGAGGCTGTGCAGTGGAAGACGTGTCGCAGAATTGTCTTACTCCATGTGAGCATGGTTGCGGAACTGCGGACATGCAGTAGACTGAGGCAAGAAGTAATTATCAAGCCGTGAGTCTTGGGAGCAGGAGGAACTCCCAAAATGCGTGGCCAGACCGAAGACACCTTTTCAGAAGAAGGGTGTGGGTCCCCAGCAAGCCTGAAGCAGTACAAGTTGTGGGAAACGTTGGGAAATCAGTTCAACCCACAGAACAAGTGTCTAAGAAGCCAGTGAGTGAAGCACAGCGTTCTAACACATTGTGTGAGCGTTACCGGCAACAGTATCCAGCTCTATGTTAACTTGCGTTCGACTTTAAGCGAGTAGAAGCTGTTTGCTGCCTCTAAAATACCCTTAACAATGGAAATGTAGCACTGGTGTATAACGTGAAAAGTCTTTTACTTGCGTGAGAAGCTAACGCTACTAAAATCCATTGTTCCATTATTTAAAGACTTTTAGTTTGAAGGATTGGTCGCGTGTCTCTATTTAAGGAGAGGGAACGCTGCTAAGACCATTACCGAATTCCTAACTTTGACAATACAAGAGTTACAATCTTTAACTTGTGAAAAATACATCAGAGTGGTGGTGTGTGCCTAATTGTGATTCCCAAAGGAGGCGTGAACTCTATTCTTTACTTTCACATGGGAATACAATTTATATACCAATCTCTAAACCTTGAAAACTGTATCGAGAAGTGGTTGCATGTGTCTAATTCTGATTTCAAAGCAAGACTGAATCCTAACGCGGCATACCTTTCATTTGAAGAAGTCAAAGTGTATAACAGTTGAAAAGAGAACAAGCATTACCCAGGCCGCCGGACGTCTCCCTATATTCACACTGAAACCAACCTTTCTCAGAGTTAAGAAGCAATATAACTGTACTGTAAAGTTGTTAACAGTTTATTGACATAAGATACAAGTGTGCAAATATGACTTGAAGCTAAGAGAGTGGCACCAAGGTTTCTGGGTAATTGATTGGGCTGATAACTGTCAGAAAGGTGCAGCTAAAGTTGGGGAAGGGAAACCGGCTGCTGGTAAAGACTATGGTGAAGTTGACACAACCTGTAGTGCCAGAGACTGTGCAAGACAGAGCGAAATGAGTCTGAAAGGCAAACCCAGGTTTGTTATTGTTGCAGACAGACAAGAGAGGCAAAGAGGTTGCCCCTTTTGAAGAGAGTTATTCAGAGGAAGAGTGTCTTGTCTACTTAAAGTTGTTGATGTACTTTAAAGTATATATTGTCGCTGCCTGTCTAAAAGTACACCTCACTGAAGCTGTGTTAGTAGTCCAACGTACTGAAGCTGTGGTGGTATATCTGGTTGTCAGTGGATGAAATAGTGTAGTAGTTCAAACAAAGAAGAATACTGTGAGACAAAGGTGACTGTTCACATAGTGAATAAAGTAGAAGTAAATTTGTTAAAGATGAAGTAATCCTGACAAATATACCACTGCGAAGCCCAAAACTGTAACAAAGAGAATACTAACTGTTAACCAAGAACTGAGTATCAATGGTAGTTGTGGATATTGCATTTTGTTTGGAACTGTGGCAAGTCTTCTTGAGGAAGGTGACAAAGCATTGTGGGTAGGATTACCATTGGTGCTATTTGCATAAAGTGGAAAGTGGATATTTCACCAAGAAAAAGCGATTTGCTAGTGGAACTTTGGTTAACAAATTTTTACATTGACTTTGAAATATCAGGAACTGATTTGAGACATTACTTTCTTTGGTTGAATACCAACAGACCTGAATTTGAATCCTGGGGAAGGGGAATCACCCAAGACATTAGCGGGTTATTCAGAGACTGCGAATGTTGTTCATGTAATGTTACATTGCCATATATTTTCTTTGTTGCTTAGTGTAAGGGCCAGTTATCTTGTATTCAAGTGTTTCCCCTTAGCTTTGGTTAGGCAGGGAAATCCTCAGCAGAGTAGGGATAGTGAGGCATTTTTAACACATTTTCTTTAAGAATATGATAACAAATTAGCAAGAATTGTTCCTCCTCGCATTACTGACCCCTCACAATGCTCAGTACTACCTTTCTCACTCCTGAAAGAGTTGGCAGTGGCCAGGCATATGGCATATGGCAGCTATTCCATGAGACATGTCCACACATTATTCAGTTGGAGGGTTTTTCTGATGCAATATTGTGATAGAGGGTCACCTGCTATTTAATGGCTGAAATGTCCGTACCTACCCTCCTCTGCAAATCTACATAAAAACAGGAGGAATTAATACCCAAATATACATCACCCTGTGATGCCAACAAATAGTCTAAAGGTAATCTGTTCTATGTTTTGAAAGTAGCTAGGCTGTGTACTTAAGACTGGATAGCTGATAAGGCATCAATGAGTGCGTTGGCAAAAACCTCTAAGGATGATAAGTTGAGGACAGATTTCTCTAGCTCTACAACTACCAGCCACGGGTGGACATGCCTGAATACTGTCAGATGATCTGCAATAGCATTTTATGCCCTGTGGTGTGGAACTGGAGAAGCAGTTTGTGTTTGCAGTACATGTAGAGGCCCGCCCAAGCATGGGGTAGCATCTTGTATGCAGTAGTCCTACAGAGCAAGTAGAGTCTGGGGAGAAGATAACAAACAGGCAAGGATTTCAATGTGGATAGGCCAGGTAACATTGGGATAACAAATTTTCAGTGTAGGAACGAAAGCCACGCGCATTACAGTTTTGCGTGTATAAGATGAACTTGCTCGCGCTCGTGAACCTTTTCAATTAAATTAACCTTTTCACAAAAATTACATAAGACTAAGATAGTTCTGCATTTAAATTTTCTTTCACTTAGAAATTACTAGAAAACACTTATCTCTTGAATGAGTCTTAGAAAAACTCTTCTCGCTGAAAATGGAATCTTCTCACTCCTGTCCTGTGTCCAAAACGAAATCCAAACTCTTTTCCAGTTTATTACTCAAAGAAGCCGCTCGATCGCTTGAAACCCCGGATCAAGTTAAGCAGGAGCAGCTTTTCACACGTCCTCTGAGCTGGGCTTCGACGATGAAAGGCAGTTTAGAATGTTCACTGTCCTTCCTATAATAATAATGTGGCGACATTATTGCATGGAACATGCGGGGGACACCCCCGCAACCGCCATTTATTTATTTTTTTGCCCCTGTCCCCATATATATGGTCACCCATACAATATTGCTACGACCTTTTCCCGGCGATATTATTTACGGCGACCATATATATGGGGATAATATTACCTGATACCCATTGGAATTCCCAGGCCGAGATGGACCTTCCGCGGCGGACCTGCACAATGAAAGTGGACTGGGCTTATCCCACTGTTTCTAACTTCACATAGCACATCAAAACCCCAGGTGGAGAAAACAGAGAAAGATTGGCCAGGGAAAGAGGACCGATCGCAGGAGGAAGGGGAGAATATAATGGAGCAACAGGAAGCAGGAAGTGTGGGTTACCCTGGTGAGGTCAGTGGAGGACGTGAACGGTCGAGAGACCAGCAGCATGGCGGAAGAAGCGGTGGCGTAGGGAGGTGATTTTGGAAGAAGGGGAGGTATTGGCTTGTAAGTGAAAGTGGTACAGCTTTGCGAGTATTCGTGCTTGTGTGCCGATTGTGGTTAGATAGATAAGTCTGGAAGTGGATGTTACTGAGGGAAAGGAGGGTGGTTGAGTAGTGTGGAGAATGGAGTAGTAGTGCAGAGCAGGGAGCAGTAGTATCATCACGTTTGTTTTGTTTGAATAATTTTTCATAAAACATACAACTTCAACAATTATAACGATCAAATTAAATCATAAAAATCCAATTTCATAGGACACTTAACCCAGTACAACACGATGCTAAGATAAAACCATAAAACCAATGTACATATAACACAAAGACAGTTGCAAGAAGAGAATTACATTAAAACTCAAAAGGCCTGAGAAGTTAAACATAGTGTATGTCCCAAATACTAGACAAATGTATACTGCCCAAGTACGTTCGCTTTCTCTTAATGTATGTGACAGAGGGTACAGTACCAGCAGGGCTCTAATCCTTAACATGACAGGGGTGTGCTCCAGGGACCAGCAAACTCTATAATCATGGGCCAACAATAAATAATGACATGCTTCGCTACATTGTCCAAAACCTAATAATTTCATGAGGCGGATTAGATATTTGCAGCGAGGGTACTCTTACCAGGGCAAAAGAACAGGGCATGCATGTTTGTTTCCGGCGATATTATTTACGGCGACCATATAAATGGGGATAATATTACCTGATACCACCGCTGCCACACTAGCTCAGGGAAGCCTTTCAGAAGCTACCCTGTACTGGTGTAGCAGCAACGTCCTATTTAAATGAAAAGCTCCAAGCTGCTGTGTACGAGCAGAGAGCTTATCACTTAAATAATGCGCTGATGCCACACCAGCATGGGCAGTCTTTCAAATGCTGTCCCATTCTGGTGTAGCAGCAGTGCCCTATTGAAATGAAAAAAGTCCTGCTCCCGTGCTGGAGCACCCAGAAGAAGGGACATTTGTTTTTATGAGGAGCAAATCTTAATATATTTTTCAGTTTTTCAGGGGTGGGCTGCCGGGGCCACAGCTCTTCCATTGTTTAGAATGGTAGGTATGTGCAGTGCATGTAACAGACAAATCAGAGCAGGCATATTAACCCTTTGTGCAATCTAACTGGGAATGGGAACTTAGGACCCGTAGGATACAAGTATATCTCTGTAACAGAGACATTAACACCCCTGGCTATATTACAGGGACTCAAGCTTACTTTTATCTCTTATTTGATTCATTTTTTATTTGACTTTTTATTTTAGTAGAATTATTTGAGTACTGATTACATTTGAATTTTTTAAGTTTTGGCTCCATGAGGTGGTGGTTTAGTTCCCCTCTACATGTGAGCCAAAATGAATGCCCTAAATGATGACTAGGAGATAAGGCGTCAGGTTCAGTCTTTACCTCTGCTTCTGGACTCCTTTGCTGGGAAGAGGTAAGGCCTGTCCCTTCAGGTAGCCACCATGCAATCCGATTACAGGATAACAGGTAAGCACTACGGCTACCCGGGAGCCAGGTCCCAGGGGGAAAAAACCTTTTGTGTGGGAAAAAAAACAAAGTGCTGAGAAGACGTTCCAGGTAAATTTGTTATTCTGGGAATTTGTCTTTACAGGAACCAGGAACAAGTCGAAAACACGAGGTTGCAAGGCAAACTATCGTTCCGCAATACAAAACAATTGCAATGCGAGAAGCCTTCTGAATTACCTCTATTTATTTCCGGTATCAGATGTTGCCGAAGCACGTGCACGCGATAATGTCACCGCGTGGCAAGAGCGTCTGGGAGCCATCTTGGATCGGGACACAATTTGAAAGCGTTTCCAAAATGAAACCTGATCAGATAAGCGCCAAGTAGGCGAAAGCATGACATAAGGGTTGGCAGAGGCAGATATAGAGTCTGGCTTTTGTTTGGCTAAACTGTCTTTTGTCTTGGTTATCTGCAGTTAAAAGGTTTTGCATTTTGCAAATCATAGCTAACCATTGCCATGCACCGCCAATCATGGTCAAGTCTTGCCGATCATGGACAGCGATTGTGGACCATGGCCAACTATAGCCATCTGTTGAGCCAGTAAGGTTGTTCTGTGGGTTGAGTCCCCACCACAGAGATCTGAGGAACACCTCTAGACCTCACCTTTTATACTTTCAGGGTTTATCAAAGACCTTGAAATTATATGAGGTTAATGGTCAAGGTGTATTATTGAAGTGGCAAGAGTGCATTTAGTTTATGGAGGGTGTTTTGTCAAAGATTGTGTGAGAGAGACAGGCAGAGAGCTATAAAGACAAACACTTACCATTCCAGCACCCAATATGGCATCCAGAAAATCATCATGGAAGGGATAAACACATGTTATAAATATAATCCCCATCTGTGGAACACCACCAATCACTGGGGCACCCTTGAACGGCATTAATAAGCAAGACAATTAATCTGTTTTTACATACTGCCTGTGCCTGCTGTATGGCTCTCATTCTTAACAAATGTATGATATACACAGCCTGTGAGCAGGAGTAGGTACAATTTTTATTTTATTTATTTAAAATATTTCCATGGTGAAACATATTCTAATGAGGCCTCACAGCGTTGACAGCATTGGCAGCTTCCACTGCCGCAAGGTTGATGAAATAGGAACAGTTCCACTTTCTAAGAGTATCATCTGGTATGGAAGGAAGACTTTGCTAAAACAGGGGATTACACCAAGAACTACACTAGAAGCAGCGAACATGCTTTAACAAGCTTGTGGCAGTGGGGTTTGAAAGGGAAGGCTGTATTAATCCTACTCACTGACAAATAATCCGGCAGGGCTTCTGTATTGATCTGCACAAAAGAGGAATACATCAGTACAGTACTCCACTCATGCACATCTTCTGAACTAAGGACGTGAGACCAAAGGACATGCAGGAGAGAAGAGGTGGCACTTTGCAGCAGCACATCTCACTTATCTCCTGACTCAGGGTCTGAGCCCAGGCCATTGTAAAAGGGAGGCAACATAATGCGTGCCTGCTGCACCCATGCACCAAAGCAGTATCCCACTAGTGTTCGGAATTGAGGGCTTCTTACCTGCAGATGCTGTAAGGGGTGAGAAGCACAACCATGTATGCCTACTGTGTTGATGTTTCTGCACAGCATACTGTGTTGCCCGCATCGCTCTGCCCCACGCCACAAGGGCACGCCGTTCGTGATCGAGTAGGCGTGTGAGGGTCTCGCAGGCCGCTTCACAGAAAAGCACAGAGCGGCAGGCAGAGAGGTTGCTCCCATGGGGCTCTCCTGCTTGTGGAGTGAACTACACTATGCACACCAGCCGGGTGTGATAGCAGCATAGGTACTTTATTAAGAATAATACTGTATCTTGTTAACAATAACAAGGCTATGGGCCTCATTACGGGTTTGGCGGTAACACTGCCGGTAAAACCGGCGGGTTGCCGCCAGACCCGACAACAATTAGCACCACCTGATTTCCCGGTAACACGAAGGTATTACAACCCCGGTGGCCGGGAAGTCAGGCCCCGGTAATTCTGTTTGTCCCCATTCCCAATAGGACTCAATGGGAATGGGGACCAAGGAAGCAACGTCACCGTTAATAACGTTTTTGGTGCTTCCGTGAAACTCTGCAGGCGGGACGGCACCTGCCCGCAGAGTCGTACTGTGCCGGTCCGGTAACAACAGTGCCGGTAGGCTTACCGGCACTGCTGTTACCGGGCCGGCACAGTCGTAAGTCAACTTTATGTGTAGAAATGCTCATTTCTACACATATCTCTCAGGCATATTACCTCCATGTTCCTCTTCCTTGTCCCAGTACCTACTTTTAAGGTATCAGCCTCTTTGACAGAAACCCTTCAGGTGTCGGCATATGAGGAGGGTCACACAGCTTGCAGCATTAATTGCTGCTGTAAACACGCTACTGGTGTAATAAAAATGCTGAAGCCAGGTCTGCATTCAGCCACTTAATTTATAAGCACTCTGTGTTTATTTCATTGAAGTGTTGTTAAGCACAAGCATTGGCAAAGCCAACAGTTTTGGCTTGTGTATAATATTAGGAACTTGCCGGGCACTGCTTAGATGCCCAAGTACTGCCACCATTTTGCACCTGCAACTACCAATGGGCAGTTAATACCAATATGTCTGTTCCTGACGAGTACCTTTGCCATGCCTACAAAAAAGCCCAAACTGTTCGCATTGCTAATGCTTGTTGTATCAGTGTGCTCCGTCTGGTCGATGTTCCTGTTGCTGTCTTTCACAAACACACCTTGTACCCACCGACCTTCCTTATGTATTGCTGTTTGTGGTTGTTTTTATTAGTGTCTCTTTGATGGAAAATTGTATTTGAAAGGTTGCATTTCTTGATTTATGTAAGGAATCTGGTATATGATGAGTATGTATCACTTTGTTGAAATTACTGTTCACGCTCTTTCTTGAATATAATATTTTGAAAAAAAAAGTGTAGAACCTAATGGAGGAAGTCTTATGTGGTGTGTTAACGCCCTTCAATCAGTAGGATGGGTGAAATGCACAAGGGTGGTTCATGAACTCATAGATGTGGCACCAGGGACTGTAAAGCTTCATATCTTGATCGGCTGGAGAACACCTGGACACAGTGGCGTACCGAGCGGGGGCTGGGGGGTGCACACTGCCACCCCACAGGCTTTTTTGAGAGCCTGACCGGGACTTTCGTCAGTGGGCCACCTCTCTGTTCGGCACCTAAATGAAGGTGCCCAAATGGGAAAGGTGTCCCCATGGCAGGACAATGTGTGCTGAGTAATTCCTGCTCAGCACAGTAATTGTCCTGGCAGCAGGACACCTTACCCTTTCCGAAACCTCTGCCAGGACAATGTCCCAAGGAGCTCAGGGCAGCAGCAGAGGGGCTCGCAAGTTGCTCTGTGTCAACAGAGCATTTCAATGTGAACCATTAGGCACTGATGGGAGGGAGGGTGGACTATTAGCAGGGACTTTTGTCCCTTTAAAAATGTGCATAGCAGGGAGTGATCAGGTGTGAGACGGTTGCATAATGCTGCAGGCTTAATGAAATAATGAGTATTGCTTTACCCAAGTGGGGGTTTGTTAGGCTCACATTAATCTGCATGATGCTATTGTGACTTTGCATGCAGGCTGGGGACAATAAAACTAAATCCATCCTCTTAATGCTGAACATATTTCTATAATGATGTATAGTTAAAGTTAAAAATGAAAGGGTAGTTTCTTATGTAATGTGCTTTGCTTCCAAGGCATTGCTATAAATAAAGTATTATTTAAGCAGATGAAATGCAAAGGGAAACATTAATAAATATCTATATAAACTAAAACTGTGAAGATGTGCTCAGTTGCTTAAATTGTCCACATCCCAGTTTCACCATTTAACCAAAGTGTGTGATCCTGGGCAGACCATGTAATCAGACTGCGTCTTATCTGCAGCTCTGTAAGTGATTCACTTCAAAGCTTTAATATATCATGCTGTTATTTTTTTTAAAAAGCCTGACTTGCTCGATATATAACAGTGCAATTTATGTATTTTGCACCACAAAATGATTTGCCACTTGGCTTACTTATGACAACTTATTCTAAAGTCAGTTGCATGGCGTCTCCAAGTATCAAAGACTGATGATGCTCCTTGCGTTTTGCTTTCTGTGAATTCATTTCTGTTGGTGCAATCCATATGCAAATTAGTTGATGTGTATGTATTTTGCCCCAGAGCGCCTGGACAGAGCTCTAATAGATGAGTTCCCTGCATCTGTAATGATTCTGCCGTTTTTTTTTTGTTGTGTTAAAATGCGAGATGCCACTAGTAATGTTACCAAAAAAATAGATTGGGGCAGGGGTGGGCGGTTTGTGGGCGCGAATGAGACAAGCTGGAATTTCGTGCACTGGATTTGAGGGGAAATAGTAGACGTTTCACCGTGGCTGTCCCCCGCACCACATCTTGCAATGCTGAATACTCCACTTACAGGATAATATAGGGAGGCTTTTCATAAGATGTAACTGTCTTGTTATTACCACAAAGCGCAGCTCCACATTTCATGAACTGTAGCGAGTCATTAATGGCTTCAGTCGAAGCCTCGTATTTTAATGACAAGTTAAAGTTTATGCAATGCCGAGCTTCTTTCCGTTGTGGGTGTAGATTAATCGCTGTTTATTATTCTGAGAGAAAACTTTACATCAGCGGCTTCCTCAAAGACAGCCTCATGTTTTAATGCAAAGCTTTCTCTCGGAATGAACAGTGTTTTATCTATTACAGCAACGGAGGCCGCTCGCGCGGTGCTCTGCTGCTTATGTCTGACAGCTCGGAAGAGGGGCCGCTGCTCAGGCTTAATGCAGCCAATCAGCAATCAGCCGAAGATAGCCGAAGACCAGGGGATACCGGATCGGCATGGGATACCAAATATTACAGAACAGCGGAGCAAAGGCTGGAGCAGTTCATGTAGAACAAAGCTGGGTATGCGGACAGAACATTATGAAAAGGCAATCCGCTTTGTAAGGTTTCTTTCGGTTTTGTGTAATCAGAGCAGGCAGTCCGCGTAAGAATTGCCGGTTTTGGTTCACATGAAGTAAAGCAGACAGAACGTTATCCAAAGGCAGACTGCGTAAGAAAAGCCGGTTTCGGTTCATGACAGGTCAAAGCAAACAAAAACAATAGGCAAGGCAGTCCGGATAAGAAATGCTGGTTCTGAGTATGATCCCCTTAGATATTGAGAAGCATTTTTGGTGTGAGTTAGATAGACTCATGCAGGACTTTTTGTGGGATAATAAACCTCCACGACTGAAGATTAGCAAATTGCAATTGCCTTTGTCTAAGGGTGGGCTGGGGGTCCCCAATTTCAAGGCATACCATATGGCTTTTATGTCGCAGAATATATTTGATTTTCTCAAATCGGAACATGTGGATTGGATATGTGCTGAGTCTAGCCATATAGGCCCTTTGTCGCCTAGGGCCATTTTGACCAGTAAGCCACTTCGAGCAAGGGTGGAAGGCCTACTGACTAGGAGCTTACGGAACTCATGGGTGGACGTGTGTGAATGTTTGGGTTTCAACGCATTAAGAGATCCGAGTGCTTCAATTTGGCTGAACCCTAGCATTACACATGAAGGGAAAACTTTGTTCTGGCAGGATTCGTATCTAGCTGGGGTGCATTGGATTAGTGATCTGTTCAATGGTTTGAATTGGATGACGGCTAGGGAAATACGGTTGAAGTTTGAAATTCCTACTTTTTGTTTGACAGACTATCGGAAGATCAGGAAGGCGGTGGGGGAGGTGGATTTGAAAAGAGAATCAACATAGACATGCTTGGTTGGGTGCCTGAAGTGAGTGGATGTAGCCTGGTTAGCTATGTTTATAGACTGGTTGTGTCGAACTATCGGTCTAATGATGCTTTGAGATTGGATTGGAATCGGAGAATTGGTGAGGATATTACGGAGGATGATTGGACACTTATTTGTGAGAATGTGAAATTGTGTTCTTTGAGTCTTGCTGATAGGTCTCGTCAGATAAAGAACATACTGGACACCTGAGAGAATGATGAAAAGAGGGATGAGTGACAGCTCTGAATGTTGCGTATGTTTACATGAGGTGGGCACCTTGGAGCATATGCTGTGGGAATGCTCGAGGGTGAGAGGCTTGTGGTTTGAGTTTGACCAGATCTGTGAAAAGATTTTGGAGGAGAAGGTTCATATGGATTTTAAGACAATAGTGTTGGGTAGTGAGGATTTGTTGGATGACCTGAGTACTTCTCAGAAGAAATGGATCTTTCGAGGGGCAATGGTGGAGAAGAAACTAATTTTGAGACATTGGAAAGCATCTAACCCTATTACTATTGAGGAATGGATTTCGGAGATGCACTCTTTAGCGGATATGGAGAAGGTGCTGTATTGGAGAGAGAAGAAAAGTGCATCATTTAATAAGATTTGGGGTAAATTTATTTTACTATATTAGACCAGTTTATTGATTGTTTTGTGACTCCTGGGGGGAGGGGGGTTTTCTGGTGTATATAGTTCTGTTGGCTTTGTTATGATTATCACATGATGTTATATTATGTACAAACTGTTTCTCTGTTATGAACTTTTTGAAAATAAATAAAAAAAATAAAAAATAAAAAAAAATAAATGCTGGTTTTCTTCAAACGCTGGGAGCTACTTTAAACAGAAGCAGCGTCTGATGATCAAACGACATTTAAATCCCTGGCTGAAGTTGAGGCTCTGAACAGTCATTGGCAGCGCTGTCCACGTGACATCCGAGGACTATGGGAAATGTAGGAACAAGCATCCGCTGTACCCAGTCTCCAGTCTCCATGACAGCCTCCAATGCCGGAGGAAAAGAGCAGAGAAGCGCTGTTTGTCAAGTCGAACAGCCCGTAATCTTCCATTACTGAGTCTAGCAGTCGTGTGTCTGCTGCCCACGTGTACCGTGTGAGCTGAAAAGGCTCCACATAACTTCCGAGGTGTAACACTATGCTTGTTGGGGAGTACGACTGCCATGGAAACACTGACGCAGACTTAGACACTGAACTTGGAGGCCCGCCAGTGTCAACCCCTTGCACCTCCACGTGAGAAAGGGGGACGGGTGTTTAACCACGCTATATGCTTTCTACATGGTGTATCGCCAACCGGGAGGGGAAGATAGAACAGCAATGGCTAGGGAAATCTGGCCAATAAGGGTTAAGTGAGGGAGATTTAAGCAGGGGGCAGGAAACAGGAGGTAGGGGTTGTACGGTTGAGGTCAGAAGAGGAGAACCTGGTGGACCAAGAGACCAGTATGAAGACGGAAGGAGCAGCAGAGTCTGGAGGTGTTTATTGAAGAAAGGTGATGTACTTGCTTGGTCAGTGAAAGGGTACTGCAGTGTGAGTGTATGCGTTTGTGTGGTAGGTGAATAGAAGTTAGTGCAAGTAGGGAATGTGAATTGAATGATACTGGGTGAAAGGAGTATGTTTTTGTAGTGGAGTGGAAGGAGAACAGTAGTGGGAGGAGAGTAGTATTAATGGGAGAGCAGTGTTAGTCGTGTTGGAGGAGTAGTAGTCTTGTGGGATGAGTAGTAGTAGTGTGGCTGGAGGAGTGGTGATGTTGTGACAGCAGGAGTAGTAATAGGGTCAGAGGATGAATAGCAGTGGGAGGAAGAGTGGTAGTAGCAGATGGTGGGAGAAGGAGAAGTTAACAGCAAAGTGCAGAGGCAGAAGGAAGGCCGAATGATACATCAGAGGAACAGAAGGCTGGTGTGGAAGACACGAGAAGAGAAGGCAGATAAAGTTGAAGGGCAAGGTAACGGTGAATGTGAGTGGAAACAGGTGAATCTCACCAAGTAACTTTAAGGTACAGTCCATAACTATCCATTAGAATATGAGCATCTGGCGAGAGTAGGACAAGTTAAGAAGTACCCGAGGGAGTTAGACAGTTGGCACTTAGTTAAAACATTACTAATTGAAGCCAGCTATTATACAGTAGGGGTGACCATTCGGTAGGGAAGAAATCCCACGTACGATGAGAGAGAGGGAGGCATGGCTCAAAACTCTTCTAGAGCCGGTGCCTTCAATCAAACTACTGACCCATCTCTGTCCTGAACAAGTGAACATACCTTGGGATGTCTTTGTAATAAAACCTTTAAAACTTCTTGGACACTCAGAAATTTATTAAGGCCATCAGTGACAACTCCCAACACCTATGTGAGTGCTGGGAGCCTGACATACATTAATTAGTGTCCGTGGCTCAATGAACTAAAGTGCAGTGAAGGCACGCCCCTAAACGCTCACACCAGAGAAGAATACAACCCGCTAGGGAAAAAGGCCCAAGTCGATCTTGTAAGTATAACAAGTTTTAATCGCACACAAAATGAGAGCAACAGCAAAACACTCTGCTGCCAAGAACATTCTGCTGAAAAAGGGTACAAGCCGAATCTCATAAGGAGACACAGCATCATAAGTGACCTCATTATATACAGTGAAAACCTGCGCGATTGACTGGTGTGCGCCTATACATGATCAGCCTGCTCCATAGGAGATGCCAGGTCATTAGTTTAAGCCCAGTCCGTACGTCTTCCATCACGTGTGTGCTGCAGAGATCATCATCTTCTCAATGTTGTGAGAAAGCTGAGGGTATTCTCCCAAGTAGACCTCGGGAATCCCTTTTTCATTTGGCCATGGGAGGGCTGATTCTCTCAGATTCCGACCCTGGGGGCGGATGAGCGAGGGAGGATCAACTGAGTAGGAGAACCCAGGGTTATGCTCAGAGGAATACCCCAGGTGAGATGCAGTATTATACTGTGGATAAAGTCAGGGGAGTTGCTAGATCTGGAAAAGACCCGGGGCTAAGCTGATGTCGGAACGGTTGGGACTGGGGGCTAGCTAGTCTTTTGGCTGTAGCTCCTGAGATTCTAACCGGGGCTACAACCAAAAGATCAGGGGCTATAGCCCCCTTAGCCCCCCCCTAGCAACGCCCCTGGATAAAGTCCTTGAGGCCTTTGTAGGTCGTTTTACATCTACCTCCCTTCCATCCAAAGAATCTCCCTTACCTGTATCCAACGACCCCTCCACATCTGGTACATCCCCTAGAAGCCCAAACCCTGTTGGATTCGGAAACCACCTCTCGCAGAATCCCTGTTTTCATGTTTCCTGCCCAGATAATCACAGTCATTCTTTTCCGTTTCCCTCTGAATATTATTTCCCAAACTCCCAGTCTACTTTGAGGAAACACTGCCATTCCCACAATCCCCCTTCACTTCACGGTAATAATCCCAGTTATTCCCGTTTGTTTCACCCACCCTACAAACCTCACCGTTTGGAGTTTACCAAAACCCCTAGTACGAGGGCTATAATTCCATACAACACCTTTTCCCGTTTCTGTCCTGTAGGATGTTTAGAAACTTTATCCCACCCCTTTCCGACACAAACACTTTCTCACACCATGACAGACAACGGACTAACACTGAAGCCGTTCACCTGACATGTCCTAAAACAAGAGTCAGGAGGAGTCAGGCAATTGACAGTAATCACACACAGCTGACGGTCCTTTGCCTACCCCACAGGGATGAAAGGCAGAGCACGAAAGCATACATCAAGCAAGGCCGAATGCACAAGGAGACAGCTACACCGAACCGGAAGTTCAAACAGAGAAGAAAAGCGACGTGACCTGGAAGGACGACAAAGGAGAAAATAACCTTGCCCTTTTCAACTCTGAGTGGCGAAGCCTCCAAAAGGGAAATCATAAGACCGGAAGTTCCAGCTGGTGTGTGGAGGAACAGATGTCAACGGTACATGGGGGCCTCCCGCATTGCTAGCACAGGCGGAGAGGTACCGTCTTTGACTCCAGAGGCAAGACCAGACAGCAGGTTCAACACAGCCGGTGAGTCAGAAAAAGCTAATAGCAAACTGTTGTGTGTTGAGCCCAAGGTTGCAAATGGCAACATTTGATGAACGCAGGTATCTGAAACAAAGAACTTGTGTGTATGCAAACTTTTATGAAAGCCCAGAGAAGGGCCAGCTGCAGAGTGGTCAGGCGCAGTAGGAGTGCTCAGTCGAAGGACTCTGGCTGGTCCTTTGAGTGTTGAAAACTGCAAGTACCAGAAGGCCCTAGTAGGGGGGGGGCGACATCATTTGTGAGAGAGGCCCTAAAAAGGCCACATCAAATCCTTTGTACAATCGAAGGTCTCTGACTCATGGTTGAGAGAAAGCTAGGGGAAGGGATCCCTGCTTTCTGAGAAGACTGAAGTTTGAAACAAGGCAAGTATGAACCTGACAGAGCGATGCCGAAAGAAAGCTAGGAGAAGGGAATCTGTGCTTTCTGAAGAAAATCACGCACTGTGTAGAAATTACATGAACTATGTTAAGGAAGGCCGTAGTGAACCTGACGGACGGAGGCCCAGGTTGCAAGAAGGATCCGAGCCCAGCAGAGGGAGATCTCAGGGGTGAAGAGCAATCGCCAAAATAACTTCTGTTTTTTTGTTTGCCAAATTACAAGGAGGGGTGAAGAATAATACACCCGAGAACAGTTTGCCGACGCTAGTGAACACGGTAGAGGGTTGTCCACATTGTCGTTTGTCTAAACGGACATGAAAGCTCCTGAATATTATGAGTGATATCTGAGAGGCCGTAGAGAACCTGACGGAGGGAGGCTCATTTGGCAAAGAGGATCCAAGCCCAGCGGAGGGAGATCCTAGGGACGAAGAGCCATCATCCAAAGGTGCAAGATTACCGAAGGAACTTTTGTTTGTTGTTTTGATCTATCAGGCCTTCTAATCCAAGAGACTTTTGCAGAAAGAGTCTTGACCCTTGAAGGTTCTGATATCGTTGAACTGGAACCGTGAGCCTCATGCTGGAGAGGCCCAGGAGTGTGCTGTGCTCAGAGGTTCTGCCTTATACCCGTGCTTCAAACCCAGGGAATGGAGACTCAGCCAAACCATCCTGTCATATCATTTTGTGAACACTTTCTTGTCAATAGTTTTTTTTAGTGTAGGCCCTTTTATGTGACAACACGCTACTAGGATTGCCTTATTATTATTTGATGGTCGTAGCTTGCTCCCATCTTACCTTCAGGTTTAGTTTAGGCATTTTTCTCACCTATTATAAAGTTCAATAAACACCCTTGAAATGTGGCCACATATGTCTGTCTTAACTGTTGTCACCAACAGTTCCTTACATACGATGTCAGAGGTGGGATACGACTCAATTGAAACAAATTGGGGACCCTACGAAAATGAAGACCAGAATCCCAGGAAAATCAGCTCTGAGAAAATGTGTTTGCTGGAGCCCTTCCTGCCATCACTTCCCTTGGGGTATACAGAAGTGTTATCACCTTGTTGCCTTTAACACCAGTCCTCTGCATCAGCCACAAAGAAGGATTTTTATATTTTCAGTGGGCATTTATTGTTTCAGCTCCCTGCTGGCTGGCAGTCTCGTGATAATCAGTGGCAAATGACAGCCGCCCTCAACAGTGGCTGTTAGAAACACTTCACCCACAATTAGTTTTGAGCATAATTCAAACTAACAAATACAGACCGCATAGCAAAAAACAGAGAAAAAAAGATAAAAGTGCAGCGCAGCTGTGCTATTTGCTGCACATTTAAGTTTTGCTTTGGCTTTGCAACCTGCCTGAAAAATTTTAGGCCAATTTAAAACGAAGAGGAAAGAATCACACGTCTGCTTTTTTGTAGAAAGGCCTGCATCAGTCACCAACATAGGCAGATAATGCGATTTGAGGGGTTTGGTTTCCTTGCAGTGGATTAAGCACAATACCTGAAATAAAGCAAGCAGCAACCTGCCCATTAGCCTTCAGAAATATCTTAAAACTAATGCCAGCATTGCTGCCAGATATGTGAATGCCTCCTCCTAAATCTCTCTATTCCAATAAGCATCTGCGTTTAGCAGCCTGTTTTCAAACTTTTGTAGCACCCTGGCCTGTGTCTCCATATGCGCGTTTGCAGGCAGGTGAGTGCCAGAGACCCTGATTATTATTCAAGCCATAGGGCCCTCACTGCTTAAACAATTGAGAGAAGGATGTGGTACTCCACAGCTGGTCCTAAGAGAACCAGTACTGTTGATGACACCTTACTAGCTACTGGTGTTCCAGTGAACCCTACTGAAATATTGGTATGCCCACTCAAAGAAATGTCTGGAACCTTAGCATGATCTATAGAGCTCTTCTGTGCACCCCAGTCTACTAGAAATCGACGTTCCTGTCTCCCAACTCTCATGTGGTCCTGCTTGATCCACAGGAATGGAGGAAACTGGGTTTGGTTCCATTTTCATTTGAGGGCTGTCCTATTCTGAAGAATCCCAAGAGAAATCCTCAGTGTTGTATTGGTTAGTGACAACAGAATCACTCGGACTATCAAAAATGTTGGAGCTAACTGGGGCTGTAGTAGTTTCAGCAGGGCCAGCCGCAGGCCCAGGTGGTACCCATCCGCCACGACCTCCTACCAGTCCTCCCCAACGTCCTCTTCCCCTTCTTTGATACATTCCATTTTCCCTATTCAACAAGGCTGGGCACTGCGCCCGCCAATGGCCTTCCTGTTTGTAATATGCACACTGATTGGGCCCTGGCAGTGAAAATAGTACAAATGGACCAACACCTCTTGTGCCAATAAAATGGCCCTCCCCTAGTTCCCTGTTGCACTTGCTGTATGAACACTCTTGCTTTAAGATCCGCTCTCTTCTTTTCTGATTTCTCTTTTTCTTCATTCACTCTGTTTTCATAATATTGAGCCATATGTAAAATATCTGATGGTGTTTTAGTCTGCCATGCACTTTCTGATTGCTTTATAAGAACGCAAATTTCTGGTAATATTTGCCAAACAAATTTATCTACAAACAACGGTTTCCCTGCCGGCGTAGTCATTTCCTGTCCATGCGGCAAGCTTGTCCAAATTGATTTTTTTCTTGAGTACCACCGTTTTAAGTTGTGCAACTATCATAGTGGGAAGGCTAAGTACTGCGGGAGCGGGTCTTTCGCCAGCTGTCCTATTAGCGCTAACCTGAAAAAGTGCGTCCCATGGCCTCCCCAAAGATCCAGGGTCAGTGATATTTTTTTTTTATTTATTTCATTTAGTTTATACAAACCTTTTGAAAAAGAAAAAAAAAAGAAAAAACGTTAAACAATTCCTCCCTTGTCTAATGGGTGCCTCAAAAACTAGGTTGTATCAGTATACTGTTATATACCAAAATATTACATTCCGTGCCTTACTCCTTCCACCCACCTCTGGTTGATACCATCTTTCATTGGTTCTATTCACTTTAAGCGATTCATTGTTCTTATACCATTTCTATCTGACATTATTTCACATCATAATTACATCTCAACTTTCTTGAAGCACCCATAGCTTAGTTCAGAAAAACTCCCTCCCATTTAGCTGTCTTTAAGCAAGCTTTCGAGCATTTGCAAAAAATTTAACCCAAAAATATCTTTTTCACAACGGTTATGAAATTTTTGCCATAAATCCTCTCTGCTAAATGTGGAGTATTTCCGAACTAATTGTCCTAGATGCACAGATCTCTTGTCTTTTCGGGCTTCGCAATACAGTGTGAGATGTTTGAGGGTCTCTTGCTGTTTATTACAAAGGCGACACCTGAGTAGCGCTGTCGTTTTCCGCGTTCTTATGGCTAGGCTTACTCTGGTGTTTATTAAGTTCAGCCGAAATTTCATGTAGATTGCTCGATGTCTTGCGTTTGCAGTTTTCATCAGATATTGTAACATATTCTTTCGATCTTTTACCTCAGTTACTGCATCGTCCATAAGCTTGTGACGATTACGATCGTCGACTGTCGAGTATCTTGATCAGTTCCCAATAACTCTAACTGATTTCTGCAACCATCTACCCATTTGCATAGTAGGGTTTCTGGACTACCCTTCAGAGCATCTTGTAAGATCTTAAACTGAGGAGCGCACCCAAATATGATGATTTTCCGATATATGGATAGTGTGTTCCATAAGACTCGGGCATGCATGGATATCAGATTGAGCTCGTATCTCACACATGCACTCGAGATTCCTTTCTGTAGGTGCAGAACTCGCCTCTAATATAGGTTTTCTAGTTCAGGCCATAAGGTGGCAGGCACTCCTAAAGCGCTTTCTGCTCCGTAGAGCAGTGTCATTGTAATGGGCTTTTACTGGTTGCAACGAAAATTTCCCAAACATTTATTTATTATTACTCCTTGACATGCAAGTTGTCTGCATTTTTGTTTAGCATTCTCTGTCCAGGGTGCATCATTTATGTTACTATTGATCCAGACACCTAGATACTTTGTCTTTTTCACACATCTCAAATTGTCATTTCCCAATCTCCACTTCGGGTCGCGTTTTGTATTCCGTTTGTTGTTTTGTGTTAAGTCTTGCAGGACTATTATTTCAGACTTTGCAGGATTGATTTTTAGTTTGTTTTTTCTACGTAGCTCTCCAGGGAAGCTAGCTTTCGTGTTAATCCAATTGGTGTTAAATCCAATAGTGCAACATCATCTGCATATAACATCCAACCTATTGGCTGCCCATTTATTTTTGGTGGAAAAGAGTTTACATCTTCAAGACTATCGCCAATGTCGGACATAAATAGGCCAAACAACGTAGCTGCAAGCGGGCATCCTTGTTTCACACCTTGATTAGTTTCAATTGACTTGCTCAATGTTCCGCCAGAATCTAGTCTGATTTTAATGACTGTGTCTGTGTGGAGTTCTTTTATCGGTTGAAGTAGATTTTCCGGGCAATTCCATTTCTTCAACTTTTCCCAGAGCATTTCTCGGTCTATGGTATCGAAAGCGCTAGACAGGTCAACAAACGCTACATAGATCTTTCTATTTTGGCGGATAGCTTCCATCTTCAGGAAATTCAAGATTGTCAAATTCAGCCCACATCCCACCCCTTTCACAAATCCTGTTTGTCGAGGATTGTATCTTTTAGCGTCCTGGATCCATTGTAATAGTTGGCTTTGAAGCTGGGTGGCAAAAACTTTCTCAACCACATCAAGCAGGGCGATCGGCTGGTAGTTCCTGGGGTCTGCACAATCGCCCTTTTTAATAATTGGTACTACAATGGCGCTCTGCCAGGATGTGTGTATCTTTTTCATCTGAAGAATGGTCCGAAATAGTGAGTAGCAAAATTCTGCTCATAATTCTGGATGTTGTTTTAGCTGTTGATTTGTTAGACCATCTGGTCCCGGCGCTCTAGATGTACTTAATTTCAGAATGTTTCTATAAATGTCTTCTTTCTTTATTTCGATTGACCACTCATGCTCTGTGGTTGCTAATGTTCTTATCTTAGTTAGATTATTGTTGAAGGACCCCGCGTAATGCCTTGCCCACTGATCTTCCGGAATCATAGATTTTATCACAGCTCCTTGGGGCGTTAAGGTGTTATTCAGTAAGGTCCAAAAATCCCTCGTTTTCTCTTGGCGAGTACTTTCATCATGTTTTCAGCATCTCTTTGTAACATGATGTGTTTATGGCTAATTAGCCAGTTCTTATAGGATTGTTTCAGGTGACTTATCTTTCTTTGATTGTTCGTATTCATTTTCTTTTTAAGCATTCTCAATTCTTTTTTCAGGTTTTTTTTCTTTTTATTAACCTCGGCATCCCATACGTGGAGCTGTGAAAAGTCTGGTTTCTTATTGACACCTTTTTTCTCCCGGTATGTCTCTAGTAAAGTGGTATACTCAATTTGATCCTTTTCTGGGTTTTTTTCCAATGATTTCCGCAGAGAGATGACATTGTTCACATTTAATCTTAGTCTATTACGACCAGGGCCCACTTCAAGCGTCTGTTCTTCATTGACAGCTGGACTTCTAGTTTTGTTTAGTTTCAAATAAAGTTTTACTAGGGAATGATCGCTGATCTCCATTGCGATGATTTTAAGGCGTATAACATTGCTTCATAAGTTTTCGTCTGCAAACATATAATCGATTGTCGATCTTTGCGTGTTTCGTCGCCAGGTTGATTGGGCAGGAATGTCTCCTGCAGTATGTCCATTCAACATCTGTAGGTTCCAACCTTTCATTTCTAACATCCACCGCCTAGCTGCCTGTTCGCTATTAGTTGCCTTCTCTTCAAGAGGATCATTATTTTTATTAGGCAGGCAATTTATATTTAGATCTCCACATATTAAGATGTTTATGTCTTTTTCATTCCTTTTAGTATTACAGATTAGTTCGGAGATGGTTTCAATGAAGATATCCAAAGATGTTGCTGCATGTTGCCAATATATATTGACCAGAATTAGTAAATTATCTCGGTTCACGGATGTCACAGGAAACTTCACTTTACACACTTGTAGATATGATGACACGTTGGTATAGGAGAGAATGCGTATTCCACTTTGAATTTTTGCAAGAATTACCATTCCTGACATAGGTCGGCCTTTTTTCCCTTTGATTGCGCTGTTAAAGGCTATCTCATAACCGTCTGCTACTGGCGGCTGCAGTAACCAGGTCTCTTGCAAGCAGAGCAAGCCTATGTCCTTCAATTCATTTAATGTTTTCAAAAAGGTGTGAGTGCCCACGTGTATTCCATGAAGCAATACATATATTGCGAAGCTCCTGGATCTTTGGGCATTAAATGTTTTTCGTGGTATTGATAATTTTGGCAACCCATGACCAATCCATATCCACCTTTTGTGGATTAGCAGTTTTCTTAATTTCGGGGTCCGGGTGCTCAGTCGTTGTGCCTGCTAGATCTTTTTCTGGGATTTGGCTTTCATCATTAATGTGTCACTTTACGGTGACAGATAGACTTCTTGCACATTGATATTCTACACATTGCGCACTTCTGTTGTCAATTGCAGCTTTATGATCTGATGCCGTTCCTTTGTCCCTTGATTGTATTGTCTCCTTTGAATTCCGAATTTCATGTATATCAAACCCCATTGAATTCAGGATGGCACTCATGTCTAATAGTGAGTCACAAATGATTTTAAAAACTATGTGCAGAATCACACAATCATTATTTTTCTCGTCTTCAAATTCTACTATTAGAATGTCTTCAGAAACCACAGTTCTTAATTGTGGAATGTGGTGTAGTAGTCTCATTACGTTATTCCTATTTAGCAGCAGACCATCTTTTTCTCTCACTATTCGTTCTAGACGCAAAATATATTTCCCCATTTTCTTGCATCTTCGAGTTTGCTGGCCATAATCAGAGTCAACATCATCATTTGCCCATACATTGTTCTGCGGTTTCGGAAACATCGGTTGACGCTGTACCCAGTGGCCCTTTTGTTGCACAGATAAGTCTTTCGAGAACTGTTCCGAGAGGGGTTTAAGATTATGAGATGGCCTTGCTCTAGGATCAGTGTCATTTTTCGGATCTGTTTCGATTAATCTGTCATCCTTTAACGCCATTTTTGCTTCCAGAACCGCAAAGTCTCGCTCATTTTTCTACAAGTCCGTGTTACGCGAGATATACTTTATCTCAGGCTGTTCGCGTTTCTTAGTAGCTATAGTTAACGCTCTTTTAGCCTCAATCGTAAGACATTCTAGGGAGGCGTCCTTGTCATGATCTCTGCTTCCAAAAGGTCAGGGTTTTCCCAACTCCCTTGGAAGCAGATCCATAACCCAGGTTCTGAGTGCCAACCAGTCCCAATTGGGACATTTTGGACCCAGTCCTGGCGCCAGTGGCACCAGGCTCATAAATATGCCCAGTCCCAGCGCTGGAAGCGCCGGGCTCATAATGCTTGGGTGGACTTACCTGCAGCAGACCATGCGGCTTACTTGTCTGCCAGTTAAGCCTCTGATCCTCTTCTGTTTGGAACTACTTTTCCTGTTGGGTGGGGCAGGAGCCACTCCCTAGATTCAGAACACTGGAACTCTTCTGGAAAGCAGGAACTCTTTTCTTACCTAGGCGTGGCTGTGGAAGGAGACACCTAAGCACTACAGGAGGCTATTTAAACCACACCCGATGGATGAATCTTGCTTTGCGTTATTCTGCATCCTCTGCAGCAGAACGCTCATCGTGTCTTCTGCATCTGATCCTGGGCCTAAGGAAAAAGACTTACCATCCTGAATCCAGTCTTCAGCAACACCTATAAAGACAAGAAAGAACAGGTTAGCATTACGGTCTTCAGTGACAGCTCTTCACTTACCTTGTCCATCGGCTGTCACCAACGCCTCGCGCTGCATTCCGGCATCTGAAAGACAAAGGCTTACCTACTCTTCGTGCGCTCCGGAGGTCTTCACACTGCATTCCGGCATCTGAAAGACAAAAGCTTACCAACTCTTCGCACGCTCCGGAGGCCTTCGGCGCTGCATCCCGCATCTGAAAGACAAAACAAGGTGCGTTTAAAGACATTGGGGAACTTTAATACTCACGTGCCATTACTCCTTTCCACATCTAACCCAGTGGGTATTCCGGCACCCTGCAGCCGCTCCGAACTTTTACCTGCAAAATAAAAAGACAGTTAGAGCGCATCGTGAAGCAGGCAACAAGCGCTTACTTACGTGCTTCCAGGCGCTTCTATTCATCACACGGGCTCCATCTTCAACTCACTTCAGCCCGTCATCCGCCATCGCCGGAACCCTGCAAAACAAGAACATCATTACTAAAGACTTTAAAGACATTAGAATTACTCGAAACTTACCGTTCGTGCAGTAAACGACGGACAGCAGTCCTCTGAAGTCAAGAGGCCTGCTCCCCTTATCCAGTGAAGAAACTGGTTACAGCACCCTGCCCCGAGGCAGATGGAGAGCACAGCGTTCACTTACCTAAGGTGAGAGCGTTAACCTTTGGGGTTCTACAGGAGAAGAGAAAGGGAAGAAGAGAGAGACATTCAATAACCCAGTTCCTTAATCCCATATTTTCTATCTCCAGACATCTTACCCTTCGAGTCCGACATACAGTGCACAGAGGTCCAGCCCAAAGAGCCAGCCGTGTGTTACACATCACCTTTGAAGATACGGTATACGCCCAGCAAAGACCGGCGCCTCTACAGGAATCAGGTGAGCGTTACAGAACGCAAAGCCTACCGCAAAACTCCCGTCCAGGCGCTATGGAAACCTCGGATACTGACCAGCTAGCCCAGTTACTTGGGGAACTAAGGGCAGAAGTGCATGCAGCCCGTCAGGAAACGAACGCTCTAAGAAGGGAACTGATTATTTCCAAGGAGCGAACAGATGATCTCGCTAGACAATTGCTACAGTCACAAGCCGGACAGACCCCGTTACCCGCATCTGGGGGAAATCTTCCTTCTACATCCTCTATGAATCCAGTGCAGATCAACCTACCTGGGAATGTACCTCTGGCTCCGCCCGAACGATTTTCTGGTGACCCAAAGAGGTTTGCAGTATTTATCAATCAGTGCCGGTTGCATTTCTTATGCCGGCCAGCAGCCTTTCCAACTGATCAAGCTAAAGTAGCTTTCGTACCTTAGTGGCAATGCGGCAGACTGGTCGATCCCTCTAGTAAATCAAGATGATCCGGTCCTCCATGATTTTCAAGCTTTTCAGCTCAGTATGGAAAAACTGTTCGCAAGACATTCACAGGGGCAGGCCTTGGACAATGAGCTTCTTTCGTTGCGACAAGGTAATCAAGACCTTTTGGCTTATATTGCGTCTTTCAACAGACTGATAGTGGAAACTCAATGGCCTGAGTACAAAAGGATTACGCTGTTTTATAGAGGTCTATGTGGAGAGCTCAAAGATGTGTTAGCCCAAGTAGTGAATCCCCCACAAGATTGTTCGGACTATATAGACTTAGTCGTTCAAATAGATCACAGACTGCAGAACAGGAAGGCCGATCGTTCCAAGTTTGATGCTCGAGTATTTTCCAAACCGCCAACTCCTTCCAAAGGAGTAGACTCCGGGGAACCCATGCAAATAGGGGGTCTGAAAGGTCCTCTAACACAAAAGGAGCGGGAAAGGAGAAAACAGTTGCAATTATGCCTCTATTGCGGAAACTCAGGGCACTTTCTTCGAGACTGTCCGGTGAAACCTGCCAAGAAGGCAGTAGGAGCTGCAGTTACCAAAGTTACCAACTCTGAGCAGGGAAACGACCGCGCCCGTCAAGAATAGAGGTCCTCTTGCCGAGCGTGAAAACCAGTTCCGTGACCTCGCATTTCGTGATACCTATGGTCCTCATTAGCCCTGATAATCCGGATCGATTACATGCAATTGAAGCTTACGTCGACAGCGGAGCCATCGGCAATTATGTGGATCATGAAATGGTTTTGAGGATGAATCTAACTCTTTGTCCCAAGGCTGTAAAGGACGTCATTACTACGGTGGATGGTACGGAGATAGCCTCCGGGCCAGTAACGCATACCACTCAAGAGGTGACGCTAGTAAGTCAAGATGGACACCATGAGAAGATCGTGTTCGATGTGATCAAGGCCCCTCAGTTTCAGATTATTCTAGGAATACCTTGGTTAGAGAAACACAATCCTCTGATCGATTGGCGAGCAAGAACGGTCCAGTTTCCAGAATGTGTCTCTACTTGTCACCCTCCACTTGGTGTTGCACTGGCAGCAATTTCTTCAGAGACTCCCCAGTTACCTCCCGAATACCTAGAATACCAAGATGTTTTCCGGAAGGATCAGGCTAACTCTCTACCTCCTCATAGGTCTTATGACTGCCAGATAGACCTGATACCTGGATCTACTCCTCCTTGTAGTAGAATTTATGCCCTCACCGAGCCTGAGAACCTTCACCTTCGACAATACCTGGATCAATACCTGGCAAATGGGTTTATTCGTCCTTCCAAGTCCCCTGCTTCTTCAGCTTTGTTCTTCGTTCCAAAAAAGGAAGGAGACCTTAGAACTTGTATAGATTATCACTCCCTGAACCAGATCACAGTTAAGAATAGATATCCGTTACCTTTGATCCCTGAACTCCTGGATCAAGTCAGAAAAGCATGCATATATACAAAGCTGGATCTTAGAGGAGCTTACCACTTGGTACGAGTAAAAGAGGGTGATGAATGGAAGACGGCCTTCTGCACCAAGTATGGGCTATTTGAATATCAGGTCATGCCCTTCGGACTTTGCAATGCCCCGGCCGCCTTTCAATATTTTATGAACGATGTCCTCAGAGAGCTCATAGATGTGTGTGTTGTTGTTTACATTGACGACATCCTCGTTTATTCTTCATCGGAATCTGAACATCGGAAGCACGTGAAAATGGTCCTCGAAAGATTGCGTCAACACAAACTTTTCGCTAAGTTGGAAAAATGTGTTTTCAACGTGACTGAAGTTGAATTCTTGGGATTCATATTATCACCTGGCGGAGTGCGTATGGATTCAAAGAAGGTCGATGCAGTTCTCAAATGACCATCACCATCCTCCGTAAAAGGTGTGCAAAGCATGTTAGGCTTCGCTAACTTTTACCGCAGGTTTATCCCCGAATTCTCTCGAATAGTCCAGCCCATCACTGCCTTTTTAAAGAAAAACAAACGTTTTGAATGGTCTACCGAGGCGGAACAAGCTTTCCAGGATTTGAAGACTAAATTTATCTCTGCACCAATCTTAAAACACCCTCGCCCCGAACTCCCCTACATCGTGGAAACTGATGCTTCAAGCCTTGCCATGGGGGCAGTTCTATCACAAAAGGACCCGGTAACCAATCAGTTGCATCCCGTGGCATTTTGGTCCCGTAAATTCTCGCCTCCTGAAATCAATTACACGATTACTGACAAGGAACTTCTGGCTATCAAGTCTGCCTTTAAGGGTTGGCGGCATTATCTGCTGGGGGCCCGACACACCGTTACTGTGATTACGGATCACCGAAACCTGCAATATTTGAAAACCGCAAAAGCCCAATCCTCTAGACAACTCCGTTGGGCATTATTCTTTGCCGAGTTTGACTTCATAATTACCTATCGACCTGGTACAAAGAACGGTAAAGCTGATGCCCTTTCTCGGATGGGAGTGGAAGAACACTTGATCAACCCTAAACCTGTACCAATCATTCCCGAAAAAAATATTCTGGGTGTAATCGCCACAGAATCCATAGAGGAAGTTAAGGATAAAGCCAGGCAACTTGTAACTCCAGCAGACATACAGAATTGGCATCTGCAGCGAAAGGACTTTGCAGTAAAGGACAACTTATTGTATTTCCAAGAACGATTATACCTACCCAGCACAGATTTACAGAAAAAAGTAATCTCTTGTTATCACGATTCTTTAATGGAAGGACATCCCGGTATGGCCAAGACCTCAGAAAAGATCAAGCGCTACTTCTGGTGGCCGTCTTGGAAAAAAGATATCAGAGACTTTATAATGTCCTGTGGAGTATGCGCCCAAAACAAGAGTCAAAAGGAAAGACCAGCAGGCCTCTTACGCCGTAGTGACATCCCACCTCGCCCTTGGCATACGCTTTCTATGGACTTCATCACCGATCTACCTCCATGCTCCGGATACAATACGATTCTAGTAATCGTGGACTTATTCTCCAAGATGGCGCATTTCATTCCGCTCAAAGGCTTGCCAACAGCAGCAACTCTGGCCCGAGAATTTCTCGAAAACATCGTCCGACTGCACGGTTTTCCTTCGGTTCTAATTTCGGATCGAGGTAGTCAATTTATTTCTCATTTTTGGCGAAGTTGCTGTCGGTCGGCTCAAATTGATGTGAGACTATCGACCAGTCACCACCCTCAGACCGACGGACAAACCGAGAGGACCAATCAAACCCTGGAACAGTATTTACGCTGCATGCTGCAACAAACTGAAAAAACTTGGAAAGACATCCTTTGGATAGTCGAATATGCCTACAATAACTCTGTCCATTCGGGAACTGGGAAAACCCCGTTTTTTCTTTTGTACGGCAGTCACCCTCGAACCTCGGAGTTGGATCCCCTCCAAGATCTTGAAACACCAGCAGTAGACTACCTGCATTCTACAATCACCCAAGCCTTTAAGGAAGCTGTTTCTCACCTTCAAAGGGCTAAAGAACAATACAAGAAAGGAGCAGATCAACATCGGAAGGAAGCCCCTCAATATCAAGTAGGGGATCAAGTCTGGTTATCCACCAAATATCTACCTCTAAAAGGGCCACGCCCATTCAACCCAAGATACCTTGGTCCCTATTCCATCATTACCATAGTAAACCCAGTAGCGGTCAAGTTGGACTTGCCCCCGCACATGAAGATACATCCGGTCTTCCACGTCTCTCTATTAAAGCCCGTGCAACCTCAAACCCGACTAACTAAATCTCCAAAACCTATCCTAGTTGATGGAGAACTCGAGTTTGAAGTCAAAAGCATTCTGGACTCCAAGATCTCCAAATCTAAACTATTTTACCTAATTGACTGGAAAGGTTACGGCCCCCAAGAGAGATCCTGGGAACCTGCTGAATATGTCCATGCTCCTCGCCTAATCAAAAGATTTCACCGAACACTTCCTGACAAGCCAAAACCCCCGGTGAAGCCCGGTTTGGGAGGGGCCTTGAGGGGGGGGTACTGTCATGATCTCTGCTTCCAAAAGGTCAGGGTTTTCCCAACTCCCTTGGAAGCAGATCCATAACCCAGGTTCCGAGTGCCAACCAGTCCCAATTGGGACATTTTGGACCCAGTCCTGGCGCCAGTGGCACCAGGCTCATAAATATGCCCAGTCCCAGCGCTGGAAGCGCCGGGCTCATAATGCTTGGGTGGACTTACCTGCAGCAGACCATGCTGCTTACTTGCCTGCCAGTTGAGCCTCTGATCCTCTTCTGTTTGGAACTACTTTTCCTGTTGGGTGGGGCAGGAGCCACTCCCTAGATTCAGAACACTGGAACTCTTCTGGAAAGCAGGAACTCTTTTCTTACCTAGGCGTGGCTGTGGAAGGAGACACCTAAGCACTACAGGAGGCTATTTAAACCACACCCGATGGATGAATCTTGCTTTGCGTTATTCTGCATCCTCTGCAGCAGAACGCTCATTGTGTCTTCTGCATCTGATCCTGGGCCTAAGGAAAAAGGCTTACCATCCTGAATCCAGTCTTCAGCAACACCTATAAAGACAAGAAAGAACAGGTTAGCATTACGGTCTTCAGTGACAGCTCTTCACTTACCTGGTCCATCGGCTGTCACCAACGCCTCGCGCTGCATTCCGGCATCTGAAAGACAAAGGCTTACCTACTCTTCGTGCGCTCCGGAGGTCTTCACACTGCATTCCGGCATCTGAAAGACAAAAGCTTACCAACTCTTCGCACGCTCCGGAGGCCTTTGGCGCTGCATCCCGCATCTGAAAGACAAAACAAGGTGCGTTTAAAGACATTGGGGAACTTTAATACTCACGTGCCATTACTCTTTTCCACATCTAACCCAGTGGGTATTCCGGCATCCTGCAGCCGCTCCGAACTTGTACCTGCAAAATAAAAAGACAGTTAGAGCGCATCGTGAAGCAGGCAACAAGCGCTTACTTATGTGCTTCCAGGCGCTTCTATTCATCACACGGGCTCCATCTTCAACTCACTTCAGCCCATCATCCGCCATCGCCGGAACCCTGCAAAACAAGAAACATCATTACTAAAGACTTTAAAGACATTAGAATTACTCGAAACTTACCGTTCATGCAGTAAACGACGGACAGCAGTCCTCTGAAGTCAAGAGGCCTGCTCCCCTTATCCAGTGAAGAAACTGGTTACAGCACCCTGCCCCGAGGCAGATGGAGAGCACAGCGTTCACTTACCTAAGGTGAGAGCGTTAACCTTTGGGGTTCTACAGGAGAAGAGAAAGGGAAGAAGAGAGAGACATTCAATAACCCAGTTCCTTAATCCCATATTTTCTATCTGCAGACATCTTACCCTTCGAGTCCGACATACAGTGCACAGAGGTCCAGCCCAAAGAGCCAGCCGTGTGTTACACATCACCTTTGAAGATATGGTATACGCCCAGTCAAGACCGGCGCCTCTACGGGAATCAGGTGAGCGTTACAGTCCTCTAGGGCAAGTGGCTTTATGCCAGATTGTTTCGGAGAATCCCTGTTAACGCCTCTTAATCGATTTGCAGGTTTCTCAAATTCTGAACCGCCGGATTTAGTAGTTGGAATGACTGACTGCTTTACAAGAGACTTCATTTTAGCGAGCGCTTCATCTCCTTTTTTATCCATTGTAAGGTCGATATTTATTATAGCATCTGAGGGAAGATGATCCTTATTCATGGCCGAGTCGGGGATCTCAGACCATTTGTCCTGATCTTCTTCACAATGCTCATACGTTGAGAGATCTAAAAGATCTTTTCTATAGTGCCCACATTTCCAAGTGACTGATCATTTGATATTTATTTAGTACTGAGTTGCTCTGCAAAAGCGAGTGTCTTCACTTTTCTAGAGCCGGCCTTTACTGCGATTTCATCGACTTGCTTGGCAGTTATTGTAGAGCAAATGCCTTTGATGTTCCTTAAAAATGATTGTTCACTCGATCTACTTTGTATTTTCTTTTTTTTCATATTTTTGGGTTTTTTCCCGGTCATTAAGTCTCCAGCTTTGTTTTTTGATACAGCATCCGATTTTGATTCAAATATTGGAAACACCTCTTTTTGCTTTGCCTTTGGCTTGATAGAGGCAACTGTGGCACCAGATTCCTCAGACTCATGTGCTAGGTTCGTAGGGCCTATGTTCTCTAACTCGCTACAGTGTTGTTGAGGTTTAACAGCTGGGTCATCAGCGTCAGGCGTGCACTTGCTTACAGATTCTTTGGACATAAGGTCCTCGACTCTATCCGAGGAGTTAACCTGCATGTGAAGTGGGTTTGATTTCTTATTTCCTTCGCACATTTGTGGGACATCTTCTGAAAGTGCAGTGGTCGTAATCGCTCGTTCTCTACTATGGCTTATATTGATGACACTTTTACAATTGAGGGCTTCACTTGACCAATTTAGTTTTTGTTTACATTTCCCCGGAGGTTCTTTCTCACCTCCCTTATCACACCTCATCTCTTGCGTAATTATCTCTGCGTCTTTTTCGGCGTCTGGGAGTGCAATTGGAGCCTCTAGATCAATTGCATTAGTCACTGGAGTAATCTCCACATTGTCATTATTGTGCAAAGTGATCTCTTTTGATGTCAACGAGTTAAAGGTAGAATTTGGTTTATGTTGTTGAAGCAGTACTATGGCTTCTCGAGCTACTTCAGCAAACAAACGTTTGACTGCCGCGCTGTTTTTGGTTTGTTCCACGATGGTCTTGACATGCGCGTCAGATCTTAGTTGCTCATCGGACCAGACTTGTTTCATCCAGTTTAAGTCTTGATCCACGTTTATCATTTTCGAGTTCAACAAAGCTATGAGGGTTGTTTGATCCTTGATACGCTCATTCAGCTGTTCGTATAATTTAATGTATGGTGACATTGAGATCGTATGGGCAGCCATTATGAGTGCGTTTAGCTCTCTCGTGATTTCTTTAGCCAAGTATCCTGCCATATTTTGTGTTTGTATATTTTGTTTTTTGATGTTATTCAATCTTAGTCTGGAAAGTCTTAGTTTTTTCTTTCGTAAATTACATTTTTTCTTAAATGGAATATCTAGGTGTATATCAACAACAGATGGCGGACAGTGGGACTCGTGTCCGGAAAAAACGAGGCCAGCCAAATCCTTTTCTTCGGCGTGCCTTTTCTGGGATATAATAAAAAGGTCACTGTAATCCTCATTGAAAGAATCTAATCGTTTCCTTTTCGACACCGGTTTCAACCATGGTTTACGTTGTTCATTTGAACCTCGGAGTAGAAATGGATTACTGCAAACATTCTCTGCGCCGGACAGAGATACACTCTGCGCTTGCTCCACGAGGTTACAATTTTCAATCGGTGCTATTTCCAATCTATTTCCCAAAGAGTTCTGGTCTGCTGAGTCCTTCGAGCTACGCTGGTTAGGGCTCTTCGGGGTGTTGGATGTTTGATTCAATGAAATTACAGGACAAGGCCATGTCGTCTGGTCTATTTCTCCAAATGCATCATCCGTAATGATTCCCTTCTACGATGCACGCTATTTGCTGTGTGGTTAGCAGTCCCTCGTTCCACGTGCACCATGGCTCTACCGGGACTGTAATGTGACACGACTGGCCTCTTATCACTTGCTTCATTAGCTTCATTAGTTTCACTGGCTACTCCATTAGACCGGTCTATGCTATCTGTACTGTTGGTCATGGAGCCCACAGCATACACGCTCATCTCAATTGCGACCTTATCAGTCATGAGTTGTAAGGACTTGACATTGTGCAATTCATCACCTTCAACAGAGTTATGGATATTAGCCCGGTGAGTGTTTATCATTAAACAACTTTCGCAACTTTCAGCGGCAGAATTCAAGTTTGTCCCCTGAACGACATCAGTCACATCAAGCCTTGCCTCCCCCCTCAGAGTTTATCTTGGGCTCTTTCTGCGTTGGTTTTGGTATTAATGGGATCGGTGGTGTTAATGGTGTTGTGGCTATACTGCATGTAGATATATTAATGTCCTGACAGTCAAAATAATTCTCAGAGCTTAATGAGGTAGAGGAGGCACAGTTCTTTTTCTGAGACTTACAGCGGCTTACCAGTGAATCCATTCGCAGGTCGAAAGTAGCGCATCCGCCGGCCGTCAGGAAGGGTCGCTGCTGCCGTGTAAGCGGGTGAGTAACACCTTCTTCTTCTCCATGAAGCACCACAACGTCATCCATGTCATCCATATCAAGGCCCGAAGGGCCCGGCTCCAAAGTGGGGTCCAAGGTAGTCATGAGTGGCACGGAGTAAAAACAAAAAAACTGATGAACACGTACTATCGCCGTACGTAGAGCGATTCAGGCGGTTCAGTGGAAATTCGAGCGCGGTTCGGCGCGGGGGCACCAAGAAGGCACCCGGCTCCCCAGGCACCCCTGGCAACACTGCCAACACTGCCAACACACAGCGTCACTCCGCGTCGCTCCGGACCAATGCTGGGTAGATGAAGGAAAAAAGCAACTTCCTTGCACAATGAGGTAGATGGCCACCAAAACAGAGCTCCCAAGACTGCCAACACTCAGCGTCACTCCACGTCGCTCCGCAACCAATGCTGGGTAGATGAAGGAAAAAAGCAACTTCCTTGCACAACGAGGTAGATGGCCACCAAAACAGAGCTCCCAACACTGCCAACACTCAGAGTCACTCCGCCGTCAGTGATATTTCTGATTGGTGTCCAAATATCTGATGGCAAGGTTACTGAAAATAGGGTTTCTAGCTCTCTACTAGTGAAGCTAGAAGTATTCAAAACGGCCTCTAATTCTTTATAAAAACCCAGTAGGGTTTTTTCTAATATCAGGGATTGTCTGTTTTAATGCATTTAATTCTTGCCTGGAAAAGGACACGTGAACAAATTGGGTGTCATATTTAGCAGGCTGCATAATGGGTTTCTCTTGATTATGAAGAACAGGATCTCCTTGAGCATCAAGTGTGGCATGCTGTGACACCCCCCGCATAGGAAGCTGACAACAAGGTGGATTTCGTCATTTTAAAAGTGCCATTAAGTGTATGAGTTGCTCTGGGATACTCATTATGAATGCATTATCTATTATCAGTTTCAAGTGTTGCAACTCTGCAGAATTCTCTATCTCGCCTTCCTCATTTTGCTGCATAATTGCATCCAAAATTACTTTCATGGCATGCATCTGCATCTGGGGGGCACACTGCCAAAAGGTACTGCAAATAACCGAAAGAGGGGTCAAATTGGTGGCCCATCTAAGAGCGGTACGTGTAATTACCTTTTAATTCCTCATCTGATACACGAGATTCTTTACATGCTGTGATGATAGCGGGCTGTTGGACATATATATTTTCAGCTTCTAATTCCAATCAAGCTTTCTCTAGTCCTTTCATTTCATCAAATACCTTCCAAAGTCCTTTAACATGTGAAAAGGCATCCTCCGTATGACAAGAGAAGGCAGCAAAATTTAAATCTTGCAATTTTCAACTGGCGAAGGCAATTTTTGTTCCCACTGCATTCAAAATCTCGTCACCCAAACATTCTAATAAAATTAGTCGCTTGGGACCTTGGGTTTCAAGTACTTCCTCAACCACATTCTGTCTGATTCCGCTTAATACTAACCAAATAGCCTGCTCCCTCTATTTCCTTAGTTGGGTAGGCATTAAAGCGTCTTGTGTATTCCTAATAAAGGGTTCTAGTTTCCTTGCCTTTTCTATAGTAAATGGGCAATGTATATATATTCACTGGGAGGATCTATGCTGGCATCTCCTATGCCATCTTCTTCTAGTGGGGAGGAATTTGGGGATCGGGAAGAGTGGGAGGGTGTTAAGGGCCTGAGGCCCCTAATACTAATGAGGGAAGAAGAAGTTGGCAAGGGTCATTGGGAATCTGTTCTATTACGGGATTAGGGTAGTAGAGGTATAACGGGGTAAATCCCTGTTCTTTGTAACTGCCAGTCTCTGTCTATCTCTCTATTATTTTGTTGGTGATTTTGCTGATCATGAACAGGCTTTGTCAGCCTGTGACATATGGCTTCGAGCAAATTTCTGTTCGCGCTTGATCTGCCTGGCTTCCTTGCGCCAATAGTGGATAACATGAAAGGCGTAGGGTCTAGCCTTATTCTTTAAAAACACCGTTTCTAAATGCTGAATTACAGATACATCAAAAGAGCCATGTTGGCCATCTAAAACTAGGTGTATTTTTAGTCTGTTTGAGCCATGAACTGTTGAATTAATACTGTCGCCCCTAACCCATATTTGACATACATCTCATACACTATACACTGGTGTACCTCTTGGGGTGCAGGCTGACCAAATTCCAAATTGTTCGCTGGGCGAACACAAAAAAATCTGGACCAACAAATTTGAAGCTTACTGGGACCAGGCATCATAGAGCTCTATCCTGGCAAAGAAGATATCTGCTAAATACCTCTGATTTAACCCAACCAATCAAGTATTACCTGCCAAGACAGCTATACTTACTAATAAAGTTCTGTCTCTGTTGCTCTGAGTGAAATATTGCGTGTAGTTCGAAGGGCCCCAGCTGGGAGAGGGCCTGTTTGGAGAGAAGACCGCCGAGGGAGGCCAGTGTCTGCTGTGATAAATCAAATCGCCATAATAGTAGGGATCCTTGAAACCAAGCAGTCGGCTGATTCCTCTCCTTCACATCTAGAAATAGAAGTGCTCTCGTCCTCGGTGGGGCCCCATGCTCCTGGGTGCCATTTGAGACTTCTAAGTGCTACAATTCAAACATGATAGAACATCTGACACAGGGTTTCAAAATTGCAGGTCACATTTAAAATACATATACATAAAAAATAAAAAACACTCGAGCGGACTTCAGTTCAAATCACTACCAATTTATGGCGAGTGCAGAAGTCAAGTACCTGAATGGTACATTGTCTCTCCTTTTATACAAATTGAGGCTGCATCAGCACAGTTGGTTCATCATTAGTTAAAAAAGATGATAAAATACAAACATGTTTAGCATATATACTCCACAATTTGACCAATGCTTATCTAATCTTAGGTGGGCATGACAAAATATGTTTTTCGCAGATGTTCCTGCGATGTCAAGAATATTCAATGTGCTCATGGCTCAATCGTATATTCTTTCTACCAGTTCATGGTCAGTTACTCATGTGTGAAGTCATTGAAACATAACCCCATCTGCCTTTGCATCAACATTAGTAATCCTTTTCAAGCTGGCTTTAAAGGCTGTCTTACATGGATTTGATAAAACAGAGAAGGCTGAGCACTACAATTCAGTGTTTAACTAAACTTTGTTTAACTGGGCCAGCCTTTACATACCATTAACCCACAGAATGGGCTATGTTGAAACAAGGTTTTCTTTCCCTGCTATATAAGATGGCTCACCATCATCTTATTTATCCTAGGTTGTATCAACAAGGTCCAAGAAACCAGAAACACACCTTTCTGTACAGATCCAGTTTTTTCAACACCAAAATGGTTGGCAATGACTAGAGGGATGAAGGCCACAAGTACATTTCTGTCTTGGTTCATTTAATAGTAATAATAATAATAATAATAATAATAATTTGGCATTTATATAGCGCTGCAAACCCTCAGGTATCTGAGCGCTGCTTATTATTACCCACGGTGTGTGGTGCTCATTTATCGACCTCGGAAGGATGAAAGGCTGAGTTTGGCCCCGCCGGGATTCAAAACTGCGTTAGCAGACTCTGCACCAATGTCAAAGCGAGCGCTCTACTCGCAGTGTCACTTGACTGGCTAGGTTTTTACCAAATTTGGTGAAATTGGTAAAACCTTGCAAGAAAACAGGATTTTGATCGCAGAAATGGATTAGCTTAGGGTTAATTAACTACATATATTTATTATTATATACTAACAGTTACAATCACATACTCTGCTCATCTCCAAATATCGTCAGCTCTCTCCTCAAGAATGGCTGCCAGTACGCCTTTTATATTGCCTGTTGCTAACGTCATTCCCACTGTCATCCTTTCTAACTCATAGATCCATTTTCCTGCAGTAAAAACTAGGCAATTTACATTTCAAATTGTCTTTGTCCATTTGTGGCAATGGAATATATTTTAGTCGTCCTCCCTCTTTCCTTAATAGTGGGAATTGCGTATACCCTTGCCCATAACCGCACCCACCTGCACTCCTCATTTTCCAGGTGGGGCTAGTTTCGCCTGTCTGTCTTCGTCCTGTCAGCGACCTTAATCTGCTTACATGTGGCAAGGATATAGCTGCTGCACTGTGTGATCATGCTGGTGGCCGTTCAGAATATGGTGATGGTTGCAGTGTTTTTTCTTTAGGGTCTTCTATGTCTGACCATTTACCCCTTTTTCTGTACTCGGTTCCATTGAAAAACCACATGCACCGTCTCTCTGTGCCTTCTTATTTTGTTCCCTTTCTTTGTCTGCCATCATTATGTCCCAGCTTGTATGGCTATCATCCCTGTCCTTGTCATTAAGATCTAACCCACTTATAGACAGTGCTCTAGGTTAGTCTGCCATTATGTGACCCTATTTACTTTCTGTTCCTTCTTGTAGAGACCCTTCGATGTTCCCTTTATCTTTGTAACAATCTTGATTGCTCATTTGCCTATATAGATACCCAATCCTTTTCCCTATACTTTCTGCCTCTTGCTCATCAGCCCATGTCTGTGTTCTCGGTATCCCCTGCAGCTTTCTGTGGAGCTGTTGTGACACTCTCTCTTTCTCCCATCGTTCTCGTGCTTCAACTGGCATCATGCTTCTATTGACAAGCATATTTGGTCATCATTCTGTTCCCTGCTTCTTCTCATCTGCGTCTTCTTCCTCTCGCCTTCTTTGTAACCTTCTGTGATCTCTTAGCTTCTATATCATGTTTCCTATTCTTTCTTTCTCGTTTGTTCCTCATATCTTCTTCATTCTTCCCTTAGTTTCCTTTGTTTCTCTTCTCCTTTGTATGCTCTTTCTTGTTCCCTTTCTTTCTCCTCTAATACCTCTTTTCTTCCCTCCAACACCATCGATGCCCTTCCTGTCTAACTTGAGTAATATCTGTCTTGCCATCCACTCGTTTCGCACTATAGTCCCTTCCTTAGCTCTGTCCTTCTCTTTTTGTCTCTTAACTTCCTACTCTATTTCTGTCTAGTTCTTCGCTCATCATGCTCTTTCTGTTGATTGCATGCTGATATATTTTTCTGTTCCTTAATATTACTTTCTTCCATACTGTCTTCACTATTGTAAGCGGGAGGTCATATATTGAATTAACATTCCCCACCACTGTCTTCAATTCCTTTAAAGGATAGATTGTGTGTATATCTTCAGTTGCGCTGTCTTTTGTAGGAGGAGTAAGAGGAGCTGAGAGAGTTATGTCCTCCTCTTTATGCTGATTAAGCATCCACTCCTCCTCGGGTGGGTCTTCTTTCTCTTTCTGATATATTTTCCACAATTCTAAAACAGCAAACCTCTTTTTAACTTCTTCCTCGTGTATCTAGCATACAAATACGTTGTCATGTGTCGCAATACTGTTTTTGACAAGCCTTCTTGAGGCCACGGCATAAGTGATTTATTAGTCGTATCCTTCAACCACTCCCCGCGATACTGTCTCATTTTAGGTGTATACCCTGGTAATGTCCTGAATAGATGAAAAAGAGGCGTGTCCACAATGATGGCATTTCAATCTTGGCTGCCAATACTTACAGGGTTCTTAAAAAGCACTCACAACACTAAAATCGATTGGGTGAACACTATCAGTTGCTTCCCTTTTTTACAAAAAGACAATTTTTTAAATCTCTATGATATCGTTTCTCTTTATTTCTTTGTTTTTAGTTCAATCAAATCTTGCCGGCCTATTGTTCTATTATTGCCATCACAAGAACTTTTACTATGGTTTGTCAATTTTTATCCTTCTCTGATTGACGTCAATCGCTTGATTTTAAGGCCTGATATTCAACAGATTTTGATTACTTATCAGTTTATATTTCTTAGTTTAAACACAAAGTTTTATAGTGACATATTTAAAACCCCAAATAAATGTGCACTTTTCATTTTCTGTGGCCACCTTCCTTTACTATCCCTCAGTAAATGTAGCTCATATCACTATTTACTCCATCTTGGAGTATAATACGCATTCTTCTTAATTGGCACTTTGCCTCAGGAATCCCTATCATATACTCTGTTTCAAGTTTAATGCATATGGTTTGGTCCCTTTGGGACCTGAAATCGAGGTATCCATCTCTTTAAAAACAAATCCTGTTATCAAATATTTACATTTTAAATATAGCCCCTCCCCTTTATTTGCCACTTTCAATGCTCTACATACATCCGTGGCTCAGCTCGAGGCACTCGGTATCGACTCCTTCCCTATCGACCAGTTCACCTTCAGTCCGTGGGGCACCTGTGGGGACCGAACAGGTATTTCGACAAAGAGGCACCTGTCGACCACTTCTTTCCGCACTGTGTTTGCACACCGCTCTCCACAGGAAGCGCCACAATCTTCTGGCTAATGGCGGAAGATGTCAATCGTCCGAGTCTAGATTTGGGCCTAGGTCGACTGGACCGTCAACCATCCGCACTGCTACCAAAATGTGCAGTAGTATCTTGGAGCATATCTCATGTGCAGAATGGAATTACCATAATAAATGACCTCAGTCCCAAATAACCGGACAGACTCATAGAATACGACAAAGTACTACTTTATTGTCAGTTCAAAGTCGGGAAATCTAGCAAGCATAACCAATCGGAGCTCACACACTCTCAAAGCATTTCTGTTTATACCTCGATGTACGTCAGCTATGACATCATCCTATGTGGCAAACAACAAAACATATTGTGTGGAGGGATTTGTTAGTGGAACATATATACCTTTAGTATGTGTAAGTGTTAATAACATCATTGGCTACCTATCTAGTGGGCATGCCTAGAACTACCTCTAAGTACGTATAATAGTGATTATAGCAAAATACTGACAGCGGATTGGCTTCTGCAACACTGTATAGCATGTTGTTTCATAGCCACTCATGATTGGTTGGTGTACTCTCCCAATCTTGGACATTTGGCTTGCTAGCAGCACATGCACAAAACAAAACCCAGGTGCAGAGAACGTCAGAACACTGCCCACTTTGGTCAATTAGCCTCCCATCGCTCATCAGTTAGGCCACAAGCCAAGGCTTCTCCTTTATAGTTGACCTTGCTGACTGTTTTTGTCTCTGGAACTTTTAAAGGAGTCAGGGTACACCACTATCTTTGTCTGAAGCTTAATGATTAGGCCCTGTTTTCAAGTTCTGAATCACGTGTTAGACCACTAATTTGTCCATTTCAACCTCTTGTTTACTGCTATTTGATTACATTTACGTTGGGTGCTATTACTCTTCTTGGCCTCTGGAGATTTGGTCGTTCCACCTCACATATGCTTTTCGCATCCTTGGTTGTCCAATACTTGGCACTTGCATATGTTTTCGTCTCTGCTTAATCTAAGAGAAATGTGCCCTTCTTTTATAGCTTATCCTGGTTAACTCCCCCTGTACTTTCCAATTATGCCTTGCTGTGTCATTCTTAGTCTTAGTAAAACAGACATTCTTTGTTTCTTGCATGAAGTTGTTTCTGCAGCGTCTCCCAACTCTACAGCCTCGTTTTGTCTCTGAGGTAGTTTCAACACGATCCGACGTCCATGTTATCATCATGACCATTCTATTTATGTTATAATTTCTACTGCAGTTACCTTCTATATGTCTCATCTACCTTGTGTTTCTGCATATGTACACTCATTGAGCTCCATCTTACTTGCCGTATCGGCATAGATGATTTCATCATCTCTTTATACTTGATTACTTCCGTTACTTGGATTACACCTTCATTCTTTAAGTATTCCTATATTGTTTCTGTGCATCATCGTATCTTCCCTTTACAACGTCACTTTACTTGTGTCAACTTGAACTTACAGCTCTTCTATGTCCAATGGTGTATGTCAATTTAAGCTGAAGAGCAGGAAGTCCACACACTCTGGAACAGGGGATTACCACATCATTATACACTGAAAGGAGATCCAGAGGGCATGATTTAATGAATCTGTATCAAAAATATGTATTAAGCATGACACAATAATTATGAATGGAAATCAATCATGAATAAATCATAGACAATGACAACAATTAGATTACAGGTGAAATCACATCAACAACTTGGGAGATGTGATCACGCACTTGCAACTATTATCAAGATCCACTCCAAAAAAAGAAAACATACATAATATCTGTTGAATATTTTGCAGTTAATGTTACCCATGTTTTCCATGAGATAATGAGATATGGGAAAGTATGATTGTAAAAGTATGGCTGCTGAATGAATGAATTAATGAGGTTTGTTGTGTAGGAATGACCGTTATTCGCACTTTTATATGCAATCTAATTGTTGTCCTTGTCTGTCATTTATTCATGATTGATTTTCATTCATAATTATTGTGTCATTCTAAATACATATTTTTGATACAGATTTATTAAATCATGCCCTCTGGATCTCCTTTCAGTGTATAACAATGGTGTATGTCAACATCCTTCCACCACTTCAGTACGACGGTACATTCGATACGGCTGTCTGAGTGCATAACGTCTCTCATACACTTGATGCAGTACTGAGACAATACCTGGTATCACACATAGAGCTCTTCTACTAGTGTTTGCCCAGTATGACAGAGGTAGGGGGCGGGCACTAGAGATGAGGTCTCCTGCTTCTCTACAGATTCCTTTGTGTTGCTGGGCTGGTGTAGTTTTTCCCTGGGTGCCCTGGTTAAATGACAGCAATGTTATTCCTTAATATCCTTTCTGCCTTATGATACTCCTTTTTGGCTTGTGAACCTATCCTAATCAACTCATACCTAGTCGTAGCTTTGAACCCATCCCACAGCGTAGGCGAAGAGACTTTGCCATTGATCTGGGAGTATTCTTTGATTTTTTTCTAGTCATATCTGTCCTACCACGCGGTCCTTGAGAATGAAATAGTTATGTGACCAGCGACCCGTCTTCACCATTCTATCCCAGTGCCCCATTTTAACCACCACCATATCATGATCCGACCACACGAAAGGCGCAAGGCCAACCTCTGCCACCCTCCCTTTAGCTAGCACATCGACCAGAATCAAATTGATCCTAGAGTACGAGTCATGCGCAGCCGACTAGTGGGTAAATGGTGGATTCCTGTCACTCGTGGGTGAACAAGCATCCTCCACCCTGAGCCGCCATTTAATTTCCTCAAACTTCTGCTACTCCTTGTGTGAGGACAAAAGCATCTATCCTGGTTTCATCCATCTCCTATCCCTCACTGGGTCAGTGAACATAGTAAAATCTCCTCCAATTGGAAGTGATCCCTCAACAAACAGCTCAATTGGTACCCCCTTCCCCCAAATGGGATCTGTGATGAGTTGGTAGAATACACCAACCCTATCTTGATTCTGGCACTCTGGTAGCTTCCATTTATAAAAATGTATATTCCCTCTGGGTCCCTTTGTGTTTTTTTCCACCACTTATCTGGATTTTAATCCAATGTTATAGAGCTTCCCTAAGGCTAGCCGAAAACTTCCCACAACGCCTTGTTGCAAGTGGAATCCGTCCTGCCATTGTCAGGGCCTTCCTGGGGCCACTGATGGTGCGCCATGCCAATCCCTTGCCTTCCTGTGTCCCTTCCTTCCAAGGGAAGGCTCTGCACTGTGTATGGAGGCAATTAAAGCGTTTGGATGTTTCAACTTTTTTCCCTGGGTTGCATGAATCATATGCCGCTCTATATGTTTTACAGTGCTCCTTCACGGATTATGGCAACTTTTCGGGGCTCAGTCGTTGCAGTGCCCTTTGTCTGCAGGGTAGTTTACTTTTGTGCCAGCGTGTGACATAGATATGGCGTGACCGATGCCCTCGTCTTTCCATATGGTACCTCCAGAAGTCTTTTACACTTTACTCAAACCAGGGTGTGGCCCAAGTTGACCAATGCTTCTCCATCCACCTTGTGGCCCGTGGGAAAAGGGCTTGTGGCCCGTGGGAAAAGGGCTTGTGTTCCGTCTGCATCAAAGGCATGCGCCCAAAACCTTGGGGTGCCTCACCTCGGGAAAACCGCCACAGCCATCGTCGAACCCTCGTCCTGGGCCAGGATCCACAGAGGTGCTGTGCCTTTGGCAACACTCTGCACTGCTCTCCCCCAGGTACGCTGAACTCATGCACTCCATGTGGGCCATCCTCTGAGAGCGCCGACCCTCCACCCACTTGGGTAAATACGTCCCTGGACAAGTAAGCCCGGCTTGAGTCTGGCGGAGTGCTCTTATTCCCCTCAGGACCATCGCTATGGCCATGCCCAGCCTGGGCTGCCGGACTTCAGGCTCCCACGTCTCTTCCGTCAGGGTTCTGCATGCTTACCTTGGGATCCCTTCTCTGATGCACTTCCCCCATAGGCCTTCCCTTCCCTGGCTTACTTGGATATTCCGGTTCTCACCGAGGCTCAATTCAGGACACCCCTCACAGGTGGGGGCCTATATCTGCTTCAGGGTGTTCCCAGGGAGTGATCTGGTGGTGCTAAGGGCCTCATTAGTTCAAGAGGGGAACAGAGCCATCCTATCTGCGCACCTGGTGGCCTCCCATGATTGTACTTTTTGTTAAGGTTATATGTTTTTCTTTTATAGTGGTAAGGAGAATAGGATTCTGGACATGTGACGTTTCTTTATTTTTGCAAAGACATCCTGACAAGCACCTTTTTTTATTTTCCTTTGTAGAGTAGGGCCAACATTCTTAGATTCAGGAAAAAAACCAGTGTTGTTAGTGAAAATAAAGAAAAGTCTGACACAATGCCATCTTGTCCATCTCCTGATTCTGACTTACCACATAGCCCACTCGCATTGGTGAGATTTGCATTGTACTTGACCTTGCTCTCGAGTATGGGGATGATTGAAACTTTTATTTGACATTTACTGCAAATAAAATTAGCAGTAAATGTCAAATAAACATTTCACTGTACATGGCTGGCCTTTGGATGGCACCACTGCACCAACTATTAAATGTGCTTCTGGTAAAATTCACATGCATTTACAAAAAGCACAGGTATATATTTTGTCACCATGGGGCGAGTGAATTTCACTTCGATTGAGTATGTAGACTAAGGAACTTGTACAGCAAGGTTTTAAAGAATTTGTGAGGCTTGGAGGTTGAATGATTTTGAGGTGGTTATTGTTGCTGTGTCTTGCCCAACAAAACACCCAAAAACTTGGGACATTTATCAGTTTGGAAATCTTACAAGGGATTATGGTAAAATGCATATGAACATAGACCATTAACTACCAATTGGCAAAGCCACCATTTGAAGGGGTTGTCTAGCACCCCCGCATTTTCATTAGTGTGACCCTGGGCAGAAGACATGGCAAACAATGTAGAGGTAGCCCTTTCCTTTTCAAAGATCTAAGCTCTCCTTAAGCATTACAGTTTAAGGCGATCTCAAGCTTGCCAATGTCAGGTGTGAAATAATTAATCATTCTTGGTTTTTGGGTTCACAACTAAGAAGAAAAGTACATTTAAAAAAATGTGTGAACGTGTTCTGTGTACGTGTCTGGGGCAAATGCCCAGTGTGTGGGCACTGAGAGCAACATGAACAGAACTGGGGTCAGACAACATGGGCATCTAGTGTGAAAGACTGCAGGATTAGATCTGGGCACTTGCAGCATGAAAGTGGGGGCTTACCACATGATCCGTTTGGGTAGAACCTGCTTGAAAGCAGGGAAATAATAACACATATTGTTGTGAGGCTTTTCTTTAGGGACAGTCAACGTTACTAAACGTTAGTGCATGCAGCTAGTAACCAGGCATCTGTTTGAGTATCAAGCGTGCCGAGCAGAGTGTAACTTCTACATTGTAACACAATTTTTCTGAAATTGTTGCTGTGAAATGCCGATTCCAACCCAATACATATTTTTTAATAATAGGTAAAGGGAAGCACCAGGCAAAATCTTACTGCATTAGTTGGATAGAATTCAAGCAAAACATTTACATGCCTCCATTTTAAAAACTCAGCAGTTTTAACTACACTGTACGGCATTGTCGGAGTCTGCCATGGAAACCCATTAAGATGGCTATGTAACTCTTGCTTCATTGTTCGACCTCACAATGGGAGAACTCTAGTTCCCCATCGGAATAAAATGCAGGACTTTTTCCATATTTCGTTCACTGCACCTATTCCTGCCACGCTGGACAGTCTCCTACAGGAGACTTAGAAAAACCTCAGCTCTCCACCATCTCCGAGGAATGCCACTGACTTACTGTGCGTGTCATGCGAGTCACAAGAGAACTTTGCTTTTGCTTCTACCTTCCCGCTTGTTCAATTGCATGGTGCAACCACTGGTTCCCAACATCATTCTAGCTAAATCCCAGGATACTTTAGGGTTGAGACTAGTTCCCAGCTGAGAAACGGACCTTTGGTTGCTAGGGCCATTTCTCAGATGGGAAATAGCTGCTTCATTGTGAGTAGGTAAGTTCCCATTAGTGAATTGGCACTTTTTGTCCCTAGTGGTCAAGTCCTGCATAATAATGGGTTTTAGGTTATTCTCACTGAGAAGGCTAGTTCCCATTAGAGAAATGGCACTTTTTGTCCCTAGTGGTCAAGTCCTGCATAATAATGGGTTTTAGGTTATTCTCACTGAGAAGGCTAGTTCCCATTAGAGAAAGGGCCCTTTTTCCTCACCTAGTGGTCAGGTCCTGCATAATAATGGGTTTTAGATTACTCTCACTGCGAGACATTAAGAATGTGACATTAACTATCGTACTAGGCCTGACGACATTTCAGATAGTGCAAGAGCTTAGCCAAAGATAGGGGAGGAAGGAGATGAGAACAGAAAAGCGACTATCGTACTAGGCCTGACAACATTTCTGGTAGTGCCGGAGATTGACAGGAGGTGCGGAGGAGGAGAGGAACAAAACAACCGACTATTGTACTAGGCCTGAGGACATGTCAGGTAGTGCTGGAGAGGGAGGAACAAGCAAGTGTGGGAGGGGGAGGAACAAACAAGCTACTGTCGTACTAGGTCAGATGACATATCTGATAGAGTAAGTGCATAGAATAAAGTGGGGGGAGATTGAAAAAGATAGGGAGTGGAGGAGAAGATTGGGAAGCAGCGAGTGTGGTGAAAGAGAGGAAGAGGCCAAGCTGGCGAAATACAGTGTTATGGAGCGGAAAAAGCAAGTGGAGAGAGCACATCAAGTTGCAGAGGTAAGTACTGAACACAAAAAGTTGGCAAGAGAACAGCAAGTGCAAGTCAGGGTTCAAGTCGTAGATGGGCACAGCATGATTCAAGGGCACCATGATTACGTGGAGCTTAAGGAAGTCCAGCATGAGAACGATGAGATTCGAGATGATGAACCAAAAAGAGTCACGAGTTCAAAAGGTCAAATTGAAGCATCAGCAACAAGGCGGTGATGATGTTACATAATGTGACAATATAAACTCGCACTATGGCCAGGGAGAGATTGATTGATTTATGTAGGGGGGATAGCAGGAGAGGGCTACCAGAGGGAGAGGGGACAGCAAGATGAAGGATTCAGCATACAGGCATTTCATTCATACAACGCGGGGGGGGCAGCGAAATACAAGAGGCAGGCAAACAGGCATAGCTTGCATACAACAGGGTTGGGGGCAGCCAAATACAAAAGGCAGGCATCACATGCATACAACAAGGGGGGCAACATACCATAGGTACGCCCTTGATCTAAGAGTTAAAAGCAGAAGGGAAAGAGGCAGGGCTAAGAAGGTGGGCGGGGCTTAGGCCAGGTGACCTAGATCCACTTGCACCTAATCCCCATCTGCCTCACTGAGAAGGGTAGTTCCCATTAGAGAAAGGGCCCTTTTTGCTCCCCTAGTGGTCAGGTTCTGCATAATAATGGGTTTTAGATTACACTCACTGAGAAAGCTAGTTCACATTAGAGAAATTGCACTTTTTGCCCCTAGTGGTCAGGTCCTGCATAATAATGGGTTTTTAGGTTATTCTCACTGAGAAGGCTAGTTCCCATTAGACAAGAGGACCTTTCGGCCTCCCCTGGTTGGAGAGCCGTTTCTCTAATGGGAAATAGATGCTTCAGTGTGAGTAGGCTAGTTCCCATTAGACGGGAGGACCTTTCTGCCTCTCCAGGTTGGAAGGCAGTTTCTCTAATGGGAAATAGATGCTTCAGTGCGAGTAGGCTAGTTCCCATTAGACAAGAGGAACTTTCTGCCTCTCCAGGTTGGAGAGCTGTTTCTCTAATGGGAAATAGATGCTTCAGTGTGAGTAGGCTAGTTCCCATTAGACAGGAGGACCGTTCTGCCTCTCCAGGTTGGAAGGCCGTTTCTCTAATGTGAAATAGATGCTTTAGTGTGAGTAGGCTAGTTCCTATTAGACGGGAGGACCTTTCTGCCTCTCCAGGTTGGAGGGCCCTTTCTCTAATGTGAAATAGATGCATCATTGTGAGTAGGCTAGTTCCCACTAGACGGGAGGACCTTTCTGCTTCTCGAGGTTGGAGGGCCATTTCTCTAATGGGAAATAGAAGCTTTAATGCGAGTAGGCTAGTTCCTATTAGACGGGAGGACCTTTCTGCCTCTCCAGGTTGGAGGGCCGTTTCTCTAATGGGAAATAGAAGCTTCAGTGTGAGTAGGCTATTTCTGCTTCTCGAGGTTGGAGGGCCGTTTCTCTAATGGGAAATAGAAGCTTCAGTGTGAGTAGGCTATTTCCCATTAGACGGGAGGACCTTTTCTGCTTCTCCAGGTTGGAGGGCCGTGTCTAATGGGAAATAGATGCTTCATTGTGAATAGACTAGTTCCCATTAGACGGGAGGACCTCTCTGCTTCTCCAGGTTGGAGGGACGTTTCTCTAGACCTCTTGCTCTCCTGTTGATAATCAACTTGTACCGAATGTACTCTTTCTGTAATGTACAAAACAACGCTTTATAGTCAACCTTCTCAGTCCTGTAACAAACTCCTTAATGGTCTCACAATATTTCTATTGTCTGATGGCAAATTGATAACAAGCCAAAATGTTATTCCCCTTCACCTCGTAATGCTTGTCCATCTTGGCTATGCATATATCAAACTGAGTCGGTTGCCCATCTCGATGCATTCAGGTAGTTTTAAGAAATTGTTGTCCAGCCAACCTCGACAATGAAACAGTACCTCTTTCTTTTTACTTGAATAATTAGGACCATATACTGCCAACATATACTTCTGGAATCTTTCTTCTTTCCATTTAATAAGCTCCGAATAACCCAGTGCCTGGTGTGTTTGCCGTAATCTTTGAATTTGTTTCTGTTGCTTCCCTATTTTCCTGCCCGTGGTATTTGTCACCTTGTTCACAGAGGCAAATGTCTGTAATCGCCCTTTTAAGGTCCAATGAAAAAAAATCCTCTCAGAGTAACAGCCAATTGTGCTATGGCATGCTCCCTTCTATATGTGTTTAAGTGTTTCTTTCGGTCGCTACAGTGCATGTGTGACAGGCACAGCACTGACCGCAGTGCCCGCAGTGAAGGCCTTCAGCGTGTTACATAGCTGAGCAACAGACATGTCAACTCCTTATCATGTCTTAAATTGCCAAGTAACAATTGGCAACACCGGACGATGCGTCCTTGGATCACGTGTTGTCGCACGCATGCACGGCTATGCTGCTAGGGGCAATGTTCCCTCTAATTATTTTTCTCTATGTGCGGAATGGGTTGTCTGTCGTGCAAACATTTTCCATGGGCGCAACTAATGAGCAAAGCTTGTTTGTGAGCATGTGTAGTTAGTGAGCTACTGCCTCTGAATAGAGCTTGGAAAGGAATTCTGCTTCCCATCCTTTACAATTCTTCATAAATCTATGTAAAAGTTGGATCTTGCAACACTTTTTCCAAACATGTAGGCTAAAATAATATTTTATATGTTATTATAAAGACAATTCATGAACTAGTCCAAGATTTCAAGATCTGCCACAGTATCTAGCATACGTACTCCTGTGCAGAGTAAAATGTGTTTTATGCCAATGGAAAATCACACATATGTAGTACAGAAAACAAATATCACTTATACTTCATGTGGCTGTCTGAACAGTCAGACAGAATACAATATTTGCAGATGGAATAATGGCAACGAATGAGGCTACACATCCAAGTAGATAGCTTAAAGTCAGTATCCAATATTTGGCTGATAGACGGGATACATAGTGTGGGTACAAGTCTTTTACCATTTCGTAGATACAAGAGAGGAAGAGTCATGGTTGATAACTAAATGTGTTCTGGGGCAGAAGTTAGTCATAAAGTAAAAGCATGGTACAGTCAAGTATCAGACTCATGGGTGGGGAGGGTACATTATTTGGTTAATGTGTCCAGTCATATCTAGTTAGATTCTTCTGTTTATGGAGCCCCTTTTTCATATTGGTTTTTAACCTCTTCTGTGTGTATTCTGTTGTTGGGGTTTTTACATTTTTAATGTCACACTTGCATAATAGGGTAATGCAAATGATTACCAGAATATCAAGATTAGTTTATTTTAAGAGCAAGAAAATATCAGATAATTTGTGCGGCTTCTACCTTATTATATCTTTTAGAATAGGTGAGAATTGTCTGTGTGCGCTGCTAAAAATCTTCTGAGCGGCACCCAGAAGCTAGCTGGGCAAGCGCACATGCGCACAGCTTAGAGGGAACAATGGCTAGGGGGCTTGCTGTGTCCTAATAGGCTCATGCAGAGCCCAGATACTGCCCAATACAGGCCAGCAGAGTCCCAGTGAGCCACTATTCGACTGCACAACTAACCCAGTACCTGCTCAGCTAAGGCAACCACAATCAATGGCAAGTGCAGGCTCTTCAACTCATGACAGCGAACCAGGACACAGCCAGTATGTGCGACTTCTTTTTCTTTTCTTTTAGTTCATCTTCATGCAGTAACAACTCTCTGTCCTCACCCTCACACCAACCACTGTACTACTTGCCTTGCATTCTCTTCTTGTGTTCTCTGTTCGCATTCCACACCCATAAGATTCCCTCTACTGACATTCCTAACACTCGTGAGGAGGCCCCCTTCCTTCTAGAGGACTTTATTCCTGTGTCCACTTTCTGTATTCTAATATTACTCAACTAGAGTTGTATTGACGAGTGTGAACGGCTCAGTTAGTCCCTCTCTAGTGCTCTGTATGAGCATGGGTTTACCCTCATAGGATTGACGACGCATTGGCCCTACTAGGCATGAAGATTGGTTTGCTCCCCTGGCCAGACAAAACATTTGTCTGTCCTGGGCTTGAAGACGCGCTGGCACTCCTGCACTTGAAGACAAAGATAGGCCCTTTCAGGGGCCAGAAACTGATTGTGATGCATCGGCAGGGCCCGAAACCGAAGAGAGGCACCGCTTACCTTGGTGTTGAGAGTTAAACCACAGTCAAGGTGGTTTACCCAGGGTACTGCACTCCTCCTCGCCTTTCCACTACCCGCTATACTTTTGATGGGCTAGGTATTAGGTTAAGATGTACAACCATGCGCCAACTCGCATACTTAATGGACACAGGCCTTTTTCCAACAGTATTTACCTTATTTTCAGGGTTCACCTTCTGCACTTCTTCCACCTCCCTTTTCTCCCTCAGTACCTCTCCCAAAATGTTACTTCATCGGTGGCCCTCATCTTTCTACACCGATTTTGTCTGTACCTTTTCAAACTGTTCTCCAAGTAATGTCCTTATTTCTCTTGTCTCACCTTCCATCTCTCTCCTTCCCCCCTAGCTAGTTTTCCCCTTCACGCTGCTCTCCCCTTCCCTTCTTTTCACGCATCTTCACCTTCCTACCATCCACCTCTTCATGTCTTACTCTCCTTCCACTCCCTTCGCCTTCCTTGTTCCTCTTTTACTCCCCTCTTTACTGCAATGCTCGTTTCCAAACTCCCATACTAGGCCTTCGACACAACCCTCACTGTGTAGTCCTGCCCCTTTTGTAACTGAAAAGGGACGGGTGCTAATGAATGCACCCAAGTCCTTGTGTGTATGTGACGACAAAGCAATTGGCTATTCTGAGGAACTCATCTTCAGATCTAGTGGTTTGTATAAATTGTGAGCTGCCAATTTGAAGTCAAGCAGCGCTGTCATGGTAGCTACCGGACCCCACCATGGTGCCTCCTGCAGGCAGCTGCACGATAACTATGCCAACCTTGAACCTCCTCATCTGCCAACTTCACTGCATATCCTCAAGCTCAAGTATGTCTTTTTCACAGTCCATCCTGCAGACTGTGTATTCAAATAATGTACTTTTAGTTGGATCAAAGACAATAACCACAGGCCTTTTAGCCTTCTAATGCAGAGTTGTTAATTGTTCAAAACTCTACCAGGTCTTGAATTACAGACTGTTACCTGGCAAAGGAGAAAGTAGATAGGGTAGATACCTTGGGAATACCTTATATACTGGCAATTATCTTTCTGAAGGTACAGGCCCCCCCACCCCCCCGGGACTTGTAGCTCCATTCCCATGTGTCCGCCTAGACGCATGGTCACAGTTCTCTCCTTTTTTTATGCTATCACCCAGTTCATTGTTGTAATCAATATGTAATTCTTTTCATTGATAATTTCATATATTCAGGTCATTTATATTCCATGAAAGTATTCATATTGCTAAAGTAGGCTATATTTTCATTTATTATATTATCCTGAGAACATGGTTCTTACATATCATATTCAAGATTTATTATAACTATTTAATTGGACCTAAGTGTAAGATATCTTATCCATTGGCAAAATTATAGATCTGTGTTCTAATTGAACCTGAACTAGTTGCATTTTTTCCAAACGTTTTGTACCTAATTTATTTTTAATGTCAGAACGTGGGATATGTCGTCCGTCCACCAACCACCCTCCTCCCCACCCCTTACACAATCCAATATGGCCTGACCCCCACTCACCATCTACCTTTGGTGGTATACAAAATGTAAAGAAATTGAGGAGGGGCAGTTTAACCAGTGGGGGGTGTCAACCAAAATACATAAACCTATAATTACACTGTTAACTGGTGTTATGTTCGCTAATATCCTTAATAAAAAATCTACACAACTTTAAAAAAGAACAAACATTAGCTTAAAGAAATAGAGAATTGGGTAATGGAAGTGTGTTTTTATTATAACAAGTGCTTACAATGTAAAACAACAAATAGTACGTATACATGTGTAGACTGGATACATACTATACATTGCACAGTAAATTTGGCAATTACCTTTTTAAAACCAAAGATAAGATTGGTGGAACAATGCGGAGTGAACTTGCTTTACCTGGCGGGATTGGAAGAAAAAGAAGCCTAATAGTGAAACATTTGCAGAAAAACGGTTCTCATAACTGCACATGAAAGAATTTGATAACGGAAAAAGTAAACTTTATTATTTCAAATGTTCACAATATTTTGTCACAATTTTTCCTGTAAGGGATCAACAGATATCACGACTTCACACCTTCAGCAGGGACACGCCGATACACAGTGCTGGAGGTTTGTGATGCAATTATCGATCTATAAATTATTTGCTTGCACAATGGTGCTGTAGTGTGAACAAGTATGGGGAAACTATAGACTAAAGCTCTCAGAAAGAACATTTCCAAGTTAAACATGTCACTCAAAATATGGATTGATAGGATAGTGAGTTAAAATAACATGAAAAGCAACTCACACTGCCTAAAATTAAAAATGTGATTAGAGTGGAAGGAACTCAAACACTTCACACTTTTCTGAAGCCTTTTCTGTTATACACTTTGCACTTTAGTCCGGCATTTCCAATATTTACGATTTGCCTTGGTGAAGTAAAATGGTTCTGCATTGACTTTATGACGCATTTTACACTCAGCACTTTTATATGGATGTATAATGGATTTGTACATACAAGGCAGTTTTGTCAGTATTTAAAATGCATTTATGTGTTTTGATATCTATTCTTGTTTTTTGATGAGCTCTTTGTGTTAGGTATGCGGTTAGTGTTTTGCAATAAGTCATTGTGAGCAGGGCAAAATTAGTGGTACGCATTTCAACATTAACGTGCACCTGCATAGATTTTGCTGCCATTCCATGTATTCTATGCATTACACTTTTATTTTTGTTCACAAACAATTCACTTATTTATGCTCCACACTGTGTCTGACATATTGAGGGAAATGACTCAGTACATCATTTCATTGTTTAGCAACATTCATTGCTGATTTCAATAAAGCTACTAATGTTTATTTAGTCAATTAGTGAGTCTATACCCATGATGTTCTTTGTGTATTGAGATTTGTTGCGGCACAGCAGACAGTGAGATTTTGCAGAAATTGAAGTGCCACTTCTTCATTGATGTGGAAGGCGAAATCCACCTTTGGTTGTAAATTGGGGTCCGTTCTGAGAACCACCTTTATAATAGAAGGCTGTTCTGCATGGAGCATTTGAAGCTCACTTATCCATCAGGCCTGGGTGACAGCAACCAAAATGTCCACCTTTAACGACAACCATTGACAAATGGCAGTTCAGTTTTCAAACGAGCGCCGACAGAACCACATTGACGTCCCACTGGTTGTGCAGTTTTCTCCTTGGCAGGTAATCTATGTAGACTGTTAATATGGCTCCAAATTATTTGATTTACAAATGACAGCATCCGCAGTCAGCTGTTCTAATATGGCCCATATCGCTGCCAAATAGAGACCACATACACACCACTAATTGTGTGATGAAGACGATATCATCCAGTTTTGCCTGCAGTGGGTTTTTGTCACTCCCTAAACACCAGTGGCAACAACACCTAGATGCCCTTCAGCCTTAGTTCATGCTACATAAAATGTTTAAAATAATAATAACACCTCCATTTACCTGCATACTTTGACCTGGTGGAATCCTTCCTAGTGGCTCGAATGCTCCCCATGTTGTTTTGATAGGGGCTCAGGTGACTGTAACCTAGGTCTTGTAATGATCCTTCAGATGGTGTCACTGACTCTTTCTTGGCGTTTAGGGAGGTGAAACCGCTAACAAATAGTCTCCCTAGAGGTGGTAACATGAGGGAGGAACTCCTTGCCTGGGGATAAGGATGAGAGTTTGGGATACGGTGCCACCCAATCACAAGGGTTAATAACACCCAACTCTTCCCTAAACATGAGAAAATCAGAGACAATGTATTACTGTAATGTGTCAGACAGTCTCCCTATGATAAGGACTGGGATGAAGAAGAAAACAAGACTGGGATGAAGAAGAAAACAAGAACACTACAGTCAGGCATGAAGTATTGAACTAGCTGCTCTCACTCGGACTGATGTTATGCTAGGGCAGTCCCAGCTACTTAAGACAAACCGTAAAGAAGGAATATGAAAACCACCTCCGAAGAGAGAACTATCTCTGGGAGGAGAGTCTGACAAGCAAGAACTGTTAACTGGTGTTATGTTCGCCAATATCCTTAATAAAAAATCTACACAACTTGAAATAGAGAACTGGGTAATGGAAGTGTGTTTTTATTGTAACAAGTGCTTACAATGTAAAACAACATATAGTACATATACATGTGTAGACTGTATACATACTATACATTGCACAGTACAAAAAGCCCACGTTCTGAGGCTGTAGTGAGACAGCAGTCTGAAGTGCTGGAGTTGCACCAAGAGGCGCAAGGGAACTGTCTCATCCATCAGTGGAGAGCCAGCAAACCTGAAGTCAAAAGTCAGTGCAGTGGTGGAATTACCTGTAGCGGGTGGATCATACGATCCAAGAACGACACCCTGACCATTAGAAACTGTGGTGGTAGCAAGACCTGTAATGGGTGGACTGTTTGTCCGAAAACTTGTGCCCTGATCACCAGTCATAGCGGACCACAAAGTCAAGTAGGCCGAAGAACAGTAATACAAGAGAGTGACAGACCACAAAGTCTAGCAGACAGAGGAAGAGAATGACAGGCCGCAACGTTTAGCCAGCCAAAGGAGAGTGGAAGAAAAAAGTAGACGATCAAACCCACGACCTCTGGCAAAACCGTTGAATTCCCTGAGAGAAGGTAAAGGGAACAGTTATAAGGCCCGAAGAGGGCCGGGGCAACGTATAAACTGGAAACAGAGACAAAAGAATAAACCATTTTGTGAAGCAATTCCCTGGTCAGTTCCATAAGACTATGGTATTGAGTAGTTGAGAAAGACTTGAGGAGCCTCTCCCTCGTCCAAGTGGGGCCAAGTTGAAAGACAGTGCTCAAGTAAAGAAAACACCAAAGCAGTGGAAGGAATTAAACATCTAGATGAAGGATTTAATGCTGAAGTATACTTAAGAGGAATCTGCGTGAGCTGGACAGATAGAAGGGAGCCATTCTCCAAGTTTTGTTACAAGTGTGGAACTTTGTGAACACAAACATTATGAGACTTGTACTCTCCTGGGTTATGATAAGAACTCTTTGGTTAGCTTAGTTGTTTTTTTGTAGGGATAGTTTAGGAACTTGACTAGGATGGAATACTCTTTTTGACAACAGATTTTCAGGCACAAGTTTTAGCTTGTTGAGGTAGGGAACCCTCTAGTTAGGGGAAAGATAGGTTTTGCATACTTTTATCCATAAATAATGTTTATAACCAAAACCATGCCTGCTTTTGGTCAGACTGCTCATTCCAGGTCACGACAGTCCTCCTGGACCAGGCCATCAAGGAAAGTATTCAGCTTGGGTTCAAGACTCCCCGCGCCCCTTTACAGTTTGAGAAATCCAACCTCAATAGTAAGCTCCACAGGGCTTCCGAACTCAGCACTTTCTGGTTGGAATACCACAACCTCTTGAGCCAGTTCGGTGAAATCAGGATTAGATGGTAGTTGCTTGGGTGCTTCAATTTGTCCAGGGAACTAGAGGGACAGGTGTTAAGAGTCCGGCCATCTCAACTGAGGAGAAAGGCATCCCTGTGAGAGATCTCCCCCTCCCCCTTCCAAGATGCATATAGAGTACACTTTTTTCTTCCGAGTCAGCATACCCCAAGCTCAGAAAATTGTCTGTAATGTTTTCACATAATGTTCCCATTCATGGGGGACGTATGACTTTCAACTCAGAACATCTGCCCATACATTCTCCTCCTTCACCACTTGGGACGCCATTAGGAAAACATTGCAGGCACCAGCTCCACAACTTGAATGCGAACACGCAGAGAGCTGCAGATCTCATGCTGACATAAAACTGAATTGTTGTGTTGTCAGTGCAGATCAACACGCAGTGGTAACCTGCCAGATGGTGCAGAATGCAGTTTGCAGGTCAATTTATATGGTGTGCCGGTTTCTCCAAGCTATAAAGGTCATAGACCTCCCATTGCCCCATTAGGCTCCTCAACCTGAAAGACTTTAGTCCGTCACAAGGGTCTTACTCAGGTATGGGTAAAGGGCATTCGCTAAGTCTGGTTGCTTCCCTCTATAATATCTTCCTCCCTAAATTCTTCACTAGCGGTACAGGAGAAGGAAAAGGGCCCAAGGAAGATGGCCAAAAAGAGGAGGTCCAAAAGGCAGTAGAGGAAGGAGGGCCCACCACCAACACCTCCATTTGTTCCCCATTCAACTTGAGCCAGCTATTACACATCCAAGCACCCACAGCTTCGAGGCAGGCTCTAAATCTGGTCGTTGTCTCGACAAGAGAGAGATCTAAACGCACCAGAATCTGTGTAATCTGTTAAGAGTAACATTTGAAGCCGTGATAGCAGATAAGCTTGTTAAGAGGTTGCATGTACATGTTAAACAAAACCTGGAAGAACCCTGAGGGACTCCACATGTCAAGGCAGTGGGCTCAAGTGAAAAAGGGGGGAGGCGGGGAAATTGACTGTTCGCCATGGAGCCCAGGTTGGGAAGCGAGAACCAAGTGGAACAGAGACGGGTCCCGCACATTCTGTTTAATAGTAATCTGGAGGAAGGGGACTAAGCTTTCTTGTAATCTGTGTACCAAGAGGGGGACCGGTTGGCAAAAGCGTCTAGGCTCTTTATAGAGCTACCGGGAGAAAAATGTCTAATTGACTCCCATCCAGACTTCCAGAGCAGCCCGGCCACCTGGTCCTTGCATTAATTCCTATGGCTCACTACCAGATGGCAGGGAACGCAGATAGGGTGGCCAACTGTTCGTATTCAGCGGGACGGTCCCGTTTTGGAGGACTCTGTCCCAACTCCTTTCAGTTGGGTAAATGCTTTGTTTTGGGGCTGTGGGGGGCCCGTCTCCCATGTGTGACCACCATCCCCAAGCCTTGCTACGGTCGCAGGGAGCCCCAGTCCCTCCCTGGAAAGAAAAGCTCTAAAAGGGGCCCCTCTAGAGCTCCAGGGGGAGCCCAGAGGAAAAGCATTAAGGCCGAGGGTCTGCCTCCTGCCTGGCATGTGGGTCATCCGTCACCAAGCCCAGCAGTGGTCCTGGAGAGCCCGAGGGAAAAGCTCTAAAGCCCCCCTCTAGAGCTCCAGGGCAGGCCACCATAGCTAGAGGACGCCCAGGTGGGGTGCTGCTGCCCCCTGACCATGGGCACTTGCCAGTGGGGGTCAAAGGCCCTTCCCGTCCAGGCCCATTGGAAAGCATTGCACGACCAGATGGCTCTCTGCGAGTATGTTTGCCAACTTTCTGAAATCATTGTACAGGACACTTGCCCACAAGGCGGGGGAACTTTTCCCTCCAGGGAGGCACGGGGACAGCGCCAGGGCTCCCCGTGACCGCCGCTGGGCTTGGGGACTTGGTTACACACGGGTGACAGTTGCCACGGGGACCGGGACTAACATGAATGCCATGGAACTCGGACTGGCCTACATTAGCGGTTCTAGTCCCACAGAGGAAAGGGGCCCGCTTGGGACGCCCCTTAATACCATCGTTGCATTTCAGACTTGGTCCCACACGGGTGACATTACCCCAAGGCCGGGGAAGGTGCCACAGCCACTCGAGCCGGGCCGTGTTACCTGCCTCTACCTGTACAGAGGTACAGGGACCCCCCCGCAGGGGCGCTGATTCCGTTACTTGCACTTGCCTTAGCGCCGCTGAAACTTTAGTCGGAAACAGGGGTCGGAATTTCTGTTTCCGATGTCCATCTGTGCGTTCGGTTGAAGTTCTGCACTCAGAAAACATCGTCTCTGGGGCCAGGACTTAAGGCACAGCCTCTGTGCACTAAATCGCCACCGGCAAACCAAGGCCCAGACTCTCTTCCCTGCATCAGTCCAGGTACAGAGCAGGTGTCTACCACCTCCGCCACAGAGCCGCCCTGCAGGGAGTCACTTCCACACAGACTATCGGAACCCGACGGAGACAAACATAGGAGTCAACCGGGTCAGCCGCCACCTGGTCAGACTGACCCTCTACCAGATAGCCGGTCAGGCCCCCAACCAGATGGCTCGGCGGCAGTCAGGCCGTGCCCGCACTGATGCCACCATCCAGACCAACAGATGACCCATACCTTCTCCTTCAATGCACGACCAGGTCTCTGCTGTCTGCAAGACAGGCCACTTCCATCTTAAGATTTTGATAAAGGTTCTACCGCTTCTTCCTGCTACTCTTCATCCTCCAGTTGTTGCAGCCAAGGTGCTTAGCAGTCTGGATTACTGTAACGCTATGTATCTTGTGCAGCCTAAGGGCTTAATCCAGGGGCTTCAGCGCCTCCAAAATGTGGCTGCTCATGTTCCCACAGGATCTCCTAATGGAGCTCATAATTCCCTGGTGCTATGTGCTTTGCACTGGCTTCCAGTTAGTCGAAGAATTGAGTTTAACTCATTGTGAATTGTTCATCGAGCACTCCACGGACTGGGTGCAGAATACCTTCAGTCTAAGTCCTGCTCGTATGCTGCGCTCCTCCACAGCGGAACTGCTGGTAGTCCCTTCTTACCGCCGCAAACGCATTGGAGGCCCGGGCCATCTTGATGCGGCAGCTCAAATGTTGAATAACCTTCCCACTTCGATCAAGGCTATATCCAATCATTTAGCCTTTAGAAAATCTTTGAAGACCCTGTTATTTTAATTTATTGTGGCTTTGCCGGCTGTCATCCTCATCCCCTCCTCAGCGCCAAGATACCTCTGGTGACCGCGCGCTTTAGAAGTTCAAATAACGTAATACAACATACCTTTTTACAGACTGACACCAATGTTAACCCATACATTGCAGACCCCAAGATGCCACCATCCCTCCCTCCAGACCCACACCAATATGCCTCCATCCCACCCCAGACCCACACCAATGTGCCTCCATCCCTCCCCCAGACCCACACCAATGTGCCTCCATCCCTCCCCCGACCCACACCAATGTGCCCGTTGTGCCCATCAAACCCACACCAATGTGCCCTCATCCCCTCCCTCCAGACCCACACCAATGTCCCTATCCAACCCAAACCAGGATGCCCCACCCCTCCCTGCAGACCCACACCAATGTCCCTATCCAACCCAAACCAGGATGCCCCACCCCTCCCTGCAGACCCACACCAATGTGCCCCATTCCTCCCCCAGACCAATGTGCCAGTCGCTCCCATCAAACCCACACCAATGTGCCCCATCCATCCCATCAAATCAACGTGCCTCCACACACTCCCTCCAAAGCCCCACCAAGATGCCCCATCCCACCGTCCAGATGCAGATCTCCCCATCCCACCCACACTAGGATGCCCCATCCCACCCTCCAGACCAACAGATGCCCCATACCTGTTCCAGATCGACATCAATGTGCTCCCATCCATTGCAGACCCCAAGATTCCCCTATCCTGCCCTTCAGACCCATACCTAGATTAACCATCCCTCCCCCCCAGACCCACAATGTGCCCGTCCCTCCCCCAGACAGACCAATGTCCCCCATACATCCCATCAAACCCACACCAGTGTGCCCCATCTGGAAGTGTGCCCACACCTAGAAGACCCATGCCCTCCAGACCAACAGATGCCCCATATCTATTTCAGACTGACACCAATATCCCCCCCCATCCATCGCAGACCAAACCAAAATGCCACCATCCGTCCCTCCAGACCCACACCAATATGCCCCCATGCCTCCCATCAAACCCACACCAATGTGCCCCATGCCTCCCATCAAACCCACACCAATGTGCCTCCATCCACTCCCTCCAGAGCCACACCAAGATGCCTCCATCCACTCCCTCCAGACCAACAGATGCCCCATACCTATTTCAGACCAACACCAATTCATCTATTGCAGACACCTCCAAGATGTCCCATACCACCCTCCAGACCCACACCCATGTGCCCCATCCCTCACTCCAAACCCACACCACTGTGTCCCTATCCCTCCCTCCAGACTCACACCAATGTGCCCCATTCCTCCAGACCCACACCAGCATGCCTCTATCCAACCATTCAGACCCCAAAGGATGCCCCATCCCTCCCTCTAGACCAATACCATAATGCCCCATCCTCCCTCTACATAGCAAGATGCCCTTTCCCCTTGCAGACCCACACCAAGAAGCCCATGTGCCTCTCCCGAACCACACGCAGATAGCCCCAGCCGACCCCCTCTAAAACCACCCATCCTAACACCCTCAAACATTAAATTACTCTATTACCCTCTTTGATCAGTTAAACACTACCACCCACTGTCCCTGTTCCATAGCCCTCCATACCTTCCACGTTGAATAGCTGAACAGGATTTTTAAAGTAAACGTTATTTTCCACTCCCCGTGTCAATCATTGTGTCTTGCAGTAACGTTCATCACTGTATCCCGAAGTAGATGTAAATTGTATTCTCTGCCAGCCAAGAGCACACAGGTTGCTGCTGCTCTTGAAGCCAGAGAGCCTTCCCGGTTTTCGCTCAGAAAAATGACGAAGGACAAAACGAAGTCGGACGCTCCATCGGGGGTCTTGACCATCTTGCAGAAACGTTCCCGGTAACCCGCAGAAAATGCCTGCCGTGACCGCTGCAAGCCAAAAGCACGCAGATCCTGGTTGCACTTACACCGGTGTAACGTCGACTTTACACCGGCAGCTGAAATTTTCCCGCGGTTCCTTGCAGTGCAGTCTGGCAGCCAGAGTTTCCCCGAGTTCCAGATCGGTGCCACCTAGTGTTCTATTGCCCAACTTAATAGTGTTACAATGCCCACCTTAACCGCTGCAATTGCAAGCCAAAGGCACGCAGGTTCCACCGTTCCAGTTGCATTTGCACTGGCAGCCAGAGGCCAGAGTCTTCCCGCTCAATAAAATTGCTCCCGAAAATCACAATGATGACGTCGGCCGATGAGTAGGCTGGCCGTTGCTATTGTCAGTTTCTCTCGGATGGGCATTAGAATTTACAGATACTTTAGAACGCACGTTTATATGCTGTGACAGTTAAATCACGTGATAAGGACACGTTGCTAGGAACTTTTCTCTAATAGGAACTGCTCTCTACTACCGGTATGTTTACCATGCGTGTTCCGTCATTAAAATTGAACGTTCACCTCCGGTGCTATCCCAACCTGCAAAACAAAAATGTCGCTGCAATACAAGTAGCGGTTATGCAAGGCACCAGTGGTATGCGTGTGAGAACTCTCATTTTCTAAATGTTCGACCCTATTAATGAAATGTGTTGCGCCTCAACGGTCAGCTGGAAATCGGAGGGTCCTCACGGGTTCCTATTTATACGTGCAGTACACTTCCGTGCTTCTGTATGGCAGAGTCTCCCAGGCGCTCCGTGTCGTGTTTACACCTCGCTCGCATCTAATTCCCAGGCCAATGCTCGGAGCTCTTAAATAGACCCATGCTAGTTCAGTGGAGCACATTCACTGGGTTTCTTTTTTCGTATTGTGGGACTTGTAGTTTTGCATTTTGTTATTAATGGAGGAATACTATGCCAAGAATACAAAAGAGCACTTGATGGGTTAGACCACCCCTGGCATGGTTATTCTAGTTGAATCCTGTGAATGTCGCATTGGAACCGATGTACTACTTATATCGGGAATAAAGACAGTGTAATTGATGCGACATAAACTGTGTATTTAAAGTGTACGGTTGCTGCTCTTTGGCTGTCTCGCTGACAACCGACCATGAAAAACATTCAGTCATCCATATGCAGAGATCTCCAGATTTGCCATGCGTGAGTAGGACCTCCAGTTGCAGAATGTGCTTTGCATTCGGGGACTTGTAGTTCTGAATTTAAAACGGGACCTGCGAAACTACTAGTCCCTGAATGCAAATAACCTGAACTTCATAATATATCACTCAAAATATGCTTTATCTTTGCTGTGCAGAAAAAAGGAAATGCATAATTATATTGTAGGTACGTAACTTTCTGAAATGGTTGTTCAAGTCTTCAGGTGTTGACCCTTACATGTTAGGGTCACAGGGATAGATCAAGATCAGACAGGGCCTCCGTACACCAAGGTTGACAAATTTAGGGTGCAAAGGCAAGGTTTATGCTGAAGGGAATACACTTAGTCTTTAGTTCTCAATTCTTGCAATTTAAAGAGAATAGGCCATAGAAAAGCACCCGCAGCTTCAACAGCAGCAGATACAGTCTCCAGTTTGTGGTAAACATTCAACACAGTAAAAGAGATCTTCCATGACTCTAAAATTACAAGAGGTGAAGCCAGACCAAAGACAAAGGTGACCAGATTGCTGGGGTGTGGCGCAGATGTCAGGTTGCCAACAAAAGTGTTCTTATATGAGTGTTTCTCATTTGTACTTCATCTTGTGTAAGAGTAGTCCTCTGGCTCTGTCTGCTACCAGCCCTTGGTTGTCCATCCCTCCCACTTCTTTGTATTAGGCCCTGCATTGCAAGCAATGAAGCGTGTTTTACGGAAGTGAAGGGTTCTTGCAGGCTTGTAACCCAGCCGTTCCTGCTGTGTCATGGGTAGGAATTGGCGCTCGCAGTTCCTTCTTATCGGCTGAGAAGGATGGAATCTGCAGATCACAGAAGATCACCACCTTCAGTGTTTGATCTTGAGCAGGTTGCTGCAGCAGAGCTAGTACAGGGTCGTCTTGAAGTTCATTCAGCTTCTCGTTTTTTTCGATCCATTCATCGATTGACAAATAATTAGGTGCAAAATTAACTCTTTTATAGGATATTGGAAGATGAGTGCAAACTCATTCTCCAATCACAATGTTGCATAATTCAAATATTTGGCTGCCTAATAATCGTATAGGGTCGTCACATTCACACTTGTGTTGGAATCCTTAATGGGCAAACACACAGGATGCGAGTTCAGCATTGAACCCGAACAACATCAGTTTTAAACACTCACCAGATCTAGCTTTGGCTTCTTTGGCCCAGGCTTCACGGCTCATGTTAGCCAACACCATATATGACCACGTCCGTTTACTTTCGCACAACTCAAGTCCATTTTAGTTGTGGAACTCCTTCACAGTTTCTAATGCAAAAGCATCACCAGTGGGCACTCTGCTGGGATATGTTCCTTGATTGTTATTTTGTACTGGTCAGTGCCTGTGCAACTTGCTTCAGATTCTTGCTGCCACCCTTTTCTGTGGCTCGTGCAGAAAACTGAGCAATGTTACCTGCCCAGGAAAACACAGTGTACTTATTGGGCACCACACCCGAGAGGCTTGTCGTTTCTAGAGGGCATGGTATACACTCAGTTGCACTCTTATTCAGGCGTTGGATGAGAACTCCCCAGTGGAAAAAAGGTCTGTGAAAAAGTTCAGGATAAGCGAAACAATCACAGCACCCCACAAAGCAGAGGGGATTTAGAAGATACGATATACCCCCTCTTAATATGATATGATTGATTTTGTGTGAAGAGCATAGGCCAAGCCAGGGCTGCAAACGAAAACCCAATGCACATTTAATGTTCGTCCAGATGTTTTTGGTGGTTGATAGCATATGAGGCAGCTTGAGAGGTCAAACAGTATGTATGTCCCTAATCGCCAGCCTCCAACAGTTTATTTTAACTGTCAAATGCCTTTGTAAAGTCATGACTTCCAAATATTTCTGAAGTTGCTGGGTAACCTTTACTATAGAGGACACATTAAAGTAGACCTATAGTTGGAGAAGGGCTTCATTTTAGTTGCAATGAAAGTGTTGTAAGTCAATGCTTAAGATAATCAAAATATGAGTCTTCCAATGCAAAAAATGGGTGTCCTTCATTTCCTTTGCATTTGTTCTTTTCTTAGAAAAAGATGAAATATTCAATACTGCATGACTATTGGCCCATACATCGTCTGCACCAAAAAACGGATTTGTTTGATCAGAGATGTTGGGGAAATGTTTACTTTTTACAACTTTCCCTCCATTGATAAATCCCCTGCATATATGTCTAACTTGATATCCTGGCTGCTTTTGGTGTGAGTAAAGTCTTTTTAATGTTACTCACCAGCTCAACTCACTTGCTCTGGTGCACTGGTCAGTCCCAAAAAGCTGCCAGTGCAGAAGGTGCTTTTCTCCCGTTTGCTTTTTTCAGTGTTTTTACTTTGTAACGCAAACCACCTCCAGTGAAGTGTTATTGGGACACTTGGTGTCCCTTTTTCATTTAGTATAGGAACATTTTTGTTTCCTTTTGAGTTTGGGCTATTAGGTGGGGCTGAAAGCACTACCTTAAAAGCCAAAACTATTGACATTAATATAAGAGTTTCAAATCTAGGCATGGAATGTGGGTTTGTAATGCTTTTCCAATGGAGGTGATATTTGAGGATGGATACACCGTTGTAATCCCACCCATTCCCTGCCCCTAGCCAGTGTTATCCCTATGGCTAATCCCACCCATCTCGGAACTCTTTGATTTTGAGTGTGCTCTTCCATGGACGCAGCCATCTTGGATAACTGTCTCTGAGGAAGCTGTCTGGAAACAAGCCAGCTATCTTTGAATGGTAAATATACCATGAATCTTCCTATCCGGTGGGACACAAAGGCCAAAACTGTTGGCTTTGCCAATGCTTGTCTAAAAAGGTCATGGGAAGGGCAGTTCATTGTGCTACTGTTTTCTGTTAGCTAGATCTCACCCCCAAAAGCAAAATCTTTTTTACCCACCTTTTAATTTGAAAAGGACGACAGGTCTGTCTATGAGATTAACGTTTGAGAAGCATAATACTTCACCTCCATGACTTTAACAGAATCACGACTTTCCTGAAACTTAATAGAGAAAATCTGTATTCAGCCTCCTGGGCTCAGAAGAGGAGGGCAGGTTGACAGCCCAATGATTAGCAGAAAGAGCCAGCTTTCAAAACTCATCGTGCCTCACCTTCACCCCCATGTTAAGGCAGGCACCTCCCCTGGTTAGCTTCTCATTAACAAACACTGATCTTTGCTCTACTCTGAGACCGTCTCCATGTCCCCCCACTGGAAACATAACCTTTAAACGAGTGAGTCGTGGACGCCTTTCCGGGGTAACGCGCAACGCAGTACCCATTTTTGAAGAAGACTGGTTTCCTAGAAACATGAGGACAGACAGTCAAATAACTGAAAGTTTTCCTAGAATTTTAAGGCACACATTGTTTTATTTGCCGAAAACTCGATAACTATTAGAAATAATGTCTGTAAGGAGGTATTTAGGGTAGTGGTTGATTTCTTCGTCTCCCTCATACTCTGAGGCACATCGTCCCCTGTTATACAACACACAGACACAGTCTTGCGCGCTCCGCTTCCGTTAAAGAGTGGTAGGTCATACCGTCATGAACGTCGCCTCCCGCCCTGCAACTGCCCCATTTACAGACGTTTGGGAATGGCGATCTCTCAAGCGAAGTACGGTGAAGTGAACCACAATTCCTGTGAAGCGCTGTGCGGACCTTTCCACGCTCATCAACTTGTGCGTTGGCTCCGGCTACGGGTGCAGCTAGATGCGTTTTGGGTGTGAGTAGCTGCCTGGAGACAATGCGAGAGTGAGTGAGTGGGCAGAGCCACCTATAGAAGCTGAGAGAGAGCAGCGGATCCCGGGGCAAAGGTGAGTGAGACGGGAGGGGGCCCATAGGCTGCAGTACTTTCAATTATAGCCGCTTGTTTCCCACCCATTTGTCTCTCCTCTGCTCTCCACGACTTTCAGATGACTTAATTTGGCTCTATACACCTGTCTCTATATATTTCGCTGGCTCTCTGTCTGGCTCACATGTGAGGGTAAACATCCAATCACAAACGAATTGGCTGACCAGTAAAGTGCTGTTAAACTTATGGGGGAAGCATACTTCAGAGACTTTCTGATAAATACATGTATATTTTAGTCACTTTTCACAAATACTTGGCATGCCCGCTTGGCATGTAATATTCGTATCACTTTTAGCACTTAACTTTTTTTTTGTCAGATTCTTGTAGTGTAGACAAAATGCCTCACGGCCAAGATGCCTGCTTTACGACTGCACAAGCGCTGCTCTCGTGTGCCATTGTAATAGGGCCGGAAAGGTGAAACGCAAGGGATCAGCAATTGGGGGTTATATGAGGGGTGTTGTACGGATTCAAGACTGTGTACTAATTAGCTCATTGTCCCACGGCACAACAACTCTATCTCCAAGTTATTTGAATGGGCTGTTCAAGCAAACCTGTTATATCCCGGCGTAGTAAGTTCTGCTGGTCTCTTTCTGCAAACTCTGATGGTTGGTTGGCAGCCTATCTTTCTCGTTTGTACAAATATATGTGATATTTTCAAACAGTACTTTACAACTTTATGCATTTCGCAGTGTTTGTTACTGTGCACACAATGAATGGACATTTTCTAGTTTGTGCTATTGCATTAGAGTGCAGATAGGGAGCAATGGGGATGGACACAGTCTGTAGGTGATTGGTTACGAGCCCACCAATTGCCTGCCCCATGGGAATTCTTTGAGCTTGCTTTAGTCTAGCCGTACCATAAGGCTTTGCACTTAAAGTGCCTGCCAGTGTTTTTTTCAAAGTAGTCTTATGAGAATTAATGACTTAATTGGAGTTGTAGACCTACTGTCTTACCCGGCCTGCCTTAAGCAACTCGATTTTATAAGCGTAATTCGTGTTCTTCACTGAAGTCCTGTTAAACAAGCATGGACAATGCCAACATGTTTCGCTTTTACCAGGACTGCTATTAGATGCCCAGGGACTCACACCATTTTGCACCTGCTACCAACAATGGGTAGTTAACATTGCTAAGGCTGTGCCTGGCACGTGTCTTTCCCATACCCATGCGAAAGCCCAAACTGTTGGCATTGCCAATGCTTGTTTAGATGTTCACTGAACAGGTGGGTGGCAGTGAACTGTGTTTTACAATTTTTCTTTGTGCAGTACCATGAACCATCAGTTTAACTACAGTAGTGAAATTGTTTGCGGACCATGTAATTAATTCGTCAATGTTTTATAACGCCTTTAATACTGGAGAGCCGTCTCTATGTGGGAGCGGGGTTTGAACCTGTGCTGCTCTGCGTTGTCTTTCCTTACAAGATCAATGTGTTGCCCCTGAGCTATCCTCCTAGCCTGATATACTCACAGTAGCTGCTATTCGTGGTTCAGGACCTGTCTTTTGTCCCGTCATGCTCATTAGCCATGTTACTTCCCTCTGAGGCCGGAAATTCCCCAATAAGTTAATGCACTTTAGCAGGATCCTGCCTTGGATTGCCAGTCAGTTGTTGGTGTCCTGGAACTGGTTGAAACTGAGATTGGTACATCTGGTCACAATCCACATTTCACCCAGGGGATGTCTGTTGCTAGTGAGGCAGCTGGCTGTTTTTGAGTAGACCGCCACTACTTGTTTGAAGTCTTCAGATCCTTCCTGTTGGTGGGATGCGCAACACTCAGACAACATTTTAGTTAAGAAAAGGGGTCTCAATTCTGGAGGCCCCCCACAGGAACCAAGATTACAAAGAAAGAAGATACAGCGGGAAACAGCTGAAGGATTGCTGTGGTGGGAACACGAACTGCCAAATACAGCGACTAGGGATCTTCTGTACCATGTTCTGTGACCAGGGAAGACCTTCATCTGTACGTTCCTGCCTTAGACTGGTGGGCTTAACCAAGTCTTGTGTCCGCACTGCTGTCCTGCCGTTGGTGAACCTTGGAAGTGTCCCTGAAGCATCCTGGAGGCTGTTCATCCACTGAAGGGTTTCTTTGTTGTACCAGACACAGTCTCTCCTGGAATCCTGACATTTGGCAGATCCTCTACTTCGGGCCAGGAATCTTGTCACCCGCAGCAGCTGCTCTCTACTGTGAAGATGGGCCTGTTTAGAGCTTGTGGTTCACAACTACCAAGATCCGAGCCTGATTGGGATCACCTTACCAACTCACTGTGCCTTCAGTGTCCTGAGGTTTGACTTTCATCATGGGAGTCTCATTGGTTATTTATCAAGGCTGGCTGTCCTGCCCAGCTTGTGAATTCCTGCAACCTGCTTCAGAAGATTGCAACCAATGCTAACCAAACCCGACAACGGAAGCAGACTCTGCACCTGCGACCCCTGCACCCCGACCAAATGTGTTAATAGTTGGTCCCGGCAATTGCTATGCACCGGGCAGTGGTAGCTTTGGGAGTTCGGGACTGTGTGTACTTGCCACTCTTGGAGGAACACTTGTCCCATAGCAATTCAATGGCGCGCACTTGTGGAAGTACTCGAGTAAGTACCGCTTTTCCGCGTTGCTATCTGCTACCTGCTACTGCTACTGACCTCGAGGCCCCCTGGACATGTGTTCCCACATAGAACTTTGTTGTGAAGCCCATTGAAGGTGATTAAGGTGCCTGGTTGGCGTTGATCGGGACATAGACTTTCATTTTTTTGAAGGATTTTGTGAGGATTTGGTGGCGGTGACGGTGACCACAGCGTTTGTCTCTTTCCCCTTCCAGCACGTCTATGCGGAAGGCGGACACTATAGTAAGATACTGGTTACGTGTTTGATTTTTCAATTTAAAACTGCCATTTTGTTTATACTGGGTAGGGTAGTATTGATACTCTGTGAAAACATCTGTTGGTATAGTGGCTTATGGCCGTTATGTTTGCTTTTCACTCTTTGAAAACTGGTATGCCTGCACAAATGGAGCACTTTCCGTTATCAAGAAGTAAAGTTAAACATTTGCATTCTTCTCACACGTCGATCATGTTAACCCCAATTCACGCTCAGAATTCTAACCACAAGAGACAAATTGAAAATATGGTTGGAATGCAAACCCCAAAGCAGATATGTGTTTCCCACAATACCAACAAAGACACTCAGTATACCTGCGGCCCGAGTGAGAGTTCAAAAGTTTTAGCTATCTCCAACGGTGCACGGGTTGTCTCTGATCGGACCCTTTTGGAGTCCACCAAAAAGAATATCATAAATAATAAAGCAAACATTTCCCCTGAACTATCACCAATCCCCTATGCGCATTATGACTCTAATTCGTCTGCCATATCAATTTATGCCAGTCAATGCGAATCCCCAATAACTATTGTTGAGGAAAGCAAGAATGCCTCATGTGTGATTGACGAATCTAATATGTCTTCATCTAGTGTTCAGTCTAATATTCCATCCTTTGCTTTACCCACCCTCCGCCCAGCTGCCCGTATTCATAGTAATGATCCCCCGCAAAATATGATTTAACCTACCCCTCTCCCAGCTGTCGGTACTCATAGTAATGATCCCCCGCAAAACATGATTGAACTTACCTTGTCTGCAATGAATACAACAATATTGAGCTTGTATAAACTATTTGAAAGCTTGGATCTCAAAATTGAGAAACAATCTGTTCAATTAGAAGCTCTTTCTAACTGGTTGAATACTAATGGCAAGACCATGAAATACATATACAAAACACAGTGAAAGTCTAGATACTCTCCCAAGAACAGTGAATGAGTCCTCTTATTCACAAAAAGAATGTCATTCTTCACCAACGAAAATCCAGACAGGCCCCGTTTGAGCACAAATGTTACCGGAATTTGTTGAGGTGATTCGGCCGATTGAAACATCCACCATTGGTGATGTAAATGACGTTGGTTCACTCAGTAAGGCGGAAGTTTGCCTGAGTAACACCCAGGACGAGAAGCTATCTTCACCTGAAATTGTAATCATATCTCCAGAGAAGGTAAAGACGGCAAAGGAGGTCTGCCCTAAGCCAAAAGGACCCCGCCGTACACTTAAAAAATCGAAAAAATATTTTGGCGGAAGACCTATAAAAAATGCACTTAATGTATTTTTTAAAGCTATTGGGGGAACTGTTCCTAATTTGGATGATAGATTACCACAAAAAGTGCAAAAACTTCTGCCCATACTGCAACCTAAAACACAGACAGAGACGGTACTAGGAACACTGAAAGATATACCGATAAGATCCAATGAAATACCCAGTATTCCTATAATACAGTCAGCTTCCGAAGACACTCGCATTTCTGTGGACTGTTGGTCACTACACTCACCGCTGAGTCAGCTTGTTCATACCATTGAATGTTCAAACAAGCCAGTTCAACCAATTGCTAAGGAGGACATACCAAATCTTCCATCTGCACCAACTAAAACCCAAAGTGAAGAGAGTATGGAAAAATTAAGACAGGCGGTTGATGATTACATTTTAAAACGGCTGCTACCACTTTCCCAAGATAAACCGACAATCTCAGAAATGAGTAACATATCACGAGCAATTTCACATAGACCTGAAACATCTGAGAAAGTGTATAGACAAGAGGATGACTTTGATGAGAATGTTGGTTGCAATTGTTCTAGTGTTGCAACAAAAAGAAAACCTTCTGTGTCACAACCCCCAACAAAACAGTCTCACGAGATGCAAAGTAGGGATAAATCTCTTATCTTGAAAAGCAGAGGTGGTGATTTTGAAATATATGATCTTAACAGAAGAAGTGTCTTAAATATATTTAGTGATATTGCAGCCTTACAGGATGCAACCTCTAGTGACATATCACAAATTGAGTTTGTTTCTGATGTATCAAAAACAGTAGTGAGACTATGGGCCTCATTACAAATCGCCCAGTATGGAAACAACGGTGGTGGTAAACCCGCCGCCACCGTTGTTTCCATGCCGGGCGATCACAACTCCTGCAGGCGGGAGTTGATGTTCCCGCCAGGTCTGACCTGGCGGGTTTAACACCGCCCGCCTGCTGGCGGACGAGGAAACACCGGCAGCATTACGATATGCTGCCGGTGTTTCCTTGATCCCCATTGAGTCCAATAGGACTCAATGGGAATGGGGATTAACACCATTCCGCCTCCGTGATTCCCGGAAAACCGGGGTTGTATTGCCCCGGGAATCACGGAGGTGGAATGGTAATACGAGTCCGGCGGTAACCAGGCGGTTTTACCGCCTCGGTTTCCGCCGGACTCGTAATGAGGCCCTATGGATTCCTTCAAATGTTGTGTTTAATGTGATCTGGCAATCAAGAATGACATTGTTTGACATGGGATTTCTGTTGGCACATGATCCTGACCAGAACGTTGAGCAAGCACAGAGCCCACCGATCCAACTAAAAATATATCAAAGTTTGAACAAAAAAATTGGTGGGCCAGCAGGTGGTTTTGGTGAGACTAGAAATTAACCATTAGTTTTAAATATGGCAAGCTGGAACACTAGAGGTCATTCACATCTACATGATTCTATCAAAAAATTCAAGATCTTATATCATATTATTGTTTTGCAAGAAACCTGGATGACTAATATCCCGATATGGGATGGTTATGATCTCTCACTTTCTCCAGCATTAACCACTGCTGGTAGACCCTCATCAGGATTGCTTGTTGCCGTACACTCTGAATCTGGCCTCTCTATTTCACCATGGAAAGTAGAGACAGCATTCCTACAACTTGTTAGGATTGCACAGCAAGGGAAAGAAATTGCCTTAATAAATCTTTATTGTAATCCAGCAGGAATCACTCATACTCTCTTTTATGCAAGTCTTTCTAAATTGTTGGACATAATTTGCATGGATGCACATATAACACATACATTAATCATGGGGGACTTAAATTTAGATTGTATATTGAGGACTTCTGATGAAGTACACTTGGACGTTGTTTATGTCAGAGAGAAACTTTCAGATGATCAATGGGTGAGCTAATGGCGATATTCCGCCCCAACCAGCATGGTGTAGGAATACCAGTTTTAGCACTATTGACTATATTTACATCAATAGAGAAGCTTTTCATGTAGTTAAAGATTTGAATATTCTTTCACAAACTTGCAGTGATCATAACCTGCTTTCCCTAGTGTTAAATTGGGATAGAACTATTTCACCCAATCTGTGGTAATCAATGGGCCAGGAACACGACTAAGGTGGAATCAGACAAATCTTAAAGCATTTGGTCTCATGATACGGAATAACATATATTCGATTAGATTATTGCGATATCCAGACCTACTGTCACCATATGTTAATACAATTACAGAAAGCACAAAAAAAGGTCTTAACACATAAACATGCCTTTGACCACATCTTGCAAAACAGACGTATTGAATATAGGAAGGAAAAAAGAGACATTCTAATAACCACTACAAACATAAACTGGTTAGCTCTGACCAATGCTAAAACCAAGTATAAAACTGGTTGAAAAGCCACAAAGCTTTTACATTCCAAAAAGATAGTGAAAGGATGCAGCAAGCACTAATCAATAAGAACTCGGCCGAAATGTGGCAGTTATTAAATAGCCACAATACAAACTTACAAGCCGATGCTCAGCTTAATGGGGTGCATCAACAAGGCTGGGTTAATTATTACCAGAAGCTTTATGCTGATGAGAAGTTCGATCAAATCCAATGCCTTCATAAGGTCTCTTGTCCAGGGAAGTTTCCTCTGTAGACATTGAGGATACCATTAGACAAGCAAGTACATCTAGAGCCTGTGGACCAGATGGCATAAGTAATGCAATGTTAAAGGTTAACCCGAAAGAATGGGCTCTGATCCTATTTAACATCTTTCAAGTAGTTACACGCCTGCAGATGATCCCTCAATCTTGGAAGACATCGATTTATAATCCCAATTTACAAGAAGGGTGATCGAACATTACCACAGAATTATAGACCAATAACGCTACTTGACTCTCCAGGGAAAATGTTTGCCAAACTGCTTTTACAACAATTTAACGCTTGGACCCTAGCTGATAACTTACGAGATCCTAATCAAACAGGGTTTGTCTCAGGTATGGGTACTCAAATTAATTTACTATGTTTGAATGCCATAAAAGCACAGTGTCAAATATCGAAACAATCAGTTTATTTCGCTTTTGTTGACATATTTTCTGCTTTTGATTCGATCTCGCGTGCAATTCTATTTCAGAAACTGCAGAGGGATAAGTGCCCCTTGACCGTATACAATCTTATTTTTGCTTTGCACTCTAATACTTCAGTTCGTATTCGTTTATCTCTGAATGGTCTATTATCTTATCCTATACCTACATCACGTGGGGTGAAACAAGGTTGTTTATTGGCATCCTCTATTTTTAATTATTTTATACATGATTCAAAACATACTTTTAAGACAGTATCCTCTGATTCTCCTAAATTTAATGATACGTTTGTTAAAAGTCTCATGTATGCAGATGATGTAGTGTTAGTTTCAAAAACTCCACTGGGACTGCAGAAACTTCTTATTGCATTTAATGCCTATATTTATCAAAACGAAGAGTCAACCCAAACAAAACCCACGTTTTGGTATATCAGCCAAATGAAATCACACGGCCATCATATGCATGGACAATAAATGATATACGCTTGAGTGTTGTGAAACAATACACCTATTTAGACATGCTCTTTGAAAATAATATAACCAATTCTGCACAGCTAGGACATATTGGTATTAAACTGGAGACCGCAATCTCCCAATCCAAAACCATTATGCATAGATTCAGTAAATTTTCTATCAAACCGGCCCTTCATTATTGTGTCCAAAAAGCAGTACTGAGCATAATTTATGGCTTAGAATCTCTGCCAAGTAAGACACGTTTTGATTTTGAGAAATGGGAAGGGAAATACTGGAAGCAGATCTTGCATCTGCCTCAGTGTGTCCCTAGTATGTGGATACTCTATGAATTGGGATTGACTTCATTGGAAGCGCATTACTCTTGGCGCTTATGTTCATTGTTTAGAAAGTGTCTGTTGTCAACTTCTTTGGATGTAATTTTGGGAACCCTGACTAAATACATATTCTTGTCTAAACATAAGTTTGTAACCACATGGATGCAGAGCGCATATCGAAAATTGGCCGAGGCAGACATTACCACTGATTTACTCATTAACAATCCAATGAAGGCAAAAGAAAAGTTGTATGATTATGATTGGATAAAAACCCATGAAAGATGTCTACAATATAGAGATGGCGATCTATATCGCTTTCCCTCCAAAAAAAGGAAAAGTTTGCCATTATACATGATTAAAGCCCCATCAATGGCTTATCGCTTGGAAATTCTAGGTATGCGCTTCAACCTGTGGATAACCAAGGATATAAATGTCAGACGAAAATTGCTAGATCCTGAATTGAACATTTGTCGCTTTTGTAATTTGCAATTGGAAAAGGAAACACTTGAACATCTGGTTACACAATGCTTGCAGTTAACTTCCCAAAGAGAGACTTACTTTTCAAGACATTGTACATACCTGAGGAGTCTAGATCAGAAACAATCTTGGATGATTATTTTGAATTGCACATATTTGCCTATTCAAATATCCACGATAAACTTCCTAAATGGTTTAGAATTGAATCAATGAGGGGAGAGTATCTAATATGACATAAATTACTGGATCTGAACATATAATGTGATGACAAGTTCAGTATAATATAAGTTTAATATGGATTTATTTTGCAGTGATTTCAATATTGCTCAAATGGCAAATAGTGAATTTCTAAATTTTTCAGAGATTAAGATGGCTCTGCATGTAACAAATGATTTTTAAGGTTCTAGCTTTATGTTTTATTTCAGTTTTATCTCAGTATTATTTTTTCCTTTTTCCTCTTCCCGTTCCCCTTCCCTTCCCTCTAATACTTCTATTTCACTACGTTTCTATTAGTTCCTTTTTATATGTATGCAAAATTAGGAAGTTATTTCTTTTAATGATCTAAATTTGATGAAATGATATGTTGTAATGAGTGTTTTTAAATCTGTTTTGAAAGGTTGATTAATTTCAACTAAGACAATAAAAAATAGCAATTCAATGGTCGTATAGTCCAATCCCGAACACTACTCTTACTTGACCATGGTGTTAAGACGGCCCCAGAAAGTCCTGGGTTACCCAGAGGACATGGAGTCAGTCAAAACCAGACTAAATAACGAAAGTAAACAAAGCACAAGGCAGAACCCTTCTTTATTATCAGCAAAATAAAACAAGGACTGCGTACAAGCATGGAATTCTTGGAGCTCTCGCTGGTTACATTAAAAACAATGGTTTATATATTCAACATTTGTCATAACTGACATCCTCTAATCAAAGTTACCAAAACCTACGGGGAACAGGAATTGGTTAGTGGTGGTGATTACATATACATTCTATAGGTATAGATAGAGTTTTGCTATGTAGTACTCTGCACATTCATCTGTACGTTAATCGTATAGTTCGATTTTTGCAATAACTTGCTACTGCACACTGTTTAGTTAAAAAAAGGATAACACATTTTAATTCAAGTATTGAACTGTTTTTACAAATGAGTGTGAAAAGCAAATTTCTTTGTTTCAATGAGCTTGTGCCAACATAACTGCGCTAGGAGGCACATGTGTGTGCTTCGCCCTTTCTTGGTCTTTGTCAAGACACTTAGTACATTGGTTTAGTGAATTCAGTGAGATACAAGAATACATTCCATTTTTTAGTATAATAAAAAAAAATATTTTACGCAGTCCATCTTCTATGGTGTCAGGCACTTTCGGATGAATCTAATCAGTGTCCAAAACATTGATTAGATTCATCCGAAAGGAGTGGACGGCAGCGCGAAGCGCGAGGCTAAGGGAATTCCCAATAGGGATTGATATATGCAAACACAACTAAGGATTCTAAACCAAGTGCTTGACACCATAGAAGATGGACTGCGTATTGGTGCAGTATCTTCATAAATAAACAGAACCCCAGCACAGTGGAAGACGCTGACCAGATTAAGGATAGCAGAAATGTGTTCATTTATGAACTTCAACCAAAGACAAAGCAACAAGTTACGAATGAATTACTAAAAAAATATTTCTTTTTATTATACTAAATAATGGAATGTATTCTTGTATCTCACTGAATTTACTAAACCAATGTACTAAGTGCCTTGACAAAGCCCAAGAAAGGGCGAAACACACGCACGTGCTTCCTAGCAGAGTTATGTTGGCACAAGCTCATTGAAACAAAGAATTTTGCTTTTCACACTGATTTGTAAACACTATTCAATACATGAATGAAAACGTATTATCCTTTTTTTCACTAAACAGTGTGCAGTAGCAAGTTATTGCAAAAATCGAACTATACGATTAATGTACAGATGAATGCGCAGAGGTCTACATCTAAAAAACTCGCATCTATATCTTAACTAAACGCCCAACAGGTGGATGTTGGTCTCCATTTAGCCATGCAGCCACTGACCATCACATAGCATGGATAAGTCAGAAAGCGAATAAACCACTACAAAGGGCAAACTCAAAAAACAAGGGGGTGGAGCACACAAATTAGTATCATTCACCCAACCCAAAATCTACATTCTATAGGGGTTACATTTCGAATTGGGAACTCTTATCTTATGGCTCCTCCTCAGATCACCTCTAAGTTGATAAAGGTAAAAAGACATTTCTGTAACATGTAATTGGCTGGCACTTTATTTCATGGGTGGCGTAACATTTGGGATTTTCATTGGTTGGCTTCTTACTAATCAACCTTGGACAATTGACAGGTCGTCAAGACATGAGCCAGACAGCAGCAGGGGCAGAGTGGTCCACAGACTGCTTTCCTTTCAATGAAAAAAGAGACCATCCCTCATTTCTAGGCCATGAGCCAGGGTGATTTCTTTGTACTTGGCCTTGTATGATGTCTCATGTCTGGGGATATGTGCAAGGAGTAAGGCAGGTGTCGGATCTGTGTTTGTTGCTAATGAATAGACAGTGTTCTTCAATTATGGGTCACGTATGATGGGACCGTGTTTGGAATTATTTCACCCAGTATTTTTGGGGGTTTCAGCTAATGTTAATGTGAGTGTTATGGTTTCTTTAGCACTGGGGACACTATTGAGGTATTCTACATGGATTTCTCTTGGCTTGTAGTTGCATGCACCTGGCTAACAATGGTCAATTGTGCTCTTCTAAACTTTCATTCATCGGGAATAGCCTTCTTTTGTCCTTGGAATTGCTATCTTGCTCCTTCTCTGCAATGTTATGACCCTCCCTTGTTTCGCGGTGACCTTGGCTCTGGTTACCGACTTCTTTCTGACCTCGGATCTGTATTTTTGTGATTTCAACATCTTAAGTTGTCGTGAAGCCTTGAGGCCTGTCGTTTAATTAGACGCATGTCGCGGCTTCCATTTTGGAAAAGATGGCTGCCCATTACTGTTGCGTTTCTACGCTAGGGAGCCATATTCACATGTCGTTCATGTTGCATTCAGCTTATACATTGCTTATGTTAGTATTCTTCATGTTTTATGGATGCTGTGTTCATATATTTCATGTATAATTGCAAATGTTACCTAATGTACTCGTTGTTCATGTTGAGTGCACATTTGCTTCATGTCTAAATCATGTAAATGTATTGGCACAACGTTAGTTTGTTTACTCTTGCCATCTTTGGCTTAGATCATGTCCATCTGCTGCTGCAACTGCCTGGGATAGGGGCAGTAGGGTTGTCTAACGTTTCTCACCTGTGCAGTATTGAACTGGGGGAGGGGCAGAAGCTATGGATGACGTATTCATCTATCTTTAAACAAAGGGCAGTGGAATCATGGTCGAAAATCCCTTCCTGGCGACCCCTCAATGTGTAGGGCATGCGCATCGAAGTGGGCATGCAAGTGGCTGTTGGGCTGGCCAAAAACTCGCCTCTATAGTGGATTGCACTGATCTGATCTGAAAAACTGCTGCCTCGCAGCTCGCGCCATCCGCAAGAGGAAGTTTCTTGCTGGCGAAACTCCACCAGCATTGGACTAAACACAAGTAATGGACTAGTGAACTTTATTACTCAGAGTCTTTTTTTGCTCATAGACTAGCCACGGCTTTGACGCGGCGTTCTGTCTAGGCTAATCACTGTTACACACCTCCCAAGTGTAACTATTTCTTTTCCTCTCTCTCTCTCCCTTAGCCAATCTGGTGCTTGGTCCCGCCTCCCGCCCGCCTCCTCCGGCCCCCAGCCTTGCCTCACTTCCTACAAAACACCAGAAGCACGCGCATCACGCGCGTGCATCGAAGTGGGCATGCAAGTGGCTGTTGGGCTGTTAGGCCGAGAGGGTGAGGAAGTGGGTCCCGCTTATTGAAAGACTGTGATTTTGTACTAGTCCTATGCTCTAAACTTGTTGCACTTTTTTGTGGTTTAGAGGTTGCTTTTGGGTGATTGTAGTGAATTAATCATAAATGGTCTCAAGTCTTCGCAGTGGTCGTGCTTTCTCTTTGACCTGCTCCAAAAAAACCGAATACGACCAGAACTCAACAAAGGAAACGAATGTCGGTGTCTGAGGGCGTTGGTAATGACACGGCGCCTGTTCCCAGTAAAGTATCTTGTCTGTCTGCAATCTGGGGCCCCTTTACTGATCAAGATTTGCTACGCCATGAGGTAGCATTTTCCTACGCACGTGCGCAAGCTGCCGCTGCGGACAGTAATGCTTCTCCCCCTAGCACTTCCATTCCAAGCAATGATAATGTTCTCTTAAAACCTGCACGCAAGAGCTTCCTTAGCATGCGCATGGATGATCTGCTTTCTTCAGTTAACCGTTCAAATGAGGAGCTGGCCTCTTCTGATAATTAAATCCTCGCTCCAGTCGTGCTTGCTGCACTTGAAAAACGGGTACGGCTTTCTGTTGGTCCCTCTACTCCTGCCACACTTCCAAGTTGTAAGAGAGCCAACGTGCATATTCATTGCAAGGAAGCCGTGGATGCAGATGCTTTCAATATCCTCCCTGTACTAGAGGCCCATAAAATGAACTCACACAATCTTCCCTCCTCTAGTTCTTGTCCTTCTTCTCCAACCTTAAATCCAACTGCAACCTTAGCTCCTGTATTAGGTCTTGTATTCTCACCCACCAAAAAGCATTCGAATCATACTCTCGGCTTTGATATATTGGAGCCAACCGAGGACATGCAATCCCTGGAAGCCTCTTACCCTGTACTAACAAGGATATTGAATTTACTAGATAGAGGGCATGAATACACGCATTACGAGATCAGAGATTGCAAGTCCTCCCTGACTCAGATTCTTCTAAAAATCAATAAATTGGAGGGATTTATATTTGCAGACAGTCTCAGACGTGAACCTGGTGAAAGCGACTGCACCTTGTCATGCTTCTGTGACCACGCAAACAGATGTCATATCAGCTGCTGTTCATGAAATACCAATTCAGGAGGCACCTCGTGTCACCTACACATTTCCTCAATCATTTGCACAGACTGTAGTTGCTCCACTGGCTGAAACATCTTGTCAAATTCTTACACATGCACAATTATGCCACGAGGTTGCTCTACATGTTGAGAAACTAGAACAGGTTTTATTTTTCTTACAACCTGGACCTGATGAGCAGAAGGTGGACTCTCTCTCAAGCAACATAGACGATTGTCACAGCTTCCACCCTGATAGTCCTTCAGCCTTAACAAAACTGTTGGACGCGAATGTCCAAACTGACTCAACCACTAATAGCATTGCTACCGTACCCACCGAAGTCCCCTCGACAGGTCCAGGGCACAGTTTTACCTCGAGGAAGGAAAAAAGACTTTTCTTTCGAGCTTTAAAAAGAAAAGCTGATGGGAAGAATGCAGCACAAAATCCTTGCGCCGGCATTGCCGGACAAAATAAATCAATAGAAAAACCAAAAAAAAGTGCAAAGCCCAAAGAGCATACACCCTCTATGAACATTGACGGTCAGTCGGATAGCCATGAACAAAAAGGTATTCATTTGGAAGAACTGTCTGTAGAATCCAAAAATGCTCTCCAACATCTCAGCCCAGATGAACAGATTGCTCTTAAAGGTGGCCCTGGCCCTTGTGCAACCCTTCACAAAAAAAATCTCCAAGTGGGTGGAACATTTGGGCGGTCACAGCCATGTTTCCGCCCCAAAAGCTCATCTGAATCCAGAAGAAAAATCACCGTCCTCTTCTCAAACCCATTTACCAAACTTTTTCAAACCCCTCGAGAATAAAATTATCCAAGCAGGGAAGGTGGTGGTTATGATACCCACCACCAGTAATTTAAATCCTGTCAATGATCCACCTCGATTGGTTTCGGTAACTATTGGTTTCGGTACCTATTGACATGTCCTATCGGTTGCAAAATGCCGAGAACTGCCGTGAGTCTGCAAATAACTTCCCCATTTCGCAGGGTCCTATAGTGGAGAACTCTAAGAAAGGTCAACGGTCTCAATCTCCAAAGCATCAAAGGGGGAGGATGATGGTATGGGTGAAACGAGCAAATACTCTACGACCATCATAGGATGGGAAATTATTTTGGATAAAAATGGAATTAAGCGCCTCAATCGTTCGGCCCTGTTGCAAGCATTTAGCAGACTACCAGCACTACGAACACTGAATACGGCTGATATAGAGTGGGTTACCCTGCCCCCAATTCAGAATCATCGTATGGTGTGCAAGTTGCAATCAGCCATCATCACCAATGTGTTGATGCAATACACAGAAGAATTACGATTTATTGGCTTGATGCTGCATCTCTTTGATTCTATCGATGATGCAATCTGTTTTAACGAAACTCCAATTCCGGTCATCACTCCAAACTCGCCAAAGATAAATTCCGGCGACACACAGGGTGGCATAACGCGGTTGTAATCGCTCAGCTCGCAGGACTTTCAAATATTATCAAGGACTGGTCTTGGTTATCTGTCCTAGCTAATACTTTAAACCCAGAAATGGACAACATTCCCCAGTAATCAGCCTTCTGCATTATCCATCTTGTCATGGAATTCGTGTCGTTTCAGAAATCTATATGCATGGATTAATCATGTGCACTTAGGCATTAAATGTGATATTATGTAATGCCAGAAAACTATGTGTGAGCAAGAACTTTTGTTGCCTGGATATACTGTCTATCAAATTAAAGCAAAACGAGGCCTTACTGGGAGGCCATATGGCGGTATAGCCATCTGTGTAAACACCAATTTAAAAATACACATTTTAGCAGAATACAAATCCATGGCAACACTGGCCTTGTTGGTTATACTAAACGATAAACAGCATGATCCCTTGCTCATCGTTTCCCTCTATCACAATCCGGCACTACTTAAAATAACAACTGTCTTCCAAGAGCTTGACAATCTTTTTGATGAAGTCATAGCATTACATCCAACTTGTGGAATATTGTTGGGAGGAGATTTTAATGCCTATTGCTTAAAACTGAATATCCATAATGCTACTGCTGATGGTCAATATCAAGCGGGCTATAGAGATTATGGCAAGACTATTTAGCACCTTGGGAACTTGATTTTCTTCCTTTTGATGCTAGTGATGGTTGTCATACATGGAGGAGGGGTATGGCCTCTTCCTGTATTGACTATTTTGCTATTTCAGTGAACCTACACCAAATATCTAGTAAAATTGCTATTTATGATCCTGGTTGTAGGGACCATTTCATAATCCAGTTGAACCTAGAGGTCGATGTGCCCATGCTTGATAATGATCAGCAACAAGCTTTTCTGGAAGGGGATCGACCCGGGTTCTCAATTCGCTGGTCTACAAAACTTTGTGATAAAATGAATGACATGATTACTGCACAACTCTCGAATTGCTACAGTTCCCCTCATCATCACTGTTTGCCGCAAGATGAACACTGTTGTTTATCTAATATTATAACTAATGTAACAACCATCTTGCGAGAGAGTTCTGATATTCTACTGTCTTCATAACTAGAGTTCAATACTAACACAATTCCTGTAGCTAAAAAAATCAAGAACACGGCTCTTCGTGAACTTAGAAAAGCCTCTCTTCCATGGGAGGAATTTCTGAGGAAAAAAAAAACGATTCTTAACATATACCGTAATAAATGCAGAAACCACAAACATTTTATTCACAACTTGAACAATCAAAAAATGTTTGCCACACTTTGTCACAAAGACAGACGATCTACATGGGCTATGCTCAGGGCAGGCTCAAATATACTACCCACGGGCCAGGCATCAATGATATCTGCGGACTCCTGGAAAGCATTTTTTTAAAACAAATTCTCCCTTCCTGTAGCATATACTAATCGAGGGTTAAAGAATGCTGGTTTGGTAAACCCTTCCTTCTCATTATGGTCTGTGCTTGACATTGAAAATACTATACACGCACTGAATTACTCCAGAGCAGCTGGCCCAGATGGCATTCCTTCCTCTGTCCTCAAACGAAATCCAGCAATGTGGGCTCAGATTCTTAAAAAACAATTTGATAACATCTTAACGACTGCATTTTTTCCCTCTTCCTGGTTAGCTTCCATTATTGTCCCTATTTACAAAAAGGGCTTAAGATCTGACCCTTCCAACTTCCGACCTACTGCCCTAATTGATACTGCCGCTAAAGTTTTTGCCATTCTATTGCTTCGCGGGCTACAAACTGTGATCGGACAGCATAAGATCCTGTCTCGGTTTCAAATTGGGTTTCGGGCTAGCATGGGGCTGCACTTAATGCAACAATAATGGCCCATCTCCTAGCAAAAACCAAAGTGCAGAATTCTGGTCCCTTGTATATGGCATTGAAAGATCTTAGTTCTGCCTTTGACTGCGTCATACAATCACTACTTTTGGGAAAAAATGGCTTCCATGAACATACCTCTTTATATCATACAGTTAATTTCTAAACTCCATGCAAACACTTCTTATCTTGTAAGAGTCAACAATGTTTAGTTTAGTTTATTATTTGATAATGCGCACAAAACCCAGGGATAGCCCGGCGCAGCCGTCGGAAGAATACTTAAACTTAGGTTACATACATGGAGTACATACAGGCAGTGCCGTACATATATTATTGAAGAAATTGCAGAACAGTTATACAGAGTGCTTTGAATACAGGATACGAGAAATACTGGTTCCTAACATGAGATAGTCTGATGTCAGGTATCAGAGGTATCAGGGTAGTTCAAAGTGATAATCAGTCCGGGCCTAGCACACTTGTAAGTCGTCATTAGTCCAGAGCCAGCTTTTCACATTGCATCTAAATCTAGTGTAGGGTAGGTTGGCTCTCAGTGCGGTGGGGAGTGCATTCCAGGCACGGGCAGCTCTAACGGGGAAACTTGCCCCACCCGCTTTGGATAGTCTAAATCTAGGTATTTCAAGTAGAAGGTGGTTGGAGGCTCTGGTGTGATGAGTAGGGGATTTTCTAGTCAGTCTGGCCGAGATATATGGGGGCGCAGTATTATTCAAACCTTTGTAGGTGAGGGATAGTGTCTTGAGGAGAACTCTGTCACTGATTTTTAACCAATGCTGGTCTTTCCTGATGTTTGAGATGTGGGCTCTGCGGGGTATGTCCAGAGCTGCTCTAAGAGCATTATTATGCTGTATTTGCATTTTGTTTATGTCAGTTTTGCTGGCACCTGTATAGAGGGCATTGCAATAGTCCAGTTTCGACATTACTAAGGCATTAGCTAGGGAACTGCAATTAATTTTGGAAAGGTAAGGTCTGCAGGCCCTGATTAATTTGCAGGTGTAAGCTGTGGAGGGCGCTAAGGAATTAACTTGTTTTTTGAGAGATAGTGTGGAGTCGAGGTAGAAACCTAATGTTTTTACCTCAGTTGCCACTTTGATTATGTTGCCATCTATGTTGAAGGCATGGTAGTTCGGGCTAAGTTTTCTGAGGTTGGAGTCGGAACCCAGGATCAGTATCTCAGTTTTGTCATCATTCAGGCAGAGGCCGTGAGAGGCCATCCATGCCTGAATGAGGAGGTAAATCTTATTTACTAGAGCTGTGTCTTCGACAAAGTTGCCAGATAGTGGTATGAGGATCTGCGTATCGGCCGCGTAATTGGTTTGTTACCCCTAGTCTGTCCAGTTTGTCGAAGAGTGGCTTAGTGAAGATATTGCACATGGTAGGTGAGACACATGAACCTTGTGTTTGGTCCGCTGAGGCTAAGGGGGAGAACACTCTCATCGTACGGTTGGCCAGGTAGGATTGTACCCAGGCTATAGCTTCACTTGAGAAATGGGCGGCATACTCTAGGTGGTTACATAACACTGCATGGTCCACCAGGTCAAAAGCCGCCGATAAGTCAAGGAGGAGGAGCATAGCTGTTTTACCATCAGTCCATGTTTGTGGAAAGATGTTGGAGATGGTAGTGGTGCAGTTTCGGTTGGCTGTCCAATCTAGTGTCCGTCCTTTTATGTACGTAGGGGCAAGAATTTTCTGGGTAAGGCCATGATCGACTAGAATAGATTGGATGGAGTAGGCTTGTTTGTCCTCATTATCATTAAAACCCAGGTTAAAGTCACCTAATAATAGGAGCTGGGTAGAGTCTTTGATGTTATTGGTGAGGATGCTGAATAAGTCTTCCTCAAAGTTGCCTAATGGGCCTGGTGGTCTATACACCAGGAGGACAGTTAGTGTGCTATTGTTAGAGATAGGTATTTTGGCTGAAAGGAGTTTGCAGGATGTTATTTCTAGGTGAGGGGTGAGTCTTACATCTAGCTTGGTTTTGGCGATGATGGCTAGGCCACCTCCCCTAGAGTTAGGGCGATCGTATATTGTAATTATCAGGTACTGCAATCATGAGTGCAGGACCTGCGGCGTCATGGAGCCAGGTCTCCGTGGCTGCGAGTAGATCTAGGTTGTCCATAGCAAGTGTGTCGGCAATTTCAGTACTGTGTGCTATGAGGGACCTTGCATTGATGAGGGCTCCTGACAAGGTGGAAGTTGTAATTTTATCTTGGGTTGGTCTATTATTGGGAATGTTAGACCTCTTCTGGTTGTTGAGGTTAGTTTGAGTTTTGTGGCTTCTTTCTGCCACTAGGGCAGGAAGGTTAGGGTCGTGTGTAGTTGGGGTTGAAGTCGAGCCTGTGGGTGCGACCACCAATGCGATTACTATCGATATTGGTGTGAAGCAGGGATGTAACTTAGCAGCCACCCTTTTTAATCTATACTTATGTGGTATAAACGACATCTGGGTTAAGCAGATCTCTTATCCGGCGAGACTTGGTCATCTAAAAATCCACTGGCTAGCCTTCGCCGATGATATAGTGATCTTTGACCGCACCCTTAAGGGTCTCCAAGCCAAACTATCACTATTCGCCTCCTACTGTAGTAATCATAATCTTCATTGCAATGTAGAAAAATCCAACATTGTGGTATTCAGGAATCTCAAGAGAAAATATTCTTCATATAAATGGACTATTGAGGATTTCCCAATTGCCGTAGTTCCTTCGATTCCTTATCTTGGCTATACAATTTCAGGTTCAAATTCTCTGGCAATGTGGAAAGAGAAACCGAACAAAAAAGCGACTCCCCTTGCAACCCAAATGTGGATGGTCTATGTCAAGTACTGCACATTTTCGCTAATTCCACTAATTCAATTTTATATCCTTAAAGTTGAATCAGTAATTTTGTTTGCCCTAGACATGTGCCTTGCAGATATTGACTGTTTCCTTGATCAACTGCAAGGACGGTTATGGAAGGGGGCATTGTGCTTAGCTACGTCTATCCCCAACATAGTTCTGAGGCAGGAACATGGACTCACAGCCTTGTCTGCGCGTTACATTTGGCGGCTATTGTCTAACTTAGCCAAAATGTTATATCCTCCGGTCAATTGCTTATATGAGGATCTGGGCCAGATGCTGATTGCTTCCTCCCTTCCGTCTATTACAAAATATTATGCTCTCCTTACTTGATGAAATTGCACTTAAACCATCCGACTTGGAATTCTGTTTAATACATGTTAAACTTTGCATATTTGATCACGATTGGTGTAAGACCTTAAATGGAATGTCTGAGTTTAATTTGTATAAAGAAGCAGACAAATTTAGTACTACAAGATTACTGAATAAACCCTACATAATTCAATTCCCCTGTAACAAAGCTAGAGAAATGTACCTCTGCTTCAAATTAAATCAACTGCTGACCCTTGAAAGAATTGGATGCTGGCATTCATTTCTGAAACCTGCTAGTGAATTGGGCTGTAGGTTCTGCAATAACGGAACACAAATTGAATCTACTAAACACCTAGTCCTTTTCTGTGCATATTTTGAGGAAACCCGCCTACAAATACTTGATAGAGAAGGTGTGTGCTTGGATTCTCTCAAAAGAGAGTGGCTTTGGTTAGCTTGCGTGTGGGGCAACAGTACAAGTCTTATCCTGTCGCTTTGTAGATTTTTAACAATCATTAATCAGAAACTTGAAATCACGTACCAAAGTTCGGAATGGCTGAATTAATAACTTTGTATTAATTCTCAACACACACTTGTTTGTTTGCATCCAGTGTCTTCAAAACATAAATCATTAAGTGGAAGTTTTCCCTTTGATTCTATACCAATATGTTTTTTTTCTTCTTCCTATTTTGACATTGTTCAACTAATAACGTGCATATAACTGTGTTATGCAATTTTGATAATCTGCCAAGTATTCCATCCCAAATAGGGTCTAACCGGAATGGTCTATTCACTATGATAAATATTGTTTTTTAAAAAGATGATCATATGCAGTAATGAATTGCTGCAATGTTATTTTATTACTATTAAGATCTTTTTGTTAAGATGCTAACTAAATGATTCTAAAATTTATAATTACTTATAATGAAACGAAAAGAGAAGTAGAAATCAAATGTAAAATACAATTGCAAAGAAATATGAAATATATAAAAAATGTTGTAAAAGTTTGTTGATCGAACTAATAAAACAACAGTTGGGATAAAAAAAAAATGCGTAGGGATTGGGTGTGACCCCCCTTCCCTTAGATAAACTGATTTTATCCTAATAGTGTGCTTTAGCTCTTGTGAAAAACGTACCTGATGGATTGAGCCACGTCTTGTTTCAGGGGGACTTTGTGACTTCCTAAACCCCTACCCAGACACCTGTAAAACTTGCTTTTAGAACACTGGGACTCATAATCACCTGGGTAGTGTTGGATTTCTTAAGCTATTCTTTTTACTGGTATAGCCATTTTCTCCCCCCGCTTTGCTTAAAATATTTGTGAGGTTGCTTTGCATTATTATTTATAACTGTGTAATTGTAAAGTGAGTAGTCCCCCTTTAGGGCTTCGTATTGTGCACATATATGTAATTGTGCGTGTGGTTTATAGTGCCCCTGATTTGTACCTACATGTGATTTGGCCTAATTTATCTTTATACATCTATGTGCAACTCTGCTACTTGACTAGCTCTATGTATTGTTAATTGTATTGTTAATTATACCTACATACTAACCCCCTAATCTCCCAAGCCTTAGTGCTCTGCCTACACTACCCAGGAGAACTTTGGTTAAACCAAGTGTGAAAAACCATTGCTTGCCTACTAGGATGCCCTCTCATAACCACACACTAGTGCAGATTTGGAAAATCCCTCCTAACGAGGGATAAAACAAAGTTTTAGTATTTTATATGGCACAGGCACTTTTTTGAAAGTAAATGCTTGTGATTTTACCAATAAAACAAAAAATATTATTGACTATACACTGCAGGAAATACCATCCTCACACCATAAATACTATTTGGGGTCTCCTAGTCGTTTTTCTTGCCTGTAACTGTACCATTGCCATTAGAATTGCTACTTGGCATTTGTTCTTTAGTTTCTGTACTTGCCTGTGAATTCTTCATCGTTGGCGCGCTGATGCAACACTGAGTCCATGTAGTACGTTTTCCTAAAATTAATGAAAGAATGAATCTTTAGTCAGGTGGGTCAATGTTGATCACACTACTATTCACAACTGCCTCATGGTCCTAGTAGGACACAGATCAGAGTGCAAACCTGCAATCGTTTGGTTGGTAATAATGTCTCCAATGAAGTTCTTGGTTTCTCTGTCAAATTATTAAAAATCATAGAGTTAAAGTTTGGGCAACATCCCTAGCTGTGTCAGATCTATGTTTACATTCGGATCCCAAACAATCACTCTTAATAACTTACTTGGAACTCTTTCAGACAATGTCCGACCCTGGGACCAAACTCTTGCAGATTGTCTTCCCTTTCCATTCCTGAGGGCTTCTGTAACCCCTTTCCCATGAACATGACAGTACCAATATGGGTCAGAAAGAGAAAGGGCATGGACGAAGCTGACCTGCATATCTTTACTTTTCCACTACCCAGATTATACTTCATTTGCTTTTTTGTATCGAGCCACATGCAGAAGGTTTTCTTCAGAGAGGGAGTGAAAACAAAACGCGAGAGGCTGCCTTTTGGATGGCACAGCTTGTTTGGGAAATGTGGGCAGGGAGAATAACATTCAATTATAATTATTAATGTATTGAATTGCATTACCTTATTTTAAGAAACAACAGTTATGTGGAGAGCGGTTCTTTTAAGTCTTCAAATCTGTGTCCTAATCCAAATGCCTGACCAAACCTGGTTTGTGGTTTTGGAATTACCACACATCAGTATGCTAACGCTTTAGCTTCAAGAGGCGTTGGAGAAAATATGAATCATTAGAGGGTGGTTATTGAATCATGGATGATTGTTGCAGGCTTGAAATTGTGGTTTTTTTCTCTGTGCTTCATATTGAACGGACACCGATGTTCAAACCTGGGTGTTGGTCCTTGCCAATGATGGCATTACTCCCATACCTGCTTCTTCAGTCATATCTCTTGTGTTGTGGTTAGATGGTAAACTGTCCATGATTGACCATTTTATTAAATGCTCATTTTCAAATGAATTGTTTGTGGAAAGTAAACTGTTCATGCTATCCCACCTCTTTTGGTAGATTTTCTCCCGCTTCAGTTCCCTCACAAATTGATGGTACCAATTCCCTACTTATGGGTGTGCTCAAGGTAGTATTTCCCCCAAAATACACCTGTCATTCTGCCATTAGATTAGTTCATGGGACAAGGACATTTGATTCCATTGCTCGTACCTTGAAATGATTGATTGGCAGCCGTTGGATTTAGCGATTAAGCCTAAAATGGGCTGTATCGTCTCTAAAGTATTGTTTCTTCCACATCCGCCCTATTGGGCACTGCAGTCAGCAGGTGGATCTCACTTCACCCGTGGGAAGGCCATCTTGAGTCTTCACATTCCTTGCATGAAGTAAGCTCATGCAGCAAATACATACTTCACTATATATCCCTCGTTTCTGTAACTCTCTACCAACTCAACTGTGTTGGTTTAATCTTTCTCCATCTTCCACGGAGAACTTAAATGTTCTTTCTTCTAATAACTGATACATAGTTTTGGTTGTTTAATGAATTGGGTTTGAACCAATGTCATGGTCCGAGGTGGCCTTTATTCTTGTGTGTGAAATCTGAATCCTGGTGAATAATTTTTTGTACAGCTCTCTGCTGCCTCTGTTGTGTTGTGCCGTATTAAGCATTCCTACAGATAAGTGGCATGTCGGCCCTATTTACGAAAATGAAACGTGTAAATGCACCACATTTTACTTTTCCAGCATATCATCAGTTTTTGTGAATTTCATAACTCTCGTGTACAGTAGATTACACTAGACAATGTCTTTTGCTAATGAGAGCGTTTGCAGACAATTTAGTACCATGCCTGAGTTGATTGACCAGGGAGGGCTTCAGAGAATCCGTGGCCATTGCAAGTGGTAGACCTTGAAGGCGGGCTCCCAGGGGCACTTTTAGGAGAAGCACACTTTATCCTACACAAGCCACAGAGTCGTTTTTGGTCCTCCAGTCATGGGCTAAAGGGGGAGCAGTACATGTTTGTACAGCTACAACATGTAACCACACGTAAGGCAACAGTCATTGCCTTACGGTGTGGCAATGTTTACAACAGGATGCCTTAAAATGGTGCAGTGATGTCGATCTTTCACAGAAGGTGTGTAGTCAGTTGCAGTGAGGAATTCATATAAGTTGCTGTGTGTAGTTTAAACAACATTCAACCTTAACTTGAGGTAAGGGGCATGATAAATGATCAGCAGCAGCAGGATTCTTGTTCGTGGGTGAATGATTGTCAATTTACTAGTCACAGGGGCCCCAATCTTTTTCGAATCTTCAAAACTAAAATGAAAACATTCGAAACCTGATTCTCCAACCATTGCAAGTGGTGTTACAAAATAAACATTAATAGAAATTAAATGGTTGCATTTTCAACATAAAGAGAAACTCATCAAAATATGTCCCTGTAGTTGTAATCCATCTAAGTATGCACCCTTTTAATATGTTGCTTCATGTGGGGGTTCCTCCAAGGCCAGCTAAGCATTGTATTATCCATATTAATAGTTATTTACTGACTTCTGAAGGATGAAGGACTAAGCCGGTCCAGCCAAAATTTGAGCATGAGATTAGATATACATTTTAGAACTCAGCACTTATTTCTCTTCATTATCTTATCGGAACACAGGCGTACCATGAAGCAGTACTTGCTCCGATAATTAGAAATGTCATTAATCATACATATGTACATTTGTCTACCAAACCTCAACACGCATAATACTGTGTGATTTCCCCAGGTTTATTTGCATCTTAAAAATGACCCTAATATCTAGAAAAGATCAAGTGCTCAAACCGTTGTAGCGGAACAAAGAAAGGAGTAATGAGCTACTTATCCTGCATGATATTGACATCCCATTCGGGAACATGCTCTCAGGAAGTGACATGGCTAGAGATTGTATGAGAAATGCTAGACAAATCATTCGCTCTTCTTAGGTCAAGGCATAAAATAAGCAGAGTTGCATAGCAATTTGCTAGGCAATTCTGTAGATTGGCTAATCAAAATGATACTTGTGTAGCAAAGCTAGCTATTTAAGTGTCATGTTCAAGGCCTGCGTGGGAGTGATCGGCAAGAAGTGATTTCTTTTTTTTCTAAATGACTGCAAACCAGAAGTAATCAGAATGATACTTTTAGCGATACTTTTATTAAGCCAACTATATCATGTCTGGCAAAGACCAGTATGTGCTCACACAGTTAAATGCTGATTGCACACCTAGTTCAGTAACCTGATGGTTGCATAGATCTGTGCAACTGGTGCTCAACCCATTAGCGGATCCCACACTCCATCACTCTTTTGCTTTATACCAGCTACCCACAAAGCTAGATGACCACAAACTACAATATTCTACCTAGTTTGCCCAGTTCTCTGTTTGCTATGCCATTCACTCTGCATAGTCTACTACTTTCTTTCCTCTTACATAATGAATACACAATGCTAACTAGATGTTTGTGCAAAGTAGTGATCAATAGTTCCATCCAGTTGGTACATCTACATATTTACTGCAGTACCATACACTGTAGTTAGCCTCCAGAGCCCGCTTTGCTTTATAATTATGATTGCATTATATATTAGCATCTGCGGCAGACAGCTGGCAAAACTGTTTTCAGAGCCTTTATATCATATCTATTTATTTGCGTCCATTCATGCAGCTAACTTTTTACATTTTACAGACACTCATCCATAGCCATGGCTCACAAAGTCTTTTTCACCCACTCGCATAGTTAAGTAGTTTTATGAAGGGCGTGTACCATTTCCAAGGGATGTTTAAAACGTGTATGTAACATTTACTTTGTTTGCAGTAAATGTCAAATAAAAGTTTCACTGTGCATGACTGGCCTCTGGGTGGTAGCAGTGTGCCAACCATAAAGCGGGTTTGTAGTGACATGCACCATTTTACAGAAATCGCATTTAAATTTGTTGTCATTCATTACTATGGGTTAAGTGCATTTGTCTTAGGTCGAATAGGTAAACTAAGTTACCCGACCTGCAGGTCTAGCTGAATTTTAAATAATTTGCATGTAGCAGTACTTTGCCATTTATATAGTGCCTTTATCCCATTTGTATGGTCGCAACGCTCAACAAGTCCTAACTTTTCTCACTAATGTCTTAATATAGCGGTACGCAAAAATGCTGTATTGTTGCTCATTTCATGTCTTCGGTACAAATAGCTTCTGGTGAAATTAATTATTAGTACACCATTGCTAATCAAATGGGTCTGTTAATACAATTTTAATTGGCAAACTCTGCTAATCAATTTTTGAAAACAAATGTATGCCTTGTAGGTCGAATTCCTGCCAAATGTACTATTAACTAACCATGGGCACACTGCATCTATAATGCTTCTAATTATTGTCACAGGTGGCCTCAAGAATGCAGCAACCCTCAGCGACAACTCAAGGTTTTTTATTTGATTTTTGTTCAAGGGATCGTCACTAGAGATCGGTAACCTCAACTCTCTAGATCTATTTTACCTAGCGGTGAGGGCCTAAAGGAAGAACAGCATATCTATCTAAATCTCCCTAAGGGAACAATGTAGATGGACCCTATGCTAAATTCCCTAAGATGACTTAGGCTGTGGATTGGGTGGCTGCCATTCAAATGTGGTCATACCCTCATGTGCTCACCTATTCCTCTCCCTAGTTCAGTCACTCTCCCTTGTCTTCTCTTCTGCTCACCTATTTCCTCTTCATGTCTTTCTTCTTTCCCTCCAACATTTCCATCTTGTCTGCCCACCGGCCACTTTCAGATCTTACTCCATGCTACTCTGTTTGTTTGTGTGTCTGCCTGTCTTTCCTCCAGTACCATCACCAATACCTCACCTTGCATACACATATAACAAATATTTTCCATGCTGTGCTGCTCCGTCCTTCCTCGGCATGGTATCTCTGTCCTCCTGCTCCTCCCTTGACATTAACCGAACTTCCAACACTTTTATGGTTTTTGTCCTATTGATCCTCCCGTTCCATGGTCTAGCTTCCCTCCTTCAGCCCCCCCCTCCAACCCCACGGCTCCTTTGACTGCTCTTTTCCCCAGGAAGGTGGTACACAAATCAAAGCCTACAAAGTGGGCTCAAGCCCCAACCCTTTTTCGTACAGTGGTTTGCCGATCTCCCAGTATGGTTGGCCACCAAAGTCAGTGTTCCAGTTCATTTGTGGATTTCCTGTTCCGCCAGAGACACCATGCCGCGCCTGTGCATGGGTGAGTGCAATGTCCTGGAGTGGGCAGGTCCGGCCGGGAGCGCCATGCCCTGCCTCACACCGGTGTGGTGTGGGTGTGATGTGCTCCCATTGCATGGTGTAATTCTGCTGCTTTTATCTACTCTGGCACCCTAGCATGCATGGCGGCTGGCTGCTCCAGGGCTCGTTTTTTGCTTATTAAGCACTCTTTCTGTGCGACGGCTTGGTGGGGATGCTGCTGTGAATGCTTGCATGGGGTCACAGACAGTGGTACTGTTGGCATGCAACCAAGCCCAACAAGTAGGGATAGGGTCTCGTGCCCTCCCAACTCCCACACCACACCTCTGGGGTAGGACTGGCTCTTGGAATCTCCCGGGTAGGCTTCCCACCCCATGCTGAGAGGCATCCTCCATCCCCTCCTGCCACACTATTTAAAACTTTAAAAGCTATTACCTTTGTTCCTGTTTTGTCTGAGGAAAGCATGATCTACTGAGGTCTGTGATATACCTTTTCTATATCCGCGATGGGAGTGTGAACTCCTGCAGTCTATGTTGAACCTGTTCTATGAGAGGGCAACCTCCACTGCAGATACCCACTCCTTATCTGTTCTGTGTGAGAATATTCTCCCCTTGCTTTTACTCTGCACGGATCCACCTGTTCTAGATGATGGAAGCTTGCCTAGTTCTTGCCCTGATGTGCCTATTTTGCTTTCGTGAGGGAAGCCTGCACTGCTCCTACACAAGCTGACCTGCTGCGTGAGGAAAGCCTGAAAAGCTTATACTGATGTTGTGCCTGCTATTTACATGCTCAAAGTGTTAGTGCACATTTTGTTCTATGTGAGAGCATGTTTCTGCTACTGTGCTTTATCTGTTAATTCTGCGAGACGCTTGTTCTTCTGCTAGGATGTGAACCACTGTCGCATGATGCCGGAAAATATTATTCTTTTGTTTCTTATGATTTCCTTGCAGTTAAGCTTTTATGTGCACTGGCTGATGCCCCATACCTTTTGCTCTCTTGAGAAGGAAACTATTCATTTCTACTCTCTTGAAATTGCTGTGACTCTAACTGTAAAAACATGGAGTCCATTGCTATCACCTGAAAGTCTCTGCACAGCTCTTGCTTCTCATTTCATCTCTAAAACTCAGGAAATCCTATCCTCTCGCTCTTCATCTTCCCCTCCTCCCTCTACTCCCTGCTCTCCCTCTGGCCTTTCTTTGCCCACCTCTCCTCCCTCCATCTCTGCCTTTCCCCTGTTCTCCCCAGACGAGGTTTCAAGACAAGTCTGATCTATGAATGTCTTGTCAAAATAGGTTCACCTTTGTTCCTCCAAAACCATCAAGGACCACATTTACACCCTGGCTCCTGCTCTGGCTGATTTCTGCAACCACTCGTTCGCCACGGGAGTCTTCCCTTTGCCCCTGAAGCACTCCCTTGTGCACCCTTTTCTTAAGAAACCCTCTGCCGACCCGTCCTGCACAGCTAACTATCGCCCAATCTCCATCAGTCCTTTCCTGGGCAAACATATGGAAAAGCTGGCCATCTCCCAGCTTAATCTTGACATTGAATCTGTTGGTTGTCTCCATGACCATCAGTCTGGCTTCAGAGCAGCCAGAAGCATGGCAACTGCTCTCCTGAACATCCGTGAAGACCTACTCTCCAACCTTGATTTCAAAACCCCCCTGTGTTCTCATCTTACTTGATCTCTCTTCTGCCTTTGACACGGTCAACCATGCCATCCTGCTCAACCGTCTTTGTGATAACCTGGGTATCACCGATCAGGCCCTGGCTTGGCTGACTTCTTTCCTCTCCGATCGACCCTCCCAGGTCCAACTTGGGTCCTTCCTCTTCTCTATCTCTACCTGTGGTGTTCCCCAGGGGTCTAACCTATCTCCCTGGCTGTTCAACCAATACCTGGGACTTCTTGGCCACCACATTGTCACGCTCTTCCCCAACTTTCAGTGCTATGCGGATGACACTGAGCTCATTTCCAGGCTCCCTTCAGCCACCCCTTCTCCTTCTCTCATCTCTGACTGTCTGTCTGCTATCCAGTAGTGGTGTGTCGCCAATGATCTCTGCCTTAATGCCAGTAAGACTTAGACTCTCCTCATTGCCACACCCGCCCCCTCCTTTCCTGTCTCTCTCTGGCCGGCCTCTCTTGGCCCTCTTGCTGCTCCCACCTGTGAGGCTAAAAACCTCAGGGTCATCTTCGGCTCCACACTCTCCTTCTCTCCTCACATCTCTGACGTCTCTAAGAAGTCACACTACCAGCTGCGCCTCCTCAGAGGTATTCTTCCTTTCCTCTCCTTCCCCTAGAAGCTCACCGTCTCCAGAGCTCTGGTTCTCTCTAGGCTGGACTACTGCAACAGCCTCTTTTTAAATATGCCTGCCTCTGCTCTCCGCCCTCTGCAACTCATCCAGAACAGGACTTGCAAGACTTGTCCTTGGCCTCAAGCCCAGGGATCGTATCTCTCCAGGACTGAAATCTCTGCACTGGATCCCAGTGGCTGCGGGGATAAAGTTCAAAACCCTCTGCATTGTCCACAAGGCCTTCTGGGTCCTGGGGCCTCAATAGCTTCAACTCTCTCTACCTAAATATCTTTCTTCTCGAGCTCTTCGCTCGTCCGCCTCCAACTCCCTCAGGGTCAGTCGCTTCTCCAAGCAACGAATTGGTGGTAGATCTCTTTCTTCGGCTGGGACCTCCCTCTGGAACAGCCTCCCCGCCTCTCTGAAAATTGAGGAGAATCATCTATCGTTCCGGAAGCACCTAAAGACCTTCCTCTTTGCTTCTGCTTTCTCTCCTCCTCTCCCCTGCTGAACTCCTGGCTGAAACCGAAACTGCACTGTCACCTGGTTACCCTGTGTTCTCGAGCCCAGGTCCCCTCCCCACCGGTGGCACACCTACAATGCCACCCTGGCAACCCTTGCACTCTGGGCTGTTCTGTATCCCTACAGCCCCCTACCAGCACTTGACACCTGATGTCTGCACTTACCCTTGCACCTGCCACGAGCTGGCCGCACTTCTTATTTATTGTTCCTATTTATTGTTTCTATTATTTACTGTTTATCCTATGTACTGCACTTCCCCTCCCCGTTCCTCCCTCACACTTTTCCCCTTCCCCACCTCCCCTGCCCTTTGCTCAATCTCAATGTCACCTGGCCTAGTAAGATCGTTGTCTCTGTCTTCCCTCTGTTACCCTCCCTTGCTTCGTTGCGCCATGAAACACTTGTGTATAGGCGTTTATAAATGCCATATCATATATCATATCATATCTGGCCCACTGATAGTTATAAATAAAATTGAATCTTTGCTTCATTTGGCTCCCCTTCACATGCTACAGAATGGATTAACTGATATAGCCATAGCTTCTTTGATATCGGGCAACCATGGCAGAATTAAACTCGAGTGCTCGCCCCCCTTCTCAATCGATTTGAAATGTAACACCTCAGTGACTGTTCTGCATCGGCCTGTGAGCAGCTACACTTCCAATGCTGTGAGTTCGGGACCCATATGTATTGGCTGCAACTCTCAGCTGGAGGCTTCTAGCAAATCTAGTCACTCTTTCCATCTGTCATGATGTGTGAGTGTGAAAGGGCTACCTTGACCTTTTGATGTTGCACTCTTCCATTAAGGCCACCATCCTGTGCGAAGTCAACTGAGTGTAATTGTCTCAAACTCTCTTTGGAACAACCTTCTCTTCTGAAAATGTCTTCTCATTACACCAATCGGTGTTCCAGTTGTCATGTCTGGAACAAAGTTTACCTCTATCGACTTAGGCAACTAGTCTACCATTGCTAAACCATATTGGCTCTCGGCTCCATCTAAGCAAGAGGACCAGTAAAAAACAGGTCTATTTTGTCCCATGACTCCTCAAGGCACTCGCCACTGTATAGCAAAGCCTGTCTTTGTCTAATATTTTGTTGCTGGTGTGACATAGACTGCACCCTTTTGCTGCTTTTTACTTTGCCGTCCATCTGAGGCCACTGTATGATTCTCTTACAGTGTCCTTGGTGCACTTTGGTAAGGATGATGGACCCCGACGCTGATTGAAGGGATGGCTTCACACCTCTAAATACCATATGCTCTGTCTCTGAAAGTTCTGGAGTTGTACAGAAATAGTGTCTGCTAGGGGCATCTTTTATCAGGCCTGCCTTTGCCTTGTTATTCAGAGAGTATCAACGTGTGACATTAGTCCATTCTGTCAATCCACTCCCTTTGACTCAGATTGTCGGCTTCTTCACTGATAATTTCTTCCAGGGAGATGCATTCATCTTTCTGGAGCTTCGTGGGTGCTCTGTCTCTGTTGCTAAGATATGGCATACATTCGACTCGACCATTCTTCGACACCGAATCATGTGCAGCTATACACTTGTAACTTTGGCAGTCGTCCTGCTGCTCTCGGCGTGGTTGATTTGACCCTTCCTAAACTGATCGTCTATACCAAGGTTTGCAGTAAGTAAATTAAACATACGCCCACATGTATGTGTCCTGAAGTAAGCCATTGTCATGGCATAGGACATAATTTCTCTTCTGATTATTGGTTAACTCTGCTCTAATGCAGACAAGATCTTTGCTGCAAAGACTGCTATATTCTTAGTTTGCCCCCTTTTCTTGTCAGTCACCCCTAACCTATGTACGCTAGCATAGGCTATGATTCATGTGTCCAAGTTTAGGTCAAATGGTGTGAGACATGGAGTGCTAACAGTATGCTACTTAATATTGGAAACATTTTTTTCTTTTCTTTTTCGGGATCTGAATTCTAAGGCTTTCTTTAACAACCATGGCATTGGTTTGATTTTCTGAAAAATTCAGAACTGACTTTGCTAAATCCTCAAAGTCCCATAAACTATTTCAGTTCTTCCTTCAAAGTGGGATGAGGGTTGTTGTTGCTGCCTGATGTTTTCCGTGTAGATGGTATAACGCTAGAGACTGTGTTTGTCAAGACTTTGCATTTTTCCTTCTGTACATCTGACTTCCACGTACTGCAACCTGTGATGGACCGACTTCAGTGCTTCATTGTGGCTTTGTTCATCATCCTATGTATCATAATATCATTATGGAAGTAACAATACATTTCTGACGTTGTGCAGTAACAAATCCATCATACTCCAGAACCCCATTGGCCTGAGTGACATCAGGATGTAACTATATACTTAGGGGGATAAAGGCTGTTAGCGACTTAAAGTTCATGCAACTTGATTTGATGATGGGTGCTACCAGTGATCGAAATTAAGGTTGGATAAGCAGGAGCTAAAAGCAGCTCCTGTTCATCCAGCATTAACAAGTGACCAGGAGCTACCAATGGGGAACAATGATCTAGCACATAGTGCCCCGCGAATAACTTCCATACTGGACGCAAACCTCCATATTGGACGCAAACCTATCATTTTGTCCATTATTTATGAACCCTGATGCTTTAAATGTCCTTCAGATGTGTCCTAATGTTTATTTATACATTGTCCCAAACTCAGATTTAAATTTGCAAAGGTCTGGTTGTTCGGTAGCCTGGGGAGCCAAACGTTGTTCTTGGTAGCTCTTGGTATCATGCTAACCAGGCTATTCTAGGCTACTCGCAGAAGCTAAATAGCTCCCCTCTATTTTGAACCCTGTGTTATACATCAAGTTTTGTATAGACATTGGCATTGTTCTGGCGGCGTGAGGTATCGGAGTGGTCCTACAACGGTAATGACAAATCCCTTGTACACTCAAAAGTCTCTGAACCATGGTCAAGAGAAAGCTAAGGGAGGCAAATCCTGCATCATGGGAAAGTAAAGTGTACTGTGTATTTGGCAAATGTGAACACGGTTGAGGGATGCCTGCGAGTTGGGGTGAAACATAATACACCTGTGAACATTGTGTAGACAAGAGTGAACCCGGTCGAGGGTTGGCCACAGTGGGAAGTTTTTTTTATAAATACATTAAGGTTCTTGAATATTGCAAGCTGCATTTGAAAGGCCGTAGTAAACACGACGGACAGAGGCCCAAGTTGCAAGAATGATCCGAGCCGGGCGGAGGGAGATACAAGGGGCGAAGAGCAATCGCCCAAGGTACAAGATTACCAAAGGAACTTTTGTTTGTTTCTTGTTTTAATCCATCAGGCCCTCTAAGGCAAGAGACTTTGCAGAGAAGAGTCTTTGACCCTTGAAGATTCTGGTATCGTTGAACTGGAATTGTGAGCCTTATGCTGGAGAGATCCAGGAGTGTGCTCTGCTCAGAGGTCCTGCCTTGTCCCGTGCTAAAAACATGGGCAAGGGAGACCCAGCATACCATCCTGACTTATCATTTTGTGAACACTTCTTTCTTTTCTGGTGAACATTATCCCACACTCTCTTTTTGTAACTTAGTCATAAGGATTGGCAATAGTTTTTTTATTTTTATTATAGGCCCTTTTATTTGACAAGGCACTACTAGGACTGCCTTATTATTATTTTTTGGTGGCCGTAGCTTGCTCGCATCTTAGCTTTAGGGTTGGTTTAGGCGTTTTTCTCACCCATTATAAAGTTCAATAAACACCCTTGAACTGTGATCACTTGTGTCTGTCTTTACTTTTGCTATCATGAGTTCCTTACACCACCATGAGTTCCTTACAGTCGGGATAGGCGGAATGTTCATATTGAGTTATGAGCAGGAGTGAGGAGCACAAGCATGCAAGTCAGTACAATGTTAGACTGATTGGTGTAATGGAAGAAGAGTGGTGAGCAGGTTAGCTAGTGGTCGGGTGGTAGAAGACTGGTATCAGGCTTGCGATGGTGGGGGTTGATGAGGGAGCAGGGTATCATTTATTCACTGCGGAATTATAACAGGAATGTGCTTGCCTAATTAATTGTGGAAAGCAAGGGTCCCTGACAACTCTTGGCCTGGTTATTTATAGAAAGAGATGTAACTCTGTTCCAGGAGACAGTATTGTTGTCCTTGGTCATTGCAATGTGCATATTAGTGGATTCACTTATTGTGTGGTCGTAAAAACATGTCCTGGATTTATTGATTTATTTTGTAACGACCCACGTCCTGGATTGAGATGAATCAACATATGCCTATACAACCTTCTTTATTCTTTAAGGAGATTTTAGGCAAGTGTTATGGTATGTCCTGAATTGCGATGAATCGCTAAAATGTGGGGTCTCTGATAAGGTGAATTGCCTTTGCCGGTGTGGCCTGAAGATCCAGTCGCTTGACCAGTGTGGCGTTTTAGTGGTTGCCTACACCTTGAAGATGGAATCTGATCTTTGTGTGTAAATTCCTAGAATCCAAGAGTAGCATGTCAATCCATGCCCTTTAACGTCTCGTTGTAAGGGAGCTTAGCAGGTTTATGCACCTACCACCGGACTCTTAAGTATACCCGGTTGGTCACAGGTGGAACATCTCAGTTTTGTCCTGAAGTCGATTAAACGAACTCCGTTGAATTTGGTCATAGTAATCTCTAATAAGTACCCACTCGCACATGGGTAACTTGTGGCTCATTACTTATATCGCTGCCTATCCCTATGAAATCACAGAGCATTAAGTGAACCGAGGAAATCCCTGTCTGAGCTCCACCATCAGCTCTTTCACATTTTCGCTGCAATTTTCATATGCAACATTTTAAACCTTTACCTGTCTTGGGTAATGTTTTCTTGTTTGTTCTAGTTTTAAAACTGAATATATTCTGTACAATGTAATGTGTTGTCAGTGCCTCATTCGACGTTTGTATTATTTCAGGTGTCTGCCAGAGCCAAAGACTCCACTGACTCTTGTAACTAAAGGGAGAGTTATCTGTGTGCCTTCCGTCCATGCTGCCTGGCCTTGGTGTAGGCCGAAGCCTCCAGCGCCTTAGCCGTCTGCGTGGGCATTTTACACTGTCCATGGCGGCCCACGGCATCACCAGTGAAAACGGCCCATCCAAGGAAGAGGAGGTGACTGCCGGCATACTCATCATAGGGGATGAAATACTGAAGGTGAGGTACAACAGTCTGGGGCGACACCCTAGCACTGCTCCTTCAGTGTAATTCTGTCTGGGGTTGGGGTGAAACTTCACAAAGTTGGGTCAGCTCTTCTGATACTCCTTCTAGACCAGAAGACTCAAAGACATGTTGTTTGTTACCATTTCTTGCTCAATATGACCTTTGTAAATGGGTTTGACTGGAAGGATTGGGAAAACATAAGAGGGCTGGCTAGGTGATTTTGATTAAGTCTTGACCTCTGTGCAACCCTCCAGACCATCGTTTTTCAACTTGCTATGCCATTACAGAAAGGAATAGACCACACAAAAATCAGGCCTGGTAACACCCCAAAAGCAGCCCAAACCTAACTATTTTACATCCCTTCTTCAAGCAATACCAGACATGTTTCTGCCTCACAGGGACGGTAACTACTTTGAAAAACTCTGCGACTATCTTGCTGAAGTCACTATTGTGGGTTGGGGTGAAAAGCATTGCATCTGGTATTTGATCTGCCTTATATGCTGATGTTGACATGGGCAACACAGTTTGTTGTGAGGCATGGGGTGCCGTTTTAGTAGTCATTACCCTGTGGTAGTGGTTACTTACCTCTGGAAAAACGGACAGAAAAAATAACTTGACATTGCAATCAGTACAGTGCGGGCTGAATTTGAACCACGCTAAACAGGATGGTTTATATTATCACTCCTTAAGCACGTCGGTATAGTGAGACCTACCAAGATATCCTATGCACAGGGAACACAAAGGGGCTTTAGGGGAAAGCTGTGTTCGGTAGTATCAGTGTTAATGATATTTCTCTAATTTCAGCGTTTAACAAGATGCTTAGTGTGGTTATCATCATAGTCATTCTTTATTCCAAACCAAGAACTATGAAGGGTTACTTGGAGGGAAAACAAAAAGAATTCTGTGGTGATCCATATATATGTATATAATTATCTCAGTGGGATATATTTGTATCTTTTTAAACTGTTGAAATAAATGGAGGGCGTCAGGGACCCATTACCTCACACACATGTAAATCAGAGTAAACTTGTAATATAGCTGGGTATGGTGCATTGTGCAGGGGTTATTCAATGTTAGTTAGGGTTTAGCTGCGTGGCAGATGAAAACAAGTCGTGAGTTGCCAGCAATTAGTGATTGGCCGCATGTATTGCAATCATAGTGCCATGTATTGTCAACAAATTGCAACTTTTTGAAAGGTTCATTTTAATTGGGTTTTCATCAAGTCTTCATTAGCTGAATAAATATAAGCCAATAAGAGTCCTCACATTTTAATAATTGCACACTCTATATGTGTAATTCACAGTAGCATCAAACCAAATAAGGAAATGTCCACTGACATCTTTGAGGTCATCGTATATATTGCCCTGCATGACTCCCAGCACCTGAATGGAAATGCCACTATGGACTATGTGACGGGTCAGAAGAATGACGTGGACACTTAAAGCACATTTTAGGCAAGTGTTATTAAATAATGGTCAGATAGGCCTAGCTATCCTATGTTTATGGGGTGTTCCCTACCTAAAGAATAATTAAGGTGCTCTTCAGTCATCAGTTTCTCAATGTCCAAAAAGAATATGTCTACCGTTCCAAAACTATTACTATCTGACCCAATCACTTCTCTTAACAAAAGAAAGGCAGGAGAATGACTCTCCTCTCCTCTCCTGCTTCGTGCTGTCAGTCAGCACTGGTTCTTTTGATATATGCTCCTTTCTTTGGAAGTTATTTTTTTCAGTTACAAAAGTTATTTTCTTACTGTAGACAGTTTATATCTCACTTTTGGGAATTCTTTATATTGTTCAACTTGTTTGGTTGTATAGGCTAAGTATGCCTTTAAGTTTTGATATTCTCTTTCCTTTATTTCATAAGCTTTTGCTTTGGGTATCTCACAGGCTTTCCTTTATTTCTCAGATAGAAATATGTTTCATGAGTTGTACCCTCCTTCGAGGATCTCTGTGTGTCTCTCTATCTCTCTTGTATTCACATTTATTAGGTTTCTCTCTCTTTCCTGCGGTTCGTGATTCATTCCTTCTTTATTGTATCAGAGTTCATGTTTAGTAAATGTACTGCATTTCTACTTTCCTCCCCTCCAGAGAATACTCTGGCTCCTTTCCATAAACTATCACTCTTCACTTTTGACAATGGTATTCTCCTTATCTGAGCATTACTCCTTCTTCATCACGGTTCACATATCTTAACTCTTCTTTGGTACTGGGACGAGTTATCCGTTCCGTGTTACTTCCCTTGTTATTCTTCCCTTGCCTCCCCCAGTCTCCTGCTACTTCTCTCTTCTTCGGAAACGGTCCTGGGACTCTTACGGGTTTGGCTGCAGTTGCAGTTCTTCGCTGTGCTTCCGAGCCAGCGTCCTCGGCATCCCTCGCCTGCTGTCCTCTCACTCCGTCTATTCTCTTCGGTATCTCACCAGGGAGCTGTGTCCTCTGTGGCAGCGTCCCTCCGATGGTCTCGGTGTTGTTGCACTTATATGATGAGTGTGTTCCTCTCAGTCCACTTGTCTCAGTAGATTGGTCAGGTTTTATTAAAGAGATATTTTATTTTTCTTATGAAGAATAATATCCTTCACCGTCTTCTAGAGTGCAGTCCTTATGTTTGACAAGATTTGGTAATCCCATGTATGCCATTAGGCTTAGTGGTGAAGGGAGTTCCTCACAGGAACGAGAGTCCTTGCCCACAAAGGGGGAGTCTCCCCCGGTGAGGTCCCACCTGCCTCGACCCCTAGAGAGGGTGTTGCAGAGCGGGCTCACCTCCGTAGTCTCATTCGGGGGAGGGACTACCCCTTGCGGAGAAGGGACACATTCTCTTGATTCGTCACAACTGACACTTATCAACACCTTCTGCCCCAGCCCGCAGTGATGTCCTTTTTGGCCACGTCTACCCTCCCTTGATTTGTCCACTGTCTTCAGCTACATAGGCACATCACAACCCCTGATATCAAGTGCATATCAGCTGATGCATTTCGTTGGACTCTGCACTAGTCTGCCTTAAATCATCTGTTGCACTCGCCACCTAAGCTGTGTACACACCAATGGAGAACTGATGCACCTGATCCTACTGAACACTTTACCCATTCCGAATCCATATACAGGAATAGCCCTGCTTTTCCTCTCAACCCATCCAATCCCAAAAGACTTGGATGGGTTTAAATGGGGCTAAGTGACAAGGGATATAGAGAACAATGCTCTTGTTCTCTAGCCCTCTTAATGTTGGGGTGGATGAGCATCCCTGCTACAGCTGCCCTTTTAAAACCCTTCACAGCAGGCTATGAAAGCTTCTACCTCTGGCTGCCCCCTGACCCATGAACATGCATTCGTAGGATGGCAAGCATTATGTAATGTAAAGTAGTCTTATAGTATCCTTCTTCCAATACTGTTGGCCTTGCTGCGCATAGCTCTGTAAGAAAGGAGGGCCGGGTGTACTGGTCGGATAGTTACCATTACCCCGCGCCCTGCACAGGAGGCAGGAGCCTCCTCCAGCTGGCTCTGCGATCCCTGGCCCACCTGAGATGCACCCGCACGCCTGATGAGCACTGTCGGAACAGCACTGCACTTCCAGCACGACATGCCCTGTAATCACGGGTAAGCGTGCACCACTGCATTTGTGCCTCCATACTGTTCCTGGCTGCAATTCATGCAAAGCCTCCTCCACCTGAGCCCCGGATGCCATGAGGAGCTTATCCACATAATGGCGGCTTCTACTTTGTTGTTGTTCGATTGCTGCTAAGCAACACACCGTTCAGCTGATTGACCTGCTGATCGCTCTTCTGGGAGCCGGAGTCACCGCAAGGTGACAGCTGGGCCTACCCCACGAAGGGCCGACACAAAGGGCAGCGTGCCTGTCCAGGCCACTACGGGCTTGAGGGCACCCCATGCTGCATGCAGCAACACTGCCAACCTTACCATTAAACCTCACTACAAGGTAAACCCCATCAGCCTTCCCCATATACTTATGACACTTGGAAATCCTACCGTTTGCAAAAACTGTCTCCACTGCTACTCAAAACCTTCCCGACTGATTGTGGCCTCTTACTCGCCTCAGCGCACAAAGGATTACCACCCCAAACTAGACTATCCAGTAACCAAAGGCTACAAACGTACACGCCCACACTGTAGCTTTGTTGTTAGTTACTGCCCCCACTTGCACAATTGCTTGCGGTGCAGGGTTTGTTGCCGTCTCTAGCAAAATATTGTTTATACCGCCCCCCTGCCATAATGAATGCCAAGTACTATAATTAACTGTTGCCAAGCGTATGCCACAATTGTTTGCTGTTGGCCCTATGCCACAACTGATTGCTGCCATTCATATGCCATAACTTGATTGCTGTTGGCTCTATGCCACAACCGATTGCTGCCATTCTTATGCCATAACTTGATTGATGTTGGCCATATGCCACAACTGACTGCTGCCACTCATATGCCATGACTTGATTGCTGTTGGCCCTATGCCACAACTGATTTCTGCCATTCGTATGCCATATTTGACTGTTACCCCCTCTAATCCTAATTAGCTCATTGCCACATCCTTGGCCTAGAAGTAATTGCTACTGCCCCCACTCCCACTACTGATTACTGCTGCTCCATCACACAAAACCCAACTGCTGCCCCCACGCCCACTACTACTGTTACCCCATGTCCATTACTAATCCCTGCTGCTCCTGTGCACCTCACGCCGTAACATGACCAACACTGCATGCCCCCCTTCTGCACTCATCCCTCCCACTCACTTCCTCCCATCCTTCGCCACTAAACCTAACCCCCAAGTCACCCATATGCAACCCATAACTCACACAAAACGCCCAAGAACTACCAGCTCCAGAAACCAAATACTTGGCCTCCGCTCCAGGTACCCACACAAAACCGCTCACGCCAACCATAGCAACACACAGGCCACCAACCCAAATACACTCAGCACGCCCAAGCTGATACCCCCTTCCGCCACTATGGAAGCAACCAAAAGCAAAAACAGTAAATTGACCTCAAAAGACCATCTAATCTACAATGCGCCCTGATCAACGCAAGACCACTTCCCGCTCACGCTACAGAAATTTGTGACCTCCTAACCAACCTCGACCTTGACATCTTAGCCATCGCTGAAACCTGGCTCCACAATGCCGCTGGTCCGGCCCTTTCGCTAGCTATCCCACCAGGATATACCATCCTTAGACAGGACAGACCACTAACCACAGGCGGGGGTGTAGTCCTCTTAGTCAAGGATCACTTAGACATAAGACAATCCTCTGGAGACAATATCGATTCCCTCACCGCCAAGATCTCACTATCGCCTAACATCACCATCAATCTAGTCTACCGCCCACCAGGCCCTATGTCGGATTTCCATGAAAATCTTACACACCTTCTAGCTGAAAACCTAAAAACAACTACCAAAACCATCCTCCTAGGCGATCTCAACCTGGGATTCAATGACCAGAAGGACAGACCATCCTCAGACAAAGCACTCCAAGAACTAGGCATTGACCAAAAGATCCACTCACCCACCCATTGCAAAGGACGCACCCTTGACTGGGTAGCGGACCACAACTGTGGTATCGACATCAGCTCCATCACACCTACCCCATGGTCCAACCACTCACTTATTCACTTCCTCATCCCCACTCTCACCACCACAGCAAAAAAAACCAACCCCTTACCTCCAGCCATGGCTAGAAGCGCTAGGAACCTCACTAAAGAAAGGCTCCTACCGCACTTAGCCACACTTTCTAACAACCTTCCAACCACCCCCGACCCAGCTATACTGGAGGACATCTACAAGTCTACCATCAGCACTGCAATAGACATCATTGCCCCCCTCCAAAAGAAAAAATCCAAAAATATCAAACACTCCAACACTTGGTTCTCCTCAGAACTAAAAGAATTACGTACCAAAAAACATAAGGCAATGAACAACTGACAAAGCTCTCCTAGCGCCACCTCTCTATCCACGTATAAATCACTCGCCACCCAATACAAAAAAGACATAATTACGGCTAAATCCGCATCTTCCAATTATAGAATCTCTAATGCCAGCTCAGAGTCTAAGGAACTCTTCGCCATATTCAAGGAATTATCTACTCGAGCCACCAAGTCTCATGTCTCAAGAGATCATTAAAGATGAAGTTTGGTGTAACACCATACATTCCGCCCTCCTGAGCAAAATTGAGCGCCTTCAGGAAAAAATTCTAATCCACCACAAAAACCTCCCTCAGCACATTCAATCAGCCTCCCACACCGAAACTATGCCCAAGGTCAAAGCCAAACCCACTACACCATTCAAATTTACAGAAGTTTTGGAATCGGAGATAATAGAAATTGTCAACAAAATCAAGCCCTCCAACTGCAAAGGCAATGCCTGCCCTGTCAAATTAATCAAAGACTGTGCTGAAACACTTGCACCGTTTCTCAAATCATTCATCAATGTTTCCTTCAACTCTAACTTAGTCCCACTCAGCCTAAAAGAAGCTTGGGTGCGCCCACTTCTCAAAAAAACAACCTTAGATCCTGAAAACGCCAATAACTACAGACCCATCACCACCATCCCTTTCTTGCTCAAGATCCTGGACAGGGTGGCCTACAAACAAATCCAGCAATACCTTGAAGAAAACCACATTTTAGGGAAAAGACAATCAGGTTTCCGTCCAGGACACGGGACTGAATCAGCCTTACTCGATCGCAAAATACAACGATATCATGGACAAAGGCAAACCAGCCCTCCTGCTCCTGCTGGATCTGTCTGCGGCCTTTGATCTAGGCACGCAACTAAAAAATCAAGCCCCCTTCTTGCCGCAAACCATCTCATGGGTCACATCATTCCTCGAGGGTCAACCCATGAAAGATTTTTCAGACACTGCATGCGCCTCCCCAAGTACCATTCACTGTGGAGTTCCTCAAGGCTCTTGCACTGCCTCTACACTATGCAATATCTTCACCCTCGTGCTCTTCAATGACTTGGATTGTCGAGACATAGCTTACACCAACTATGCCGACGATACCCAAGTCCGACTCCCCCTCACGGGCATCTATGAACAAGACGCCACGGCATTAACTAAGATATACACAGCCATACAAACCTGGATGGCAGCCAATGGCCTCTGCTTAAATGGAGATAAAACAGAGATCCTCATAGTTGGCACCAAAGAAACCCTAAACAAACTCCCATCCCAATACAAAACCTTTAAAATCAACATTAAAGTCTCCTCCGCATTCAAAACGCTAAGAGTATACCTTGACTCCACGCTGTCTATGTCACGGCAGATCAACGCCATAGCGTCCTCTGCTGTGCTTTCCACTAAGGTAATCAATGCGGTGAAACCTTTCCTTTCTTCAAATAACTGCCTCTCAGTAGCTAGAGCCACAGTAGGCACCAAATTCTACTACTGCAATGCCCTTTTTCTAGGCACCTTGACAAAAAACCTAAAAGAAAGGCAAGTCACCCAGAACAACGACCTAAGAGCAGCTCTCAGCATTCCAAAAAGGGAACACATCTGCCAGGCCAGGAAAGACGCCCACTGGCTACCTATAAAAGAACGCATCCTCCTCAAATCCATGGCCATTACCCACAGATGCCTTACCTCAGATGCCCCCCCATCTATCCAAAAGGATCACCCTCAATGCATCCACCAGACCCACCAGATCTCACCTGACTAACCAGACATACGTACCCACATTCAAAATAAGCAAAGCCGGGGGGTCCAGCTTCCAACACCTTGCACCAAAAAATTGGAACGCACTACCCACAGCACTAAGGAACAAAAAACCATACCATGTCTTCCGCAAACTGCTAAAAACCACTCTCTTCAACTAACCTCTCTCCACATTCCTGACCAAACGGTATGTTCTCTCGTATTATTGATTTATGTAACAATGCTATGTACCAAGTATATGCAATAACCACTTGGAACTTATATATGTAATGACTGTAAAGTGAGCCTACCTACCAGCGACACGATGCCTCCGGGCAGATGCGTGCTTTACAAATTCAAATAAATAAATAGTGGGACGGCAGATGCAGAAACCTCTGGTCTTGATGGATGCAGGTCAGAAGTACTTATTATTGTGCGATTTTGATAGTCTCTATGTTGATTTTGCTTGGTACGGATCGGGGAGGTTAGCCGTGTGGGCTTCCCCTGGATTGTGAAGGGCAAAAAGTGACAGAATGTCTGTTTATAGGGTATGCAGTGATAAAATCGTGGCAAAAATGTCGCTTGTACAAATAATCGCAGCAAAAATGCTGTGGTTTGACCCGTTAAAGGTGTACCCCATTGTACCATTTAAGGGGAGTGGTGGTTGCAGGGGTGTCCCCCGCTCACCTTAAATGGTATAATGGGTCCAGGAGTTGCAGGGGTGTCCCCTGCATCCTTAACATGGATTGCAGTGACAAAACCACGCTCTTTTTGCCGCGATTTTAACACATAGAACTGTTTATAGATGATGGATAGGGTCTGTTAACTGCACTAGATCTGGTTTTTAATCTGAAGGACTGTGGGTAGTGTAAGGATACACGATTTTAGTAGTGAGAAGTTAGTTGAGGAATGAAAGGGGATGGAGGAGGGGGAGTTAGGGTGTTGCTTCATGGCTCTTGTTTGTAGATTTAATTCAGATTCAGAACAGTGTCACACAGCAGAACATCCATCAATCAACTTGGTTTCCCACAGATGATGGTAGGAAGAGTTTTGAAATTGCTTGCCTTAATGTAGCTCAGGTTTCTGGTGGTTAGTGTTTTGCTATTATCCTTCATTTCATTCAAAGTGCTTGGTTGAAAAGCCAAGTCTTGAGCTGTTTCCTGAAAGTCACTCCAGGCGGAGTCGTTTGGGTAGGGATTCCACAGTTTTGTGGCCAGAATTGAAAGAGAGGATCCTTCTTGCGGTTTCTTGTTGAGGTTGGGGACTATTACTAGTGCAGCATTGCTGGACCTATGTGTTCTGGAGGTTGTGTGCTGAAACTTACTTCTAAAGGAGGGAGGGGCCACCGTCCATGGTATGAACGATGGGTCAAGCACAATGTTTTGAAATGAACCCTTTTTTTGATGGTTAGCCAGTGAAGAATACCTAATGCTGGTGTGATATGTTCAAAACGCTTAATTCTGAGAAGTAGTCTTGCCACTACACTTTGAACTCTTTGAAGTTTCCTCATTGGGTAATCTGGGAGTCCAAGATAACAGGTGTTGGCATAGTCTTATTCGAATAGTGTTAGATAAATTATGTCTATAGCCCTGACGTTGAATGTTAAGTAAGGTAAAATGTGGCATAGAATGTGCAGCTGGGAGAAAGAGCTTCTTAGGATGGCCATGATCCGCATATCAAAAGTGAGGTTATTGTCAATTGTGTATCAAAGATTCCTTAGTGTGGTCGACTGGATTGGGGTGGTCGACTGGATTGGGGAAGGGCCCCTCTCGTCTGGCTAAGAGATTGTGGTAGAGTTAGAACCTGTAGGATTGCAGAGCCTCAGTTAAGTTTTGCTAGGGTTGAGCTTTTGGTGATTGGTGGTTATGTGTCGAATATTTGTGTCATCCGTGTAGTTTCACCAGGAGATATCATGTCTTTTGATGATGTCTAGTAGGGTTGTCAAGTAGATGTTTTGAGAGTGTGGATCCTTGGGGTACCCTGCGGTTAGTGGGCGAGGCTGGGAGTTGTCAGGGCCCAAGAAAGTAGTTTCTGTTCTACCCACAACGAAGAAGGTGATCCAGTGTACAGCCGTTTCTGTAAGACCAACATCTTTCAGTCTTTTTGGGAGAATTCTGAGACTGATGATGTCAAAAGCAGCTGAGATGTCTAGCAGGATACACACATTATGTTTTCATCCGCATTGTTTTTAAATGTATCTCAAATGGAGCACAATGCTGGTTCTGTACTCCTAGTTGGTCTAAATCTGTGTTGTGCCTCATTCAGGTGTTAGTTCCAAATATGGGTTACTGCGAAGAATTAAAGAACACACCAGTCACAAAACAAATATAACACAAACGCTTATTGTCGCTTGAAGCGGACCCAAGTTCTTCTATGCCCGCTGTGCGCAGTTAAAGAGGATTTGAGCAAAGCACATTGGGGGCGGGCAGCCTTAAATACATTTCAAACCAGTTTCGGCTGCTGAACAAAATACATAGGGCCTCATCACGAGTTGGGCGGCTGCCGGGGCTATTAGCTTTACCGCCAACCCCCCCGCTGCTATTAGTGCCGGATCATGGGTTTGGCGGAACGTTAAGTCCCCATTCCCCATTGGGCCCAGGAGGGAATTCCCCATTCCCCATTGCGACCAATGGGGACTTTTCTGCACTACTCCCGCCGGCGGTATTAGGGTGCGGTAATAGCGCCAAAAATCGGCAAAATCGTGGCGGATTTGCCCCCAGCTCAGAGCTGGGGGTAAATCCTGCCAAACCCTTGATTTGGCAGAACCTTAAATGCGGCAGTAATAGCGTTACCGCCACATTTAAGGGTTACCGTCAAACTCGTGATGACCCCCATAGTTGTGACCTGTGTAACGCAGGCATTTGCCATGGTCACATGTGGTGCATTGCTCTGCGTCATTCTCCAGGCAATTGTTGTCTCCGAGCAGAGCAGAGTTCATCCTGTTCTCAGCACAAGGTAACATTCCTCGTGCTCCATTATCTAAAAAGGTCATTCTGCATTTCGGCTCGGTAGTTACAGGCTTTCAGAAATACACATGGCATGAATTGGGCTCCTCTTAATCATTAGTTGAACAATTAGCCACGGAAAGACAGGAGTCAGGAAGACAGGAAGGCTTGTAAAACACTGATTACCTAAGCTTGTGCCTGCGATTCAAGGCCCAAAACTAAGTCAAAATAATGTGCTCTGCATTCCTTGCATTTCTGTGCAGAGACACGCTTACCAGCCCTTCAGGAAGTGACCACATTCTGCATGCGAATTGAAAACCTACCAAGTGAGCAAAATAACCAAAATGAAGTCTTGGGGACCACAGTTCACTGTGTGTGCTTAGGCTAACTAAAAATAATACAAAATTGGTGCATTTTCCTAAAACCTGCTTTTAGCCTAAGCTAACACATTGAACTCATACATTATTGTTATCACATATATCGATAGCCATAAATTGTCTAATCTCTACAGCTTGCATGATCAAGGCATTCGTTTTTTCAATGGAGGAATAAGGCACATGTTTCAATTTACCCAGAGCTCTAGAGCAGCAGTTACCTAGTAAAGAACCTAAAGCTGGTAGACACTTTGTACAGCAGCAGCACAACAAGATCACCCCAATGATAATGGCAAGGACAGAGCATATCTTCCAACCCCAGGTTCTAAACAGATCCCAAACCCATGTCCCAATCTCCTTCATTGACCTGAATTTCAGAACTTAATGTATGCAATCTTTTGATAGCCTGAAACACAGTAGGGGCGGAGTCAGGTATGTAAACGCAACATGCTGATCCGACCATTTTGCAAACTCCTCCACGCTCAGCTAACATGACATCTAAGACCATCCTATTCTGAAGAGCAACTAACCTAATGGCTCTTTGTTCCAGTGTCATATTAAACATTATGTCAGTAGTTTCATTGTTAGTTTTCTCCAATACTCTGGCCAGTTTTCTAATATCTCTAGAGTTTATTATTTGTCCCCAATATGGAACCATGGATTTTGCTACATCCCATAGTATCTGGAGAGGTGTGTTGATCATCAATCCCCTTCCTAGGGTGATGTTTCAATATATCTGCAGTTGAACTTATGTAAACCCCTGGCAACAATATCTCCAAGTAGCATGTTCCCTGCCAATCTTTGGGTAATCATGGATATGCTTGTTTCCCACAGACAAAGTAAATGGACCCTCCAATGTATAAGGGCCTTGTCTCATTTACCAAAACCGAGTGTGCATACATTTGTCATATATACCCATATATCGAGAACCTTCTTTCTTCAAACAGAATGGTACTGTATCAGGATCATGGTTAATGATGTAGGATGGTGGAGTTGCTTCCCGATTTCCTACTGGTGACATTGTAAATGATATCATTGATTGGTAGGGTCAGGATCTTTTACCTGCTTTTTTGGTAGCAGGTACATTGGTTGTATTTTTATTAGCAAAGACAGAGCATCCTAGAGGCAGCAATACTTGACGATCAAATTCATTGATGTTTGTCCCATCAAAGTCGCCAGTGTTACTATCATTCCATCTGCCAAAGAATAGAGCTCTAAAAGAAGCAAAACAAGTAGTTGGTTATGGGAGTGGATAGATGTACCAACCTAAAGCTTTCTCACTGTGTTGTGGGCGGGGAGAACATACCGAGCAATTTGTTCTGTTCAGGATAGCATGCTTGTCGTTCATAGTACGGATGAGGGTGTTGTTGAGACACCCCTCCCTGTGTTCAAGATCAAGGGGACGAAGAGTATGTGAGTGTATATAGAGAGGAGTTAAGGTAGTGGAGCTAACCGTAGGTAACAGTATGCTGAGAGGGTGTGAGCTTTCTAAAAACCATAAAACAGGTATCAATATGATCATAATAGATGCTATAATAATTATGATTATGCGTTTATCCCTCGCGAACCATAGACCTTTAAACTTGTATTTTCCAGTGGCAATATTTTCAATGTCCTCATTTACACGTGCCCCAAACAGTAGCATAGTTTTTCAGTGTCTGTTAAGAAGCCTCACTGAAACAGGCTCTATAAATTCATCCGTGGGTGCCCCCTGACCACATGGCTTGCTTGTAGTGTTCTTGTAGTTAAATCAATGCCAAATTCCAGCCCCCCTCTTGCTACAAAGCAACAGTTTCTGCGTCTTTCGGGGAATAGAGGGAACAATCGTTGGTTTCTTGTGGGTGCAGTATTCTTACCACACTTTTCTAACTACAAAATGTCATCCTCTAGCTAATATCGTGGTCGAAAGACGTACCTGGTCACTCCAGGCACAGAGTGATCCATGAACAAAGGATCAGTAACCGAAGAAAGTGATGAAAGTGTTGGACAATCAGATTGCTTGGTCTCAGGATCAGGACCAGGACAGGTGCCATCACTGAAAGGCACACTTTTGGTTTCAAGAATTTTGCCCTCCTCCTTCTCCCATTTGTCATAAGGCAAAGCCACTCGCTTCAGGTGTGCTGCATGAATCCAGTGCTTTTTCCTCTCAACTCGAACAGCCGTCTGAGTAGCCAGAAGTGCCAGATTGGGACCTTTCCAGTGAGCGGCAAGACTCGACTTCCTCTCAGTCTTTCACCTGGACAAAGTCACCAGGTCGAATGCAGTGACCAGGACCCTCATATTTATCGGGTAGTACTGGACGAACCTGTTGGTGGATCGAACACAGATTTTGAGTTAACAGTTCACAGTAATCAGACAATAGTGGATCCTCGACATCTGACAGTGTTTTAGGCCTGGGTGCGTTCCATATATTAGCAGGTCTCCCCAACACTATTTCATAGGGAGAAAGTCTGGTTCTTGCCTGGGCAGTGGTTCTCATGGATAACAGTGCTAGTGGTAGGGCATCGGGCCATTTCAGTTTACTATGTGCACACACCTTCACTAGCTTATTCTTAAGGGTGCAGTTATGGCGTTCAATTAACCCGGCTCTCTGTGGATGCCTTGTGGAATGGAAATGATTCTTAATCTGTAGCACCTCACATACCTGTAGTATGACAGAGGCAATAAAATGAGGTCCATTATCGGACACTATTTTCTCTAGGTAACCCAAATCTGGGGAAGTATTCCTTTAGCATGACTTTTGCAGTGGACATGGCAGTGTTATCTTTCAAAGGAAAAGCCTCAACCCATTTGCTGAATGTACATATCATAACTAACATATACTTGTAATTTTGACATCGCCCCATCTCAATGACATCAAAATGAATCACTTCAATTGGCACGGAAGGAGGTCCAAAACTACCCTTAGGTGCTGGTGTTGTGTTGTAGACAGATCATACAGTTCTGAACTAGTCATTCTGCAATTTTGGGAATGTTTTCATTATTCCATACAGGGTCTATATGTGTCACGTCTCCTGCGACACGTCCACATTCATGTCCACGTTCAACCAGAACACCATACAATCCCCATCCATCTGGTTCTACACACATTCCCTGCAGAGTCTGCTGCGATCCTCGCACTCACCCACATAGGGCATGGCAACAATGTACTGGTTTGGGTAGATTTCCGGTCGGAAGATCCTTGCGCCCCTTTTTGCATTGGCAGTTGCCATGGCGTTTATCATATGGACGATGCTTCCGTGCGAGCACACCAGGTGCCGCCGCGTCCCACGTGACCAAACACTCAGTGCTGGTACCATCGACAACACGAGTCACGTGACACAGCTCTTACGTTCCCCGTGATCCACGTCATGTCATGTGACTACCTGATACAGATAAATGGAACGGGGTAACAGGGAAGCGACGCTTCTCAGCTGCTTGTTTCTCAAATACTGTCGGCGCCTGGTTATCATTTGGATCTTATTGTTACTACGACCTCGGAACGTTATCACAGACTTCTTTTGCTTTTTCCCTTGGAACAAGAATTGCTCTGGATTTGGTACGACCTCGGAACTCTATTATGGATTGCTTTGCCTTTTGGTGTTCAACTTCTCTTGCTGCTACGAACTCAGAGAACAACAATATTGACTTTAGCTTCACTGGTTTTCGACCTCAGAACTGTTTCTCTGGACTGCCTTAGGATCGCCCTGTGCACTGAATTCTTGGCTCAAGTGTGGTGATTCCATCAGAGTGCTGCCAAATCCCTGCCAGTCTCATGTTGCCATTTGACCCCATCTTGTTCCCTTTACCTGTCAAGGCATTATTGCCACCACACATAGATAAGCCCATTTTTGATATCACTGTTCATTACATCACTGTTCATTGCTGCTGTATCCATAACAATCCATTGTATTGCAGTGGTCAAGGGGTCCTTCCGGTGTTCCTGGTTCCTAGCTGATGGCACTCTACACCTGTGGCCTCAAAGATTGCAAGGGTAGTGGATTTATTCCTGCCCGTGCGGTACTTTGGGACGGAGGTATCATTAATCTACACGACCATCAAGCCCAGAACAATATGTTTACAAATACCATTGGCACTAATGTGAGCTGGCCCATGTGTCATGGTAACTACAGCTGTAAGATCAGCGTTGGGCAGCATCCATCCCTGTTTTTCGTGATCAACCCAACAACCCTCATTATCCTACCCTGCTGGGCCAGAACCCAATTTTTCAATCTCCTCGGCTGTGGCTTCGGCCTGAATTTCTTTCACACTACTAATGCCCTCTTCCATCATCCCAGTCTCAGCAACCCATCTCGCACACTCTAACACATACATTCTTGATTGTGTGTCTGTGGCAGTTTGTTTGGCTAGCTTGGCATTCAAATGCGTCCCCCCTCCCAATATCATCAGTCAACTTCTGGTGTGCTGCGCATTTCAATATGGATAGTTGTTTAGGCAGAGCTAGTGCTGATAATAGTTGCACTATTAAAGGACCATGTCGAATTGTGTTACCATGAGAAGGTAAAAATCCCCTCTCGGCCCATAGTCTCCCAAAGTTGTGAGCTACTCCAAAGGAGTACTGACTGTCAGTATAAATATTCACTCCGAGCGCCTGGGATATCTCACATGCTCTAGTCAAAGCAATTATCTCTGCAGCCTGAGCAGAGTTGTGAGGAATTCTTCTGCTTTCTATAATTGAGTCTAAGGTAGTATTTTCATAGGGGGCGTGGCTAGCCAGCCATGTAAGAGGCTGGGAAACTCGGAAGCTCCCGCGGAACCGTCTGCATTCAAACGAAGCCTGCCGGCATAATGAAAAGAAACTGACCCAAATAGCATGACCAGCAATAGGAAGATGGGCGGCACACAACGTGTATAATTGCACCCGAAATCGCACATCCAGGATGAAGAATTCGGACAAAGGAAAATTGCGTGATTGCGCAGAGGATCACCCAAAATGGCCGCCCTGGCACAAAGGGCTTAATCTGCTTGTAGCCCTGATAAGAGGAACCGGAACGCCATCACACGGCGCAGCCAGGAGGGGGCACAGACTGTCAGAGGAGAAGCGCGGTCCTGGGCCTCCGCACAGAGCTTCACAGAGCCCCTGAGAAGACGGGCTCATAGAGACTGCGGAGGGGAAAGACGGACAAAGGAAGAACGCACCCCGTTGAGGCACACATCATCAGAGGAGGTCCCCCGCAGACCCGACACCCCCCCACAACAAGGAGACAGCACAGCGGAGAAAGCGGACATTGTCCGCCGTGTGAAAGAGCAAATGCCTCACAAGACGGACCTCCTGACGAGCACACCGTACAGCTGAGAGGTGGACACAGCAAGGGCTAAAGACGGTGGGGGCCACGAGGGCAGATGAGCCCCACGCCCACAAGGAGTAGAGCCAACGTGGGAAGCACACCCAAGGGACACCTGGCCCGCCCTAAAAAAGGAAGTGGGAAACTAATAGGAGACACAAAGGGGCAACAAAGGGGATATACCCCCATTGAGAGCCATACCAGTGTCACACCCTGCAAAGACGCTGATGGGCCCTATGCAGCCCGCATTATGAGGGGAGCCTGCCTGATGTAGGGGCGGCCCCCTGCCCCAACTTGTGGCACAAAACCAAGAGGAATAACATACTCCCCAGCACCGTGCCGTCCACACTGAAAGCCGCGGAAACACAGGCACGGCGGAGGTCCCAGGACTAACCTAGGGGTGAGATACTGAGGTGGACATAAGGGTGAGAAAAGGGGAACGCCACTAACAGAAGCCACCTCACACTGGGGCGTTAGCAGCACAGAACGGGGGACCAGCACAAAAGCCTCTCAGAGCAGGCGCCGTGGCAGTAAGCCAATAACATCAGTTGGTGGGGCACTGGACCCCAGAAAAACGAGAGAATACAGCAGGAAACCCACGGCCAAAACACCACAAACGGCGGAAAACACAACCCACGGGACGCTGAGCGGAATAGCCCAGACGCCATCGGTGCACAGAGAAGTGCCTAAAATAGAGAAGCATCAACAAAGGGCAGACACCCAGCACCGCAATGGCAAGATCGTCCACCCCGGGGGGGAGGGGGTTAAATTTCCTGTTGGGACTGAACCTTAACAGTCAGCGCTGTGGAACCTTGGGCTCCTTGTTAGGCAGAAGCCCATGCAGTTCCCTTAGGGAGCACTACAGAAGATTAAGACTACAGGTATATGCAATAAAACCCTTTGGTGTCAGTCTTTACCACACAGATTTAGTTGGTAGCTGTGGCTGGGCAGTCAGAAAAATCTCGAGAGGGAGATGAGCAGTATTCAGGGTTTACAAAATAGGACTACAGTACTGTGGGACAAGGAAACAGTGGCCAAAGCTTTGTATCAAAAAGAATATATATTTATTTTACACACTCAACTCTACACACAACGCAAGTTAAAACAGTCAAGAAAAGTATACACAACTCCTTATTTAAATTGTAAGTTTGAGCAAGAGTGAAAACTGAGCAAAATGGCACAGTGTAAACCAAGCAGAAATGGCACTCTAAGAAGTTCTTCAGAGGGAGTTAAAGGTCAAGTTATACAGGGTTCGACTCCTAAACACACCAGCAACACTTCCCAGTTGGATTGTGAAGTTAGGCAAGGTAGTACTTTAGCACAAGCAATACTTAGGTGAAAACCGAGCTAAAGGGGAAGGAAAGGTGGTTATAAGAGTTTAGGTGCACCAACACATTTCTTGATGAAAAGCAATCTAGAGAAGGCAGTTGTAACAGAATTAGCCAGAGTCAATAGGCCTGTGCCAGAGTCAGTGACACGAGGAAAAGTGCCTAGGTTCAAACGGTTCTAGTAACTGCAGTCAAGTCTTTGTTTAACGGTTGAAAAGGAGGGTGCAGAAGGTAAAAAGATAATGTTAGACGATAGGGACGGCGAACCCAGAAGGTAAGTAAAGGATTTAAAACACCTTTTAACAGTACCCAACGAAACGGGAGGCCTGGCGTAACAATGTAACTTAAAAGTGGAAGAGGCTCCTGCGGTGGCGGTAGTTCCTGCAGTTCGGAAGATCCAGCAGAGGAAGTGAGGCTCTCGTCGTGGAGGAAGCTTCGAGTCACTGCACTGCCCAGGGAAGAAGACGACCGCGGTGATGCCAAAACGGAATAAAAGGTACGCTCCTTTAAATCGCGGTCGTGGTGGACGGGTGCCTGGCTATCCGGACTCCTAGTGCTTGGCACTGGCGATTCGACCAAGGCAGGTCCTGGAAGGCTATTGGCGAACTGGTTGGCCCCACCAGCTCAAGGGAAGAAGGCTCTTGCAGGTGAAGATCTTCTCTTGTCGTTGGAGAAAAGTGGTGAGGATCTGCAGCAGGGTTGCACCGGTGGTTCAGTCGTTGCAGATGTCTTCGGCTTCTCTCCTCTTCGGATTTCTCAGGTCCAGTGGCGATGTCTTATCTTCCAGTCCACAGGTCCCTGCTTTTATGCAGAAAACCCCCCATTCATACAGCCTAGCTGTCACGCAGCAGGGTGGTTATCCTGGCGAGATAACCCCCCAGCCTATCAGGGCAGAGTGCGACTTGGGTTGCTTAGGCGACCCTGTCCAGGGTGCCTACTCCCCCTACCACACATCCTGTCTACCCCAGACTCACTGGCGCCTGAAGGAGGGATTCTGTCCAGAAGCCCGCCAAAAATGACGAACAAAGGGCCCCGACCTCGGTTTGGATTTAGTAAAGATCTGGCAAAAAAAAAAAACACAGGAGTAAAGTTAATATTAAAATGACCCGCAGTATGTTAGAGGCTGTCATAAAAAGTGGTAGCCTCAAACAATGGGAAAATCCCATAGGAAAATATTTGCGGTAGAATATTTATGGTAGTAACCACTGCCACCAGCCAGAAACTTTGGAGAGAGAGACTGGACACTACCCTCTCAAAAATGAACACCAGGGAATAACGATTAACCCTTCCCAGTACCTCCATAGTAAGATGGGTTTTACTGGTTTTGTTCATAACTATTGACTAGCAAAGTCAATGGTAACTTTGCATGCCCTGGTAGACAGTAGTCAGTCCCAGGGTATGGAGTCTATGTTTGGAGGTCACTATGACGCCCCTGTGTTACTGCACTGAGGGTAGTGGGAAAATCTCCATAGCTGTCATACCCCCTGTCCCACGCACCCCTGACAATCATACCTCTCCTGCCCGAGTCCTTGGAATCCCAGTTGCTCGCCCCTCTCCCCCCATTCCATCGCTTTCCCCTTCCACAATCCGGGACTCACATGTGCTCTCCGCTGCCCCGCCTGCACAATCACGCTTCATGGGCAACAGAACACTTTCCAAGTTGCGCCCTTTCTTACACTGGCAACTTCCTTGGCGTCTGGCAGCCCGGAGAATCGGCGTTGGACTTCCGCATCGCGTGACAGCCGCTGCTCGCTCACGTGACCGGGTAGGCCAGACACGTGATGCGACAACGCGTCACGTGACACAGGGTAATGCCAGTAGCGCGAGTATTTAAACGCGGATTTCCGTATACCCGCTGCTTCACAGCTGTTACTCGTAACCTGTTTGGCGTCACGTGATTCTTCTTGTTGGACTTTGGATAGCTTGGTTTTTCCACTCGGCTTTGTTACACGGACTATCCTTGGAATTCCGTTTTGGCATCAACTTACCCTGGATGTTCACCGACCACGGATTGTTTATCGGACTTCCACACGGAACTTCCCTTTGCATCTGGTAAGCTGGACCTCATGTTTTGGAACCTCATAGCTTGGTTCCGTTCTTGACATCAGGTGGACACTACACTATACCACTCCTGGATGCTCCAACCTGAGTGGTGCTGCATAAGTGAGTCCCGGAACCCTTATCTCCTAGGTTTACAGCCCTTCTTCAGTGATCCCTGGTAAGCTCTTGTCACGTTGTTTGATATTGTTGCTTACTTGATTGCTTGGTACTTAACCATTGTTTTCTTGCAGCGGATCGGGTTCTCCAGAGGTTCGTAGTTCCGGAGTAACATCTCCACCTGTGGCCTCAAGGGCTGCACAGGGAGTGATTTTGGTCCTTGCTGTGTGGCACTTGGGGACGGAGGTCTCTTCTGCCTACTCGACACTCAAGATCACAACAGACTGTGAAGCCATGTTGTCGTGTAGGCAATGGAGGGAAACGCGGAGGATCCCGTCTCCGCTATGGTCCAAGCCATCACAGTATTGCGGGCAGACATGGTTGCTGCCAACGCTGCCATCCATCAACGCCTTGACAACCTACAGAGCACTAGACATCCCTTACCACCCGATGCAGAGTTCGGGGATACGTCCTCCGTCCCTCCACCCACTCTGCCTCCGGCTCCATCGCCCCAAAACCCTGTTCCCTTGGTACTGCCTTCCCGGTTCCCATTAGCAGCCCCTGAAAGATATCACGGGATCCCAAGAAATTCAGGACCTTTGTGAACCAATGTAAAATACATTTTTTATGCAGACCTTCTGCATTCCCTGATTCTATAACAAAGGCGGCCTTTACACTATCCCACCTAGCAGGCACGGTCGCCGCGTGGGCCAATCCCTTTCTGGAGAGCGACAGTCCCGCTCTCTATGATTTTGACCTCCTTGTCACTGAGATGTCTCGGGTTTTTGACACCAGGCATAAAGCTCAATCCCGGGATCTGGAGCTCTTAGATCTGAATCAGGGTAGGGGATCCCTTATTGAGTACATAACTCGCTTTAACCAACTTGCAGCCGAGACATCCTGGTCTGAAAGCAAACAAGCAGTGGTTTTTTATAGAGGACTCAGTAGCCCTATGAAAGATGCCTTGTCCGTTGTCCCCTCATTACCCACAGCATTTCAGGACCTGGTCGATTTAGCTCTCCAGGTAGACGCTCGAAGGTCCGAAAGAAGAGCAGAAGCTGGTTTCACTCACGCAACCTCTTCATCTACACCGCATCCACCCTCGGATACCTCCCAGGAACCCATGCAAATCGGGGGAATACGGAGCCCGATCACTCCCCTCGAAAGGGAATGTCGGCGGGTGGATAATGATTACTATTATTGTGGGTTGGTTTGCCATTTTGTTAAGGAATGCCCACGGCGTCCAAAACCCAAAACACAGGTTTTTCTGACAGCTCAGTCATAGAAACGGGGACGGGATCGAGCTGCTCCTACCATACCCCGAATCTGATCCCTGTGTTTGGACGCAGCGGGCCTATCCATGTTCAGGCCACTCTACAGCCTACATCAGCAGTCACGCATTCAGTCACTATCATAACTGATTCATGGGCAACGGGCAACTACATTGACATTTCATTGGCCCAGTCATTAAACCTTCCCCTCCTGACCAAGACTAAACCCGAACCTGTACAAGCAGGGGACGGTACCTCCCTGGTATCCGGCCCGATCAAACAACAGACGGCCCCCATGTTATTGACGATACAGTCCGTACATAAGGAAACAATAAGTTTTGACCTTATTGCCATGCCCCAATTTGGACTCATCCTGGGTATTCCTTGGCTCCAGGAGCACAATCCGCTCATCGACTGGTGATCAAGTCGAGTCCACTTTGAGTCAGAGACCTGTCAAGACTTCTGCCTACCCACAGATACGAATCATGATAATCTCGCTCATTCCATCGCCCATCTCAGTATGGCAGATCCACCCTCAGAACACGTTGTGGGGTTAGTTAACACGGGCATTCCCCCAGAGTACCATGAATTCGCACCTGTGTTCGATCGCGGATCTTCCGAGGTCCTCCCACCACACCGCCCCTATGATTGCCGCATCGATCTACTCCCAGACACCACGATACCCACAGGGAGGATTTATTCCCTCTCTCCCTCAGAGGAAGTAGCCTTGAAAGAGTATATTGATAAGGCCCTGCGTTTGGGACACATCCGACCATCCAACTCACCTGCAGCCAGCCCAATATTCTTCGTTCCCAAAAAGGAAGGCGATCTATGCCCATGTGTAGACTACCGGCTACTCAACGCAATCACACAGAATAACAGGTAGCCCATCCCACTTATTACGCCATTGCTCGATCACCTAGCACATGCAACGGTGTTCACCAAACTGGATCTACGTGGGGCCTACAACCTGATCCGCGTTCGTTCCGGGGATGAATGGAAAACCGCCTTTTGCACCCGGTACAGTTTGTATGAATATACGGTCATGCCGTTCGGCTTGTGCAATGCCCCGGCCACGTTTCAAAGATTCATGAATGACATCCTAAGTGATATCCTGGACGTGTTTGGTGTGGTATATCTTGATGACATCCTCATCTTCTCCCAAAGTCTGGATGAACACGTCCGCCATGTTCGTGAAGTGTTGTACGTTTACAAAGAAACTCCCTGTACGCCAAACCCGAGAAATGTCAATTCCACTCGGTTTCTGCATCACCCCTGCCAGTTTATCTATGAATCATTCCAAGGTGAGAGCAGTTCTGGACTGGCCCCTGCCCACCACTATAAAGGCACTGCAGTCCTTCCTGGTGTTCTCAAATTTCTATAGGCGTTTAATTTCCGGCTTCTCTTCAATTGTATCCCCCCTCACAGCTCTAACCAGCCCGCGTACTCCCTTTCTATGGACAGACAGTCATCAAACTGCCTTTGATACTCTGAAAACTGCCTTCACTACAGCCCCGGTCCTTCAACATCCTGACCCGAACCTTCCTTTCATTGTCGAGGCGGACGCCTCGTCTTTCGCCCTGGGAGCGGTTCTCCCCCAAACCTGTCGAGCTACGGGTAAGCTGCTCCCGATTGCCTTTCATTCCCACAAGTTCACCAGTCCCGAGATGAATTACACTGTAACCGAGAAGGAGCTTCTAGCGATCATGGGCGCCTTCCGTGTGTGGCGACACCATCTTCTGGGCGCCAAGCATCAGGTCACAGTGTTCACAGATCATCAGAACCTACAGGAACTGGCTTCCCTTAAGTGTCTCAATAGTAGGCAGGTGAGATGGCACTTATTTTTTTCCGCCTTTGATTTCCGAATTTGCCACTGCTCGGGTGCTGCTCATGGAAAGGCTGATGCCCTGTCTCGCTCCCCGGGGGTGTTTCTCTACCCGTATTTCCCAAATCCTGGATGACACCAAAGTGGTCTGCCTCTGCACCCCATCGCCGCCCTTGTTGGATGCTCTACGACGTTGGGTGTCCCTACATCCTGACCAGTTGTCAGAATGGGATCTGGTGATTCGTGATGGTCTTCCTTTTGTCATGAACCGCCTGTTCCTACCCACTGCCGACACTCGGAACATGGCTCTAGAGTGGTCTCATGACGCTCCTGTGAACGGCCACCCAGGTCAACGTCGTACCTTAACCCTGTTGAGACGCTGGTGTTGGTGGCCGGGCATGAGGAGGGATGTGGATTGTTACGTCAACACCTGCGCTATATGTGCTCCATGCAAGCCTCGTAGGGGACGTCCGGTGGGTCTATTACTTCCGTTACCAGTGCCTCCTAAACCTTGGCATACACTAACCATGGATTTCGTCACAGATCTTCCCCGGGTGCAGGGGTTTGATACTATCTGGGTGGTTGTAGATTCATTTTCCAAGGTGGCACGCTTCATCCCCTGTAAAGGTATCCCTTCCGCCCCTACCTTGGTCAGGCTGTTCTTTGACTCTGTTTGTTGTCTGTTTGGCTTGCCCTCTGTTCTTATTTCTGACAGGGGTTCTCAGTTCACCTCATGCTTCAGGCGGGCCCTGACCAAGTTACTGGGTATTGACAATAGGTACTCCTCAGCCTACCACCCAGAGACGGATGGCCAGACCGAAAGGGTCAATCAGACAATGGAGCAATACTTGCGTTGCCTAATTCTTCAACAACAAACCACCTGGTTTCTTGCTCACGCTGAATTCGCATACAACAATGCGTCCATGCCTCCACTGGGTTCTCCCCTTTTTATGTTACGTACGGCCAACACCCCCGTGTCCTGCCCATTCCAGACCTCGCGGCATCCGTCAATCCGGCGGCTAGCGCCTGTCTTAGGGATATGTCCTCGATTCATGCCCAAACCGCAGCACACCTTCGTGAGGCCCAGGCCGCCATGAAATCCCAGGCCGATAGGAAGCGTGTGATGGCCCCTACTATTTCGGTGGGTTCCCGGGTCTGGCTCTCTACTCGTCATTTGCGGTTGGAGGGTTGCAAGAAGCTGTTGCCCAGGTTTATTGGTCCTTATGTGGTGTCCCGGGTGGTTAACCCTGTTACTTACCGCCTAGCGCTCACAGGTTCTTGGTGGATCCATCCCGTGTTCCATGTCTCCCTGCTTAAGCCCTGCCCTGATCCCTCTCGTCTTTGCGTCCCTGCTGCCCTGGTGTGTTTGGCTACCCCCGATGTCTATGAGATCTCTGGCATTCTAGATTCCCGGTACTGCAGGGGGCGCTTGCAGCATCTGGTGGATTGGGCGGGGTATGGTCCGGAGGAGAGGTGCTGGGTTCCTGCTGTTGATGTACAGGCCCCCTGGTTGGTGGTTCGCTTTCACAGGGAACATCCCTCTTGCCCACTGGGTCGTGGGCCTTTGGGGAGGGGCTCTGTCATACCCCCGTCCCACGCACCCCTGACAATCATACCTCTCCTGCCCGAGACCTTGGAATCCCAGTTGCTCGCCCCTCTACCCCCATTCCATCGCTTTCCCCTTCCACAGTCCGAGACTCACATGTGCTCTCCGCTGCCCCGCCTGCACAAGCACGCTTCATGGGCAACAGAACACTTTCCAAGTTGCGCCCTTTCTTACACTAGCAACTTCCTTGGCATCTGGCAGCCCGGAGAATCAGCGGTGGACTTCTGCGTCGCGTGACATCCGCTGCTCGTTCACGTGACCCGGTAAGCCGGACACGTGACGCGACGACGTGTCATGTGACATAGGGTAACGCCAGTAGCGCGAGTATTTAAACGCGGATTTTCGTATACTCGCTGGTTCACAGCTGTTACTCGTAACCTGTTTGGCGTCACGTGATTCCTCTTGTTGGACTTTGGATAGCTTGGTTTTTCGACTCGGCTTTGTTACACGGACTATCCTTGGAATTCCATTTTGGCATCAACTTACCCTGGATGTTCACCGACCACGGATTGTTTATCGGACTTCCACACGGAACTTCCCTTTGCATCTGGTAACCTGGACTTCATGTTTTGGAACCTCATAGCTTGATTACGTTCTTGACATCAGGTGGACACTACACTATACCACTCCTGGATGCTCCAACCTGAGTGGTGCTGCATAAGTGAGTCCCGGAACCCTTATCTCCTAGGTTTACAGCCCTTCTTTAGTCATCCCTGGTAAGCTCTTGTCACGTTGTTTGGTATTGCTGCTTACTTGATTGCTTGGTACTTAACCATTGTTTTCTTTCAGCGGATCGGGTTCTCCAGAGGTTCGTAGTTCCGGAGTAACATCTCCACCTGTGGCCTCAAGGGCTGCACAGGGAGTGATTTTGGTCCTCGCTGTGTGGCACTTGGGGACGGAGGTCTCTCCTGCCTACATGACACTCAAGATCACAACAATAGCCCATAAGCATGAAAATAGCCTGATACACACATCAAAACTATGTCTAAGAGTGGGATAAAGAGTCTCACTCTTAGCAGGAGTAAAAAATAAACCCTAGAAATCCAGCAAAGCTGCTGGGGGACTCTATAGGTAAGGGAAATTAGCCTTTTAAGAGAATTCTCCCCAATACTCCATCGGACATAGGAATGGCATCCAAACTCCCCAAGTCAAAGGGGAAGCAGCCCACCATAGAGGAATACACCAGAACACCACAGTCCACAGAGGGAGCCAGACATAAGGAGAGAAATCCACAGACAGACACAGAACCAGCAAGCAGCGAAAAATACATTTTGGAGGCGATAGCAGACCTAAAGGCCACATGGGAGACCAAATTAGAAGCAGCCATGGCAGACCTCAAGACGTCACTTGAATTCAAGATTGACGCAGTGCAGGTGGATGTCACCCTCCTGCAACAGGACGTAAGAGCAATGGCAGAACGCACAAGCGTGCTGGAGAAAGAGGTTCAATCAAACACCGCCACCTGCAAGGCGAACACCACCAAGGTCCACACATTGCGCCAACAAGTAAGCAACTTGGGAAAACAGGGCAGAGGAGGCGGAAGGACGTGCCTGGAGAAACAATATACGCAAGAAACAACAGGGTAAATTAAGGCTCAAAGAGCCAGAGTGGCAACTGCCTTCCCAAACCGTAGGGAATTACTGGTACACAGGGAACGGTTTGCTGGGAAAAGGTTCATCAACTTGCCGGTAAGGGCAAGACCAAAACAACTGATGATATTTATAATGACCGTGGTCCTGTTCTCTTAGACACTGGGTAAAAAGCTAGTCTGATACGGGGTGGAGGTGAGGGCAACCAGCACAAATCTATAAGAGTGCGAGAGGGGAATTCAATCTCGTATTCTTAAATCTAGGCAGCTGGCAATCAAAACTGCAAAGATTGAGGCATTGGAATAGTCATGTAACTTTATTTTAACACTAATGACTAGAGAGTTCCTTGCAAAAAGGTGGTTGTCCAAAGGGTGATTGCCATAATACCGAATGATCACTGAAAAATGCACTGTCCCACTTATTGTGGGATGGGAAAACCAATACTTTTTGGGTTTTCTCTCAATTTCATGCAGTAACCCCTATTGGTCTTGGGGGTATCATAAAATGTTGTGGTGGAGCCACAACAGGTAAGGTCGACCGGTTTCGATGGTTCATGACTGATTACCGACCATCTTCTTCAGGACAAGATCAATCTTCATGTGCTACTGAATAGTGTCTGCCCTCTTAATAGGGCAGCGATGACAGGCTGCAAGTAGATCCTGGAGGGGATAGCTGAGCTATCCAGGAGGTCAGCTAAGAGCCGGAAATGAGCTCTCTTTAATGGCGTACCTGAAGTAAATCAGGGCGAGCACTGGAAAGCTGCAGCCTGCTCGGTCCCAAGGCTGTAGGTGTATTGAGCCTCAATATACGCATCATTGGGCTTCCGGGCATTGACACGCGGACTGGCGCCGGGTGCACCGCCAAGGCCTATCATTGCCAAAATACTAAATTACAGAGACAGGGAAAGAATCCTAGAGTATTTCCACAAAGGGGGCGCAATAAGAAGAGCGTCCGCAGCCATAACAGCATACCCGGACTACACACACCAGGTACAAAGATGCCAATTAAACTTTGGAGCGGTCAAGAGGTGACTGCGGGAGGCGAATCTTAAATATATGCTGATGTACCCTGCGAAGCTGAACATTTTTCATAAAAATAAGGCCCTGTTCTTCGAGACCCCAGAAGAAGCTATGGATTGGTTGGACGCACAGAACGGCCCACAGGAGACAAGCGGACAACGAGGGGGAAAAGACGACCAGTGAAGCAGCGGTCTCCAACTTTGAGGTGCTGTGTATATATAATAACACTGGGACTTGAATATAGATTCATGGAGGTCAGTTAGAAGGCAGTTAATACACAAGGCGGGCGAACAATACAGCATATTTGATGCGTGAGACACAGAGGTCCCAACTCGCACCCCAGTAGATAGATTAGCTAGGTTGCCAGTAGTGCAGCAACCACCTGCGGTGTTCCTACCACTGAGTAACTCGGGGCAGGACTGGTTGCAGGAAGGCCTGAGATCCAGGGATGGAGCTGGGCTACAGTTGGGGAATGGGAGGGCAGGGGGAGGGGGGAATGTTGGGGAGTTTGCAGAGGAGTTAACAAGAGAGCGAGTGGGGGGGGAGGAGGGTGGGTGCGGAGTTGGGGGGTTTGTAGTGACAGTAGAGAGGGAACAAGCTTGTACCATCGAGAGGGGAGGACGAGAAGGGAGGGGGAAGGGATGGGATTTAAAAGATAATGGGTGACTTTAGAATATTAACTTGGAATGTTATAGGTCTCAACAGCTACCTGAAGAAGAATAAGGTAAAGATGTACCTGAGAAGGCAAAAAGTGGACATAGCCTTATTGCAAGAAACCCACTTAACTAAAGAGAAACAAGAGGTGGTGAATAAAAAGTGGAGAGGGACCACCATGGGAGCTACGTACTCGGCATACGCCAGGGGAGTACATTTGGATGGCACCACATGTGCCCTTCCAGATGCTGCAGGCTAGGGTGGAGCCGGATGGGAGAATGGTAGCGATTCGGGGGTTGCTGGAGAATAGAGAACTGTGCATCATAAATGCATACGCCCCAAACCAAGATACAATGGCCTATTTCAAGACACTTTATAGCAAGATCAGTTCTTACATGGGAGGCGCGGTAATATGGAGGGGGGACTTCAATTGCACGCTGAACCCTAAAATGGATAGATCAGACATGAAACCGGATAAGCCCACCCTAGCTCTGAAAACGCTACAAGCCCTGGTAAGGGACTTTGGGCTAAAAGACATATGGAGGCAGCAACACCCGGGAGATAGGAGCTACTCACACTATGCCGCCCCACATAACCTGTACACGAGACTGATTACATGTTTGCCACCCGGAACTTGCTGGGGAAATTTTGGGCTCTGAATATAAGGCAACATCAGCCCCCCAGAGCCACGATCCCAACATGGAGGCTTAGAGCGGAGACATTGAAAGACACAGCATTTCGGGAGGACCGGAGGGAGGAGATACTTGGGTATTTCGAAGATAACACTGGAAGTGTGGAGTCAGATGGCACTCCGTGGGAGGCCTTTAAGGTGGTAGTAAGGGGGGCGGCCATATCCAAATCCAGAGGGCTCCAAGGGGGTATAGAGCGAGAGTTAGGGGAGACTGAACAGAAACTGGAAGCAATCATGAAAAGAGAGGGCACCTCACAGGAGGACGCCGAACGAGTGAGCCGATTTCAGCAGGCATATGCTGGGCTCTTATCTAATCTGAATTATAAAAAATATATCGAGAGACAACTCGCAGGGGGAGACAAACCAGGGAGGCACTAGAAGACATAAGCCTAACTTAGTTGAGTGAGGAAGACAGGGAGAACCTGGATGTCCCAATCACAATAGTGGAATTAGAGGCAGTGGTAACACACCTGCCCACTAGCAAAGCCCCTGGGACAGACGGGCTTCCTAGCGAGTTTCATAAAACGTATAGACAGGAGGTGCTCCCCCCATTACTAGCAATGTTAAACGAGGCCTTTGAGAAAGGGAGGCTGCAGGAATCCCTGAGAGAGGCGGTAATTATCCTACTCCTCAAACCAGACAAGCCAAACACAGACTGTGGGTCGAACAGACCACTATCCATGTTAAACCAGGACAGCATAATCCTCACGTCTGTGCTGGCGAACAGACTTAAGCGGGTAATAAATAAACTCATTCACCCTGATCAAACCGGATACGTCCCAACTAGACGCATATCAGATAACCACAGGAGACTCCACCATATTATCCAACAGTCAGAGGGCGACCCTGACGAGCAGTAGTCTCGCTAGACGCAGTGAAAGCCTTCGACTCAGTAAGATGGCCGTGGATGATGGCGGCCTTGAAAGAATAAGGGTTGGGTCCAGGGTATCTGCGGTAGGTGAAAATGGTGTACAGCTCCCCAATAGCTAGGGTAAAAACGGGTGCGATAATCTCAGATAAATGGCAATTTAGCAGAGGTACGAGACAGGGCTGCCCGTGGTCCCCGATGCTGTATATCCTAGCCTTAGAACCACTAGTGATCTGCCTGAGACAGTAATACGAAGAAATAGGGGTCCGCACTAGGGGGGGGACCGCTCCTGATATCATTGTATGCGGACGATATGCTGTTATACCTGGAGCGCTACGCGACCCTTTCGTGCATAGCGATGAACCCTAAAAAATCATGCATGTTCCCCCTGGGGAGGTACAGAGGAGTCCCACAAGAGAACTTACCTATCTTGCAGATAGCCTGGCAGGCCAAACATTCAGATACCTGGGGATCAACATATATCATACGGCCGAAGATGAGCACAAATATAACACGGAAAGAGCGGTAGAAGGTATCAAAAACAGCATGGGGTTCTGGGCGAAGCTCCCCCTAGCAATGATGGGGAGGGCCGCCTTGCTCAAGATGGTGGTCCTGCCCAGGTTACTACACTTTTTCACAAATATCCCACTCAGTTTGCCTAAGTGTTTCTTTAGCAAACTCCAGAGCCTATGTAGAGGTTTCCTATGGCACAACTCCAGAAACAGAGTGGTCCTGTGGAAATTACAGAACACACACGACAGAGGGGGCATATACCTGCCGAATTTCGAGATTTACCACCTGGCAGGGCAGCTACAATACGTTGCTAGGTGGCTGTCGGAAGAGGAAACGGCAGAATCCAGACTGCTGAGGGGGGAATGTGACCCTTACTTTCTTAGAGAACTGATATGGCTACCCAAAACAGAGCTATGGGAACAACTGAGATTGCTGGAACTGCGCTGGAATACATGGCGCAAAGCATGCCGTGCTATGGGAAACCCCACCACATGCTCCCCGCAGGCGCCACTGGTGGCGCTATGCAGGGCGGATGAGCAACTGAGGAAAGGGATCCGCAAGCACTGGGAGCCGGTGGGCCTAGCGACCTTGGGAGATATATGGCAAGAGGGGAAGGCACTGGACTTCCAGACGCTAACGGAAGACACTGGAATACACACGGGGCAATACATCACATATAATAGAATAATCAAACGTGTAAAGGAAAAGTGGTCCGAAATAACACTAGCAGAAGAACCTGACACTGCCATAGAAACGATGTACGATATTTCGGAGGGAGGGCATAAAATATCCCGGATTTACGAACTGGTGATGTCCAAAGTGGGAAGGAGCTGCATCAATTGAGACGGGTTTGGGAGGAGGAAGCAGGAGAGCCTATGCAAGACAGGCAATGGGAAAGTGCCCAGAGATCATAAAAAGGTGTCTAGGAATGCGAGGCTGCAGCAGATTCAGTTATATGTCACCCATAGGGCGTACATGACTCCCTGTAAGATCGCCAAATTTGGGAGCACAGAAGCACAAAAATGTCCCAAGTGCGGGGTGGTGGACGCCGGGATGATCCACATGTTCTGGGCGTGCCCGGAGGTGGGCAGATCCTGGGGGGAAATCATGCTGCGATTGTCTGATAAGGGAATCATGCTAGATGTGGAATCGATGTGGGCATGCATGATGGGGGGGATTCAGCAGACCTCGCAACCTGAGACATGTATGCAAACTCAAGGACCTGGCCTTTATTCTGGCCAAAAGGAGGTTAGCCATGAGCTGGAAAGCAGCCCATAGACCCAGACCAGAGGAGGTATGGTGGAACAATCTCCTGAAATAGGCAGACGCAGAGACAGCAGCATGGCATGAGGGAGCCAACAGAGGGGAGGAGACTGAAGTGGGACCTCTGACAGCATGGAGACAAATAGTAGCCACATTTTCGGGACCCTCCCAGGCCGATACCAGTGAATGTGATATGTCGGAAAACGGGGAAGGGGACAAACCCCATGAGAAGGGATGTCTGAAGGATATAGATGGAAGCTCGAGTTAAAGGGGGGTCATGGCGGAAGACAATAATAAAGAACACGCAAATGTATGCTAAAATGTTGGTGCTGGATAATGTCAGGTGTGACTGTTTTGGTTTGTTTCGTTTGTTGAAAAAACCAATAAAAATATTTTTTTTAAAAAGGTAGTATTTGCATAAGCAGTGGTAAAAGTGCTGTCTGGGAGTTTGAAACAGGAACCATCACAAAATATTTCCCCATCAGGGGATGGCAAGGGTGTGTCACTCAAGTCAATTCTTCCTTTGGTGTCTTGTTCAGTGACATAAAGACAATCATGGGTCATGGCATTAGTACTGTCCTCGTTTATAGGAGCTAAAGGTTCAGCAGGATTCAAAGAACAGCATCTCTTGATTTTGATGTGGGGTGCAAATAATATTAGCTTGTATCTCGTGAGCTGGGCAGATGTGAGATGCTGAGTCTGCGTTCTATCCAGTAGAACATCTACCTTCACTCTGTGTAACTGAGGCGGCGGCAGCAGCCACAGCCCTGAGACATTTCGGCAAAGCGCATGCAACAGGGTCTAACGTGGAGGAAAAATAGTTGAATGGCCTGTTCCTTCCTCCATGTTACTGTGTCGTAACGGCCAAAGCACATCCATCGCTCTCATGCACAAACAACACAAACTCCTTTCGATAACTTAGTGTGCCCAATACCGGTGCAGAACGTAGTTTTGAGCAGATCAAAAGCGTTTTGACAATCCGTATCCCAAGGTAGAAGTAACGGTACGTGTTTCCTTGTGAATGTCAACAAAGGCTTAATCAAAAGGGCAACATTTGGAGTACATTGCCTGCATTAGGAAGCCACCCCGATGAAAGCCCTAACCTCCTTCTGTGTATTTGATATCGCCATATCAGAGATGGTTTGTATTCTTTCAGGTGCAAGGCTCCTTTGACAGGAGATAGCCTAAATAGGCGACCTCCTGTTGACAATACTGAAATTTCTTCAAAGAGGCTTTATGACCATTATCGGCTAGATGCTTTAGTAACAAAATAGTACCCTCCTTGCAAGCGCTTTCTGAATCTGCAGCAATAAGTGAGTCATCAATGTATTGTACCAGTGTGCAAGTGGAAGGAAATTCCAGCATGTCTAGTTGTTCCTTGAGGGCCCTGCTGCAAATGCTAGGATTCTCAGTGTATCCTTGCGGTATTCGTGTGAATGTAAAGGAGCGTCCTCCAAGGGCAAATGCAAACAAGTACCTGCTATCCGGGTAAGGGGGGATGCAAAAAAAATAATTTTTCAAGTCTAGGACAGAGAAATGCATTGCCGTTGCAGGAATCATAGTCAGAATGGTGGTGATCCCGGGAACAATTGGAAACTGTGATGCAACTACCTTGTTAGGGTAAAATATTGTCACCTTTCTTGTAAATAGGCAAAACAGGGCTATTACATGTGCTCCCAGAGATTTCTTCTATCACACCTTGATGTAATAAATCAGAGACAATACTTTTAAGTGCTTGCTCATCATCAACTGAAACTTTATACTGTGGAATGCAAAGTAACGTAACACCGGATTTCAAAACAATGCGCACAGGTTCAACATCTAATATTCCCACATCATTATCATTTACCACCCATAGATGTGTAGCTACCTGGTGCAATTCACTGGGTAAAGGCAAAGCCACAAATTGTGAAGTGGAATTCAGCTTGGGAGAAATGGTCAAGTACACTCCATCTGGAGAGCAGTAAATCACTGTATGCATTTTTTTTAAAATATATTCAATCCGAGCATATTTTCAACGCAGTTGGTTGTCAATAAGAATGGACATAAGTCAGTGAAAGGTCCTAAAGAAATCGGCACCGGTTTAGAGACTAGGCTTACTACTGGGTTTCCAGAGGACCCTACTGATACGTTTGTTGCCCTGACAGGGGAATATCTTTCTGAGCTCCTGTGCCCATTAGAAAAGTGTGCGCCCTATCCTCAACTTTCATTTCTACGTAGGGTCCTTTCTGATCTACAGGGATAAGAGTAGGTTCCAGACCCTGCTTCCGGCTGTCCTAGCGAAACAAAATGTCCTTTCACACAAGAGGTGGTTTGTTTAGATACAATCCCAGAGTTGACCATATATGATTTCTTTACAGGAGTTTCCTGATGAAAGGGGTGTTTAAGATAGCTGTCTGGGTAATATTGTTATGGATCAGCACATCATGGCTAGCCGCGTTCAGAGACCTTACCTTGTCTGGTACTTCTGGCAACGCAAAGCTTCTATAATGCTGCCGGTGGTGGGCAAAAGAAAAACGAGCACAAAAATGTTTAATTAACACCACCTCTTCTCTCTGTCAACCACCATTCACTGCCTCTTGGTTTTTCTATTATCTTTCTGTACCTGTTGGTTTATTGTGAACGGTTTGTCACTAAAGGTGTCTCTCTCAAGTAATTTCTCTTTCACCTTTTCTTGGTCTTGTTTTCACCATTCCACTATATTACTTTCAGGCACAACCATACCTTCAGAATTTTGCTTTCAAATGGATTGTGTCCTCCCACGTATTCCTCATCTTATGATGTCTCCATATTCAGCTTTAGCTACTTTGGAATCATTTTTCCAGTAGGGTGCACTGTGCGTCGATGCCTGTCAACTCGATGTCCATCGAGGGCCTCTGTCTCGATGTCGATGTCATCGATGGTACATACCGTGCGTAGCAACCGTTGGCTTCAGTTCCGTTTCTCTGCGAAAGCTACCGCTTCAGATTATCGGTGTGCTTTGGTTCCTTGACAAAGACATTTTTCATTTTAGTGAAATGCCATCGTCACTGGCATTATCTACTCCGAGATGGGGGTTCAAGAAGTGCCATGACTGTGGGGTGAAAATGTCCCTCACTGACCGCCTTCGGGTGTATCTATGGTTCCTGGGATCCTCTCATTCAACTTCGAGTGTTGGACTTGCCTATCGATGACAGTAAAAGCCCTGAAAGAGCATAAAGGCAAGCTGGCTGCAGGTAGGTCTCATAAATCCCCATTGAAAAGGCTATCCTCCAACGAGTCGAGAGATGACTCTCCTCGTCGGAAGAAAGCTAAAAGATCCCGATCACGCCATGGCTCACACCACTCGTCATCTTCCTCACAGCGCTTGAAGAAAAGGCACTAGAGGTTATGATATGATATGGTATTTGTAACGCGCCTATACACAGGTGTTTCAAGGCGCAACGAGGCAGGGAGGGGAGGAACAAGGGGAGACAAAACAAACAATCCTACTAGGCCAGGTGTCATTCAGATCGCGCAAGTGCAGGGGTGGGGGAGGGGGGAAAAGTGCAAGGGGAAGGGGAGGGGGGGGGAAGTGCAGTAAAGGTAAGTGGCGTAAGTAATAAATAAAAAAGGGCCAGCTAGTGGCAAGTGCAAGGTAAGTGCAGAACAAGTGCTGGGGTAGGGGGGGGCTGTAGGGATACAGAGACAATCCCGTAGTGCAGAGGGGTTCCAGGGGATCAGTGACTGGGACCAGGACCGAAGGCAGTTTAGAGTGGTCCAGTTGCAGGATCAGTGCAGTTTAGTGAAGAATTAATTAGCTGTTCAGCAGGGGAGAGGGAGAGAGAAAGCAGAAGCAAAGAGGAAGGTTTTGAGGTGCTTCCGGAACCGGAGGTGGTTCTCCTCAAGTTTCAGGGAGGCAGGAAGGCTGTTCCAGAGGGAGGCCCCTGCCGCGGAGAGAGATCTACCCCCAGCTCGTTGCTTCGAGAAGCGGCTGACCATGAGGGAGTTGGAGGCGGTTGAGCGAAGGGCTCGGGGAGGAAGATTTTTGGGAAGAGAGAGTTGAAGGTATTTAGGACCCAGGCCCCAGAAGGCCTTGTGGACAATGCAGAGGGTTTTGAACTTTATCCTCGCAGCCACTGGGAGCCAGTGTAGAGATTTCAGTCCTGGAGAGATACGGTCCCTGGGCTTGAGGCCAAGGACAAGTCTCGCAGTTCTGTTCTGGATGAGTTGCAGAGGGCGGAGAGTGGAGGCAGGCAGATTAAGATAGAGGCTGTTACAGTAATCCAGCTTCGAGAGAACCAGGGCTCGGGAGACAGTGAGCTTCTGGGGGAAGGAGAGGAAGGGAAGAATACCTCTGAGGAGGTGCAGCTGGTAGTGTGACCTCTTGGCGACGTCAGAAATATGAGGAGAGAAGGAGAGTGTGGAGTCGAAGATGACCCCAAGGTTTTATGCCTTGCAGGTAGGAGCAGGGAGGGGGCCAAGGGAGGCAGGCCAGAGAGCTGCAGGGAAGGAGGGAGTGGGAGTACCGATGAGTAGAATCTCAGTCTTACTGGCATTAATGCAGAGGTCATTGGCGGCACACCATTCTTGGATAGCAGACAGACAGTCAGAGATGAGGGAAGGAGAGGGGGAGGCTGAGGGTAGCCTGAAAATGAGCTGGGTATCGTCCGCATAGCACTGGAAATTAGGGCAGAGAGCGGCGATGCGGTGGGCAAGGAGAGCCAGATACTGGTTGAACAGCCAGGGAGAGAGATTAGATCCCTGGGGGACACCACAGGTGGAGAAAAAGATGTCGGAGAGGAAGGACCCCAGTTGGACCTGGGAGGGTCGATTTGAAAGGAAAGAGGTCAGCCACGCCAGAGCCTGACCAGTGATACCCAGGTTTTCCCGGAGACGGTTGAGCAGGATGGCATGGTTGACAGTGTCAAAGGCAGAGGAGAGATCGAGCAGAATGAGAACACACGGAGTGTTGGAATCGAGGTTCAGGAGCAGCTTGCCATCTTGGCCATCAAGTTCCTCCCCGGAACGGGTCTTGTGCACAACAAAATCGATCTTACCAGCCGAGTCAGAGAAGTTCAGACTAAAGATGCTCGAAGTAGTCGAGAAAGCGGCCTCCACTCCCTCGAAGAAAGATAAGAGCCATGCCAGTGTTGACAGGCACGACAAAAAGAAGGCCAGGGACAAAACCTGTGCACCCCTGGGCCCGGGTGTCCAGGAGAAAACTCCTTGAGAACCCTCAAAGGTTCCTTTTGAAGGAAAAGGCTTCATCGAAATCATCGATGCCAAAAGACTCCATGTCGAGTCATAAGAAACCTTCGACTCAATAACCGTGGAAGCCTTCAACGCCGATGTCAAAGGAGTCGAACACTTTGATGCCATTGTCTATACAAATCCCAAAATCCTCGAAGGATGTCGTGAAAATATAAACTCCACTGCCAAGGAAGGATTTTTTCAAATCCCTTTCCTAAATTTAGGAGGATATTGAGACATTCAGATGAATCTCATCCATTTGGATTGCAGTATGGGACACACAATGTTCCAGAGGCCTTAATTTCTGAGGAGTTTAGATGAAGGGACCTACATGACACCCTGCAATCTGCAAGTGGATTCGACACATGCCCAGAAATGGAGTTTAGTATGCCAGATCCCTCGGACAATGCCGATGAATCTTATAGACAACTGAGGTGTAGAGTGATATCTGAGATGGAGTAGGCCTGCACCAGTGTAGGCCCGCACCACTGTTTGAGCAGGATGATCTAACTGATATTTTAGACAAGGGACCCCAGGAGGACCCTCTTCTACCATTCTATGTGGCCCTGCGAAAGAGAGTTAATGCCAAGTGAGAGACCCCTGAGTTACTTCCAGCTGTGAACAAAGAACTAACCAGCAAACGTCAAGTAGTGACCCATACTATCTAACAAAACACCCAACTCCTGAAAGCTTGGTAGTTCAGGCTGCCACTTCTACCTCCAAACAGGCATACCCAACCACCCCCCACCCTGGACAGGGATGACAAGCGTTATGATGCTTGGGCTAGAAAGGTTTGCTCTGCTGGGAATTTGGCCCTTAAATCAGCAAATGCCACGTGTGCACTGGCCAATTTCACTTTCACATTATGGGATTGTATAGCGATGCCGGCTGAACATATCCCCTAAGGGGAAGAACAAGACTGCTTTTTAAACATTGCCATGGATGGGAAAGATGCGATGTGTGAATTCCTCCAAACTGGTCTCGACTCTGCGGACAGTACCAGCAGAGCAATGGCGGCTCGCACTGTAACGTGCAGATTTGCTTGGTTGTGAAAGTCTGATTTTGCAACAGATGTACAGTCGAGACTTCTTAACATGCCCTTTGACGACACTCATTTATTTGGCAGCAAGGCTGACGAGAGCCTGGAGAAGCTGTAGACCTCCAAAGCTGCAGCCAAATCCCTTGGCGCAGCAATCAGACAGCCACTTACTCGTCCCACTGGTACAGCCTGGAGGGACAGGTCCCTTTCGCTATTACTCGTCAGTTGGAAGAGGGAGAGGACTGTCGAATCAAAGAGGTCAGAAAAGATTCCCCCGTGGTGGACGGGGAAGAGGTTTAAGACTGCCCAGACAGGGGCTGCTTTAACCTCAGCCGCTGCATCAGCCGCTTCAAAACCTCTCTGAGGCCTTACTTCATAAGACCCTGGTGGGAGGCAGACTCTCACATCATCTGAAAGAATGGCAGTGTATTACTTCTGAAGCATAGGCACTGGAAACGATAGCCCAGGGTTACTGCCTTCCCTTTCTAAAAAGGCCTCAGGATCATCCACCAGGGAACAGCTCTTTCAGCATTCCAGATCCACTTCTTATGCAGGAAATCTTAACACTGCTAGAGAAAGGTGCTATAGAGCCAGTACCTGCAGCGGAGTGGAACAAGGGTTGGTGCTCCCCTTATTTCATAATCCCCAAGAAGGACGAGGATTGAGATCCATCTTGGACTTAAGAGACTTGAACAAGTTCCACAGGAAGGACAAGTTCATGATGGTCACACTTTCTCAGATCATTCAGGCCCTCCAGCTCCAGGACTGGATGGTATCATTGGACCTTCAGGGTGCTTACTTTCATGTGCCAATCTATCTCAAGCACAGAAAATACCTGAGGTTCGCTATTGGTGGTTCTCATTATCAATTTCGAGTTCTGCCTTTTGGGCTAACCTTCGCCCCAAGGGTTTTCACCAAGTTTATGGCGGTAGTGTCAGCGAGTCTCAGGAGACGGGGGGGGTTCAGGTCTACCCCCTACCTGGACGATTGGCTGATCAGGGCTCGCTCTCTCGAACAGGCCCTGCAACATCTCAGCACAACCTGCCACTCTCTCCACAGACTGGGCTTCTCCCTCAACTTCAAGAAGTCCCACATGATACCATCTCAAAGGCTCCAATTCATTGGTGCTGTCCTGGATGCATCCTTGGGAAAAGACTCCCCAGCCAAGGTGAGGGCGCAAGACATTCTGCAGATGGTCAATAAATTCTAAAATGCCCAGAGTCTTCCGGCCTTCGATTTTCTGATGTTGCCTGGCGTCCTGGCATCCTGCATTTTCCTGGTGCCAGAGGCTTGCCTGAGAATGAGATCCCTCCAGTGGGCTGTCGGGACTCAATGGTCACAGTTCTCAGGCAAAATGTCAGACCTCCTTCAGGTTTGAAGCAGAGTAGCACAAGTTATTTTGTGATGGACCTACCAAGAAAACATTTTGACAGGAGAACCTTTTTGGCAACCATGGTCGGTGATCATTGTATTGACTGACGCCTCACTCACGGGGTGGGGAGCCCACACTAACGGTCTGACAATCGGCGGCCGTTGGTCTCCACCGGAGTCCAAACTGCACATCAATCTTTTGGAGCTGAGGACTAACGCTGAAGGCCTTTCTGCCCTCTGTACTGGGAAAGAATGTCTCGATAATGATGGACAACACAGTGGCCATGCACTACCTCAGCAAGAGAGGAGGTGTAGGGTCACTACCACTGTGCGAGAAGCAATGCAGCTCTGGTACTGGGCAATTCAGGAAGGAATCTCTCTATCGGCAGTTCACCCAGCCGGAGAGGAGAACACGGCAGCGGATGCTCTGAGCAGGCAGAGCACAGTCTCCCACGAGTGGGAACTAGCTCAGGAAGTCCTTCAAGAGATCTTCACCCTTTGGGGAAACACTCAACTGGATATGTTTGCGCATAGTGTCATCCAGAAGTGCGAACTGTACTGCTCCAGGGAATTTACCCCAAGAGGAGCTCAAAGAGACGCGTTCGTAGTGGACTGGGAGTTTCCCTTCCTGTCCGTGTTTCCTCCAGTCCCTGTCATTCCCCAAGTCATCAGGAAGTTGAGAAAGTTCAGGAAACCCATGATCCTAATTGCTCCGGATTGGGCCAGGAGGACGTGGTACCCAGACCTTCTGGACATGTCCATCTGCCCTCCAATACATCTTCCACAAAAAGGAGACCCTCTCTCGCGAGAGGAGGATCGGGTTCTCCATCCAGAGGTCAAGACACTCAACCTTCACGCATGGTCTCTGAGAGGTTGAATATAAGGATTGGGACCTCCCGGACGACGTAATGGATATTTTTCTTGGTTTATTACCAACCTTTGTCATATTACATCAATACGTTTGAAAGGATCATGAATCTCACCATGTCCATCATTCTAAAAATCAGAACAATCAAAATGTCCATATTTACATGTCAGTTAGTCTCCTGAAGACCTCTTTTAAAAGTTGTATTAAACAGAAAATATGTTCACAAAGTAGGGGTCTTGGAATATCAATGTATCTGTGTCCTGCGCCCGAAATAGTGTCGTCTGCCTAGTGAAGGAACAGAGAATACTACCTACAATGTGCCAATATGCGCATGAACCTACCAACAAATTCATGGACATCTATGGAATGACAACTACTATTCAGGATAACATTAATTGTAAATAAAAATATGTTGTGTATGCAATCATGTGTACATGTCGCAAAATTTATATTGGAAGCACCATTTGTGAACTGAGGATTAGAATACGTGAACACCTTGCCTCAGTAGGTAGCCAAGACGGAACATTGCCACTTGCGGTCCACTGGCAAACACATCACCAAATGGAAGACAAACGTGACATTAAATTCATTGGATTAAGAAAAGAATGCCGGCAGACGTGGATGAAATAGAGAATTATGCCTGAGGCAACAGGAAGCACGAACCATTTGTAAATTTAGATCTACCACGGTGGGCCTGAACTCTGACAACGAGATGGGGGTCTTTTTGTAAAAGAACCTGCTAACCTATATATTTCTTGGACCAGAGCAAACTATGAAATGTGTTTTATTATGTCCATAATCTTTTACATAGCACAATATTGATGCATGTAAATAACCAGGTAAACCTTTTCGATTTACCACCATAGCAGGGTTTTTAAACACCACTAATTCCCTAACACCGACCCATGTTAGCCAATCTATATAAAGATATATGAAAGAAATAAAACTGCTGGTTTACAATACCCGCTGGTTTAACACTTTGGACCAGATCAGAAACAGTAAACATACTTCTCTGTATTTCCAGTTCGAGAGACTCATTTGCGTTATGTATATTATTTTGGATATTTCCTCTACTAATTCGGAAATGCCCAAAATAATAGGACACAACACTAAATTAAAGTATTTTTCCCATGAACCCATCAGATTAATTGAAATTTCAATTTATCCAGTCAGGACGGAATGCGTTTGCAATCAACACTGTACAGGAAACAAGTCTGTTTAGAGACCAACAATCTGCTTTTTCAAAGCCCAAAACATGGGGCCCATTGCGACTGGCGACCATGGACAGCGAAAAAGGACTATGGTTACCTTGGTAACCGTAGCACAACACAAAACCAAAACGCGGCCTCACTGATCCTGTTGCCGACGCTTGGAGCCCTTCTGGACACTTTCTAGGTAAGCCCCAGGCATCCTGCGGCAGATATCTGCACACCGCAGCGGGCTGACAGATAGCCCAATGCGGCGCATCTTGCATTAAACAGAGCGCTGATGCATGCCGCTAAAGAAACTAACACATGCTTACTATAACGACTTATTCACTCTTTATCCTCACAATCGAGTGCCGGACTAGAACACGTACACGTGCGTGTACTGCTTAACATTATGTTGAAAATGCTGACTTATTCATTCTTTAAATTGCACGATCGAGTGCCAGACTATAACACGTACACGTGTGTGTACTGTATTACATGATGCTGTAAATTCGAGATATTAGCCATTGTTGCCTAATTGGCACAGTGATGTTTTGTTCTGTTGCACAGATAAAAAAGTACCCTTAACAACTTCACAATAACTTGCCCCCGAGCACTTGTGACCTTTGGAATCACTAACACGTAGTGATAGTCAGACGTTAGCCCTGTATTCTGTCTTTAGTTTATTATATACAACATGACCACAATTGATAAACAACTGTACCTTTTGCAGGCAACCAGAAAATTGTAAATGTGACAGACAATGATACACCAATTAGGTAAGGAATACACCATTACCTAACGAGAACTATGCACGTAAAATCCTTTTTAAATATTCACCAATACATTTTGAAGCTGAAAATGTCTTGATAAAATATGTTTCTCTCTTTTCCTTCAATTTTGTGTTGCTTTTTCTCTGTTTCTCTAAAAAAAATATCCATCCCCTTCCCCCTCCAATCTCTCTGTGTTGTCATTTTTTACACTTAAAATTGTTCAAATGCAATTGCGGATGCACTTCTATACATATTATTATTTAATATCTATATTTGTCATTTTTTGACTCTTGTTACTTGTATATGTTGTCTTATTATTTACCCTAATTTGACCAATTTGTGTATAGCCCTGATTGAAAAAGGCAAAGCAACTGCCGAAACACGTGTCTCACAATAGGGCACCTTAAATACATATTTACCATCAACCTTACCTTGTACTGACTACTTATTGATGGCGCTGCCTACTATGTGAAGAAGGGTTTCCCTTTCTTTTATTTAATTAAACAGAAAATAGCAGAGTAGTTATCTCCTTGGCAAAGGAGCGCCCACACAACTTCATCATCGTCATTATGGGGTGCTGTCACTCATGTTCCTAAGTGTTTTGTTCTTACATCGGTCGAGCCTGTGCAGAATTATGTTATCTTTTCCAATGTTTCTATTTCTGTCGGCTTGGTAAAGAAGCAACATTCTGCCGATGTTGCTTGCTTGTAGATATGTAGTACTTGGATTGTTGGGGGTAGATTCAATCTCGATTGCATGAATTGGTTCCTATACCAATTATTGGGAAACGTATAAGATATTTGGGCAACACATTCTTAGATTTGTTTTCTTGTCTCAATGCCATAGGGTGCTTGAACGCATTCTTGTCCTCCTGCGTCTTGATCCAGTCATCCCGCCATCCCGCCAAAGTTTCCATTTCAGCTTGGCGGGATTGATGATCAAATCGTCAGTATCAATTTGCAGGTGTGTCAGGTAAGCACAGCATACCTTTGCCCATTGGGTCAACAAGACGGGTCTACTGGTCTTCAAGGCCTCTTCTAAAAATTGATAAGGCCTAGCAGGAAATGGCAATGTCCATTTTCTGTAGCGCAACCGCGATTTCCATAAAGATCTCGCGACTAGAGGGGTCAGCCCCAGTTCATTTCGGATGACAGCAGTATGAATTAGGTTTGCCAGTCCTAGAAGTTTTGTCCAGAAAATTCCTTCCAGTTTAGTCCAAAATTCCCACGGTGTGCATATAAACCCTTCAGCTCCATAAAGTAGTGCTGGCGTGACTTTGGCTTTGTAAAATGTCAATACCGGCAGCAGCGAGAATTTCTGGAATTTCATACGGATTAAACGTCCTTGAGCAATTAGCATCCTCAGTTTAGTCTTCAAGGCAGTCTGTCGTAAGAGGTCTGCCTTGCTGCTGTTAATCAAGGCACCTAGATAAAATGCCTCATTGACAATGGCTGCTTATTCAAGTACCATTTAAAAGTGGTACCTCGCTGCGACCCACCAGGTCCAAGAGCCATTATATTGGTCTTCGATGCATTCATTGCAAGGCCAGTAGCTGAAAGGTATTCTTCCAAACTGGTCAAGGCCCTTTTGAAGACCTGTCTGTATGAATACCTTTTAGCGATTTTGCTTTCGGCCAGAAGGTCAGCAGCAAAGTCCTTGTACTGCTGCTGTTGGAACAAATTCTGCAGCTTGTGCAGGGGAAATAATGTGGACCCTTTTACTTGCAGCACACCTATGGTTAGCACAATTAAAGGGTATCTGGCAGCGCCATTTATTTGTAAGTGCTCCTATGAAGAAGTATTGACAAATGTCTTTCCTCCGGTCCCCTTTCAAGACCCGGGTTTGGGATCTCAACCTGGTTCTAAAATTCCTAATGTGTGCTCCATTCGAGCCTATCCGCTCCTGTCATTTAAGGTTGACTTTAAAGACCATTCTTTTAGTGGCCTTTATATCAGCCCGTAGGGTGAGTGAACTTCAAGCCTTGTCCGGTAAGCCTCCTTAAACAGTCTTCTTTAAGGATAGAGTGGTCCTTACGGTCATACCCACATTTTTACCTAAATTTGTGGCTGACTTTCATCTAACTCAAAAGATCATTTTACCTTCTTTCTATCCCCCACCTCATCCTGTAAAGGAAAAGGAGAGGCTGCACAGGCTTGATCCAAAATGTGCTCTTAGTTTCTATATTTCCAGGATGTCTAAATTGAGACAAGATGATCAACTTTTTATTGGATATACAGGCAATAAGTTGGGTATGGCGGTTTAAAAAAAAACCTTATTTAGGTTGATCACCCTTGCAATCTCTGAATGCAACAGGTTCGCTGGAAAAGATCCCCCTGAGGGTCTCAAAGCACATTCGACCAGGGGCATGGCTACTTCCTCTGCCTTACAGAGGGGGTGTCCCAATTCAGGATATTTGTGTGGCAGCAACATGGACCTCAGTCCACACATTCACCAAGCACTATAGCCTGGACTCTTCCACAGGCTGGGAAGGTGTTTTTGGGAAGGCAGTGTTACACTCTGTACACACAGGCCAATAGGAACTCCCAATTTTAATTTGAAATTGAAAATTCTGACCCCCTCCTCCAGAAATACAAATACTGCTCTGGGAGTCTGTCATAAGCTGAGGAATATGTGGGAGGACACAACCCATTTGAATAACAAGTTACTTACCCGTGGTAACGATCTTTCGATTGTATGTTCCTCCCACGCATTCCTCATCGCCCCTCCCAGCCTACCCCGCAGTTGAATTTCCATGTTGTTACAGTTTACACTCCTTCAGGGTGAGTAGCTAATGGCCATAGGATAAACTAACTCATGTAAAAATAACCTAAGCGCGCTATATACCATAGATAACTTTGACACCGAGACGGAGGCCCTCGATGGACATCGAGTCGACAGGCATCAACGCGCAGCTCCCCCTGCTGGAAAAAACATTCTGAAGCAGCTAAAGCTGGATATGGAGATATCATAAGATGAGGAATATGTGGGAGAAACATCCAGTTGAAAGAATGTTAAGTAACTTGTTCTTCTGCCTATTCTATTTTCTGTCGCTCTTTTACTCTGTCTGCATCACTCAATCCTTGACTCAGGGGTTATTTGTTCAATCACTTTCACTTTTTTCTCACATTTTTCGTCCCCTTCGCTCTCCTTTTGTCTCCTATTCCCCCTTGTATCTTTTTCCTTCTGATTCTCACAAAAAACATCCTTATGTCCCTCACTCTCTCCGAGTAACATGTTCACATGACCTCATTGCCTTTCTCGTCCACACTCCTCCTCTCTCTCCTCTCTATTCCTCTATCCCCCACTTCCCCTTTCTCTCCCCTCATTTCCTTTTTCTCTCCCCACATTTCCTTTTTCTCTCCCCTCATTTCCTCTTTCTCCCCCCTCATTTCCTCTCCCCTATCCTTTCCTCTTTCTCCCCTCTAATGTCCGTGTTCTCCTCTCATTTCCTATCCCCATCACTCCCCATTATTCCCTCCCCCTCATTTCCTCTTTCTTCTCCCTCTTTTCCTCTTTCTTCCCCCTTCAATCACTATAGATTCCCTTTATAAAACTGTCTTTCCCGGTCTTTGTCTTTTGCTCCATCTCGTCTCACATGTTTGGATATTCCCCCCCAGACCCCCCTCAAACGTTCGCATTCGCCATCTCTATTCGTTTGCCACACCATGCTCTCTCTCTCGCTGTTTAGCTCTATTTGTCCCCATCCTTGTTTCGCTCTACGTATATTTCCTGCCATCTTGGTGTGCCTCTCTATTTGTGCCCTCTTTCTGCATATTTGCTTTGCCTGTCGCTCTGTCCATTTCCATTTTCTTTCCCCTACCCTCCCCTGTCTCTTCCACCCCCACCCCGTTTTTCTTCCTCCAATCCTGTCCCCCTCAGTGCGAGTCCCTCTTGTTGTCCGCAATGTCAGACGGCACAGTAAATAATGACAACATAGAGAGTTACAGAGGGCAGCGACCAGATGCACACTGGAGGCGGTGTAGTAAGGTGACACGTAGTCTGCTATATCTTATGCTGTATAATGGTTGTGGAGGAATCATGCTGCTGGAGTGTAGTCGCTTGGAGTACATCCTCTTTACTTTAGGCGGTAAGTTTCTTCTTCCCTTCCTCTCGGTGGTCTGAGCCCTGACTGGCAATCAATCGTACAATAAGTAATTTGATTCTATCTGTTTTTTGGAGTTCTTGTTTTAATGTGCACTATTTACATCACTATGTTGTATTTCTCTCTGCAGGGACACACCCAGGACACAAACTCGTTCTTCATGTGCCGAAAACTGCGCTCTTTGGGCGTGAAGGTGGAAAAGATTGCAGTAGTTCCTGATGATGTGGTCGCCATTGCATCAGAGGTGTCTGCCTTCTCCTCCCGCTTTACCTACGTGCTAAGCTCCGGTGGAATTGGCCCCACACACGATGATGTCACCTTTGAAGCCATGGCGAAGGCCTTTGGTGATGAGCTCTTCCTTCACCCAGAGCTGGTCGCACTGGTGCGCACCTTCTTTGGTGCTGATGGCGCAGACTGCCCCGAGATGAAACTTGCCCGCGTACCGCGCTCGTCGCAGCTCAATTATGGCACAGACCGACACACTGGCGCCAGCTTCAAGTACCCATTGGTCAGTGTGCGCAACGTCTATGTGTTCCCAGGCGTGCCACCCCTCATGGAGCGTGCCCTGGAAGGCCTTGAACACCTGTTCCTGAACGAGAAGAGACAGTTTCACTGCTGCGAGTTATATGTCAATGCAGACGAGATTACCATCACCCCTGTGCTGACCCGAGCAAATGCCGCATTTAAGAAGCGTGTCAACATTGGATCTTATCCAGACTGGGCGAACAACTACTATCGAGTGAAGCTGGTGCTTGACTCGGATTACAAGGAGCACCTGGAACAGGCACGCACTTTCCTGATGGAACAACTTACGGCTGGGATTGTGGTGTCCTACATTAAAGATCCTGTCAGCCAGGCCACTGCAGAAGTGTACCAGCTGGCCAAATCAGGTACTCTTGTGACCTTCTTTGGAAAATGGTGGGAGGGGTTTACAAAGTGCACCTGTGCTTTCCCGTTTACAGTGGGATAGCAATGGGCCTTATTAGGCATATGTGCAAGCTTCATGGGCACATGGAGGGGAAGAGTACACAAAGTTTAGCCTTCAAAGACAGATAGGGAGCAATTGTTTCCTTCTATAGCATTCAGGTACACCTGTAGCATGGTAACACTAGGTGTAGGAGTGAAAGATTAAATGAAAAGGTGAATGTATTACTGGCATATGTTGCAAAATCTAGTACACTATTGTTGTGTCGGATAAGGTTTCAGAAAGATACAATTTATTGACTACTATGTGATAACAATTGGTTTTTAGGTGTTTGTGGTAGCAACAGATGTTATTGGATATTCCCTCCTTTGCATAATGCAGTGATGAAGTGTAGATGAGCCGGTGTGCAAATAGGCTAGCATTTCGAGGACCGGGGGGCGGGGGGGCCGGCATAGGGGCAAACCCTTCAAATGTTGGGAGATGGGTTTACTTCAGAGACTGTGGTGGAGGGGTGAACCGACTAGTCTGGGTGCATTTAACTTCTTTAAACATTTTAATGAGATTATTCTAGTACAGCTTCAGTATTTATTTCTATTAATTTATATATTTATAAAGCCCCGAAGCCCAAAAGCAGCAGGGAGCTACATATAAACATGGAACTAGCAAAGGACAGACATATATTTTCAGGAGGGTTGGTGGTCAGATACATAGTTAGTCAAATAAAACTGTTTTTAAGAACTCGGGTGTTACAAGCAGTTAACTCTCTCCTTCATGTTTGAAACCACACACTTAAGGACTGCTGCGAGAATGAGCCCTGTCCCCCCTACACTTCCAATCACTCTCCTGGCATGCAAGTACTAACTCCACATCACGATTTCAATTTCCTAAAAATGTATGCATACAAATACAGGTGCTAGCAATGGAACCCTTTACAGTACTAATTACCGGGCTGTTGTTAACTGTGCAGCCGCAGGCACCGTTTATCGTCTGTGTCCTCTCCTGTCACGTCTCTGTTTGTCAGCCAGGTCAAGTTAACACAACCCCAAATTTCTGGGGCGGGGGCGGAAACTAAAGCCCGATCTGCCCAATGGCCGTTGCGGCATTGTAGATGAGACTGATACATGTTTGAAGTTGTTTCCTGTGTGGCCTGGCGAAAGGCACTTTTGTTGTGGGGGGTGGGGGGGGGGTGAGGGTTAGGGATGTCCCCCGTTAAAAAGGAGCAAAGAATGAAAGGGGGCGGGGGGGGGCAATGTTCGATGTGCACACTAAAAGTCTACCGAAGAAAAAAACACATATGGACAGTCACAGACATGAACACATCAATTAACTGCATGTGATGCCAAACGTTTGTGTATTGACTGCTTCTTTCATCGCCTTATGCATGCTGCGGAAATACACAAATTAAGTCCTTTAATACAACATGCATGTTTGTGAAATCTTACTATCTGTGCACTTGCGCCTGTGGAATTTTTGCTCCATCGTTGTTAAAGGGCATCCTGTAATAAGGCTTGCATTCAGCCAGCCCGGTTTTTTCCCAACTGCATTTTGGGTACACAGACTTTAAGTTTTGCATTTCCTCACTGTAGATATGGGCCTAGAAGTTCCAATATACAGTGTGATGTAAACTTAAAAAAGAGCCTGAAGGTGACACTCGTGATGCTATTTTAAAAACGACATACCATCCTTTGGGTAGGGTTTATTATTCTTTCTTAAAAACTCAGAAAGTGCTAAAAAATAATTACAAATAGCAATAGTTTTCAAATACACATGTTTGAGTGCATTCATTCTTTTGAGAAACTGTTGGAAGGACTTGTGCTTGTTTTATTTTTTATAAATAGCGATCCCTGAGGTTGGTGGGGGGGGGAGTCATAGAACAGCTTGGTCTGACAGCCTCACAAAGGGTCATATATCTGCATGTTTGACAGGAAGAGCATACCTCAAATGCGGATTCAGAGTAATAGAGTACTTGAAGTTGTTGCTGGGCTTCTGTTCGTTACCTAGGCTCCCTTCCTACTACCCCTCATTTTCCAGGCAGTCACCTTTTTAGTTTTAACAACAAATTTATGTTGTTTGTAAAATATGATCTATGTTACTGGGCACCCCACATTTGTGCTGGAAGGAATGCAACCCTAATGGCGGGTGCGTGTGTTCTGAATGAAAATTAAGCGGAACACGTCTAATCCAATGGTTAATCCAATGGTTTTCACACACGTAGGAGGGAGAACCCCTACCACACCACAATGCACGACACTGGCAGTGATATGTGCCACATGTGGCCAACACTGAGTGGGTACGATAAAATATCACGACTAACCAACCCTCTGCTTACAGTTCTTTAAACTCTAAACAAAACACAACCATACAGCACAACAAACCGCACAACTTCACTACAGAGCAACAAACCACACATAGCCTCGCACAACAGCACATGACAACTACCGACTGAAAATTCACACCTACGCTCAGCAAACAGTGTAAACTGAACTGAAGCTGTCAACAGCCCTTCATAGCTCACTTGCGCTGTTTTCCCACTTAGTGATACTAACCTACCACTCAGGTGGTGATATTGCACATTAGCACCCGGCACGCGCGGCGCAACGGGAATACTGCGTGGTGATTGGCTCATTTGCGAGCCATACCACACGGTATTCCCTTTTACGCCGTGCGTGCTGGCTACTCTGTTCCCGGCGAGGGGCGTGGCAGCCCCTCAGCCAATGAGGAGGCTTGAAACGGGGCAATCCCGGCTCTGAGCCTCCCCATGGCTGGAGGCTTCCTTCGTCCCTCGCCGGGGACTCGGGTAAGAATTGTATTTTTTTCCCCTCCCTCCTCCCATCTCCCATCCCACCCAACTTACCTTCTATCCTGCGATCTCCGGCGGAGGATGATGGAAACCTCCAGCCGTGTGGAGACTCGGAGTGCGGCCATCCCCGCTCCAAGCCTCCACACGGCTGGAGGCTTCCATCGTCCCCCGCCGGAGACCGCTGTGGTACTTCTTTTTTTTTTTTCCTTCACCGTCCCCCTCCCTTCCGCCCTCCCAACCCCACTTACCTTCTTTTTTCTTCTGGTCTTGGGAACGAACGCGCTGGGAACACTTTTGTTCCCAGCGCGTCCACTCCAGATGGATGCCATGGAAAGGGAAAACGGACTACGTGTTCCCTTTCCCGGCGGGCATTTTTTTTTTTCTGTTTCGAAACAAGCAAAACAGAAAAAAAATGCCATTAGCACCCCGGTCTAACGGGCCGGGGTGCTAATGGCAATGAGACCCTCGGCGGCGGGCCAATACCGCCCACGGTAATGCCCCCGGGGCCGTAGTTACAGGCCCGAGCTTAGCTCGGGCCTGTAACTAAAGCCCCGGGGGCATTACCTGGAGCGGTATTGGCCCGCTGCCTCGGGTCTTATTGCCACAGTATAATATCCTTTAACATAACGTAGAGACAGGGCTGTAGCCTATTGATCCTTGCTGCTCAATGAGGATATGCCAAAGAGAAGCCTGGGCTGCTTTAGGTTACCTCATTATTTGTCAATCTCTGTGGATGAATTTCAGATTGCACTGGTCACGTTCTTGTTTGTCTGGTAAATTCTGATTTGTTTCAGCAATTTACCAACGTGGCACAGTTTGTTCACAGGCAGTCAGTTGGATGTTTGGGCAGACATATCAATGTTACTGAGGTGGAGAGGGAACGGTATGATATATGTTTTGGAAATACATTGCCTATGCATACAGGAGTATATTGGATGGGCAGAAGTGATGGAAGAACAACTACAGATAACATCCATGGATGGAAAGTTGTGCTGGCTAATATACATTAGCCGGAGTCTCAGGAGGTGTTATGTGGAGTAGACGGGGAGCAACGGTGTGAGATCAGGGGATGCATGAGAGAATAGAATTAGGAACTCAATTCTAAAAAAGATGCCAATAAAGGGAGAATCTTTTCAATAAATTGAGTCATCGTTCCGAGGAGAGTAGGAGGGACATTTCTGTGCCCTTGTCACTTTTAGCAGACACATTTTTAATTTTAATTTTATACATACTGTGAATTGGGTTTATTTACACCTTACACAGAATTAAAACATTATATAAATAGACATACATTTACAAAGAACAAAACGATTCACAAACGCACTAAAATCATAACCTCAATTGTTATTACACCAGCAAGAATCAAACGGGCGCGAAACATGTCCTAGAGAAAAGAGGGCGCTATATACAATAAAATAATTACATATGTTGAAATTACATTCATTTAATCAAATACATTTTTGCTAAAAATCAAGTAGTTTATTTTATAAGAAATACTTGATTCCCCGCTAATTAAAGCAACTAATAACTTGTAGAGGATAAGAACACACTATCATGTACAAATTTGCTAAAGTGTAGGGTCCCAAATTATTGTATGCTGGACATGATTTAAATAAATGTTCTAAAGTCTCGATAACACCTAGATGTGTGCCTTAGGCTCCAATTTATTCCTTATCCCCAAAATCTGTTCTCTAGGTAGAAGGTTAAATCTAAACCTCATAAAACTGGAACGATACTTAGCATTTTCTGAAATAAAGGTGAATATTGGGTGCTGTCTGTTCCTGTTCTTCACGATGGGGACACTGAGATGGAATTTCGTCCTGTGGCATCTGCCTATGCCTCTGTTGCAGCGCGTCCATGCAGTTTGAATGGCACGCCCCATATTACTAATTTCTTTCCTCATAAATCTGATATGGTGGACACTATTTGCATTTCAGGTGTTCCTCACCATGTGAATGGTAATCTGGGTAAAGTAATTGTTATCATCAAGGCCACAACCCACGCAGTCCTAATTTCCAGGATATAGATTCTCTACAATCTAGGGCTAATTGATCTCTGCCAAAGGATATTGTTTGTCAACAACTTGATGTGCCAGGGACCAACCTGGAACAGCAGTGCTCTTCACCTGGCTCTAAAGTGGCCCCTCCCGTTCTTTTTGGAGATCATCATTCACGTGACGGATCATCTAAAGGTGACCATTTGAAATCCTATCTATCCAGCTTACGTGGGCCCGACTCATGACTTCATTCTGCCGAGATGGACGCACCTCTATTTTAGCCCTACATTTTGTATTACATTCATTCATACATCCGTATGATAACTGTGTGGATCATAACAACAATAAATGAATCTTGAATACTCTGAATTCCAAGATGTGTTTTTTGGAGGTCTTCATCCTGGCTAACAAGGCAAGGGTAGCACCACCATAAGACCTTCCCTGTGTATCTGACCTGACACTCTAAACAGACTGCAGCCCCTTCATGACTAGCCTAATGTGGTTAACATTATTGACACAAAGCCAGCAGGCGTCACACTGATCTAGAGGGCAATACAGAGGTTCCTGTGGACGTCTCTGGTTCTATTCTAGTTCTCGACTCAACAACTCATTGTTCTGAAACTATCAAAATTGGCAAAAAAGAAAGTCCAAAAACGTCAGAAATGTGGCTAGCACCAAGAATCAGGGCTCTCGAAAGTTCCTAAGAAACATGAAAAAGGCACTCCAGGTAAGTCCAAAAGAAGCTTAATTGCCTTACAATATGTACATCAAGATATTACTACTCTGTACTGTGAGGAACCAGAGGGCGTCTTCACTTCTTTTCCCCATGGATCCCCTTCTCAGGTGCCCAGGGAAAGGCCATCGCTTTTGGATTCTGACCCTGGGGCTGGATATGCGAGGGAGGATCACCTAGGTGGAGGGAACTTGGGGAGTGGGGAGAGGATGTCCTTAGGTGAGACACGGTATGCCCCTTTCTAAAATTAACCCTCTATCCCTCAAGCCTTTTATAGGATACTGTCAGCCCTTTCCTCTTTCTTCCCCCCAAAAAGTCCCACAGAAACATCACCCTAACACTCGGACGAGGAAGAGACCAACTAGGAGGACACACCCGCATTTAGATAACACTATAAATCATTCTTATATCACAGACACACATCAATCAAGTAACAAAACGAGGAAAAGGCGACACAGTTATGTACGCGTCAATTAATTCAAACCTCCCCAAACACTACTCTGGTACTGAGACGAGGTAGTGGGCTGTGGGGGATTTTAGTTGGAACAGTCAGGCATGTCCAGCTAATAGGTTCCACCATGGTCAGGCAATTTAATTCAATGACCCACACCTGCAGTCATTTAACAATTTCAATGTGTATAAAAATGCAGGAGGGAGAGGGAGAGAGGGAGAGAGGGAGAAAGAGAGAGAGGGAGAGAGGGAGAGAGACACACTGAGGTCAAAGCTGTCCTTGAGAGGGTCTAGAAATCCTGCTGCTCTCCTTGTCAGGTGTACGCAGCAGGAGCTGTGGGATGCCAAAACCTTACAGTGCCCTCTGTAGCTGCCGCAGGGGGAAGAGCAGAGCTATTCGCCGCAGGACTCCAGGAGAGCGAGTGAGGCCCGCTATGGCTATCGCACAGGGACTGAAAACAAGCATGTTTGCATGCCGAACAAGCTGAACGTTGTAATAATCACTTTTGAAAGCTGAAACAATTTTGAATACTGTACGAACTGAAAAACAGTGTAAGCACTTTTGAATGCCATACAGAACTAAAGCAAGTTATGAGCACTTGTGAATGAAGTGAAAGAAAGGTGTGGTGCAAATGGCAGATGCCACAGAATGAATTGTGTGAGACACAAGTGGTGGCAAAACCAAAAGAATACCATGAAGGGTATGAAATGAGAAACTAAGGTATTGGCCAAAGCAACATGAGTTCAAGAAACTTCAGGGTAAGAAGAAACCTGTATGCAGAAGAGCCAGAAGAATCAGAAAGTGTAACAAAGTGCATGGGGGCATCGGTTGCATGACCTGTAAGGGGTGTACTGTGTGGTCCGACAACTATGCCTAGATCGACGGGCCTCGGAAGAAGCAATGAAAGAAACGTAAAGAAGCTTGTGTTTTGCAATAACCGCTTATGTGATGTTGAAGTCAAGAAACAGACTTACCTATGTGAACCAGTGGAAAGTATTGTTGACAAAGGAGCTGGGAATTGTCCCAAGTAACTGTGCTGTTTTGAAAAGCTGGAAGATTTGAGCTTATGTTGTTTTGAAAAGCTGGAAGATTTGAACTCTTGGGGAAAGGAACCCCAGTACTTTGGGAACTGTTTTGAACTTGTTTATGGGGGAGCTGATTACAAGCTTTTGATGCTGACATCCCTACACATTGTATACAGTTAGTTGTGAGAGCAAGCATAGGTTTTGGTCACAGACAGACCTTTGATTTCGGACTTCTGACACAAACTATCCTTAGTTTTCTTTTTAGGTAGGGAAAATCCACCTTAGCATAGGGCAAGTTAGACATTACTCCATCCTGCCTTTTAAGCTAAATAAGGTTTTGAGATCCAATTTTGAATCTGCTGTCTGTGTCTACTTCATGACGTCTTCACAGTACCCCTAGCTGAGTGCCCATATGCTACCAATTAGAAAACGGCTTTGAATCTCAGCACTGCGCTCTGTGCTAAAGCACAAAATATCTCGATCAATAAACCTGCACCAACTATGTTTACAGATCGTCTAAGTCTTGAACTAATATTTTCTCAGGCATCCCTAGTTGTTATAAACAGTTCCAATGTCTTGGCCCTCCTGCACTGTATTTAGAGGCTCTGCTTGATCCATACTAGTGACACTGATTTAATTGACTTTAGCAATGGAAATCGGACTGACTTTATAGTTCATTTGCCTTCTAGGATTGTGACTGAAATGCTCTTAATAGAGAGATAGTCCCTTCTGTCTTTGGGCTAAGACTTGTTTGCCAACACTGCTTATATGTGGCAGCCACCATCGGGAAAGAGTCGCCAATTTGGGGGCTTAATTATTGCCATAGGGCATGATTTGGGTTTTACATGCACACACTGGAATGTCTCTCATTCCAGTCCTTTGGTAGTTGAATGCTCTGTAAATGATTCTGAGTCTTTTCTTTTTTTAAGCAGCATGCTCATTATAAATGTTAATTGGAATCAGGCCGATAGATACGTCTCCATATTGCCCATCTTGGCTGAAATTCAAACTACCTGGCTCACGAATCATAACTCAAACCACATTATTATAGTGGGTGAACTGCGATTGCCTGCACTACCTTCATGAGTATGTACCAAGTCGCTTGGTACTCAAGGATGGGTAGGAATTGGATATATTGTGACGATTCACTGGTTCTCGTCACTTCTCCCCAGAGGAGAGCCCTTCCCTTCGAGGCTAGGGAGGTGAGGGCGCTACCCAATAGTCCTCCTAGGGGTGGTAAAAAGCAGGTGGACCTCATAGGGAGAGACTACCCTTATGGGGATAAGAACTCCTGTCCCGCGAAAGACCTTCCTCAACCCTTGTCCCCAGAAGCCAGACGCATAGTGAATCATCCCTCCTCCCAACATGAAACCACTACTGTATGTTATTGTGAAGTCTCTATTATTGCATTTAGAAAGTCAGATAGGATTGAGACGAAGAACCAAAGAAACATACAGAACACCTGTAAGAAGGGGTTATGCAAGAACTGGGACGAGGTGGTAACTAGGAAGCATGAAGATAACCTAAGTGGCTTGCATAACCAATTTTGACATTCCACTGGGGTGGACTGAGTCGCATAAAGTAAAGACAGAGGAAGGACTAGAGATGTTCAGGAGCAGGAAGAGCGGTGAGGGAAGCTGGCGTCCGTCCTGTAGGGCCCAAGATAGTCATAGCCAGACTGCTCAAAGTGGCGAGATACAGTCAGTCTCTAAGGGAGAGGCAGAGAGAAACTATGCAAGTCAGAGGGAATCAGAAGTAGGAAGATTAAAGCAGTGGCGTTGCCTTTCTGCGGTGTACCGTGTGGTCAAACATGCTGAGACCGCCGCAGCAACAGCTCAGCGGAGCCGCACAGACCAGAGAGGATGACAGCAGGAAGATGCGCTGAACGTGTGCAGCAGTACCAGCGACCTGGGACCCTGGGATGAACCGGTAGCACTTCCCAGTGAATAATCTGGTAACGGGAGCTGCAGGAAAGCCGGGTGGAGTCCTGGGAGCCTAAAGAGTCAAGTATTCTTTGCGAGTGATCTTCCTCTTCATAATAGTGATACCCAAAGAACCAAGAGTCAAATATTCTTAGGGAGTAAACTCCCTCATCACAATAGTGATGCAGAGTCTCAAGAGTCAAGTATTCTCCAGAAGTGATCTCCCTTGTCACAGTAGTGATACCCAAAGAACCAAGAGTCAAATATTCTTCGGGAGTACACTTTCATCACAGTAGTGATCCACAGAGTCTCAACAGTCAAGTATTCTATGGAAGTGATCTCCATTATCCCCGCGGTGATACTGCAAGCTTCAAAAGTCAAGTATTCCGCGGGAGTGTTCTACCTCATCACAGTAGTGATACGAAGAACATCAAGAGTCAATTGTCCCTTGGGAGAGATCTCCCTCGTCACTGTAGTGATCCACAGAGTCTCAAGAGTCAAGTATTCCACGGGAGCAATCTCCCTTGTCCCAGTGGTGACTCGAGAAAACATACATCTCAAGAGTGTCTTGGGAGTGAACTCCCTCATTACAGTGGGAATCCGAGCATATGTGAAATATACCGGGAAGAACCAAGAACTGTCAGGGAGTAATAACCCAATTGTCAGGATATAAAAAGTCCTGCCAAAGCTCAAGCAGTAAGAAGAAGAGTTGATAAAGTCTTAGCTCTGTTGTTCACAAATCCTTGGGAAGAGTTAAAGAGACTTCTGAAGACTTGTCCAAAGAGGACTAAAACTGTATAAAGGGAAAGATAATGGCACACCGTATCGCAGATTAAACGATCTACTGAAAATATCAGGGAACTAATTGAAATCTGCTCTTGCACAAATGTATCCCCTCCTGGCCTGTGATGATTTTTTTAAGGAAGGTACATACTTTCTGAATAGAATGTGCAATTTAGGGGCAAGGTAAACCAAGGAAAGTGGTTAATGCATGGTTCTCTCAGGAACTTGCCTTAATTAGAGGCCAATTGAGATCTCAAGAAAAGAAATGGAGGAAGACGCAAACTGATCACAATCTAGAGTTGATCATGATCATCCCAAAACAATATAGGAAGTCTATTTTTGAGGCCAAATCAAAATTCCTCACAGACAGGATCGAGAGAGCCATTAATAGATTGCAAGAACTTTATAGTTTAGTTTAGTTCATTTATTTATAGAGCACACCTAGCCCTTAGGCAACTGGGCGCTTTGCTTACAGGTTGCAAAATACAGAAGTTATGAAAATACACAATATGCAAGATATATACAAGGAAAATACATACAAGAGATATACAATGTGCATACAATATATAGTGACAGGTCAGTAAGTGAAGCACCTTAGGAAGTGTACATCAGAAACACAGAGTTCAGGCAATGGGATGCCTGTCTTGTTCGTAGAGCCAGGCTTTGGTCTTATTCCTGAATGTGTAGTAAGACGGTTCTTCCCTAATGGGGAGGGCATTCCATTTTCTGGGCTCTAGGACCGGGAAGCTGGCTCCGCCTTCACGTTGTTGCCTTAATTTGGGTATAATGACAGTGTATCATGGAGGATCTAATGGATCTTGATGATGTATGGCGAGATATAGGGCCTCATTACGAACCAGGCGTTGGACCATGGTGCTAATAGCACCATGGTCGATGCCGGTAACTTACCGACTCTGCCATGGCGGAATGGGGAATTACCACCCCATTCCGAGGTTGGCGGGGCGATAATTCCCCATGCCGCCATGGCCCTTCCCCATTCCCATTTTAGGCCCATAGGGCTCAATGGGAATGGGGAAGGCGCTAATTACGGCACCGTAAATTACGGTGCCGTAATTGGCTCCTAGGTCCCTTTGCGGGTTGGTTTTTTAACACCTGCTAAAAGCAAGCGTTAAAGTGCAACCCGCAAAGGGACCTCGTAATCAGGCGTTAAGGGTTTAACGGCGCCGACACCTTTTACGGCGCCGTTAACCCCTTAACGCCTGGGTTGTAATGAGACCCATAGTGTTGGACAGGTAGATGGGTGCTTGGTTAGAAAGGCACTTGTGAGTAAGAGACAGGGTTTTGTGTGCTATTCTTTTGTTGATGTTGAGCCATTTTAGCGAGCGTCTTGTTTCCGAGATATGGTGATTTTGAGGAATATTTAGGGCTGCTTGAATGGCATTATTTTGCAGGACCTGCATTTTGTTGAGATGTGCCAAGGTAGAGTGCATTGCAGTAATCTAACTTAGAGAGTACTAGGGCTCTAGATAGAGTGATGCAGTTAGCTGGAGAGAGGTATGGTCGGCAGGCTGTGATGAGCCTACAGGTGTAGGCAGATGAGGAAGCTAAGGCATTAGTTTGTCTGGTTAGAGTTAATGCTGAATCTATGTAAATCCCTAATGTTTTCACCACCTTGATGATTTTAATTAAGTTGCCATCAATGTTGAAAGACGAGAATGAGGCATTCAGGTTGGCTGGCGAGCCCAGAAGGAGCAGCTCTGTCTTGTCGTCATTAAGACAGAGTCCATGCTTTTCCATCCAAGCTTGTTTTATGGTGTAAATGTTATTGAGAGTCTCACTGTCTGCAATGTAGTCGCCGGTAATAGGGATGAGTATCTGAGTGTCATCAGCGTAATTCGTGTAGATGACGCCCAGATAGTCAAGTTCATCGAAAAGGGGCTTAGTGAACCCATTCTAGAGAGTGGGGGACACACAAGAACCTTTAGGCAGCCCGTAAGTGACGTGGGTTGGTGAGGCAGACGCAGACGGAGCAAAGACCCTCATAGATCTATTGTTGAGGAAGGACTTAATCCAGGCATTGGCTTGGTTTGAGAAGTTTGCGGCTGCGGACAAGTGTTGGCATAAGATTTTATGGTCTGCCAAATCAAAGACTGCTGATAGGTCAAGTAAGAGGAGCAGAGCTTGTTTTTACCTTTGTCTTTCAGTGTCTGGATTTGGGTCTTAAGGTCGATGAGGGCGGTTTCAGTTCCATGTCTAGGTCTGAAGCCGGATTGTCTCAGACCTAGAAGGTTGTTGGTTTCCAAGTATTGTTGTATCTGCAGATAAGCAGCATGGTCAAGTATTTTCAGAAGAAATGAGACCGTCGTAATAGGTCTATAGTTGTCCGGGTTGTTTGGGGCGAGAGAGGTTTTTTTTAGCAGCTAGAGACCCCACGCATCTTTCAGGTTGTTAGGTACTGTGCTAGATTTGAATGAGGCTTTGACAACAGATGTAATGAATGGGGCTAGTTCCGTGGCAGCTTCCTTGATAAGGGGAGCTGGACATGCATCACCTTGACAGTTAGAGGGTTTGAGATTCTGGATCATTGTTTCAACGTCTTTGATAGATAGTAGGGAGTAGTTAAATTGGGGTTGCAAACTCTTAGTCAATGAATGTGAATTCGGAGTAGAGTCACTGTTCGAGATGAGGGATTTCTTCATTATTATTTTGTTTTGTAGCATGGAAAATTGTTTTTGTATATTAGTACACCATTGGGTGTCTTTATTGCATGTGTTAGGCAGCAGAGTAGGTGATTCTAGCTCCTTTAATATATTAAAGAGTTCCTTCGTGTTAGACTCTGCTTTAGAAATGCGGTCGTTAAAGTTCTTTCTTGGCTTGGATTATGGCTATTTTGTAGTTAAAGGAGGCTGCGGCAAAGTTAGCTTTGTTTGCTGCAGAGGGTGTATTTTTCCATAGTGATTCAGATGTTCTTTTGATTTTCCTAAGTGACTTGAGATGAGGATTGTACCAGGTATTGAGGTGGGAGTGTGGTTTGTATTTGCATCGTTTCAAAGGCGCTAGTGTATTGATTGCTTTGAGAATGGTGTGATTGTATAAGTCGACTAATACTGTCCGGTCTGAAGATGTTGTGGTAGGGTTAGTAATTGGCTCTAGTAGTGGGATGAGTTTGTCAAGGGTTAGATTATGTTTATTCCTAGTCATCGTGGCTGGTACTTGGAAAGTTTTTGGGGTGGCTGGACGGTTTCATTAATCTGGAACTGGATCAGATGATGGTCGGTCCAGGCGCACAGTGTGTTGGAGAGGGTCTCGATATTACAATTGAGGTCAGCAATCCAATCGAGGATTCTACCTTTATTGTGAGTGGGAGTCGAGATACGGTGGAGAAAGCCTAGGTCAGACAAAGTGTCCTTCAGTGCGCAGGCTTTTTGATCATTAGGGTTGTGTAGACCTAAGTTGAGATCCCCAAGGATGACAATTTGTGATTTATTCTTGGTATTAGATGATAATAGGTGTGATATGTCATTTTCAAATGAGGTGGTTGGACCTGGTGTGCGAAAAACGAGATGCAGAGTGATGGTGGCAGTGATGTGGAAAGTTTGACGGATAAGAGTTCAGCTGAAGTCATGGGAAGATTGGTAATTTTCCTCAAACCTAATGAGGTTTTATGTATAAATGCTAAGCCTCCTTCTTTAGAGATGCTGGCATCCCTGTTGTAGCGGATAATTGCGTAATTATCAGCAATGGCAAGGGCAAGTGAGGGGCCTGAGGCTGTGTGCAGCCAAGTTTATGTGATTGCAATAAAGTCAACGTCGTGTGAGATTATGATGTCTGCAATATCTAGAGCATGTGCCTGAAGTGATCTGCCATTAATGTGGGCAGCGTTTATGGGTCGTACGGTTTTGGGTGGGTTGTTGGGTAGTTCCTGGCTGGTTTCTGAGGCATGATGGGCTGCTGGGGTGATTGTCTTACTTTCTATGCGGGTACCTTGTACGTTTGATTTGTGGTGATGATGTGTAAATCTGGAACTAAGTCTATAGTTTCTATAGATAGTAGAGCAGGGCAGAGTAGACGATGCAGTTAATATGCTTACTTGGTGTGATGTAACATTGATGGTGACTGGGTCGACGGTGGAGTTGTAAGGTTGTTATGTTGTTGGGAGGCAGGGCTTTAGGAGGATGCAGAGCTTTGGGTAAGGTGTTACGGCCCAGTGGCCTTGTCTTCAAGGGCAAAGTGGGTGCATAAACAAGACAAGGTGGTAAGAAGCTGGATTGAGGTATCAAAGCTGATTGTGGTATGTTGGGTGATGATATTAGCCTGACGGTGGGTGCCATGTGGTCGATAATGGAATGCTTGTGTGTCGTGGGGTGGCAGGATTGGATTAATACTGGTATAGTTGCAGTGCAATAGAGCAGACAACTAAGTATACTTGTTAGGGTTAGGTGGAGGTCTTTCATGACTATGCTAGCAATTTGTGGCCGTGATTAAGAGCAATACAGTGGTAGTACAATACAGTTAAGTTGCTTTGAGTGGTTGCAGCGATCAAATAAAACAATAAACAGGGCAAGTCCTAAACTTAGACAATGATCCGGTACTGGCTAAAACAAGGCAAGTCCTAAACTTAACATTGTAGTGAATTGCGTCGGTAGGGCCGCATAGTAATGGAGAGTCATAGGAGGTACAATAATCGTCCGCCACATTGTGATACAGGTGCAACAATGGGTCTGTGCGCCATTGGGTGCAGTAACATCAAGTTAATACTAATCCGGTCGATTTCAATGGCAATGAAGCAAAATGGGCAATATAAACATGTGAAACGAGCAGTAGGCAAGGAAAAAGCTAAGGGGCCTAGTAGAATAATCAGGCGAGGCGCTGTACATTCAATTGCGTGTCCTTAAAAAATACATCTAGGCAGAAAATACACGGTAGGCAATGATTGAGCAAGATCATGAGGTGAGGCTTTGCCAGTCTGCATACTCACACCAACTGTGTCTGTAATCCATACGTGCTTCTTGCACTTTGCTAAATTTACTATGCAGTTTCTGTAACTTGCAGCTAGATGCCTCAGGGTTTTATGTACTGAAATAAATGCTTAAATAAATAAATGCAGCGAGTCGCTAGGAGCAGTGGGAGCCACGAAGATTCTGAGCAAGGGTAATTGTGGTAAAAGGGTGAGGTTGTAGTTGATGCAATCAATAGTTGGCACTACAGGACAGAATATTTCCGAAACAAGTGTCCGGATACATATGCAATGAGAGTAAGCCGAAGTCACTGGGAATGTGACGGAATAGCATGAACAAATCGACCGTGCGGTAATATATACCTAAATGTCGGAGCACGTGAATGCACATTAGCGGCTAGCCGGCTCCATTAGTATGGAAGCAGGTTGGGCACTCAGGTAAAGTATAGGCGGCGGGCTGCACAGTCTACTGTAGCAGTATAATCATGCATACAAATGATATTGAATCAGGCACAATTAAACAGGTAGTAATTGTAAAGCAGGGATAAGTTCAATGTGGAATCAGGATGCTTGTAGTAGAATTTTGCTGACTATAGATATGGCGCTGATCTTATAGGTGCCGGAAATCTCTGTCTTACCGCATTTTTCAGCATGTATGATGTTGCCGATAGTCGATGATCTGCATCTTAGTGGTAATTTGGATAGGTATGCCCAGAAGGTGCAAGTATATGGGACAATATATGCACCCCACAGCCACTCCCAGCTCCGACAAGCTTGGGACAGGAGCCTTTTTTCGAGAGCCGGCGCTCGCCTGCCGTCGAGACACGATTGGCTAGAAAAGATCAAAGGCAGCCAATTCGGACGATTCTAGACCCCACAGCACCTATTCACAGGGCAGAGGAGGCAGCACACAACGTAGCGGCCATGTTGTAGGGTGGAAGACCTTGTGGTTGTCATTGAAGGATTCTGATATTCAGGCCAAAAGGGTCAGATTCTTCGGAGATGCAGTGACAAATATGAATCTTGGTTTCTCATGAAGCGCTAATGCAAATAGGGCGATTTCCAAAGCGAATGCTGCACACACTACACATGCTTTTGGGCAGTTGGAGAATAGGCCCAAAGCTTACCAGCACATCTCTGCAAGGTGGGGGTGCTTAGTACTGGTCCTGCAGCACAGGGAGTGTAGCTAGAGCTCCTGCTCTGCTGATGGACTTCCAGGACTATGAGGCTCTGGGCAGGAGCTTTTTTTCGAGTGCCTTCTTGCGAGGGCCGGCGTTCGCCTGCCAGCGAGACACGATTGGCTTGACCCCACAGCACCTATTCACAGGGCAGAGAAGGCAGCACACAATGTAGCGGCCATGTTGTAGGGTGGAAGACCTCGTGGTTGTCAATGGAGGATTCTGATATTCAGGCCAAAAGGGTCGGCTCCTTCGGTGACGCAGTGGCAAATATGAATCTTGGTTTCTCATGTTATTCGATCATCTCTAATTTTATGGAACCTAAATGTGTCTCAACACCTTTGGAAGCCTCACAGACACAGGCAGACTCCTTCAAAAACTATTTCATGGAAAAAATAGAATCAATTAAAGAAAAGATTGTTGAGTTATCATCAACAGAAAGGGAGGAACAAATAAAAGATAGTGAGGCTACCGACCTTGTTGGTGCATCAAGTCTGAAACCTTTCTCCTTCTCAAAAGTTTCTGAAGAAACAGTTCACTCACTACTTTCCAATTTAAAACCCACTAATAATACCTTATTTGTGCTACCCACTGTGGTGGCAAAACGACTGGCATCGGACATTACTCCTTTTATCACAGACTTTGTCAATAAATGACTGGGATTGTACCGGCGAATCTGAAAAGGGCAGTCGTCACCCCCCTGCTGAAGAAAGCAAATTTTGATCCTACGAATTTGCATTATTACAGACCAGTGGCAGGCCTACCATGGCCTGGGAACATTTTGGAAAAAATAGTTACTGTTCAACTCCAAGAACACGTGGAAAAGGAGAATTTATTAGACCCCTTACAATCAGGTTTCCGACCAGGTTTCGGAACGGAGACCGCGTTGACAGTTTCGGATGACCTGCTGGAGTCAGCGGATCAAGGGGATCTATCCATGTTCGTTATGCTGGATTTGTCTGCCGCATTTGTTTGTTTGTTTTAATATTTATAGAGCGCGCCAGACCCGAGGGTATCAGGGCGCAAGAGGCATAAAGAAGATTGTTCAGCTTTGGTTACATTGCTGTGAAATCTCACGTCATACATTTTATATGATACATTTTGTACATCAATTGTAGGTGGGCAAGGTATACAGGGTGTCGGCATAAGACAGGCAAGTTACACTCTAGAGCAAAAACAACATGGAACAGTTATAAGCAGTAACAAATATAATATATACAGTATGTACAAATGGAGCGAGTGATGTGATCTAGGTGTATTGGAGTGTGAAGGCATTTGTGTGTCAAGAGGCTGTTTTGAGGAGGATTTTGTCTTTTGTGGAGAGCCAGTTATTAGATCTTCTTACGTCAGATATATGGGCTTTCTTGGGAATACTTAGGGCTGCTCTCAGGGCGTTATTTTGTAAAATCTGGATCTTGTTGCTGATGTATTTGTTGCTTCCTACATATAAGGCATTACAGTATTCCAGTTTGGATAAAACAAGGGCTCTTGCTAGGGTAATGCAATTTTGAGGTGAGAGGAAAGGCTTGGCTGCTCTGATTAGCTTACAGGTATAAGCGGTAGTTGAGGCCATGGAGTTAACTTGTTTTTTGAAGGTTAGTGTGGAATCTAGATAGAATCCGAGGGTTTTGACCTCCTTGGCTACTGTGATGTTGTTGTCTATTTTGAAGTTGGAGTAAATATGGCCTAGTTTGTTGAGGTTAGCGGGGGTGCCGAGAATGAGGAGTTCCATTTTGTCATCATTCAGGCATAGACCGTGAGATGCCATCCATGCCTGGATGATGAGGTACACTCTATTCACAAAGGCCAAATCCTTGTTGTAATCTCCCGTCAATGGGATGACGATCTGTGTATCATCGGCATAATTAGTGTAGGTGATACCCAGGCCATCTAGATCATCCAAAAGGGGCTTCGTGAAGATGTACAGTGGGCGAAACGCAGGAGCCGTGGGGCACGCCGCAGGTGATAGGTAAGGGGTCAGCGGCTGCTCGGGGTGAGAAAACAAGCATTGTTCTATTGTCAAGGAAGGATTGAATCCAACCTATGGCTTCTTGTGAGAAGTGAGCGGCGGAGGCTAGGTGGTTGCAGAGAATCTTATGGTCCACCAGGTCGAATGCCGCTGAGAGATTAAGTAGCAGTAATAGTGCTGATTTACCATTGTCTCTAAGGGCATCTATTTGTGCTTTAAGGTTGAAAAGCGCAGTTTACGTTCTATGTTGTGGTCTAAAACCTGACTGACGTACTCCTAACAGGTGGTTACATTCCAGATATTGTTGAATTTGGAGGTACGCCACCTTGTCTAAGATTTTGAGTAGGAATGGGATTGTAGTGATGGGGCGATAGTTAGTTGCTATTGACGGGTCAAGTGTTTGTTTCTTCAGATGTGGGAGGACCCAAGACCGCTTCAGGTTACTGGGAATGGTGCCGGTGGAGAAGGAGGCATTTATGAGTTTGGCAATGAATGGGGAGAGGTCACGTGCCGCATCTTTTATAATTTGTGCTGGGCAGGGATCGCCATGACAGTTGGACGGTTTGAGGGTAAGGACGACTTTTTCGACTTCAAGGATAGATACTTTCTTGAAGTTGAGGTGGGGTGGGCGGAAGAGTGTGAAGCAAGGTAATGGGAGGCGAGGGTGGCAGAGGTGCAAAGCTATTATTAGTATTAGGGGCAAGGAGGAGCATTTCTTTTTTTATTGTTGATCTTAGCCTCAAGAGTCATTATCTTATTAGATAGGGCGCTCTGTATGCTGGTGAGCCAGCTTTTGTTCTTAAGACAGGTGTCTTGGGCTTGGATAGGCGTTTCTATCTCTTTGAGGATTGTGAACAATTCCTTAGTGTTTGATTTAGCTTGAGTGATACGCAGGTTATATGACGCTTGTTTGGCAAGGATAATTTCTTTTTTATAGAGGGAGGTTTGTTTGTTGAGGTTGTTTTTGTTGGTGTCGGACGGTTCAAGTCTCCAAGTTTGTTCACTTTTGTGTTTCTCTCGTCGGATTGCTTTCAGATGGGGGAGTGAACCATGTATTCACATGTTTTTTCGGTTTGTTCTTTTTGATTTTCAATGGTGCTATGGCATCTAGTGCAGAAGGCATTACTTTGTTGTACTCTTCTACCAACAGGTATGGGTCTGTGAGGGCAAGGGAGAGAATTCAGGGTAGGAAGAATAAGGGGAGTGAGTTTTTCAGCAGTAATGTTTTTTTTTTAATTTCTGGTGGGAATGGCAGGGGCTATGCTGTCGGTAAGTGGGGGAGCTGTAGCCTCTAAGGAGAAGGAGATCAAGTGATGACCAAGGCTTCGGTGTTAAGGAAGTGATGGATGTCTGGCAATTGTGCTCAGCTATCCAATCGAGTGTCCTGCCTTTCGTGTGGATTGCACCTGTTACCTCTTGGGTGAACCCTAATTCCTCAAGGGAATCGTTAATCAGCGTAAGGTCTGAGGGGTCTTTGAAACCAAGGTTGAGGTCTCCTAAGAGGAGACATAGTGAGGAGTTTTTAGGATTATCAGATAGGACCAAGGGGTCTGTATATGAGGTGAATCGATGTGGTCTGGGTGTCAGAGATAGTCAACTTGGCAGTGAGGGATTCGCATGAGTCTACATTATGTGGAGGAGTGAGTCTCCGTGCTAGGCTAGTTTTTGCAATTATGGCAAGGCCTCCGCCTCTGGAAGTGGTGCGATCTGTTCTTAGAAGAGTGTAGTCCTCAGGGATGGCTAACATGATCGCTGGACCAGCTGCTGAATGAAGACAGGATTTAGTGATGGTGAGGAAGTCAATTTCATCTGTTAGGATTAGATCGGCTATTTCTGTAGGATGAGCCACCATAGAACGGGCATTTATTAGGGCTCCTTTTATACCAGTTTGTGTGGTTTCCATAGGTAATGCCTGGGTGCTGTGTTGGTGCCTTGGGTGGGTGTAGTGGTCTCTAGAGAGCCGGCTGTTAAGCTGGAGTGGGTGCAGAGTGTTGGTGGCTTTATTAGAGGAGGTTTTGGTGTTAGGCTGGGGGCCTCTTAAGTTTCTGGTAGAGTTGTTTGAGCGAGGATGTAGGGCTTTGGCTAGAGGCTCATACATTTTGGGGAGTCTGGCGTGAAGTTTGAGGTTTCTTTGGAGGAGACTACAGGGTCTTGTGATCAAGTCATTAAAATGAGGAGGTTTGTGATGGAGAGTCACATGCATTGATAGAGGCAGGGTATGTGGCATGGTAAGGTCTGGTATACTAAATATGTAAAGTATAATCCTCAATACGGCAGTGTAAATCAGAGGCAGAAACATGATTTGCGCTAGGGGTGGCTGGCTGATGAAGAGTGTGGCATATAAGGTAGGTTGAAAGGTGCGGGGGCGAAGAGGAAAGAGTGAAAGAGGAAAGGGTGAGGAAGAGTCACAGAGGCTATAGCAGATAGGCTAGGACTACTGTATTGGTAATAATGTGAGTGGATGGAATGGGGGCAATGATTCAATACATGTGCAAGTATCTGGCTTTAAAGTAAGCAAAAACTGAGGACACTGGGACTAGAAGCAAAATATGCACAAATATGTAGATTCAGAGTGAACACATGTCTAAGTTTGAAATAGCCATACATGTCTGGATGCAGTATTATCACAATGGTCACAATAGTCACAGGCTAGGATCAATGTGGACACTAAGGCTAGATGCAGAATATGCCGACATTTGTAGATTCAGAGTATGCATGCATGTCTAAATTTAGCATAGGCACAAATGACTGGCTGCCTTGCTATCACAATGGTCACAAGGCGAGGATTAGTGTGTATACAGCATGGCTAGGCTCAATATCTATGCCGTGGCTAGGTTAAGCGGCGACATGTAGGTGCTCATTATTATGTGCTGGTTTAGGGAGCAGGCAACATACAGTCATAATGGCAAGATAGACAGATACAAGTAATGATAGATAAATTGGTAGCATAATTGCTGCAGTTGCATGCGCGGCAAGATACACATGCAAAGGTAAGGCGTGGGAAGGTTGGTGGAGGAGGATACTAGTTAAACTCCATGTGTCAGCACTACTGGAACATGGTAGTGAGACCAAGTCATTTCGGAAGTTGTACTGGGTTGGGCAGAGTCAGGCAGGGCTAGTTTACTAGCAAGGGATGTTATATCAGGCTCACGGGGATTGTGTAAAACGCGTAACCGGGAGGGAGCGGGATGCAGGGAGCATGCAGCAGTTCTTACCAGCTAGGCGCTGTGAGGACAGGCAGTGAACATGGGCCCATTGCCCATACGGCTCCAGACAGGCTCACGACAGGCACCTTTGTTGGTGTACCTTCATTGGGGGAGCCGGCTGCCACCTGCCGGCGTCTGGTTGGTGGAAAAATATATGCTGCAAGCCAATCAGGCGTCTGAGGCGGGATGCAGGCAGCCTACGTTGCAGCAATGGAGTAAAGCGAATTACAGGGCGGGCATCTTTTCCTGTGGTGTTCCTCGTGGGGCACAATGGAGGAGATTTGCCCAAATGAACAAGATGCAGGGCAAACAGCCTGGATTAGCAGTTGCACAGCGTGCAAGATATTCACCAAAAATTGTGGGATTTCACCGCGTTTGCAGAGGAATCAGCTGTTTACAGTTGGCTATGCTCGCAGGGCCCCGAGGCTTACCTGGGCATGCTGTACTCGCAGGATGGGAGCGTGCACTGCTCCTGCAGTGTAAGAGGTTCCAACCTCTCTCTGGGGGCTCTGGCATTTTTGATGATACGGTACACCATAATATCCTGTCAGCACCACACACCGTGGGTAATAATAAGCAGCACTCGGATACCTGAAGGTTCGTAGCGCTATATAAATGCTAAATAATAATAATAATCCTGTTGAGCCGTTTAGAGGAGGTTAGGGGGTATCTGCACAAGCTTTACAGTGGTTTAGGTCTTTTCTGGCCGGAAGAGAAGACAGGGTTACATTTGAAGGATTTTTCTCAGAGTTTGTTAAGCAAACCTGTGGTGTTCCACAATGTCCTCGCTTTCCCATCTCAGTTTTAACCTATATATAAAACCTCTTATGGATATACTGAGGAAATATTGAGTGAAATTCCATATGCTGACGAAAGGAAGTCCAAACATGGATGATTACCAACCAGTTACTGCTAAATGCCAATAAAACAGAGGTATCACTGTTTGGCTATAAATGCCATTTGCACCAGATGAAGCAGGGATTGTCACCCTGTTTCTTGGGTTCACAACTGGAGTTCTCCCTGAAGATAAAAAACCTGTGCTGTATTTGGGAAGACAACATGGGGAGTGGAGCCCAAGTCAGTGCAAAAGTCCAATCCGTGTTTTATACACTATGGATGCTTAGACAGATTCTCCCAAGGATCGGGCCTCAGCCGTGGGGACTCTTATTAACTCGAGGATGGACTATGGAAACGCTCTGCTGACTGGAATCCCAGAGTTTCAACTACGCAGACTGCAAGTAGCACAAAATGCAATGCAGCAAATAGACTGGTTTTTGGGGTGGCAAAATCATCCCCAATCTCCAATCTAAGACGGTCTCTACACTGGTTGGCTGTGAAGGAGCGCATAGACTTTAAAGTCCTGTGTCTTATGTTCAAATGTGTGAACCAGCTGGCACCAAGCTACTTGGTGGATAAAATCAGTGTTTATATCCCAGGCTGCCAACTTCGTTATAGTGACAACTTGTTGATGGAAGTACCCCTATCTAGATACTTGAGTAAAGGGGACCGTAGATTTGGAGTTCATGGCCTCAAACTCTGGAATAGTCTGTCGATAGCTATCCGAGAACATTAAAACCTTATTTAATTCCAAAAGGTGGTGATAAGTGCCTTAAAGATACGAGAGTTTAATTTTTTTGGTAAACATCAGCGCCCAGATACGATTTCATTTCATTAGGCGCGCGATTATAAATAATCAAATCAAAATCAAGGGACAGTCACCAGAACTCTTCCAGATGCACCAGGAGAAGGGAATCATTCTCCTGGTCTTAGCATTTTTGGTAAATCAGAACCTATTGAAAGAGAATGTTGTTAAGTCAACCTAAGATCGGATTGTTTCATCAGCAGAAGGGAGTCATTCTCCTGGTGGTTTGGATTAAAAGTTTGGTGAGCCCTTTTCTTCTGTGTTTATTTGTTGGAGGTAGGAATAGAGTAGTAGGTTTGGACAGAGGACTGTATTTTGGTATCTTTTGACTTACATCCTGACGAGCACCCGAGTTATCCTGTGTTGAGGTAGGGAAAACCCCTCTAGGATAGGGGGAGAGACGTTTTCTTCCTTATATTGAATAAAAGTCTGTAGTCAAAAATATACCAGATTGTCAACCTCCTAACTCAATCGCGCCACAGTATGTGATGGTTACGCATGGTGCAATTTAATGAATACTTGCAATCTGTGATGCCTGAATGGTCATGTCAAGGGTGACCCCAATTTAAAACATGCCTGGCATAGAGGGAGTTTTTCCTCAGGTATTGATTACATATTTGTTACACATTCCATGTTTGATCTTTGCCATAAACTTGAAATTGTACTTTGGAACGCCAGTGACCGTTCTGCCCTTACAGGTGTTATCGACTTTTCAACAAGACCTCTAAGGAAGAATTATTCGAATTCCCTCTCCGTCAACTTAGTTAGAAACCATTTAAAATGGAATAACCCCTCGATATCTAAATTCAGTCAAATATTAAGTCACTCTTCCCTCTTTTTTATAAGAAAGTTGAGTAATCTTTTCTCGCCACAGTCCTTTTCCAATTTCATTATTGCCTGGACATCAACTAATGGACATCTTGACAAGGGGCTTTAGCCTAATTGTGGTTCTATAAAATATAAATTCAATAAACAAATCCAGGAAAGGACAAAGGCCCTTCAAAGAAATATTCATGCTTTAGAACGTAGTCCCAGTCAAGATGTGCAAAAGCATAAAGAGTTGTTGAAACAAAGTTGTAAAAACAGGATGAAGCATCACAAATTTGATTTAATATGGCACAGCAAGGTAATGGTACAGATTATACTGTCTAAAGAGGTCTACCACTTTTGGCAACTAATTACTGCCGATCAACGGTTTGAAGCAGAGTTAAAAGTAAATGCAATTGCTGAGCGGACCTAGATAACCTTTTATGAACGACTTTATGCCCAGACTAGCCCCGGGTGGAGATACTGGTGGTATCGAACTGTGGAGAGTGGCAAGTTGATTTTTCTTTGGATGATATATAACGTTCTTGTTTCGCAAATACAAATCATCTTGGGTTGGGTCCTTCCTGATCACCATTTTTATAAAAGGGGAGCAGATTGGATCCATCAAACCTTTTTGCTACTGTACTTCTGGGAAAACTTAAAGTCTGGTCTTTTATTCTTTTTATTCTTCAAAAGAGTTGCTGGTGTAAAAAAAAGTAATATATGTTGCTTCGATTGATCTAACTTCTGCCTTCCATAAAGTGAATAGAAATAGGCTCCGGAATAAATTGAAAAGGTTGAGGATTACCAGATGGACTGTTGGGGTCCTGGGTCCATTTACATACAAATACCAGTTTATGGGTTAGATTGGATAGGCCAGGTTCGTTATCCCAACAAACCTTCAGGAGCATACGCCAGGGATGCATGTTGGCTCCCACCCTTTTCAATCTGTACATCTCGAATGTTGGCTGCTTCATGAAGGAAACCATTTAATTCCCCCAGATTAGGTTTGGCTGCATTTCACTGGTTGGTATACGCTGATAACTTTGTTGTTCTTAATCAGACTGCTATTGGTCTTCAGCGTACTTTGAATACTTTAGGCTCTTATATGCACTCAAATGACCTAAAACATGAATTGTAATAAATCTAAGGTCATTGCTTTCTCCAATATGAGAAAGCCGACTTCCTTTAGTTGGCGTCTGAACAACAGGCCACTGGAGATTGTGGAACAACTAACGTATTTGGGATTTAAGATTTATAGTCAGCCACACATTGGTTTTAACACCCAAAGGCTTCACTTTAAGCCATCATGTTTTCCCCCAATTAATAAAATAAACTTTAAATATGGATGCTTTTCTTTGTTGCCAATGCAGACCTGTTATAAAACTAGGGCTGTTCTGTGTTTGCTCTATTGGGCTGAGTTGCTGCATGTTGCAAATGCAAACATTTGGCTTTATCTGGAAGTTCTCATTTGGCGCAGGGCGTCTCTTCCCAATTGTACTCCTATCAATGTTTTGAGATATGAGTTGGGCCTTGCATGCTTGTTGGTGCTCATTGGATATAAAATGCTATTGGGTTACAGGAAACTCATTGACCCTGTCCCAAATTCTTTACACATGGTTCTTAAAGGGATGGTCTAGTAAACATTTTTATTTAAAAAATAGATAGGCAACATAAAAAAAAATACTAGCATTCTCTGTTTTAAAACTTCCTATGTAAAATTTTGAGCTATTCAAGCTCAAAATTCGCAAAAGCAAGCACATGGGCGCATCCATTTTGTGAAATGGAGGCCCTCCTGTGCTGGCTTTTGCTTTTGCGGCACTAATGAAGGAAAAGCCAGCCAGCTGTAGTAAACAAAAGCTACCGCTGGGTGGCTTTCCCTTCATTAGTGCTGTAGGCGGAGGACGGGGACCGGAGACCAGAGCAGGAAAGCTGCAGCTGAATCTCGGTATGTGCTATTTTTTTTTTTTTTTAAATAAGCACTTATTGGAGGAGCCCGGAAAACTTAGAAATAAAACTGCAGCTTTAAAAACGTTGTATTATGTTTGCGGTCGCTTTTGGCTCGGAGGAGCCTGAGAAACTTGGAAAGAAAAACCGCAGCGTTTTCCCACACAACCGCGTGTGTTTCTGCCTGCTGTGGCTATCACTTTGGGTCTCCCAGGGGAGCACCGGAGACCCAAAGTGAAAGCCACAGCAGGCAGAAACACAACGCGGTTATGTTTACATGCCTCGTAGTGTTTCTACCTACAGCTGATTTCCCATTTGGGGCTCTCGGGACCCAAATGGGAAATGCTAAATGCTGCGTTGTCTGCCTAAATCTGCTTTCCCATTTGGGGCTCTCGGGCTCCCCGTGGGGAAGCCCGAGAGCCCCAAATGGGAAAGCAGATTCAGGCAGAAACAACGCGGCTGTTTTCCGCAATGCCGCGTTGTTTCTGCCTGAATCAATCCCCGTGGGGAGCCCGAGAACCCCAAATGGGAAAGCAGATTCAGGCAGAAACAACGCAGTTGTGTTGGAAAACGCTGCGGTTTTTCTTTCCGAGTTTTTCAGGCTCCTCCAAGCCGGAGGAGCCTGAGAAACTTGGAAAGAAAAACCGCAGCGTTTTCCAACACAATAACGTTGTATTTATGTTTGCGGTCGCTTCAAAAGCGACCGCAAACATAAATACAACGTTTTTAAAGCTGCGGTTTTATTTCTAAGTTTTCTGGGCTCCTCCAGCCCGGAAAACTTAGAAAAAAAACGCAGCTAGTGCCTATTTTTTTAAAAAAAATAAATAGCACTTACCGAGATTCAGCTGCAGCTTTCCTGCTCTGGTCTCCGGTCCCCGTCCTCCGCCTAAAGCACTAATGAAGGGAAAGCCACCCAGCGGTAGCTTTTGTTTACTACAGCTGGCTGGCTTTTCCTTCATTAGTGCCGCAAAAGCAAAAGCCAGCACAGGAGGGCCTCCATTTCACAAAATGGATGCGCCCATGTGGTTGCTTTTGCGAATTTTGAGCTTGAATAGCTCAAAATTCTACATAGGAAGTTTTAAAACAGAGAATGCTTGTATATTTTTTTTTATGTTGCCTATCTATTTTTTAAACAAAAATTTTTACTAGACCATCCCTTTAACATGCTGTTGGGTAAAGAGAGCTGTAAGGAATTACATTTTTGGGCAAGCAATTGTGAAGCACTTTTAAAAGGCTTAAACCCTTCCAAGGACATCTTTGTTCCCAATCCTGCTTTAATTATAAAATTGTTCCTTGTGGTGGATTGATGCACTACCAGGGCCTCAGAGACTAATTATACATTATTTTATCATGGGGTTATGGAAGAGAAGGGACTCAATACTGTACTGTCAATGGTTATCTTATACAATTCCTGTATTTTAATCTGCGAAACATCTTCATGCGTTTAAGATTAAACCTTCTAACATTTAATTATTCACTGCCCAAAGCTAAGGACAAATAGGCTAAACCATTTTAAAAGCATTTATTCCAAACATTTTGTATTCTTTATTGGGTTGTGGGCGAGAATTCTCTGTGGCAGCAATTGTTGCTAGCTATTGCTACCATCAGATTTGTGCTAGAAATTGTTCCAGAGGTTTTGATCTAACTGTATGCATTTTAAGGTGAGTTATACAAATCAGTGAGTATTTATTTATCTAACAATCAACTATTTTCAGGTCAGAGAGGTTCCTAACCTTCCAACCTTCAACCCGGGGCGCAAGCAAATGTCACAGGTTAAATGTGGCTGACTTTGGAAGGACTGTTTGTCTTTGCATTCTGGGACTGCATTTATAACAGGACAAACACCATTACAACTACTAGAGTAGTGAATATTTATTTATCTAACAATCAACGATTTTCAGGTCTTAGTGAACTCTATTTCTCCAGCATTGGATCTTTCATGGATTCACATGCTGTGAATATTCCCTGTTGTCAGGCTGGGAATCCCTAGTTACTTTGATTTAGTAATTTGCCTGTGGAAAAACTTGACACCATGAGTGTCCCATCGACATCGTTGTAGGTGCTTTTGGTCCCCACCAATAGGACGTTGTGTGTATAGCGCTGCCCCAGCAGCTTCCCCTCAGATTTCAACCGTTTTTCAAGCTTGTGGGATTCCTCACGTTCTTCTCTTGTGAGAGAAAATAACCTTCCACACAATATTAATATTTCTTCAACTTTTTCTCCAACCGGAGCAACCGACGACTCATATACGATCCCGTTGTGAAGGGATAAAAAATGTAAGGCACCCTATACAACGCCAAACTGTCTCACCTCACAACCCTATCCAGAGTCTGTGGTGTCAGCGGCAGCGGGTCGTAAGGCTCATATGCAGCACAATATTAGCCACTCCCCGAGACAATAAAGGCAGAAAAATGTATGTCTTTGGTAAAAAGGTGCTCACCATCGGAGCAACAACAGTCAAAGCAGCCAGTGCCCTTTGGAATAGTTGCTTGCGAGAAATGTGGTATCAGTTACCACATTACCTATATTAGAGCATTTACTGGAGCTACAGAGGAAGGAAGCCGTGGCACTGGTGCATGCAGGTGAGGAAGCCTCAAACCACAGCATTAACATTGCTGTAGATCTCGTTGAAACGGGGTTCAGACAAATTGGCAATGGGTTGTCCTTGGAAGACCAGGATGGCTACATTGCACCGATTTTCGACAGGAGGTATAAAATAAGGTGGTTGACATGCTGTTTGAAGGAGAAAATTTGTCTGATGACAAGATTGATGAGGCCCTCAAAAAAATGAAAGCAGACTCTGATACTGCTAGATCTCTAACAACCTTATTTATTTTAATTTTTATAGAGCGCCACATGCCCGAAGCCCCCAGAGCGCACAGAAAACATAACAAGACATACACAAAAGAAGCAAGGGACAAGATATTCATAACCGGAGCACGCAACAGTAGAGGAAAACTAGATAAGTCCGGGGTAAGGTGAAAGAGATGAGTTTGAATTGCTTTCTTGAAGAGATGAGTTTACTAGCTTGACACATAGAGGTGGGAAGAGGGGTCCACAGAAGAGGTGCTTTTTATGTCAAAGCTGGTCCCTCCAAGGCGAGTCAGTTTAAATCTTGGCTGGATGAAGGTAGGTGCCATAGAGGAACAAAGGTTCCTAGTTCTGAGATTAGGCTTTACACGATCTGAGAGATAAGCCAGGCATGATTGAGAGTGACATTTAAAAGCCAGGGCTGGGATTTAGTGAGTGATCCTTTGCTTGATAGGAAGCCAATGCAATGATTTCCTGGGGACGGAAACGTGTGCATGTCAAGAAAGACCCAAAGTTGCTCGGACCGCATTATTCTGGGTTACTTGCAGGGTTCGAATGTTGAGAGATGCAGTACCCGCCAACAGGCTGTTACAATAATCAAGTCTCAAATTGACGAGAGCAGTGGATAGCAAGGCACAGTTCCCAACAGTGATGAAAGGATGAATGTAATGTATGCGTCTGGTGATGAGACCACATGTCAAGACCTTGTCAAGGACTACCCCTAAGGTCTTGGCTTTCTTTGAAACGGCAATAATATTGCCTGCAATCCGAAAGTTAGAATACTCAAGCGCCAACTTACTCAGACCTGCTTTAGAAGTAGCAATCAAGAGTTATATCTTCTTGTAGTTGAGTGCTAATGAATTACAAGCCATTCAGGCCTGGATGGCATTGTAGATGTTATTTATAGCACAAAGGTCTTGCTCATAATGACCATTAAGCTGAAGAACAACCTGAGTGTCATCGGCATAGTTGGTATACCGGACACCCAGGGGGTCTAACAGGTCAAGCAAGGCCCAGATGTATATGTTAAATAGAAGCGAAGAAAAGCAAGAACCCTGGGGGACACTGCATGTTTGGATGACGAGTAAAGAGTGATCATTCCCAGCGAATACTTGGACAGTCTGAGGTCCCAGAAATGAGGATATCCAACTGGATGCTGAAGTGGAACAGTGGGTGACCCCCCCAAGCCTAGTCACTAGTAGAGCATGGTCTTCTAGATAGAAGGCCGCAGAGAGGTCCAGAAGCATCAGCAGGGCAGTATGACCTTTGTTCGCCAAGCCGGCCAGAGTAGATTTGAGGTCTAGCATGGCGGTTTCTGTCCCATGCTGTGCTCTGTAGCCAGACTGTCGCAGGCCCAAGATCTTATGTTCTTCAATGTGTTTTTGAAATGGAAGATATGGCAATTTATCCAAGATTTGTAGGATAAATGGCACATAAGTGATGGGCCTGTAGTTGTCAGCAACCGATGGTTCCAAGTTGGCCTTCGTGAGCAAGGGTGTGACCCAAGCAACCTTCAGGGAAGATGGAACTACACCTTCATCAAATGAGAGGTTGATACGTTTCGTCAACCAAGGCACCAGAAGTTCGAGGGAATCCTTAAAAATATCAGTGGGGCAATCATCTCTGGGGCAAGAGGTATATTTTAAATCTTGAATGGTCTTACCCACTTGGTCTTCAGAGTAGTGGCAAAAAGAAAAGCATGGGATATTATTGGTATTACCATCAAGCCCATGTGTAATGTTTACCAAAACTTCAGGTTCAGGACAAGAAGTTTGAATATTCCTGATGGTTTCTTTATGAGAGACAATTTTAGTCATGAAACCGTTATGCATCTCTTGACACCATTCGTGGGAGGAGAATCCTGGAGTTCTCTGACATTCGAGTGGATATTTATAATACTCTTATTATAATCGGTGGTTTTGGAAGAAATGATCGTAGCCTTAACTTTCCGAATGGATTGTTTGTATGTAGTAAGGCTAGTCTCGTTAGGATTTTGATGCCAATCTCTCTCTAAAGCTCTTTTGGCTTGCCTGGCAGAGATAATATCCTCTGACAACCAGGTGTTCTGATGCGTTTCAGGCTTGATTGTTTTCACTTTCAATCGACCTAAGTAAGAGATAGCTTCATTTATGGAGGCGGATAAATGTCCCACAAGAGAAGACGAGTCAGAGAAACTGGAAAGAGGCTGTAGTCGTGAGGACAGTAGGGCAGAGAAATTAGCAGCAGTGATGTTTTTAAGATTGCGAGTCAGGTTGCGAATACGAGGCAATGCGCACAGTTTAGATGGAAGGGCAGGTAAGGTAATGATTGCTTGAATCAAAGCATGATCAGACCATGCACATTGGACCACATGTAATTGAGAGACTGATAGATTTTGAGAAATTAGCCCGTCTAATGTGTGCCCGCTTTTTTGAGTGGGTAGTTTGACCCATTGTCTAAGTCATGTGGATAAGAGAGAGTCTAACAGTACAACTCCCTGCTTGTCAAGGAGGTCGATGGCCCAATAATTGAAGTCCCCATTATAAACAGTGGGTTCCTGGATTTAGATTTGAGAGCAATTAATTCAAACAATTGTTCTTCAAATTGAGGCATTGCCTTGGGAGGTCTGTAGAGAGTAAGTATATTAAAAGACGTACTGGGTGAGGTTTTTATTTTAACCCAAAGGGATTAACACTCTTCGGGAGAGGTGTGGGCGATAATGTAACAATCCAAGCTTTCCTTGCACATAAGCGCCACCCCCCCACCTTTACTGTGAGTCCGATCAGCCCTAAAGAGCACGTACCCATCCGGTGTAGAAAGTGTGGCTTTTGTGGGTACAATTGGATTAAGCCATGTTTCAGTAAGGCCAAATACATCGGGCTATGTTCCACCACTTAGTCGGAAACTTCTTCTCCATTTCTTACCAAAGAACATGTATTTAGCAGAGAGAGTGAGAGGACCAGCATGGGAGCAATATTTTTGAACTTGGAGCCCTGTGAATTCTATTTACATTTGGAGCACATAATGGCTGGAGGAAGAGATCGAGAAAGCGACAATTTCACAGACCACCGGGAGGTGTGTAACAAGAGAGCAGCACAGAACCGAGCTGGTTGTGATTAGCCGTGTGTACAAAAAGTGTGAAATTCAGAGAAAACTCACCAGAGTGAGCATGAATCCCTCTGCATGAGGTATGAAGAGAGAGAATCCACAAGGCAGGCCGGCCTCTGCGATCTGCGGTGAGGACTGGCACGGCACTGAATCGCCTGAATACAAAATAAGTACTCTGACCCTGGGTAATGTAGTTCCAGTACCAAACAAACCCGCTGCTCATACAAACGAGAGTGCTTTTTCTCTCTGCCACTCAGACTTACACATGTTCAGATCCTAATATCAAAGCAAAATGCAGAATGCACACAATTAACAAAAGCACAAAACACTAGCAATGGATCTGAAATTGCAGTGAAGATAAAACTGGAGTGATGAGGGCAGAAGTCTTTTTGTTCCTTTCGAGGAGCCTCAGCTAATTCCAGATGGTCGTCCTCGAGGGACAAAAAGAATTATGGCAGATCCGGATACTACTATCAGAGCTACAAGAGAAATTACTAGTCCTCGCAGCGCAGCAGGGAGTATCACCAGGGATAGCGAAAGCACGGATCAGCCACCTCTCAAAGAGGTAGGCAAAACAAAGCCCAACAAGGACTGCTTCAGGGAAACAGAGGTGGGAGGAAATGTGGCATCTTTTCTCAGCAAGTGGCAAGCATTAACAAAAGACAGATGGGTGCTAGATGCCACCCAGCACGGTCACCACTTGTAATTCAAACGCGCACAAATCCTGTTACCTCCCATAAAGGTATCACATCGCACCTTTCAATTCTACAACAGGAAGTGCGTCAAATGTTAAAGAAATTGTCGATCGAAAGAGTTCCTCATTCCGTAAAGGGAAAAGGAGTATACTCCAGGTACTTTATCGTCAAGAAACCAGTCTGGAAGTGGCATCCAATCCTGGACTTGCGAAAGCTAAACAAAAACACAAAAAGCAAAGGTTCAAGATGATGACACTTCAGGACATCATAGAGGCCATACAATCCCACTAATATCTGGCAGCATTAGACCTCAAAGATGCGTACTTCCACATCCCGATGCATCCAAGACACCGAAGGTATCTCAGATTCAAGGTCGCCGAAAGCCATTACCAGTTTCGAGTTCTTCAATTCGGCCTAAAATCAGCACCCCAGACATTCACAAAATGCCTAGCACCAGTGGCAGCTTTTCTCAGAAAACAGGGCCACCACGTCTACCCATAGCTAGACGACTGGTTGGTTCGAGATCCAACATATCAGCAAACCATGCTTTCTCTGAGACAAATGGAAGATCTTTTCCAACAATTGGCATTTGCAATAAATTACACCAAATCTTGCACAGTTCCTTCATAAAGTTTGGTGTTCCTGGGCGCTCAATTCCTCACGGACCAAAGTCTTGTCAGACCGTCATCAGACAGGATGAAAAAAAATTGATAACCCTGGCAAATTCCTTCACTCCAAACAAGCTAATCACGGTGCACTAATACGTGGCTCTCGTAGGGACCATGTCTTCCTGCATCCCGCTAATACCCAACTGCAGGCTAAACATGCGGCCAATACAAAGGTTTCTAGGTACCAGATGGTCCCAGATCCACAGGTCCTGGGCAGACAAAATTCCAATCACTCAGACTCTCTCAAACACACTAACATGGTGGACATACCCCTAAAACATCTCAAAGGGGATGCCCCTTGTAGAGTCCATCTACCATCTCACAATCGTGATCGATGCCTCCCAGGCGGGATGGGGAGCTCCCCTAGACCAGCACCAAGTCGAAGGCCTGTGGACCCCCGAAGAATCCGTCCTCCACATAAATGTGCTGGAACTGCGTGCAGTACATTGGGCCCTGAAATCCTTCTTCCCGCTAATCAATAATTTGGTGGTACGAGTCCCCAGGGAAAACACAATCATAATGTTTTATCGGTGGAAACAAGGTGGAACACGGTCAAACACCCTGTCTAAAGAAGCACTGACCATTTGGCACTGCGCCATTCATTTTAAAGGAATTTTAAAGGAATTAGAAAACCCTAATCCTCCCACAGATACCTGTACTAAGGATAAACCCTGGTGCACAGGAATCCAGAATGCCCTCGCCAACAAAATTACGGGACTCCAAACCAAAATTGAAAATAAACAACAACAACTCACCCATGGCACAACTTCTAGTCCAACCTTACACTCGCCCATTGCCAACAACTTAGGCTTTACTTTCAAAAAGGTAACTATACCAGAAGTACAAAATATTATAGCCTCCTTGAAACCATCGAACTGTAAGGGGGACAGTTGACCTGCTCAGATCATAAAAGACGCCCCCCTTTCCCCTTTTATCACCAAACTAATAAACCTATCATTCACTAGCAATGCAGTCCCAAGCAATTTGAAACAATCCTGGGTTCTACCATTGTTAAAAAAACAAAACTCGACCCGTCTATACCTACCAACTATAGACCCATCACCACTGTACCGTTCTTACTAAAAATACTTGACAGAGTGGCCTACGTACAAATTCAAGATTACCTTGAGACCTTGGGAATTCGTCAGTCTGGCTTTCGTCCTCAACATGGAACAGAAACGGCCCTTGTTGATCTCAAAATCCAGATCGACAAACTCAAAGATAAAGGTAGGCCTGCCATCCTTCTTCTCCTAGACCTCTCCGCTGCCTTTGACCTGGTGGACCATAAAACTATGCAACCACCTGTCATCGGCAGCACATTTCTCCCACTCTGCGGTCACATGGATCCAATCCTTCCTCGATAACAGGACCATGCGCATCTTCTCACCGTTAGCAGCGGCTGACCCGATTCCCTTCACCTGCGGTGTCCCACAAGGCTCTTGTGTTTCGCCTACTTTGTATAATATATTTACAAAGCCTTTATTCGACAAGTTGGACCATCTGGGTGTCACCTACACCAACTTTGCAGATGACACCCAGATACTCCTAACTACAACTCGGACGTCAGCCGGATCAATTAAGTCTTCTCCATCATTCAGGCATGGATGGCCACACGTGGCCTCTGCCCGAATGATGACAAGACTGAATTGCTCCTTGTCGGCTCCCCTAACACTATCCTGAAACTTAGCCCCAGCTACACCAGTCTCATTATTGACGGAAACAATATTCCTATCACAAAAAATGTAAAAACCCTTGGTTTCTATCTAGATACCAACACCAACCTTTCCAAACAAATTAACATGACCCCCTCAGCTACTGCTTACACATGTAAGCTGATCAGGGCCTGTAGACCCCTGCTATCCTCCAGCAGTTGCCGCCCATTAGCCAGAGCACTTATACAGTCTAAACTGGACTACTGCAACTGATTATATGTAGGCGCAAATAAATCTCTAATCAACAAACTGCAGGTCCTCCAAAACAATGCACTCCGAGCTGCTCTTAATATTCCTAGGAGAGAACATATCTAGGCCATTAGAATATCATGTAAATGGCTTTCCATCCAACAAACAAATTATCTAAAAACTATCTGCCTCACCTACAAAGCCCTTAATCACCTTGCCCCGCCTTATCTAACCAATAAATTCACCTTAAAACCTGCTACCAGAATCACCAGATCCACTAACACACTACACTTGTTGGTGCCCAGACACACCCTTAAAAGAGCCGGCGGAACCAGCTTCCCAGTTCTAGCCGCCCAACTCTGGAATACTATTCCACTGAACATTAAATCCATCCCCACCTTTCAACCTTTCAGAACCGAGGTCATCACTTGGCTACTAAATAAATAATTTAGGGCTCCTACACTAGCTCTCACTCACCACTACCTTGTATCTGCTGCTACTAGCTAATACAGCTCCTGCATCTCTGTTTAACTGTTACTTAATGGCTCAAAGCCTTTATCATACTGTCTGCTTGCTATCTGCACTAATTGTATTTTTGTAAACTGTATAAATGCTGCACATTATTTCTGTAAACTGTATTTATGCGGCACAACTGCTCCAATGTATTGCCTGTAACTATATCCTTGAGCGCCCATATACCCATGGGTCTGCAGCGCTATACAAATAAATAAACAAACAAACAAACAAACAACATTCTGCTGCAAGTCTTCTACCTCCCGGGGATACACAACAAACAAGCAGACAACCTCAGCAGGAATTAGTCACAGTCCCACGAATAGCAAATACACAACAACATGAACAATATGAAAGGGATCAGAATTTAATCCGACCCTAGGTGTGCTCTCCCCCGCTCTCCAGATGGAGCTGCTTCAATTTCAAATCTGTATAATCACATTAGTCCCAAAGATATTATGCTATGTTCTCAGGTAAAATCATGAAGAGTCGTATCTTCTATTTGCCAGGTTTTAAGGTGTGCCCCAAATATATGACATATCATATTGATCAAGTTTAAACAAAGGAACTTCAGCAAATACAGCAGTGCCCACCCCCCTTTTTAACTACACAACAACCAAATATCCCAAATCTTCTCAACATGGGGTCATCCTCCTCTGGACCTCTCCGCCCACTCAGAGCAACAAGCAGTGCAAGAAATTTGCGGGACCCCTCTTCCCAACTCTCAAGGGGACACATTCTCGTTCCCATGGACCGGCCTGTTCGCATATGCGTTCCAGCTATTCCCTCTTATCAGGAGTACAATCCAGATGATCGGCAAATATCACTGCAAAATAATCCTAGTAGCACTGTACTGGCCCAGACAGACGTGGTTCTCGGATCTCCTTCAACTGGCGGCAGACAACCCAATCCATCTAAGATCTCATGCCACTCTCCTCCCCAGAACGACAGGGTGATTCTACATCACGACCCGGGTTCCCTCAAATTAACAGCATGGCTCCTGATTACCCCAAATTCGGCCACTCAAACATCCCGCAAGACTGCCAGCGCATTGTAGCTGCGGCTAGGGTTCCATTCACTAACATTTCCTACAACCACAAAAGGAAAAGGTGGGTTGCACATGGTGTGCACAGCAGCCCATCCTTCAACCACTGGCCATAAAAACTCAACAGGTTCTTCCCTACCTTCTCATATTGGCAAAAGAAGGTCTAGCGATCTCCTCTATAAAGGTGCACTTGGCTTCAAACTCTAACTTTACAAGGAAAAGAGGATCGCCTCAGATCTACAGTGACAGCCTACTCAAACACTTCTTAAAAGGAATCTTTCGTACTTTTTCTCCAAAGAAAAGGATTCCACCGGTATGGAACCTGAATCCCGTCCTGGCAGGGCTCATGAAAACTCCATTCGAACCTCTATCAACAGCACACATTAAATTTGTGACCGGGAAAGTGGCATTCTTAATAGCCATTATATCCTCTAGATGAGTTTCGGAACTAGACGTTTTAGCGATGGATCCTCCGTATCTCTGATTCGCGAAGGACAAGGTAATACTTTCCACCAATCCTCACTTCATTCCAAAAGTGCCATTGGAGTTTAAGAAGAATGCAACCATAACTCTGCCTACATTCTTCAATACGTCACTTCCCCAGTGAAGAGAGCCCTACACTCTCTGGATGTGAAAAGGGCGTTAAAGTATTATCTGGATAGGACAAAATCATTTAGAACAACTAAACAGCTCTTTGTCGCCTTTGGCCCATCAAATAAGGGAAAAGCCATTTCAAAACAAGGCATCGCAAGGTGGATATCCTCCGCGATTTCCTTCTGCCACACAAAGGCCAACAGTCCTCTACGAACTGCGGCTAGAGCGCATTCTACAAGGGCCACGACAGCTTCTGCAGCTCTTTGGTCCAGAGTGTCCATCAAAGACATTTGCCAGGCGGCAACACTGGTAGTGCCTCACACATTTTCCAGGCACTACGGTTTACAACAGCAGCACGGTGAAGACGTGCAGATGGTACGGGCAGTCCTCCAACAGCTGTTCCAGTAAGTTAAGCCCCGCAGCTTCAGGGGTATTATCTTGCTTTTGAGTATATATACTTTTCCCATTAGCGCATAAAAAATGTAAACGTCTCTAATCTTTGTTTGCCTGGTTTATCTCCTCCTAACATGTATACTGCTATAAAATCTATTCACAGCATGGGAATCCATGAAAGATCCAATGCTGGAGAAAGGAGTAGTTTCTTACCTGTAACTCAATTTCTCCAGCATTGGTATCTTTCATGGATTCATATGCACCCTGCAGCCTACATCCTCCAGGCAAACATCCACTACAGGGGCATATCCTCCAGCTGGAATGGGTAGAATCTGAGGGGAAGCTGCTGGGGCGGAGCTATACACTCAACGTCCTGTTGGTGGGGACCAAAAGCACCCACAACAACGTCGATGGGACACTTAAAGTGTCATGTTTTTGCATAGGAAAATTACTAAATCAAAGTAACCACAGTTCTGATGTTTGTTAATCTGCTTAGAATCACATGCTGTGCATAGGTCCGACATCCAGTGGTCACTGCGGAGTATTGCATTTTGTTTTTCGTAGTCGAAAAAGGGGACCTCGACAAGGCGTGTCTGTAACACTATCCCTATAGTGACGTGCGTTGTACCCATAATCCCTCACGCGTCGAGGTCCCTCAGATTGTTTTTTTCCGCCCAGCTTCTGGTCGCCTTACGCGGAGCTCCTAGAGAGACATTGCAAAATACTTACTACGGACCTCGGTCCTTAATTATACTTATTATATTGTTAAAGATCCCTCCACTCGACGTTAGCTGTGAAGCTGTTTCTCCGCCGAGCAAGTTTTCGACGGAGGGGAAGAGACGGAGGGGATCCTTCGGCGCTGCCGAACACGTGGCCTGGCCTCGCCGGCCAACATACAGTAGGGAGAGTGGGGGTTCGAACTTTTATCTTCTCTTTGAGAATGTCTTTCTTTCTCCCCTATCTTTCCCTTGGGGTTGTTATCACCAGTTATTATTGCCTCAGCTATGGAGAGGACACCTTTTAAGTTCTGCCCACGCTGTAGGGGAAAATACACTTGGAAGGATAAACACAAGCTCTGTAATCATTGCTTGCCCCTCGATCATAAGGAGGACAGCTGCGCGGCCTGTAAGCTCTTGAAACCAAGAACTCTTAAAGAACGAAAAGTTAAGAGGTGGGCGGACTACGCTATGTCGAAGTCAGTTTCCTCACCCGCCGCAGCTGTTACAGAAAGTGACGAGGAGGGTGATAACTCGACGTCCGTTACGGAAGTCATTAACCCCCAGAAGGAGCGCTCGCGCTCCTCGACGTCCGTCCCCGGCCCCGACGGGCTCGGCTCACGCCCTGCTTATGGGGATGAACACCCCGGCGACAAGGACGCACATAGACCCCATAGGCCTAAGCACACAACCCACGGCTCTTCTTCGTCAAAGACGAAGGATCCATCAGCGCCGAAGGGGACGCAGGGCACTCCGGCATCTACCTCAGACCGTAATGGTCTCAAGCCCCACCCGCAAACGCAGCCGCGACCAGCGATTGGGCTTTCATCAAACACGGGCGCTACCTCAAAATCATCTGACGTAACGCTCCATAGAGCGGCCGTCGAGAAACAACGCGTAACGCAGGCAACGTCGACACCAGAGCCCTCTACTGACGAACTCGTTGTCGAGAGCCTGGCGAGAATTGTTTCCGAAGACAAACGTAAGCGGACGACGAAACAGACGTCGAATACCGCACAAAAAGCTATAGAAACGCCGAAAAAGCACAAGAGTAGCCAGGAACTGCCCTCTTCATCTAAGGGCACTTCTGAACTACCGGAGGGCTTTTCTGAGGGCGACGGAAACCTTTCTTCGACGTTGTGGGAGCGTTCTAAGCGTTTGGAAGGTGAAAACACTGATTTCCCCCCCTCTAGACTATTCAGGGGTCCCCCATGAGACCCTTGAAAGACTCCATTCTTGTATGGAGAAAATGGAAAGGTTTTTGGGAAGCCAAAACCCACCCTCACACAAAAGACCAAGAGAATGGCCCCAGGATGACCCTAGGGTCAAGATCCCTAGGCTGTTTCCCCTTTCTACAGACGTATATGACCTCACTGAAGAGGAGCAATACCTCCAGGAAGATGAGGAGGGTTTGGGTGGAGAGGAAGAACATGAGGAAGAGGGGTTTGAAGAAGATCCTTACACTAGTGCAGGAGTTTTTGAAGAAGATACAGCTACCTCGCAGCCCTGGCAATCCCCATCAGTGCAGCCTTGGCAATCCCCATCAGTGCACTCAGACCCTGATGCCTTTCACCCTTCTCCTCCCAAGGATTCACCTATTGGAAACACCCCTCCCATAGATGACCAACCTTCACTTAATGCACTATTTCGCAAGGCAGCAGCGCATTTTGAAATAGACACAGGGGAAACTCTTCCTGACATAGACTTTGTAGAAAAAGTTGTTAAAGAAAAAGCCCCTGTTAGTCAGTCTATTCCGCTCTTGGCTTCTATAAAGAGAAGAATAACTCCTTCCCTTTCCAATCCTGCATTAGTCAGAGGGGTCAACCCTCGGATAGAAAAGCTCTTCAGCCCTTCGTCCTCTGACCCCTTGTACATCAGAGGACATTCTATTCCGGACTCCCTTGTAGTTACTAATATAAGAAAAAGAGCGGGGGTACCACTATCCACTAGTGAGGCACCACCTGACAAAGAGGGCAAGAAGCTCTATGCACGTGGGAAGAGAATCACGACCTCCACAGCCTTCTCAACTAGGATTGCAAATAACAATTCCCTACTAGCTAGCTACGCAGATGCACAGTGGAGCAAGCTGCGCAGCGAAGCAGAGGACGCACCAGAACCCCTGCGTTCACGCCTGTTAGATATCATCTCAGAGGGAACTCTTGTAAACCAGGGCATCGTAAAGAACTCCTTAGATGCCGCAGAGACGGCTGGCCGTTCCCTGGTTCAGGGAATACTTCTCAAACGCCATGTCTGGCTGCGCAATTCGGGATTTAAGCCGGAAACCCAGGCTTCCCTGATAAATAAGCCCATAGAACAAACACATCGGTTTGGGAAAGCAGTTGATGAGGCCCTAGAACATGCAAAGAAAGAGTTTGATACCATCAAGACTCTTGACCAAATTTCTAGGCCCCCTAACAGACGTGGCTATGGCAATAGACGCTCCTTTCGTGGCCAACGCCAGCAAAACCAACAGCAATTTTACTCTGCTACCAACTGGCCCTCTAACCAGGGTAACAACCAGTTCAGTCAAAGAGGCCAACGCCGTGGCAAAGGAAGAGGTCGCGGCTCCAGCCCCAAAGGTTCCACGCCCAATACCAACAAATGACCCGAAGATTCGGGTCCCCTCCCATGCATCACCGGTCGGGGGCCGGCTAACATCGTTCCTATCAGCATGGGAGGGAATATCGTCAGACCGCTGGGTTTTATCCACCATAGCCCACGGATACTGCATCGAATTCAACGGTTCCCCGAAGTACAGACCCCCACGGAACCGACGCATGACACCAGAACACCACACCATTCTTCTTCAAGAAGTAGAAGAGCTACTGAAAAAAGAAGCTATAGAGGCTGTCCCCCTATCTCAGGTAACAGAAGGTATTTATTCAGTGTACTTCCTTGTACCCAAAAAGGACTTAACCATGCGCCCCGCATTAGATCTGCGCCCAGCGAACAAGTTTGTCAAACCCCAAAAGTTTCGTATGGTGACCTTGCAGGAAGTAATCCCACTGTTATCACAAGGGGATTACATGACAACACTAGACATGAAAGATGCATACTTTCATATTTTAATGTTGCCAGCGCACAGAAAATACCTCAGGTTCAAGATAGAGAACAAGCACTACCGGTTCAGAGTACTACCCTTCGGGATAGCAGCTGCACCAAGGGTATTCACGAAAGTACTGGCAGTGGCAGCGGCCCACCTACGCAGGTTATCCATCCCGGTATACCCTTACCTCGACGACTGGCTCATAACAGGGGATTCTTACGAAACATGCTTCTCCAATACCCAAAAGACCGTAGACCTTTTGTCCCAACTGGGCTTCTCCATCAACGAAAAGAAGTCCAGCTTAGACCCCAGCCAAATCAAACAATTCCTAGGGGCTCTACTTCGAACAAAGGACGGCCTCGTCTTCCCCTCCAACGAGAGGGTCCAAAACATGCTGTTTCAGATCCCCCATTATGTGGCAGGTCGAGAGGTGACGGTACGCAAAGCAATGCGCTTGCTAGGGATGATGGCGTCATGTATTTATTTGGTACCTCACGCGCGCCTGCGCATGCGCCCAATGCAAGAGTGGCTCTACAGCCAGTGGTGTCAGGCCAGCGGACAATGGGACGATCTAGTGGTGGTCTCGCAGGCCTTGGTTCTCTCGCTACGGTGGTGGACAAAAGAAAACCTGTTATTAGGGAAAACCTTTGCCACACCCGCAGTGGAAGCCACTCTAACCACAGACGCATCCCTTACAGGATGGGGGGCTCACCTATCCCATCAGACTACTCACGGAGCGTGGACTCCGAGCTTAGCATCCAAGCATATAAACCTGCTGGAACTACTAGCGGTGTTCAAAGCACTGAAAGCCTTTCCGGAACACCTACAAGGAAAGACCGGTCCTCACAGACAGCACCACAGCCATGTACTACCTCAACAAGCAAGGGGGCACTCACTCTCCAGGACTGTCCAAGCTGTCCCAGAATATATGGAAGTGGGCTCTCAAACACAACATGTCTCTACTATCACAACATGTACCAGGGGAACTCAATCTGCTAGCAGACAAACTCAGCAGAGACTTCCCCCTGCCCGAAGAGTACGTATGGCAATTGCACGAAGACATCGTCTTAGACGTCTTCACGCAATGGGGGTTCCTGGAAATAGACCTGTTCGCAACTCTGGAGAACTCACAATGCCAAAGTTACGCCTCCAGGTACCCCCAGAACCAGTCCAAGGGGAACGGTCTGTCGATTCAATGGTCAGGGAAATTTGTTTACGCCTTTCCCCCGACTCCCCTTCTCAACAAAGTGGTACACAAGATGCACCAGGAGCAGGTTACCATGATACTAGTGGCCCCAATGTGGGCCCGGCAGCCATGGTTCGCTCACTTGATGGAGTTGTCCCTATCTCCCCCAGTGAAACTTCCCTGCCCGTACAACATGCTGTCACAGGACTAGGGCAGGACACTGCATCCATGCCCTCAGACCATGAACTTAGCAGCCTGGCTCCTGAGATCATAGAATTTGGACATTTACAACTCCCGCAGAGATGTATGGACATCCTCAGGGAAGCCAGAAAACCTAATACTCGCCACTGCTATTCTAGCAAGTGGAAAAGATTTGTCATCTGCTGTAGGGGAAGAAACATCAACCCAGTTGACTGCTCTCCCACACAAATTGTTCTGTACCTGACCCATTTACTGGACTCGGGTCTAGTATTCAATTCTATTAAAGTCCACCTAGCGGCACTTTCTGCATACACCACTTCCCAACTTAAAGTGTCGTGGTGGAAGATACCAGTTATCAAGGCCTTCATGGAGGGGGTAAAGAGAATACACCCTCCGATAGCTAACCCAGCTCCCGGATGGGACTTAAATGTGGTACTTTCTAGACTCATGGGCCCTCCTTTCGAATCCATGCACAAGGCAACTCTTAAAGACCTCACTCTTAAGACTGCTTTCCTAATAGCTATCACCTCCATTAGGAGAGTAAGTGAACTACAGGCTCTTTCTGTACTAGACCCCTTCGTAACAGTTCACAAGGATAAGGTGGTTCTACGCACACACCCAAGGTTTGCACCAAAATTCATCTCGAAATTTCATGTAAACCAGTCAGTAGAACTACCAACCTTCTTTCAAAACCCTTCCAGCTTGGGAGAAAAAAGTCTGCATACACTAGATGTACGCAGAGCTGTCATGTTCTACAGGGAAAGAACCAGACCACTGAGAAAGACTAATCAGTTCTTTGTCTCTGTGGCAGCAGGAAGAGAAGGAGATGCAGTTTCAAAGTCCACTATATCTAGATGGATTGTTCAATGCAAGAGCACATTCCACTCGAGGCACTGGGGCTTCCATAGCGTTCATTGCAAATGTTCCCCTTGAGTCCATCTGCAAAGCGGCTACCTGGAGTTCTGTGCACACCTTTACAAAACACTACTGTCTAGATGCACACTCTAGATCTGACTCCCAGGTGGGACAGGCAGTATTAAGACATCTTTTCTCTACTGTTCCTTCTCATAACCCACCGCCAACTCCGGGTACTGCTCGCTAGTCCATGCACAGCATGTGATTCTAAGCAGATTAACAAACATCAGAAGACAATGCATTACTTACCGTAAAAGCATTTCTGATGGTTGTATCTGCTTAGATTCACATGCGCCCACCCTTCCTCCCCGCTCGGATGGAAGGAACATAGACATCCTTTTCTATATTTCTCTCTTTTCTGTACTCACTCACGTCTAGAAGGCTCCCTCAGGGCAGAAAAATACAAACAGAGGGACCTCGACGCGTGAGGGATTGTGGGTACAACGCACGTCACTATAGGGATAGTGTTACAGACACGCCTTGTCGACGTCCCCTTTTTCGACTACGAAAAACAAAATGCAATACTCCGCAGTGACCACTGGATGTCGGACCTATGCACAGCATGTGAATCTAAGCAGATACAACCATCAGAAATGCTTTTACGGTAAGTAATGCATTGTCATTCCTAGCCTGACGACTGGGAATATTCACAACAGGTGAATCCATGAAAGATAAGAACGCTGGAGAAATGGAGTTTCAGGTAAGAAACTACTCCCTTCTTCCTTTTTTTTAGCATTACTATCAAACCATTAACGTGGTTATTTAACATGTCTTGTTGTCTGTTTCATGAATTTCTTCATATTGGTAGTCTTTATCGTGATTTTTTTTTTCATCTTGTATCATACATTGGCCCTCATTACGACCCTTGCGGAAAGCGACTGACCGGAGCGCCACAGCGTAAATAGCGTTTCCGCCATTGTACGAAGGAGCAAAGTGCGGCCCATTCCGACCCATCGGGCACGAGCACCACGCCACGGCGGAAGTGCAAAGTCCGCGATGGCGGAAATGACCCCAAAACGGCCCACACCGCCGCCGTACGGCGCCCTAGGTGCAATACCGCCACCCCTCTTAGCGGTCACCGCAGTGTGCGCCTACCGGAAAGTACGGTGCCCGGAAATATACGGAAACGGAAGTTAAAACATGGGCCCGGAACGGGAAACATCCCGGCGTACACCTATAAAAACACCAAAACCACACAACCACTAAAATCACTACCCTGAAACACACCCCAACCCGTCAACCACCCTAGCGAAACCACGAAAAATGGGAAAAGTAGCGAAGAAAGCGTGCGACCGCAAGCGGCAGGTCCACTTCTCCCGTGAGGAACTCACCGTGCTAACAGAGACCCTCCAGGAGAATGCAGCCGTCGTCTTCTCCACGCAAATGACCAGGACGGCACTTGCAAACAAGAAGGCCATATGGGCTCTGGTGGCACAGCGGGTAAGTGCGGTGGGGACCGCACCCCGCACCCCACAGCAATGCCGCAAGCGATGGGACGACCTGCGGATACGCGTCCGCAGCATACTCTCTGCCAACCGCAACATTGCCACAGCCACCGGGGGAGGTCCTGAATCACCCATCAAGTTGACCCCCTGGGAAGAAATCTGTGCCTCCACCATCGGAATGGAGAGCATAGAGGGAGTCGGAGGGATGGAGAAAGGAGTGCAGACATCCGAAGATTCAGGTAGGTGGGCCAGATAAAACAATGCCAAATCCACAAAGTCCAACCATGTGAAGTACCATGCGTCCACATAGTGCAACAGAAACACATGTCCAGGAGAACGTCCACACACATCGGCCTGAAAGCGCACGTCAAAACCCACAATAAATACATAAATAATTAAAAACCCCTAATACACGCACCACACGTGCAGCAGGCACACCCTAACTGCAGGCTGCCAAACAACTGCACCCTCACTCCACACACAAATCAAAGCACCTCCAAGACCCCGACCCAAATCACCCTCAGGTACCACCCCAATGCATGTGATACAATGCCATTCCAATTCCCACTGACCCATCAATAACCCTCGCCCTCCTTTACTCCACCACAGGGTCCGATCCAAACGACGAGCTACAGGACACCCCTACCAGCACACCTGCAAAGAGGGCCAAGACCAACGGCCAGAGACCCTCCACCTCAGCTGCACGCATCAAGACACGGCAGCAGCACAAATCAGGTGGCAGCACAGAGGAGGGAACATCAACAGGCACCCCAGCAGCCAGCATGGCCACAACACCACCACCACAGGTCCCCCCAATGGATGCCACAGAAGGCACTGCCTCTGGTGGCAGCAGCACCATAGGTGACACCCCATTGATGGCAGCATGCTCGGACACAGAAGACGGGGATGTCGAGGTCAGATCCATCCATGACCTGTCCCAATCCCCCTGTCTGTCCCATCCCGTACAACATGAGGATACCACGCAGGTGCAGCCACAAGACGACGACTGGCCATCCCCCACAAGCCCTGTGGCAAGGCAACATGAGGACAACAGCCCCTCTGTGACACCACCGCAAATGGCCATGGCCCAGCAGAGGCAACAGTCCCTCGACAAGTTAATCGTCCAACAGCAGCAAATGGCCACACTCCTCAAGGGCCATGCCGATGAATGTGGGGGCACCAAGGCAGACATAGAAACATCAACAGAGACACTTAGGGCAGAAATGGAGAGAGGTACAGAGACGCTAAGGGCACAAATTGAGAGTAGCACCGAGAGCCTGAGGGGGGAACTGCATGCGACGTCCAAAGACGTATGTGCCGAACTTGCCGCAGTGCGCCGTGTGCTCACTGAGCTCTCGCAAACCCTTAGGGACATGCATGGACGTGAGCAGGCAGACACATCATCCGTTGCAAGTTCCGTCCAGGGCAGCCCCCAACGTAGATCTGGAAGGAACCTGCGCTCCACAGGCAGGGGTGCCCCTGATACCCGCAGAGGGGGCATGCAATAGCGACAGCCCACTGACAATGAGCATCTTTGGACACTGGTGTTCGGGTGGGAGGTAGGAGGGTGGAGGGGGTGTGTTGGGCTCACTTGGGTGGCGGGTCGATAGGGTGTTCAACATGATATCACATATGCCATAAAAAGTGCACGATCAACCAATGAGAAGTGTGGACATTGATCTTTGTGTACTAGGCCATCATAGGCGTACAGTCCATATTGTGCATGTCCCAGACACACGCAGTGCCACGAGTCCCGTGTCCATGTATCAGCCACCAGGCGTGAGTGCTAGAAGCATACATCAATGAGATGCTGACGAATGTCACGGCCCTCCGGTGCCTCGCAGACTCCATGAGGTGCTGCCACATCCCCACCCTCATCATGACCATCATCAGGTGCTTGCAGTTCTGCGTCAGGGGGCATGGGCACATTTCTACGTACGCACATGTTGTGGAGCATGACACATGCCATGACCATCTTTGCAACCTTCTCATGGCGGTACAGGAGTGCCCCGCCAGACCTGCTGAGGCAGCGGAAACGGGTCTTCAGTAGGCCGAATGCCTGTTCTATGACTACACGGGTACGTGAGTGGGCATGGTTGTAGTCCTCCTCATGCTGGTCCCGTGGGTTCCGGACTGGTGTGAGGAGCCATCTCTTCAGTGGATATCCAGCATCACCTGTATGTGGACGAGAAACGTATGATGTGGAATGCCATTGATACGTACGCACACCCCCCCCCCCCTTCCTGGCAGGTCATTGACAATTCACATACCCCACATCATCATGCATGTAATGAGACTCACCGAGTAGCCAGGATCTGTTCCCTGCGTGTCGTTCCATGTAGCGTGGTATTGTAGAGTTCCTCAAGACCATAGAATCATGGGTTGATCCAGGGAATCGGGCACAACAATGTGTAATGATCCTGTTGGAGTCACACACCATCTGTACATTCAGGGAATGAAATTGTTTTCGGTTGCGGTACTGGGCCTCCATGGCATGTGGGACGACCAATTCAACATGGGTGCAGTCGATGGCACCAATGCAACCCGGTATGCCGGCAAGTGCATGGAATCCCACTTTTGTGTTGGTAATTTCCTGCTCCGAGCGTGGTAGAGAGATGTAGTCGTCTGCGTGCTTCAGGAGGGCATCGAGCACTTGCAATAGTGTCCGTGAGAACAGTGGCTGAGAAATGCCATGCAACTGTCCGACTGTGTGCTGGTAGGTGCCTGTGGCCAGGAAGTGGAGTACAGACACCACCTTCAGTAGGGGTGGGATGGCGGTTGGGCTATCTATCATGCTGACAAGGTCAGCCTGTGTCATGTCCACAATGGCGGCTATGGTGTCCCGGTCCAGACGGTAGAGGGTGTGGATCTGCTCATCAGTGAGGTTGAACGGATGTGCTCGGAGGCGTTGAATTGCGGGCTGCCTGCGTGGTGGTAGTGGCTGTGCTGGTGGGCCTTGCTGGCCCTGCCTTGGCCTCCTCCTCCTCCTGCGTCTCCTCCGTGCGGCTGGTTGTAGTTGGTGTTCGTCTACTTCTTGGAGTCGGAGCACTTGCAGTGCTATCAGGTCCCCCAGGGCCAACATCGCGAGTCCTGCCGGTAGCATTTCGGTGTGGTTGTGGGAGGAGACTGGCTGTGCAATTTATGTGTTTTCAGGCTGTATGGCCTCCACCTGTGGTGATTGATTCCACCTGTGCAAACTGCTCTCCCCTTTGGCCGAGCACGTCCCGCGCACAATGCTGCAATTCGGGGAATTGTATCTTGCTATTGCAATCATGTATTTGTACCCGATGGCCGTGTAAGATTGGTTGATATGTTCATTCTGCTGTGGTCCCATTGTTTCACATACTATCTGTGCAGTCGCGAACAGACTTGTGAGGGGTCAGTGGGACGTAGTACTCGAGTAACGGTGGGCCCTCATGCATCACTGTACCGAGTTGCAACGACGGGCGGGGCGTCCCATTCGTGGGTGAAGGCAGTTGCCATTTTCACACACAGCCGCACTCGATGGGATAATTAGTGATTTCAAACGGCCACAGATGCCTTTTCGACGTGATGTTGCAAATGAGGAATTCGAAGGGCGGCGCTTTCGGTTTCCAGCTAGCGGCGAGGAGATGCCCACAGGTCTGACTGCAAATGTAACGTTCTATTGTTCTATGTCCTTGAGACAGGGCCCATGGCGAGGGAGCAATGATTGATATGAATAGTTTGGGATGCGCAATAGCTACGTGGGCGATGAGGCCGTCCGTTCCCAAATACATGTTACTTCACAACACTGGAATTACGGGCTGGGGCACTGTGGATTTAGCAGGCTGCATAACGCACAGACTCAATGGATGTTTCTAATGTCATGTGAGTAATTATTCAGGCATTTTGATCCCGGGATGAGGGAATGATGGATGGATGCATGGGCAGGTGATTTGATACAGAGTTTGCCATGTACAGGGCTTCTTGGGATCTATCCGCCTCCCCTACGCTATGTGATGCAGGGCTGCCATAGTGGGACCATCGTCCATCTGGCCTTGTTGAGCCCTCCCTGTCTCGAGGCGCCCTCAGACACTCGTTTGTGATGGTGTTTGCACTTCGATATAGATGGTTATGAGTCGCAAGTGGTTTTGGGGTGGTGATGTTCCTTTGGAGTGGGCTAGCATGCATATGGCGGTGGATTTCGTGTGATCATTGAAGTGAGTTGTTGGTATGTAGTTCTGATGGCCATTCTGTTCTTTTTCTTTTCTTTTGGTTGACAGGTATCTCCTCCCCTTTTGCCACTGCCATCTGTATGCCACTCCTGCAGATGGATTTTACTCCCGACACCTGCTGCTTCGTGTTAATCAGTGGAGCAGCATTACGATCTTATGGGACGATCGCCAATGGGCCACATGCCCTTACGCAGTACTGGTGGCTCGGAGCAACATTTCGGCCTTTCAGCTGGACTAGTGCCTCCCCATTGGGACGGCCCTGCGGTTCTGTGCGCTTCCATGTTGCCTTTTCGTACGTGAATGTGGCTCTGTGTACCATGGGGGAACAGGGCGACACACAGGTAGTGGCTGGTCATTTCTTGCGGAAGCAGCCCACAATGGTGATTAGTGTTTTGGATTTCATGGCCTGATGGCTGTATGTGCTTGGTGATTTTGATGTGCATAAAATTTCTATTCTGATTTGGCCCGTGTAGCGTTTTTCTTTGCAAGTGATGTGGCATATGCCTATTTGGGGGGCGATGTATTGTGAGGAGATCTGCATTGGGTTCCAGCTTCGGGGTTTAGTTGCGTGGTACTGTGCTGTGCGCGTTTGCCTACGAAGCCCAGTGAGGTCAGGGATGGGGGCTGCCAATATGCCAGTTTGAATGTTGTCATGCTCAGGGGCGGGGGATTGGGTTTTGTGTAACAGATGCCGGTCAGCCAGGTGGACTGGTTGAATGATGTGGTTTTCGGAATATTGCTGGTCACAGGTGCCTGTGTTTGCGTGCGTTTCTTGGTGGGGGACTGTGGTCATGTCCATTGGGATGGCTTCTGTATTCGTGCCATCTGTGCCCTGCAGCTCCCATTGGCCCCTCTTGTGTTTCTTTTGTTCGTTGGCATGCATGGGTGACTTGTACATTTCAATGGTTGCATTGTGGCTTCATTGCACCTACGGGGAGTTGTACTTTGTGGGCAGGGAGCGGTGTACAGGCACTCAGTGGGGCCGTTTACGGTTGATTCGCGATGCCGTACTTCTCGCCATGGCGGAATGGTACATTCCGCCATGCCTGATGGCGTTAGGTACATGTCCGCTAGGGTCGGAATTGGCGTACCGTTGCACCATGGTGGTGTTTGCGCTTTGGCATGGCGCGCGCGCGCGTGCTTGGTGCAGTTAGCGTTGGCGTTCACTACGGTGTCGCTAATGGCTTCGTACTTTGCGGTGACGGGTCATAGTCGCACCGAGCGCTATTCGATGGCGGTATTGCATTTCCGCCATCGTTTTTCGATTTCCGCCAGGGTCGTAATGAGGGCCATTGTGTACGTTTGTTTCAAACCACATCACAAATAACAATAAATCTTAATCTCATAAAACTGGTATGATACTGAGCATTAGGAATTGTTTTGAGACAAAGGTTAATGTCCACAAATCCCTTTTCAAACAGAGTAACGTTGTTGAACTAGGTATAATTCGTATTTCTAGTGCAGCTATCACACCAGTCATTTTGCCATAACCACTTTTTTGCATTGAATTTCTTATAAAGACTTCGATATTAATGGCTAGCGTTTGGTGGGTGATAGAACCATTTTCTTTAAGATGCCTAACCCCTAGAACAGTATCAGATTCCAGAATTATTTAAAACTCTCTGAATAGAGAATCCTTAGGAGGAACTAAGGCTTATAGTATAGCAGCAATGGATTCCATTTAATCCTGACTTCTAGAGAGAGGAAGCCAAGTTCAAATCATATGTGACTTCTTGGAGTACAATCGGGTAGAAGAAACACCTTTTCCCAAATTAATCCCTTCACTTTCAATAATGGTAATTCGATTGTCAGAATACTCAATTCCAAACTGTATATTATTGCTGGAGCCACTTTACCTTTATAAAACTTAATCAAAACGTGCATATTTTGTATTAATTTTTCTCATTTGTGAGGATAGTGATTTCATTTTTTGTATCAATCTTGTAAAGCTGGCCTACTTATTAGATCTTGCTGTAATGTAAAATCCTAGATATATAAGCTCATTGGCAACCTCCAATTTATTTGTGTCAGTCAACCATGTGTAAGAATGGGGCTGTCTAGATGACGAAAATCTGATCATATTTATATAGACGGACAAAGCTGACACAAAAAACACAGGCTGGAACACACATCAAGACGCAGGGTGATGGAAATGCACAATGACTTAAGCTGATGGACAAAGGCTGACAGGGACATACATAGACTGACAGACATGAAAAAAGACAGTGATAAGGTTAATGGACAGGCCGTCAAACATGTAACCTAAAATGTGTTTTAAACATATTCTCTGTAGTGGAGATGGGGTGCCATGTCCTGCACCAGGTGCATGTGTTAATGAACTCTGAATTTGCTAATTTCTTTGCATACAGGATTAAAACAACCATGGCACACTTAACCCAGACGTCCTTGATTTTTTTTTGTCTGACCATGACCCTCTCATCCCACAGGATCCCCTCTCGGGCAGAAGGTGGCAGCTGCACTGCAGACCGTGGAGGAGGCCTTAGAACGGTACAGCCTGGCACAGATCTGTCTTGGCTTCAACGGGGGAAAAGACTGCACTGCTCTACTGCATTTACTCCACGCTGCAGTACAAAGGTAATATACACTATCACCTCAACAGTATATGCTATCTCTGCCCCTAGAGGTTGAGGATAGCCAGTCCACTTCTGCATCTGTTCCAGATCTTGGTACAGAGGTGCACATTTGTGACATCACCAAAGCATGTTTACTGTGCTCCCAGTGGGCGTGAAGAGACGAGTCCACTGCAGCGCTGGTTCTGCGCAGTGGAGCAGAACTCCACACCCTATTCTTGGAACTGTCCATTTTCTCTGCTGCCATGTGTTGAGATGGCAATATTCCTTTGTAGCATACCTTCCTTCCTTTGGCACAGATCTACAGACTGGCCCTCTGCTGTACCTGTCTGAGATATCGACTATCTTGAATTCGTTCTCACCAAGTGGGCACAGCCAGATTTAATGGCCCCTGACACACAATCCCACCCCACAATCCTGGGGACAAGAAACAGATTGTTTTTGTCAATTGTATTTGTTTTACTATTTAAAATAAAGTAAGTACAGAGGTGGTACCCAGCTTTATGCAAGGGAAGGAAAGAGAGTCACTACGATGTTTCTCAATCACAGGCAGCTTGTGCACACAACATAAATGCCCTGCCGGCATGAATCGCAACAATATTATACAATCATAGGTAGCTAAACTACCAAAATGAAATTGACTTCCCTGCTTAATCCTTAACAATATTGTAAACATGCATCCATCTGTATAATCCAATCTGGATGTGGTTTGATTTCTGAATAAAAATAGAACACCCTAATTCTAAAACACCCTAATTCTAACTCTGCCGTTCACAGCCCATTTAATTCACATTGTTCTTAGTCTCACATTAATGTTCTTAAACTCAACATATTCTTTTACTGTTGCACATAATATACAAGACTTTTTCTTTCACAATATTCACAACCAGTGCGGTAGGCAGTGAACTGTGGCATGTCCCTCTCTTTCCCAGGTAATTATGCTGCTGAGGTCTGCTGATGTATGCGTTTACGTGTGTGTGTTGTCATTTAAGGCAAGCTCCTAGTGAATTACACCAAACCTCTGCATTTATGTCTGGTTAGGAAAACAGTGTCACCAATTTAGAATGGACACCATTTCAGCTCTCTCACCCCAATTTAGGTGAAAGGCAGGGTTTGAAACTGAGATTCGATGAGCAGGAGCTAAAACCAGCTCCTTGGTGTCAGACAAGTACCCAGTGCACTGTGAATGTAACTACCACATGAGATAACAAGTTAACTTTTTGGACATGTTTGATTCATTGGGCTTCATTACGAGTATGGAGGTAGCCATGCCGATTTTAGCGGCATGGCTACCCCCATACCGGGTACCGGCCCCGGGTTCCAGGAATAGCGAATTACCGGGCCATTCTGATCTTGGAGTGCCCGGTAATTCCCTTTCCCGGGACCCGGACCCGGTTCATCCCCATTCCCATTTGAGCCCCCATAGGGCTCAGTGGGAATGGGGAGGATGCTAACAAAGTGCCCGTTAATGACAGGCTCGTTGTTAGCATCCGGGTCTGCTAGCGGGTCCCGCTAAGGACGCCTGGTTTTACCAGACCTCCTTTGCGGGACCCGCGAGCAGACCTCGTAATGAGACGGTAGAGGGATAACGACGCTGGCAGCTCTACTGGCGCTGTTAACCCTCTACCTCCTGGGTCGTAATTTTATTTTCAAATTTGTTTATTGGCATTTATCATAGCATGGTGACATATGGCAGATCAAATGTGCCATCCAATGCGAGATCTTTGATGTTATATAATAGGTAGCAAAGACAAAGGAAAGAAAAAGAAAAAGAGGAAAAAGAAGAACATTTTCAAACGGTAACATAATAACATTACATGTCTCCTTACCTAGTCTTCATCACTCAGTTTATGGGTCCTCAGCAGGGCGTGATGTAGGGAAGGGGGGGATTCTTGAGTTCAGCCGTTTCATTAGGCATCTGGGTTTCTGTGTTCCTGTAGTTCTGCATAGTCCAGACTATATTTACTCATGGTGGTTTATCATCTGAGGGATAGATTATAGTTCTGATTATCTCCCACCATGCTTCTAGGGTACTTGACTCGTCGGTTGACCTGGCGACGCTATCTTCCCTTGCCCAAAGTTCATTGTGCCAAGCATTATCTCTGGGCCCTGCTGGCTTTTTCCAGGACATGGCGATATGTCTTTTCGCCACTATGCACAGTAAGTCCATTAACTTCACCCGGTGTTTAAGTTTGGCCGGTCTGAGATATGTTCCCAAGAGGCATTCCTCCGGGGATCATCTGTAGTTGGAGGTGCCCGCTTTCTCATATGTCTGCTTGACTTTTGCCCATAGGGATTGTACTGTGTTGCATTCCCAAAACATATGTATGAAGTCTGCCTTGTCCGCTTTGCACCATGGGCAGTTAGGGCTTGCATGTTTGTTAAATGTCATTAGCCTGTATGGAGTGAGGTATGTCCGATGCAGGACGTTTAGCTGTATAAAGCAGAATCTGTGGTTTCTGTACACAGCGTTGGGAAATACTAGCGCCCTGTTACATTCCCCTGCCAATATTTCTTGGCCAGTATCCGTCTCCCACTTGCTTTTCAATGTCTCTCCTTTTGGGTTGAGGTTATCGTTGAGGTGTCTGTATATTTGGGAGACCGGTTTCTGTCCCTCACCTAAATTGTATAGTAGAGTTGTGAGAGGATCCGACTCTGGTTCTTCTGGCCAGGTGTCCCATTTATGTTGTGCTATTTCGCGTATCTTTCCATACCACACATATTGTCCAGTGGGTATCCCATCTGTGCTCTGCAGTGAACTGAACTCCCTGAAGGAGCCCTCTTCGTATAGATACCCCCATGTGTAAACCCCTTTCTTCTCCCAGATCCTGAGGTGTAGCAAGTCCGAGTCTGTTTTACACAGGTCCCAGATCATTGGTATTTCTGGGGAGTACAGGTGTGTTAGGTGTCTTAGTGACTTCACTCTTTGCCAAATTTGTTTTCCCAGGGTGGCTATGAAGGGTGTGTTTCTCAGTAGGTGATGTGGCGCCCAAATAATTTCTTTTAGTTGCAGTGGAGAGATCAGGGACTGTAGCAGGGGCGTCTCAGATGTTGTCTCGTCAGCCAACCATTTGGACACAAAGCTGAGTTGGGCTGCTAAATAGTATTTTTCGAAATTCGGGAGTTGGATTCCGCCTTGGGCGTATTGTAGGACTAGTGTGGAGTGTGCTATTTTGTGCCTGCTCTGCCCCCAAATGAATTCTTGGATTATCGACTCTAGTAGGCGGAAGAACGTGTTCTTGATGTAATATTGTACATTTTGAAATCTATACAGGAGCCTAGAGAGGACAATCATTTTAGTTATCGAAATTCTCCCCATTGCTGACAGTGGGAGTTTTGCCCAGAAGGTCATTGATCTGCGCAATGTGGGTATTACTGCTTTTGTGTTGTGTTCATGCAACAGTTGCAGGGTGTGCATGATCTGGATACCTAAATGGCGGAACTTGGTGGTCCGCCACTGTATCCCTAGCGTTGGAAGCTCCTTCGCGCTTCTGTCTTTAAGGGCCGCTAGCGGGAATAAGCAGGACTTTGCCCTATTGAATTGTATGCCTGAGACTTTGGAAAAATTGTCGAGAACTTCCAGCATAGTTGGGACATTGAGATGCGGGTCTCTGACATATAGTAGGACATCGTCCACATAAAGTGAAATAGCCTTATTCTGGCATCAAATAATTGCTTTGTAAAATAAATAGCAATGGGTTCTAGTCCTAGTATATAAAGCATGGGGGATAGCGGGCAGCCTTGCCGGGTGCCTCTGCATATGTCCCAAACTTCTGATACATTTCTCCCAGTTTTCACTCGTGCTCTTGGCTCGGTGTAGAGTATTCGAATCCACCTAATAAATCTTGGGCCAAATCCAAATTCCGTCAGGACCGCTAATAGCCACTCCCAAAATATGGAATTGAATGCCTTGATGGCATCGAGCGATAGCAGGGCATAGGGTTCAGTGCTTGTGTCTGTTTGTTTAATGATGTGTTGAAGTCTGCGTAAGTTCATGGTCGTATTCCGACCTGGGAGAAACCCGCATTGATCCACATGCCCAATTTCCCCTATCAGCCTGGACAGCCTCTGAGCTAGGATTGTAGTTAGCAGTTTGACATCGTAATTGAGCATAGCTAGCGGGCGATATGAATCACAATGCTCAGCTGGCTTGTTTGGTTTAAGAACTGGGATCATTAGGGTTTCCCTCATGCTATCAGGTAGGATACCTTGTTCGTATATTTCTTGGAAGACCTCATGTAAGAGTGGTATCAGGGAGGAGCCATAGGTTTTGTAAAATTCCGTCGCTCCCGGGGGCCTTGCACGTAGCTTGTGCCTTAATCACTTCAGCGATGTCTTCTGTTGTAATGTCTGCCTCTAGGGCTTCGGTCTGTGCTGGAGAGAGCCTGGGCAACCCTATCTCTTCTAAGGTGTCTATCTGGTCTGCGGTTGCTCCAATTCTGTGAGATTATAAGTGCGTTTAGTAGTACTTAAAAGTATAATTTATGTCTTGTTTGGTCTGGTGTGCATTACCTTGCGCGTCTTGTATCATGGTGATGGTGTGCCTAGGATGTTCCTTTCTGCAGAGCCAGGCCAAGAGCCTACTGGGTCTATCCGCTTCTCTGTGCACCCTGTTCGTTTTGGTAATGTAATCGAACTTAGCAAGTCTGCTCCAAGTGTTTGAGCATTCATCTCAGAGTGTTCTAAGCCTGTCTTTGTGTCGCTGTGGGTCTGTGGGATCAGTACTGAGCCTCTCAATCTCTGCTTCTCCTTGAGCTAGTTCATTGCGTAGCAATCTTCTGATGCCACCTGCTTTTGCCTTGATCACTACCCTGGTCACTATCTTTAGGGCCTCCCATACTGTGCTCACATGGTCTACGCTTCCCTTATTCAGTTCTATGTAGTCATCAATCCAGTCCTGCAATTCATCCCTGAATGCTTGGTCCTTCAGGGCCTCTACTGGCATTCGCCACATGGGGATGGGGGGGTCTGGGGCCGGTGTCGTTCCATTCTATTATTAAGGGGGAGTGATCCGAGATCGTTCTCCCCAGGTATTCTGCTCCTTCCATCTGGGGTAGGTGTTCTCTGCCTACAAAGACGGAATCTAGCCTCGTATGGAGGCCATGTGGGGATGAGAAGTACGAGTAATTTTGGGTCTGGGGGTGGAGCTCCTTCCATATATCATCCAAGTCTAATCTGTCGATCAGTGTGTTTAGCGCAGTCGTGGCAGCCGTTGTGGTGGTAGGTGGTGGTAATGATCTAGTGTTGGATCGCGCACACAATTGAAATCCCCGCCCCAGATGAACAGACTATTTCTATGTTGTGTGGTTTTAGCATACATCAAGGCCAAGTGGGCCGAGATGATGTTGTTAGGTAAGTAAGAGTTCACTATGCATAGCTCTTGTTGTTCGATAGGTCCCCACAGTATCACATACCTGCCCTCTGGGTCACTTACAAATTTAGTTAGTCGGAAAGGGAGTTGGGGGTGAATCCAGGTGTATAACCCTCTAGCATATTTTGAATAGGCAGTTCCAAATCCCTGCCCGCCCCAGTGTTCCCAGAGTTTGGCCATGGATTCCGCAGTACAGTGTGTTTCTTGTAAAAGCGCTATTCCCACCTTTTTCCTGTGCAAGTATGACTTGATTCTGTTCCTTCAGAGATAAGTACCAAGGCCCCTCATATTCCATGTCATTATTTTTATTTTTCCCACCATGTTACTTTAGGGTGGGTGTTGCTGGTTTCCCTGTCCCGGAGGTAGGTTGCCCACAATATATCTCCCCTTCCCGCCCTCACCCCACTTCCATTTCAATGTATTCTGGAGACTTACCAACTTTTGTAACTTTCATTCGGATGAATGAATAAACCAAAACGTTTTACTGCAAACTGCCCCCAGCAGTTGCTTCCAACTTGCAGCGCGGGGGCTCCCGAGCCTTCTGGGCCACTGCAGGCCTTTCGGTGCAGGTAGTGTGTAGGCATTTGACCTGCACTTTCCTTGTGGGGGTGGGTTAGCGATGTACTTGCTCGTGGTTCTTTGTGCTCCTGCCCGATGTTGCTGTTTTCTTGGTGCGGTCCCTTGCATTATCTAATTAACCGTCTTATCTCCAGCGTGGGACCTTCCATTGGTGTTTGTGTTCATAGCGCGTGTTTCTCTTTTATCTGCTTTTCTGTGGTTCCTCTCCGTTCTCCGCCAAGTTATTGTGCTCAAGCCACATGTTTGCTGCAGCAGGGGTCTCTAGAAAAATTGCCTTTCCTTTTATACAAAACTTTGAGGCGAGATGGGTAGAGCAACATGTATTTGAGGTTAAGTGTTCGCAGCCTGGCTTTCACTGGTATGAAGGAATTCCTGGCTCGCTGAACCATGGGAGTGTAGTCGGGGTATATTACTATTCTGGAGTCTTGTCTTCTAATCTCCTCGCCTTCTCTGGAATGTCGTAGTATCGTTTCTCTGTCGCGGAAATTTTGAATTTTCGCTATTATCGGATGTGGGTGTGAGCCTGGCGGGGGGTGCTTTTGGAGAGATCTGTGGGCACGTTCCACTGAAAACCCTTGCAAGAGTTTTCCCGCCCCTATTTCTTGTAGGAGCAGTGTCTCTACAAAGTCTGTTGGGTCCGGGCCCTCCATGTCTTCGGGGACCCCCAAAATCCTGATGTTATTGCGCTGTGCGCGTCCCTCCGCATCCTCAGATCTCGCCTCAAGTCTTGCTACTTTCAGCTCCAAGTCCAGTACCTTAGCCTTCAGGTCTGAGGTATTTGTGTCATTGTCTTGCAGGGTAGCTTTGTTCGTACTTACTCTGTTAGATTGCGAGCATCCTGGCGCATGAGCTGCATGTCCGCCCTCATTTCTTCTATCTTGGTTTCAATAGAAGTGCGTAGTGCTGCAATAGCTTGGAGGACTAGTGTGTCTTTGGGTTCTGTTTCCAATTGTGGTGGCACTGCATTGGCTGTGGGCTCTTGCTGCGGCAACTGCTTGGCCCTGACCGTCGTGTAGGAGTCCATTGTCGTTGTTAATTTTGTCTTGGATTTGGGTGGGGACATCTCTGCCTTTAGGTCCAGTGTGCTGCCCCTTCCACGCAGTAGGTGGTTTTGTGGTTCTGTTCAGTGAATACCGCTGGCTGGGCAGGTCGCTTTAGTCCTCAGATGGTCTATTATGTTCAGTTAGATCGTAGTTCTTAAGCCTCCTCTAGCGTCGAGCTATGCGCGTGTCCGGGTTTTTATGTGTGTTGTGCCTCAAGTCGGTGTGCCGGTGCAGGCAGGCAAGGCGTTATGCAGGATCCAGGGGGAACCTCCAGTGAAGCTCGCGGTTCACCAGGCCTCACTCGAAATTGATAGCACCTGGGGTCTCACACGGGGTGCACGGTCGTCCTTTTATTTGGCATCGCTATGTTATATCCCTGGCTTGGGCAGATTCAGTAGGGCCCCTTGTGCATGTACTTAATCTCCTGGTTGCGCCGGGGACGAGTCTCACTTTAGGTGTATCAAATCGCCCCTGACCTGTGTCAGTCGGGGGGTCCCCATGTGGTTCTCAGGACCACATCCTCATGTTGCGCTATATCAGTTTATCTGTTGAATGGGCTGTTCGCTTTCAGAGCTATGTTGGGCCTTGGTGCAGTGAACCGATCAGGCGTTTCAACCCGTCCCATGCACTGGTTGGCTAACCCATCCTGCCCCCGGGACTGTTAGTGGGATGTCTGCGTGCGGGAGGTGGTCTTGGCCCAGGGACTCAACGCTCGCCGTGACGGGCCCCGGGAAAATCCCAGGCCGCGCCTCCCTCTCTCCGTGGCCGAGCGTCTTTTCTTTCGTGGGTCCCGTGGAGCGGGACCACGCAGCTGTGCCTCCTGTCCCTCTCCGGTAGCTCCGTTGCCTCCTTCCCCGATCGGGGTCTCCCTCAGGCGGTGCAGGGAAAGGGAGAAGCCTTCATCTGCGATCTCCCGTCCGCTTGTTCCGGGGGCCCGCCTCCTCTCCCGCCGCAGGTCGCCTCCCGGTTCCGACTCTTCTGGGACCTCGGGGTGTCGCTGCTAGGTTGCGTGGAGCTAGGGGGTAATCCGGCGCTCCACCGCAGGTTGTATGAGGAAGGGGCAAGCGTGGGTGGTTCCCCACTGGCTTGTCAGGATCCCGTTGTTCAGGAGCGCCAGGTCTCAAAGCCCGAGAGCACAGTGGGCGCCGCCATCTTGGGGGGCCGAGGGGCGCCTCTTCTTCGATCCCGTTCAGGGCTTGCCGGCTCCGATTTCTTTTGGGAGTGGCGTCCAGTCGCAGGGGAGAGGTTCTCCTTTCTGCAGATGCTGTTAAGCTATTTTGACAGCGCGATTCCACCCGTTGCAGGATCTCGGGCAGGAGCTCCTCGGGTACGCGTCTTTACGGCATGCGTCTTTACGGCATGCGTGCTGGCCACGCCCCCCACCGCCTGGGTCGTAATGAGGCCCATTGTGTTTAAATGTGTACTAGATATGTCCTAATTCGCCTATATTACCATTCTCAAATACTCAAAGTTAATGTCAAGCATGCATATTTGTAAGTCAAAAATTGCCTGGGGAGCCAAAAGTAGCTCCTGGTAGCTCCTGCTTTCAAGCTAACCAGGCTCTTCTAGCCTACACGCAGGAGCTAAATATTTCCTAGCTCCCCTCAATTTCGAACCTTGGAAAGGCACTCAGCCTGTATTAAATAGGTATGAGTACTCATCCTCTTTCACTTCACAAATTAATCAACCTTTGCAAATGAACCCTCGTGCCACTTGTGCTGATTCAGAATGAGGTATCCAGTGATAATGGTGAAAACAATGACAGAGAATACAATAACAGCAAATAGAAAACAGAAAAAAACATTGACATTTTTTAAAAAATATATATATATGGGGGTGGGGTAAGGGTCTAAAAGGGGTGGGGAGGGGGTTGGGATGGGGTGTAAACGCACAGGGAATTGGGAGGGGTAGAGGGACCCCCCCAATCGAGAACATTCAATTTTCTTTATCTATTTTCTATTCACTGTTATTGTCATTCACTGTTTTCTATTAGGTAAAATCACATAGATCCCAATAAATGGGGCCTCATTACGACCCTGGCGCTCCCGTAATGAACGGTGCCGGTACGGGACCGGCACCGTTCATTACGGGATGCCCTATTAGGAGGTCCCCTTGCGGGTTCCGCTCAGAACGTCTGGTCAGACCAGACGTCCTTAGCGGGTCCCACAAGGGCACTAGGGAGCTAATAACGGGCCTGTTATATTAACAGGCCCGTTATTAGCTCCCTCCCCATTCCCATTGAGCCCTATGGGGGCTCAAATGGGGATGGGTTTTTTCAATGAGGAATTACCGGGTCCTCCAAGGTTGGAATGGCCCGGTAATTCCTCATTGAAGGAACCCGGACCTGGAACCCGGTATGGAGGCCCATGATCTCTCAAATACTCCTGGTCCAATATAAGGTGCAAAAAGCAAGCTTAAGTCAGAGTGAGAAATCAATACATGTCTCTCATGTGAGTACCATCCACTTCTATCTCATAGGCTCACTCACAGAAAATTTCGAATCTAAATAAAGGTGAAGGAATTGCAAGCTCAAATTGTGTGTGTAACTGGAGATCAGGTAACTGACGTAATATATTCTTTTACCTCATAAAGACCCACATATTGGGTAACACAGAAGCCCAGAGTAAAGATCAAGCCAATCTTGAAAAGACTTCCCGTATACTTAGGGGCAACTACTTTAAGAGTTTCCCCCTCCCCCTAATTTTTTCCTTTATTGTATTTATAAGAACATTTTGCTGAAATTTCAATTTTGGTTTGTCATGTTGTTTAAATGTTTTGAAAAATGTCCATGATTTCTCCATTTCTCTGTACAATGAATCATGAAGTTGAATGATTGTGTTTTTTGAATTGATATAATGCACTTTGAGGAAATTAATACAGATTTTAAGAAAATGCACAAAAGTTTTGGACTAAATTACTTTTCCAATTCAGTACTCCATTTATTATCCCCAATCTGTCAAAAATTATAGGTGAATATAGGATTGTTCTTTTCTCCCTCCAACCAGTTCAATCTCACTATAACGTGTGATAAATGCCAGCATTAGTGGATTGATACAATTTACAGCATTCCCGAAGAGAAATTGTCGAGTGTTTGCTCCCCCAGAATTTAGTTCAACTTAGATTGTGTTAAATAAGGGTAGGATACACCTATTGTTTATGTAATATAGAATATATACAGCATAGTCAGGCGAATAGTGATTTTAGTACTTTAATATGCAGCTAGTGAGGCCAGGGAGGTGAGGCCGCTATCCGATAGTTCCCCTGGGGGTGGTACTCAGCGGGATGATCTAATGAGTGAGAAATCCCCCTGTGGAACTAGGACGACTATTAAGGGAGAATGTGGTACACTCCACCCCAAAACACCTGCCCCACCAACCCCATACCTGGTCTTCCCATGTATTTATGCCAAGCAGACAATATACAAAGTACCGGGACGAAGAAGAACATAGTCTACCCTAGGGAGATTACTAGGATAGGTACTGGAAGAGGGGCATGGCCTGGGCTCATGGCGTGAGTCTGCATACGTCCTGAGCTCCTGCCGAGATCCTTCAAAGATCCTACATAACTACCAGAAAAAAGACGGCCTGAGTGGAAACAAGCACACCGGCGGACGTAGCAACCGATTCCCTGACCCCGGAGCGAAGAAGCAGGAAAAATCGGAAAGCGGCAGCGAGCTGAGGTGACGGTGAAGTGGACCCCTGCAAATCCAAGATGGCGGACGCGCCGCCCCGGCGGTGAGAAGGAAGAAGTTGAGGGCAGGTGGAGACGCGAGATAACGTGGGGAGCCCCGACGCAGTGATCTAACGGCGGCTGGAGGCACGGCTCTGCAAACGAGTCGGATACGGCAGCAGCAACACACCCAATGCACCGGGCCCAGCGTTGTCACTATCGGGTCGCCTCGCACACGAAGGGAGACCCAATCCAGAAGAAGGAACAGCAGAGAAGAAGCGGGTGGTCAGAAGCTCAGGAACCAGAGCCGCGCGCGGCATTACCAGGAAGATTGGAAGGCGAGGGAAGGGGCACAGGTTATCGGGCGGCCCCAATGAGTGGCAAGCTCTTAGGAACAGAGCGGTGCAGGCAACGACGCAACTTTGCAAGAAACAAGCGCCCGGAAGAGAACGAACACGAGGCGCGGGACCGTCAGGGAAGCAAGAAGACCGAGGCAAGCAGGGTGATGGAAGTGCAAGCCTGAATACGCGACCATCACAGCAAGGTCCCGGAGGGCGGCCCGGAACTCACAGGAGGCACAACGTGACACTGAGAAGGAGCATGAGTCGGTGAATTAACACAGGAGGCTACACACAGGCTGCAACGAACTGGGCCAGAGGAGGCACCGAAGGGACACGAGCAGGTCGGCGGCAGAAGAAGCTACCCACGGTATGTGCCGGGCCGGGCCAAGAGACACGAAGCCAGGCCACAACATCAGGAGAGCGGCAACCTAGCCAAGACCCACAGGACAGCAGCAAACAGAGCTGCAGATCCAGGTACAGCGGGGGGCTGGGACAACAAGATAGGAAAGCAGACCACGGCAGTGAATGCTAGAGGCAGCAGCAGCAGCACACTGAGACTGGGTCCGCACTGCAGAGGTACAGCCCGGTCCGGTGAAGAGTTGGGCGCTCACAGTGGTGCTGATTGGGGCCGGGGAAGGGGAACCAAGGCCCACAACGCTGCAGCACCTGCAATGCAACAATAGCACAGTGCTGAACGGGACACACACAGCCCGACACAACGTGCCGTGACCCCACACAGAAGAGCTGAGACCCCCATAACTTGCGGCTAGAAACAAGGGAACACAGACCCAAGGATGCCTGTTAGCAAGGCGCTAAATAGATCCGAAGGGATGGAAGGATCCAACCTGACGGACTTTGTGGAAAACTTGATACTACAGGAAATTGGGGCAAAAACACTGTTGCAGGGGTTTGTGGTAGAAAGGGCACACAGATCCTTGCAAAAGAGACTGCCGCCGGGCGCACACCCTCGCCCCATGATAGCAAAGATACTGAACTTTCCCGACAGGGAGACCATCTTGAAATTCTCCAGAGAGGGAGGGGAGATCCGTTGAGACAATGCCAACATAGACTACACACCTGCAGTGCAAGAGACAGGGAACTCATTCGTGCAAATTAAGCTTAAAGTCAGGAAACTGAACCTCAAGTATATGTTGAAGTATCCGTCTAGGAAACGCTGGCGGCGGCCACAATGTAGTTGGAACATAATAATTTGGATGACGGACAGGAGGTGAAGACATGAAGAGCAGCCGGCCCAGAAAAGGAATGTGGTGCGGGAGGGACACGTCGACAGCAAACCTGCGGGTGAGCGACACAGAACAATGGAGTACTTTGTATTGTCAAATGGCAGGAGTGAGGTGGGAACCTCGAACAGAGCGAACAGACACACCCCACAAACTGGTCGGCGTCGGCCAGTTGCTGGCGCATCATAGCCCGCACGCTGAAGCCCGGATGGGCCAAGCAGATGCAGGGGTGCTCAAGCGCCACGGTTGGAAAGTGGCAGCTGAGTGCAGTTTTCTAGTTCTAGTTCTGGTTTGGTTCGGAGTTTGTAATTGAATTCTTCACGGAGCGAGGTATGTGCCAGGAAATGTGTGAATGTGGTTTTACACAATTGGACGGGGGCTACCTGGGGAGTAAAGCAATTGGGAAGGCCTAAAAAAAGAAACTGGAGACCAGGGGGGCAGGAGTGCTGGGGGGGAACCACATATTGAAATGGCCAACGAAATTAGAGTATTGACATGGAATGTTCAAGGCCTGGGAACATACATGCGCAGAAATCGGGTGAAATCCTTTATTAACAGGAAAAAGGTGGCTATTGCGCTGTTGCAGGAGACCCACTTGACCCAGCAGACTATGGCTGCGGTAACGGAACACTGGGATGGGCAATTCTATGGTGCCCCCTACTCAAAATATGCCAGGGAGGTGCTTATCTGGATAAGTCCGGCAATTCCATTCAAACTACTGAGCTGGGAGGCAGATCCGGAAGGCCGGTACTTAATAGTAAAAGGATGCATTGAGCAGGTGTAAGTCTGCATAATAAATTCGTATTTCCCCAACCATGGGATCCCGAAACTCCTAGACACACTGGGGGCCAAACTAGCCCAATGTCGAGAGAGTTTTTTCTTATGGGGAGGTGACCTCAATTGTCTTAGGGATTGGGAGCTGGACAGGTCTAAACCGAGAGCAACTAGAAACGACGCTGCAACAGGGGCGCTAAACGCACTAGTAGAAGCCCTGGACCTGGTGGATGTGTGGAGGGAGCTACATCCCACAGACACAGGTTACTCATACTTCTCATCGCCACACTCTCTGCACACGAGAATTGATTACTTAGTTGTGGCCAAAGGCTATCAAACACATATAGAATCGGCACAGTATTTAGGTAGGTCAATATCAGGCCACTCGCCACTGCTGATGAATTGGAAAAAACGGGAGCCTAGACCGCCCATACCGCTGTGGCGCATGGCACCAGGCGCCCTAACAGATCAGGCCTTTACGGAAGAGCTGCAAGATAAAAGAGAGGAATATGTGGAAAAGAACATAGGTAGCGTTGAATGATGGGGCACAGTTTGGGAGGCAATGAAAATAGTGGTGAGGGGCGAGGCCATCGCAGGAGCGGGGGCATACGGAAAACACTGAGAGCTGAACTGGAGAAATTGGAAGAGGAGATAAAACACAGAGTTAGACACACGGGGGACAAGGGAGGAGGAGACGGACCTAGCATGGTTGCGATGAAAATGCCAGGAAGCATGGGGAAGGCTCCCCAAGTTTTATTACTCAGTGAAAACCGCAAAAGCACACACGAGGGCGATAAGCCAGGCAGACTGTTAGCCTGGCTATGTAGGAGAGAACACCCATGATCTTAAACCACGGAGATCAAAGACACAACAGGCACAACACATAAGACACAGCAGGAAATCAACAATACATTCCGAGATTTCTACTCCCATCTCTACAGCCATGACCACCAGTTGCCACAAATCGACAAACTAAACACACTGGACGAAATAGGCCTTCCCAAAATAGACTTGTCATAACATGAAACCTTGGAGGCGAAAATAACAGGGGGCGATATTGCGGAAGCAATAAGCTCACTAGCCTCTAGTAAAAGAAACATGAGGCGTCGGACTCCCCCCCAGAGTTCTATGAAACATACGAAGCAACCCTAACACCGGTGTTGCTTGAGGTTTTCCAGGAGGCATACACCAAAGGGGAGCTGCCGGAATCCATGAAGGAAACCCTAGTTATACCAATACCCAAACCCGGGAAACCAATGGATGAATGCGACTCTTACCGCCCGCTAGCGATGCTGAACTATGACGTCAAGATTCTGACCACAATACTGGCCAGGCGCCTGAACAGGATAATGGGGGACCTGATACATAGTGACCTGGTTTTATACCAGGGCGCAGCACTGCGCTGAACTTACGCAGACTACAACACATTCTTGCGCAAACAGCAGAATCCAAAGAACAATATGCCATACTCTCCCTGGACGCCACTCAATATACTGGGAATGGCTGGTGGCGACATTAAGGGAATTTGGATTTGGGGAGGGATTCATCCGATGGGTGTGAATACTATACACTAACCTAAAGGCTAGGGTCAAAACAGGGAGGTTAGTGTTAGCAATCTGGTACATAAAGAGAGGGACGAGACAGGGATGCCCATTATCCCCAATGCTATATGTGCTGGGCCTTGAACCAATAGCAATAGATCTCAGAAAGCAACACCTAGATCCTGGCATCTTGGTTGAAGGAATAGGACACCTGCTGTCACTCTACTCGGACGACGTGCTCTTGTACGTGAGAGATCCGCAACTGAATGTCCCGGTGATCCTGGACATACTAGATAACTATGCTAAAGTGTCCGGAATCCATTATAGCAAGACCAAATCCTGCATATTCCCGATAGCGGGGCTAAAAGGGAGGAGTATCAACGAACTGCCGGCAGTGGGACTCAACTGGGAGGTGGACTCGTTCAAATACCTGGGGGTGAGCATTAGACATACACTGGAAATAATGCAGGAACATAACACGGCAAAAGTGGTGCAGGGCTTGAGGAAGTCCATGAAAGTCTGGTCTAAGCTGCCACTATCACTGTTAGGTAGGGTAGCCATCACCAAAATGATTATTCTTCCGAGGTTCTTGTACTTCTTCAACAACGTGCACTGCTATGTTAGAGTGTCCTTTTTCCATTCCTTGGAGGTGTTGCTCCGAGAATTCTTGTGGGGCGCTAACCGCCATAGACTCTTACTAGCAACATTATATCTACCATACGACAAGGGAAGGGTGAAATTGCCAAACCTCGAGAGGTACTACCTGGCAGCTCAGCTCAGTCACGTAATTAAATGGCTGGCAGATGAGACTACCTCGGAAACAGACTTACTGCAACGCCTGGTGGCTCCCATCAAACTAAAAGAAATATTGTGGGTAACACAAGAGGGCCCGAAACACATTCCACTGATGGTTACACTGGGTAAGAAGGTATGGACGAGAGCACAAACCTTGCTGAAACTATTAAACCCCTACTCACCGGAGGTGCCGATAGCAGCAGACACATGCAAAGACAGTACAGACATGGCAGTGGTGAGAAAATGGGAGGGGAAAGGGATATACACATGATGGGGAGATGTATATGAAGACGAGGACTTCAGGGAATTCGATTCAATGCAAGAAAGTGGCCAAAGAAAGGTGGGAGGGCTGGCCAGAGGAACCACAGGCGGACCCATTGCTGACCCTGATGTACAAGCATGCTGTACAGCATGCTGATAGACACACCAAACCCACTCCTCACACCAGAACCACTCCTCAACACTGGACAGACCACTACCTCATTGACTTCACATTGTCACTCAATAAAGAAGTCAGCAAAGAAAAAACTCCTGACAACCTCCTACCACTTCTACTGCCAACCCTCAATGCTCTCCCCGACAACATATATCCAGAATGCCTAATAGAAAGCTACAATAAGGCTATGAAAAAAGGACTAGACATCATCGCCCCCCAAAAAATGCAAAAAAGCAAACAACAAGCTCACCTGAACACCTGGTTCACCCCCCCACTTGAAAGAACTAAGAATGCGCAAAAGGAAACTTGAAACCCAATGGCGCAATACCCCCACAGAAGAGAAAAAATTACAACTTAAACTCTTCGCTAACAATTACAAAAAAGAAATCCTTCTCACAAAAAATAACCTATTCAATGAAAAAATCAAAAAATCCAGCTCCAATACCAGAGAACTATTTGCTATACTAAGGGAACTAGAATCCTCCATACCCCCACCAGATGACATAACTAAAGACAAACAATGGTATACCAGCGTCCAAAACGCTCTAACCAACAAAATCCAGTCTCCAAACTAAAATCGCACTGAAAAAAGACTCCCTAACCCCTAACGTATAATCCCCTAGCAATCATGCCAATACGACCAACCCATCAGGCCCTAATCTCTTCATATTCACTAAAATATCCATTTTGGAAACAGAAAAGGTTATAGCCTCACTTAAACCATCCAACTGCAAAGGCGACAACTGCCCACCCCAAATGATCAAGGATGCTGCCAGGGACCTAGCTCCCTTTATAACCAAACTGATCAACGCATCCTTTTCCTCCAACACCATACCAAGCAATCTCAAAGAATCATGGGTTCTGCCTTTCCTCACGAAGCAAACCCTAGACCCCGCTATTCCCACTAACTACAGGCCCATCACCACGGTACCATTCCTGTTAAAGATAATAGACAGAGTAGCATACCTACAAATCCAGCAATATCTAGAAATTCCCAAACTACTAGGCGCCCGCCAATCTGGTTTCAGACCACAGCACGGTACTGAGACAGCCCTAATCGATATTAAATCCCAGATCAACAAGATTAATGAAAAAGGAAACACTGCCATGCTACTCCGCCTCGACATGTCGGCGGCATTCGACCTGGTGGATCACACAGTTCTGTGCCAACACCTGGCCACGGCTGCCCACTTCTCGAAAGAGACCTTTAACTGGATCCAATCATTCTTGGACAATCGAACTATGAGAGTCTTCTCCTCACTAGCCTCAGCAGACCCCATCAAAATAACCTGCAGTGTACCCCAGGGCTCCTGCGTCTCCCCAACCCTCTACAACATCTTTACCAAGCCCTTATTTGACAAGTTGGACAGACTGGGTGTCATGTACACTAATTAAGCAGATGACACCCAGATCCTCATACCCCTTTCGGGCAACTTTGACTCAGATACGGCCTTGGTAAACAAAATATATCTCATCATTCAGGTATGGCTGGCCACACACGGCTTATGCCTGAATGATGAGAAAACCGAAATCCTGCTCCTCAGCTCCAACGCCAATCTAAAAAAACTCAGCCCCAACTACAAGGCTTTCAACATCGATGGCAACACCATCACAGTTGCCAAGACAGTGAAAACTTTAGGCTTTCATCCAGACTCAGCCTTGTCACTAAAAAAGAAATAAACTCATTAGCATCCTCTACTGCCTACACGTGCAAGCTAATAAGGGCAAGTAAAGCATTCCTCTCCCAAGCTAGCTGCATCATCATCGCTAATGCCCTAATACTCTCCAGACTTGATTATTGTAACACCATGTACCTAGAAGCCAACAAATACATAACCGCCAAACTTCAAACACTGCAAAACAATGCACTCGGAACAGCCCTTAACTTACCCTCCAAGGAACACATCTCTAACAAAAGAAGAGAACACAAATGGCTCAAAATCTGTGACAGCATTTCACTCAAAACAGCATCACTCACTTTCAAATGCCTAAACTATGCACCCCCCCTCTATCTTGCATCCAGAATAATAAAAAAAACGTCCACCCGCCCTACCAGAACGATTAACTCTTACTGCCTGCAGGTACCCAAATTCAGACAAAAGAAAACTGCAGCAGTAGTTTCCCTGTCATGGCAGCCCAACATTGGAACGCCCTCCCACTCAACATCAGAACAGACCAATCCTACTATAGCTTTAGGCGAAACACTCTCACCTGGTTACGATCCAATGATCCCCATGACTGATCTGTGCCCTCTCACACTAACAAACTATAGCCAACCTGACTGTATATATGTACATCCTTTAGCTGACCTGCCAAAATGTACTGTATGTATATATGTAAATGTTATTTCACCAGATTATACGTAATGTTATGCTAGGCTTTATACTCATATGTGCCTTATCATGCAACTAAGCTTTTAAGTAATCTTATCCTCCTGTTCTCTGTTGCGTCCTGTTATCTCTGGGTTTTGCACACCATACTAAATAAATAGATAAACAAACAAACAAACAAACAAACACACCTAACTTTAAGGGTACAGCACTGAAAGAGCAATGGGAGAAAGACCTGGGTGCAGACATAACGGAGAAAGAATGGGAGAGAATACTGAGCTTTCCTAAAGCAGTATCAAGGAACCAGCGCTTCAAACTAATACAACTGAATGTGCTGTATCGTACATACATGACCCCGCACAAGATAGCTACATTTAACAAGGACGCGAGTTCACAGTGCCCGTGGTGCAAAGGCAAGGATGCTGACCTGCTGCACATGTCCTGGGGGTGTGTGCGTGTGCAAAGTTTCTGGGCACATATAGAGCGAGCTTGCAGGGAGGCTGGAGTAGAGAGGTATGAGTGGTCACTGAAAGAATGTCTGCTTGGTGCCTACCCCAGAATCAGCAAACACAAACATGTGGTTAGGTTTATGGATCTGGCATGCATATTAGCCAAGAGGACTATCGCTATGTCCTGGAAAACTGCTGCGGGGCCACAATATGGAAAATGGCGTAAGGGATTTGAAAGGTGGGCAGAGGCGGAGACCAAGCTGTGGGTGGAGGGAGCGAACGGATCGGAACCTGATGGTAATAAGTGTGTAGCATGGAAAGTGTTGATCTGGGACATGTTTCACCCGTCTGATGACAAATCCCCATGAGTGCACCAATTAAGGCAGGAGTCACCCATTATGTGCCCAGTTAATCATTCCACAGCACCCAATTGAATTTGGCCAACCGGAGGACATGAAGAGTACAAAAAGAGCTGAGCTCCAGACATTGAAGCGTTTGCCCCCAACCTGTTATAACACATGGCACGTGTAGGAAGTTGTTCGTTAGTTGTTATTTGTTGTTATTAATCTAAATGTAGGCATGAAAAAGTGGACGTTACATTGCACGACTAACTACAAATGCCAATAAAAACATGTAAAATAAACTAGGCTAGGTACTGGAATAAGCAGGAGGCAGGGCCGTCACGAGGGGGGGGCAGGAGGGGCAAACTGGCCCAGGCCTCGCTCCAAAGCAGAAGGCAGCACAGTCCACCCGTGTCCATCATTCACACGGGGGACTGTGCTGTCTCCTCTCTGCCTCTGCAATTAATATGCTGACTGTTGCGAAGCTGTTTGGCTCCGCAACAAACAGCAAAATAATGGGAGACTGCAGGGCTCAGAAGTGAGCTCTGCTGCCTCCCGTTATTCAGCTGACAATGTAGACATGCTGAATGACAAGAGAGCACTCCTCTCCTGTCAGTCAGTGTGTTCACGTTGCTGACGTTGCTTGAACACGCTGACTGATAGAGGAGTTCTCTCCTGTCAGACAGCATGGGCCTCATTATGAGTCACCCGGTATGGAAATAACGGTGGCGGTAAATCCGCCACCACCGTTGTGTTTCCATAACAGGTGATCTCGAGTCCTGCCGGTGAAGGTTTAATTCCCGCCAGGTCTGACCTGGCAGGTTTAACACCACCCGCCTGCAGGCGGAAGTGTAAACACCGGCACCATCACGAGATTGTGCCGGTGTTTCCACTTCCCCATTCCCATTGAGTCCTAAGGGACTCAATGGGAATGGGGATTTACTGAATTCCGCCTCCGGAATTCCTGGGTCACTGGGGTCGTAATGCCCCGGTAATTCCGGGAATCATGGAGGCGGAATGGTAATACGAGTCCGGCGTAACCTGCCGGAATTTCAGGCACGGTTACCGCCGGACTCGTAATGAGGCCTCATGTCCACGTGTCGGAGTGCATGGAGGTAAGGTGTTTTTTATTTTAATTTAAATGTGTATATATGTGTATTTAAATTAAGTGAGTATGTATAAGTGCATGAATGTGTGCTTGTATGTTGATGTTTATGTTGATGCCAATGCTGTGTTTGGTTTTATGTATGTGTGCATGCAAGGAATTGTGTGACTGGTGGATGAATGCATGGGTGAAAGTGTTGTATGTGAATGTATGCGCCAACCCTCTCCCCCCCCCCCATTAATTAAATTGCCTTCGGGCCATTTAATTAAGGGCTGGGGTCATGGCATCAGAGGTTCACCTAGTCTAAAATTTCAGGGGTGGCGACAGAGTGGGACTAACACTTCAAATGTTGGGAGAGGCGCTAACTTCAGAGCCTGTGGGGGAGGGGCAAACTTACTTGTGTGGGCACATCTAACATCTTTCCACATTCGAATGAGACTATTCTGATGAAGCTTCAATGTTACAAGCAGCTAACTCTCGCCTTCATTTCTGAAAAGTCACACTTAAGGACTGCTGTGAGAATGAGTTGTCTCATGTCACCACTTTCCTTCTAATCACTCCCTTGGCATGCAAGTGCTAACCCCACATCACAATTTCAATTACCTAAAAACGTATGTTTATGAATGCAGGTGTTAACAGTGAAATGTTTTATGTTAGTAATTGCAGGGCCTTTGTTAACAGTGAAGCCCAGGCACCGTTTAACGTCTGTGTCTTGTTCCGTCTGCCACGGCCCTGTTGGTCAGCCCGGCAGGGGCTGGATAACAGTTTCGAAAGCAGATAGTGAGTGGGGCCAATGTGGGGTCAATAAACCCATTGCGCTGCCGGTCTCCCCACTGAGGCATGGCGTCTGGGTCTTTCAGCTTTTGCAGTTGAAACTGGCCCCCAAGCAGCTGCCCCCATGTTGGCGGTTTTATGACACAGACACCTACTGATAGTCTGCAGCTTTTAACCACCATACTGTATTATTTTGACTTCATTATTGATTTAAGCACTCCACAGGAGCCTTGGCCTATCTTTCCAATCTACAATGCCAGGGGTGCCCCACATCGCAAAGAAATGGGCCCCCACCAGCCCTGACACATCTTCAACCAGCCCTGCTCCCACTTCCCTCCCAGTATCCTGAGCCCAGCTAGGAAGCTGAATAGCTAGTTCACCTTCCCTTTGGATACTAGTCGTACCTTTCACCACAATTCAGAGGCTCTTTACTTTCATAATGCTATGCTAATCTCTGGAGAGGTGGGCCATCTAAAAGCTGAGACCAGAAGTTAAGACTTTTGCTTCATCAAAGTTTGTTTATTGGATCGATATGCATTTGTACTCTGCATGTTTGATGCTGCTGCTGCTCCATAACGAGAACTACGGGCTGGCGACACATCGAAAGAGGCCTCCTGCCTCAAAGTGGGAGGGCTTCAGCCCTCCCTAGGCAGGGGCTGGCTCTGCCCATGCAGCCAGTTGGAGTCAACAAAACCCAACATTTTGTGAGGGGGCTTTAGCCAGATTCGCTCAGTGCTGTTGCACCCTACGTGTCATTCACTGATGTCCTGTTAGAAACAAACATTGGCAAAGCCAACAGGTTTGGCTTGTGCATACGTATTAGGCATTTGCCAGGCACTGCTATTAGATGCTTAGGTACTCAAACCAGTTTGCACCTGCTACCATCAATGGTTAATACCAATACAGCAGTGCCTTTACCAAGCCTACATGAAAGCCCGAACTGTTAGCATTGCAAATGTTTTTTTGCTTTACCCACGTTGCACAGGACTGTGCATCAAGGTTAAAGCAAACATACTACTTGGTTAAATTGTCCTACATTGAATTTAGGCCAATGGAGCCAGTAATAACACTTATGGTGCACAGTCAGCCTGGACATACTTTCTGTGGCATGGCATGTTTCCTGGCTCGGAGTGCGTACATGGTAATGATGGCATATATTGATGCAGCCTGCATGGACCACATGGAAACAACCAGCATGAATATATCTTTAGTCTAGCATATGTTGTGTGTAACGGCGGCATGAAATGTATTAGAAAAAGTTCCTGTGCACAGTTGGTGACTTGCAACTATTGGGTTTTTCCATGTGCTTCCATACAAAACCAATTAAATGTAGGGATTTCTACCGAGTTTTATAAAGAAAGTGCTGTACAATGCATAATTGTAATCATTGTTTCAAACATTTTCTTGGGAGTGAGAAACTCCCTCAAATAACCCTTGTTTGGTTTGGGCACCCTCACTGTGCTCTGTCGAGCCTGCATAATTGGCACAACCATTTAAGCCTCTTCAGTTCAGAAATTCACCAGCCTCCACAGTACATCATCCATTTGTCACTCTGTGTGATGTGTGTTTTAATGCGCACACAGGGGCAGGGTGCTCCTTAATGCTGGCATCATGCACCACATGCCGTCATGCCATCCTATATATATTTATGCATATGATACAAAAAGTTAGTCTGGCATAAACCTTTCTTCAGTAGAGAAATGTAACTTTGCTGTAGTTGATTTGCAGTTGTAGTAATAAACCATATTTGGGTTCATCCACACAAACTCAAGGAGAAACTTCTCGAGTTGCCTGTTTGCGAAGGTGCCGCCACTGGCCCAGTGGGTAAAATCAAAAGGGGGCCTCACCAAATGTTTTTCCCCGGGCCTCACCACATCTTGTGACAGCCCTGGCAGGAGGGGTGGAGCCATGAAGAGCATTCCCCACAACTACACTGAACATTCTAGTGATTCTGAAATGCTGATTGGTCCAAAAAGAGTAGAAAGCGTAGAAAGAATCAAGACCAGGAAAGAAGCTCCTCCCCGGAGGAACCGCAATCATGTGGAATGCATAGCGTGCACCATGGAAAGAAGAGGCTGGTGAAAAGTTTGCAAGGCAGGCAGAAGGTTCACAAATGGTCGACGTGGAAGGAGAGTACAGCAGAGAGAAGCATAAGATGTCCAGGCAACCACAGCCAAGATACTGCATTGTCGAAGGAAGACATCCACACAGGAGGGGACGGCAAGGGCTGCAGAGCCGCAGCAGCATGTCGGAAGAGCTGAGAGCCCCCACGGAAGTCAAGAGCAGAGCTTGAGGAAGCCCAGATTTAATGGGACCAAAGCAACAGAAACCCTGAAGGTACCGGGGCTAAGGGGGAGTTTCAGAAGGGTACCAGGAGGTACTGGAACCTGCTGGAACTACCATATACCATACGTGGGCACAGGGAAAGACCTTTGGGGAAGAACCAAGTCCCCTAACTCCACACCAGAATGACAACCGACACAGGTCTGGGACCCACACCCTCATCAAAAGAGGATCACAATGCCTCTTCCTCTTCGCGGTACCTGGCAAGGAAGTAAACCAGATCTGCTAACACAGGTATGGGACCCACATCCGAGATAAGCCTGAGAAAGGCCAGGCGAAAGGAGACATTCACCCAACTGTTGTGAACTGCAATAAGAAGCCAGAGAAAGTTCAGGGGAAGGGATGCATTCCTCCAACTGTTGTAAACTGTAGTAAGAAGCCTGAGGAAGATCAGGGCAAGGGGGCCATTCCCCCCCATGACACTGCAAGACTGTGAAAACCCCATAGTCAAGAAACAACTGTGGGCTACGAGGAATATTATGATTTCCACTGGAACTTTACTACATGAGTTGAACTGAGAACTTTAACGTTGTTGACATCTCAAACTGGAACTATGTTTTAATACCTTGGAAAGGGATCGAGACCTGGGGAAGGGAGTATTCCCTCAGGTGAAGATCATATCTACAGTTGTAGCTGGGATCTGTTGTCCAGAAGAAAGGACTCATTCTTCTAGACCAAGAACATCCATTACCTCTTTAGATTGGTTACAAATGGTGGACATGGACATCCTGACTGAACCCTTATTACTTTTGGTTGAGGCAGGGAAACCCCTCTTAGAGTTAGGGAAAGGTACGTTTTCTGTGTGTCAGTCTCCTCCTTTTGCACCCTTAGGCTTGTGACACGAGACACTGCCCAGCTCAGAGACCTGGCAGTGGGAAGCTGAAAAATTCAAGGTAAATGACCATAGGTAAAAAGGTGGACACCATGTCCTGAAACCAGACATAAAACAGATACTAAGATGAGAACAAAAAAACTCCCCAGAATATATACGCAACGCTGGCTGGCCGGACAGTGGGAAATGTGAGAAATCAGAGGGTGTCTCACCCGCTAGTCCTCGGGGATCTCGCTCTCAGGTGGCCAGGGCATTGCCATCACATTTGGATCCAGACCCTTAGTGTAGACCAGTGCGAGAGGATCACCTGGGTGAGGGTTCTTCGGGGAGTGGTGGTGAGACAGCCAATGGTGAGACGCGGTATTTCCCCCTTTTTTGTTCATCTACCCCATCCTATTTTGTAGAATTTTCTGCAGTTCCAACTCCCCCAAGCCCTCTTTTTACACAAACACTGGGCAGAGGAAGAGGGTGACTGAGAGTAACCAGACTTACTCTCTCACATCATACTGGAAATGTCCCGTTAATCAGGACAGGTAAAGTCAGGCACTTTACACTAAGTGCATACTTCGCTCTCCTCACACAAATAAAAGGCAACACAAGTTCAAGCAGAACTTCTGGGACGAAGGCACACAAACTGTAGCAGAGCAATGGAACAAGGGACGAAAGCAGTGGGCCGAAAACCCCAAGGGTTCCCTACTGGAGGTTGTTGCCTCCAACAGACTGCAAAAGGCACGTGGAGAAGGGCAGATCCCACAAGTGAAGATTGCATTGTGTTTCAAGGATGCCAGCGACCCTCCCGGGTGAACGGCAGAGTTGGGGAGGTGAGCCCAAGCCTGTGGTACTAACCTTGACTTGTGAATTGAAAATAGCAAAACAAGAAAGAAGCGCACACAGACTGTGAGTTGGCAAGCAACCTAAGAGACTGGTGTGTGTTGAAGCAAATGAAGTACCAACATTATATCACAAGTGAAGGCTGCACGTGTGTGGATGAGACACGAAGAAAGGCAGAACTGTGAATGTACTTTGAAGTAAAAGGCAGCTGTGAGATCAGCGATCCTAAGTAATGGAGTGGTCCGGCTAAAGGAAGTAACCCATTAAAAAGTCTCTGTGAAAGGTACATTGTTTGAAGCTATAAAGCGAACAAACAGCAAAAGTGAATTAAGCTAGATTAAACGTGAACTTTGAGTCAAAGTGGTCCTGCGGTGGTCTGTAAAGGAAGACACGCACATTTGAAAGTTTTTGACATCCGAAAGGATTTTGAGCCCGATTGAGGGAGACCCGAAGTGCAATGAGCTTGGGGAAGGGAGACCCCCGGCAAGTTCTTATTAAACTGTGACGTGAGATGTCTGAGCCCGACAGAGGGGTACCAACGTGATCTGTGTGCTGTAAGGTCTGAGCCTGGCAGACAGGGGACCTTTGTGAACTTTAAATTGTGATAATTTGGAAGTACTTGGAGTGTTAGAAACCGAGCCAGAGTGTGTCATCCTGCATACAATGACAGCTTTTCTCTGTGAGGTTTAACGTGAGGAGGAGAGCTGGTCCAACTATCTTTTTATTCTTTTGAACACTGATTCTTCCTTTGCATACATTTCTCCTTTTGATACTTTTTGTATTTTTGTAGAGGGAGGGTAGGCATTAGGTTTTTGTTAGCATAAGCCATTTTGATTTGACGGACTCCACTAGCACTGTTTTGTTTATCGTTTCATGATCGAGACTACTCCCATCTTAGTTATAGGGCAAAGTAGGAGTTTCTCCGCCTCCAACCTTTTCAATAAAGATTTTACAAATTGTATTCATTGTGTCAGGGACATATTTGTGATACCATGCCTTCCCTACAGAACCCAGAAGTGAGGTAGGTATAGGGCCAGGACACAAGGAATTTCTTAAAAGGAATGAAATGTGTGATGACATCACCACTTGTAACGTGCAGCAACGTCATCGAGTACTATGCTGCTCAATGGAACGGGAAGTAGCTAGAAAACAACAAATATGTGACTGTTGCTTTTTCTTTTTTATTGTTGTTGTTTTTCAAATTTTTGTTTAGTTTGTCCTAGACATGCCCTGATGAAGGATAGTGGTCTATTTAAAATGCATTGGCCATTATTTCTACTCTCCTCTGTCTCATCATTGTTTTGCATTTGTGTATTTATGAATTCAACTACTTTTGCATCATAAAGATGGAGAAGTTGCTTGTGTGTAATCTTCACTAAAAATTGTTATACTTCATTGTGGCTTGGTTGCACTGGCTGTGTGAGCATGTGACATGGATGCTAGTTTGCCTCAATCTTTTGTTCAGTTGTATCCACCCATTTGTGCTAGTTGGGTTTCTACAGTGCTTCTGACACATAGAATGTGAAATAGTACTACAGAACCTCTTCTATACTGCAGGCTGTGCCCACTCATCCGCTTTTGTTCTCCTTTTAACCTGCTCTCATTTTCAAATTTAGTCTAAATAACTACAGCTGCCACAAGCCATACATTATCAATAACTCTCAATCAGGCTGAGACACTTCATGATTTATTCATAATCTGAATGTTCGACTATGCCTGTGGAAACACGGGATACATTTAATTAGACTTAGTTTACAAAAACAAAACTGTGCTTAGATTGCACGGAAAGTGCTATACGTTTTATGCTGCCCACTCAATACAAAATGCAATAGTTTTTCTCCAAATGAAATCTCACTTTGCACTTACTTACAGTGAAAGTATAGTCCATTTTACCTTACAATCCTCTTGTGTTCTATTGGAAACTAACGCCTCCCTAGTGATATGATATGGCATTTATAACGCGCCTGTAGACAAATGTTTCTAGGCGCCACAAGACAAGGGATGGAAGACATAGGGGAGGACAAGGCAAATGATCCTACTAGGCCTTATGCCATTCGTATCATGCAAGTGTTTCAATAGAAGTGCAACGGGAAGGAGAGGAGGAAGTGCAAGGGAAAGGAAAAGGGGGAAGTGCGATCAGGGCAGCATGGCTCTCGGTAAGTGCAGGAGGCAGGGGGGCCATAGGTGTTACAGTTACAGTCCCTAAGTGCGTGGTAGGGCAGGAGGCAGTGCAAGGAAGACTGGTCGTGGAGGAGCCTGGTACCCAGTGAGACTCTGAGGGAACCAAGCAACCACTTGGCGCAGCAGACAGGTAACTTAGCAAGGGAGCGAGAGAGAGAGAAGGCAGAGGATAAAAGGAGGGTCTTGAGCTGATTCTGCAAGGTCTGGTAGTCCGGCCCAAGTCTGAGAGGGTTAGGGAGGCCGTTCCAGATGGAGGTACCTACAGAGGAGAAAGATCTCCCCCCCAATCTCTGCCTGGAGAAGCGTCTTACCCGCAGAGAGTTGGAGGTAGCTGAGCGAAGCGCTCTAGAAGGAAGGTATTTCGGAAGAGAGAGTTGGATGTAGTGCAGGTCCCGGCCCCAGAAAGACTTTGTAGAGGGTCTTGAACTTGATCCTTGCAGACACCGGAAGCCAGTGGAGAGATTTCAGAGCTGGAGAGATACGGTCCCTGGGCTTGAAGCCAAGGATAAGTCTTGCAGTCCTGTTCTGGATCAGTAGCAGGGGTCGAAGAGTAGAGGTAGGTAGATTGAGAAAGAGGCTGTTGCAGTAGCCCATCCTGGAGAGAACCACGGCTCTGCAGACAGTGAGCTTCTGGGGGAAAGTGAGGAAAGGTAGAACACCTCTGAGATGGTGCAGCTGGAAGTGGGCCTTTTTGGCAGGGTCCGTGATGTGAGAAGAAAAGGAGAGGGTGGAGTCGAAGATGACTCAAAGGTTTTTTGCGTCACAGGAAGGCAAGGGTAGAGGGTCCAAAGAGGGCGGCCAGAGTGAGAGGGAAAGCGGGAGCAGGGGTCCCAATGAGAAGGATGATGCTCCCAGACCACCCACTTCAGAGGCCTGCCATGGAAAAGACTAAAAGGCAATTTGGCTTTACATTGGGAATGTGTGTGCATAGGCTGACATCTAGTGGTAGTCGCAGAGTATTACATGATTTGTTTTCAAAACTCGAAAAAAGGGACACCAACTGGGCTTGTTAGTAATACTATCCCTGGTGTGATGTCTACTGTACCTATGGACCATCACGCGTCGAGGTCCCTCAGATTGTTTTTTTCCGCCATCTTGGTTGGTCGCTATTTGCAGAGTTCTTTCGGGCTGACGCCTTTGATTAAATAAAGTTTAACTTTAGAGTTTCTTTCTATCCTTCCAACAACCGCACGTTGCCCGCTGCACTACCAACTGTTTTGGCGGCCTTCGACGGACGGCTTCATCGTCAACGACGCTCAACTATCTTGACGAACGAAGACTGCAGCCTACACAGGCCTCACCGGGCCTCGGCCTTCACAGTAGGGAGAGAGGGGAGGTCATACACTTTGTACACTTTTAGAGAATGCCTCTTCTGACCCCTTATCTTACCTTTTGTCACTGCGCTGCCCTTTCCATTAGCAATGGAAAATACTATTTTAAATGTTCCCCTTTTTGCAACAGGAAATTCCCTTGGAAAGATACATACAAGGTTTGCAATGACTGTCTGCCAAGGGACCACCCCGAGAAAAAATGCAAGCCCTGCAGATTTTTCCTTCCCAAAACCCTAAAGGACCGTCGGACCAAATGCTGAGCCGCCCACACCATGCAGGCTGAGGCTCCATAAACGTGGCAGTAGAATCCAGCAAGGGCAGCATCGAAGTCCTTTGTGACGCCAAAGGCGATCGCGTTTCATGGAATCCCATGGGCGTACCCCCGGCTCCAATATGCAGGACAGCATCACTGTGATGGAGGCATCATCAGGCACACTCAATTCTCATCACACTAAACGCACACCCCACGGCCAACTGCGCCGTCGACTGTTGAGAGCCACGCAGTGTCAAAGGAGTGGTCCTCTAAGTTATCCCTATCCTCTGGGTCATCGCGCTCGCATTTGCCTCATGCCAGGCCTCAAACAGGCACCGAAAGCCGCTTAACATGGCGCCTAAAATGCCTTCCTTTCACGGGTCAAAAATGAGGGAACATATAAAAAACAATCCTCCTTCAGGCCTCCAGCTCCAAGATTGGATGGTATCATTGAACCTTCAGGGTTCTTACTTTCATTTGCCAATCCATCACAAGCACAGGTAGGATCTTAGGTTCGCCATTGGCGGTTCTCATTGTCAGTTTTGAGTTCTGCCATTCGGGTGGATCTCTGCCCCAAGGGTTTTCACCAAGTTAATGGCAGTGGTGGCAGCAAGTCTCAGGAGAGGGGGATTCAAGTCTACCCCTTCCTAGATGATTGGCTGATTAGGGCAGGTACAACCGAACAGGCCCAGGAACATCAGTATTGCCTGCCACTCCTTCCACAGACTGGACGTCTAGCGCAATACCATCTCAGAGACTCCAATTTATTGGAGTAGTCCTGGATGCATCCTTGGGAAAAGCCTATTCACTCGTGGTGAGGGCTCAAGACATTTTGCAGATGGTCACCAAGTTTCAGAGTGCCCAGCATCTTCCGGCCTCCGACCTTTTGAGGTTGCTCGGCCTCATGGCATCCTGCATTTTTCTGGTGCCAGAGGCTCACCTAAGAATGAGATTTCTTCAATGGGCTCTCAGAACACAGTGGTCCCAATTCTCAGGCAGGATGTCAGACCTCCGAGCAGAGTTTTACCGAACCTTCTGTGGTGGGCCTGTGAGGACAACATTCTGAAAGGAGAACCTTTTTGGCTGGAGATAACAGTAGTGACAGACACCTCACTCACGGGTTGGGGAGCCTGCGTCATTGATCTGACAATCAGTGGTTGTTGGTCCTTTTAGAGCTGAGGGCAATCAGACTAGCGCTGAAAGCCGTTCTGCCCTCTGTAAAGGGAAAGAATGTCCTGATAATGACAGACAACAGAGTGGCCATGTACTACCTCAACAAGAGAGGAGGCGTAGGGTTACTACCACTGTTCAGAGAAGAAATGCAGCTCTAGTTCTGGGAAATTCAAGAAGAAATCTCTCTATTGGCAGTTCACCTAGCCGGAGAGGAGAACACGGCGGCTGACGCTCTGAGCAGGCAGATCAGTCTCCCACAATTGGAAACTAGCTCAGGAAGTCCTTCAAGAGATCTTCACCCTTTGGGATGAACCCCTCAAGTAGAGCTGTTCGTGACCAGTGTCAACCGGAAGTGTGAACTGTTCTGCTCCAAGGAATTTCCCCCAAGAGGAGCTCTTACCTGGACCTTCTAGAGATGGCCATCTGCCCTCCAATTTGTCTTCCCCAAAGAAAGGCTCATTCTTCATCCAGAAATCAGTACTCTGAACCTTCACGCCTGGTTTCTGAGAGGGTAAGATACAAAGATTGGGACCTTCCAGAATACGTGATGGAGATGTTGCATTCGGCCAGAAGGCCAGCAACAATATCTCGGTACCGTTGCCGCTAGAACACATTTTGCAGTCGTTGCAGAGAAAAGAGTTGTGATCCTTTCACATGCAACAATACTACGGTATGGTCTTTTTTTTTGTTGCTTCATCTGGATCATCTAGCGCTTCAGATCTCCACCGTAAAGGGTTACTTGGTGGTGCATTCTATTTTTAAGCGTTTGCATAATGTGGGTTCTTATTTCAAGGTCTCTATTGTAATTGAATTCTTGAAAGGGTTAATGAACATCTTATCCTGGTCCCATTTATTGTACCAGGTTGGGACTTGAACTTGGCATTAAGGTACCTAATGGGGGCACCTTTGTCCACTCAGGATGTTAACCTTTAAGACGATCTTTCTCACTGCAATAACATCAGCCCGCAGAGTCAGTGAGCTTCAAGCTCTTTCTGCTAAACCACCTTGTACTACCTTTGTGTTTGTTTGTTGTAAACTGTCTTTATTAGTGCAGTTCCATAATACAATGTGACATATAACATTCTTTTGCATTAAGGTTTATCAATACCCAATCAAGAAAAGTTTGCTGTCGCTTACTGGCGCTTACACAGTTTTCATGCCTGTGAACTGCACACAAACCAAACATACAACAACAACTGTGGCAGAGGTACTTCAATCAATACAGGACACAAAAGAAAAGCTATTATGGTGGACCGCTCACAATATTGAAATGTTTCTCAGCAGTGGTGCTCTGAAATAATGGTGCTCCCTTTCCTACACCCATTCGTGGAACGGGAGCCATACCATCAGAAATGTCAGATAAACGTTGAAGGCCAACGCACACATTTTCTCCATTGATAACACTCTCCACAGCCTAACCCACCATTAAGCCACCCCCAGACCTTTAGGGGTTTTAGTGAGCATATGTGTAATTAACCCTTTAAGTGCCAAGGATGCGGTATCTCGTCCTTGGGATTACCTCCCCAGTGGCAAGGACGAGATAGCTCATCCTTGGCACTTAAGGGGTTAATGAAAGAGAAAATGTTAGAAGGCTTTGAATGGTGAAATACTGAAATCACCAAAAAAGTTCTTGGCACTGGGGGGGAAAACCCATGGCAGTTAAAAGGTTAAGCTCGCCTCGACACCGCTCGCTGCATAGACACCCTCCTAAACCGCACCCAAAAGTATTACCACTGGGGACAAGGGCAACTGGACCTGTGTGATATATTTAATGTGCCCCCAGAATCTCCTTCCAGTACACCTGTGCGTTAGAGCATGCGCACCACATATGTATCAGATCCCCGGCCTCCCCACAATTCCTGTAGCATAGCGGCAAGTATTGTCAATTAATTTTGTGAAGCCTTTGTGGGGTGAGATACCATCGGAAACATAGTTTGTAAGCCATTTCCTTGATTGTGGTACACTGTGACACCTTTTGCTCCCTGCGCCAGATTTGGTCCCAGATATCCATAGAAATGGTGCTCCACGGATCGTGATCCCACCTGTCCATGTAAGGGAGCCTATCCTCTGGAGTCACAGTTTCCAACAGCTTGTTTCGATCCAGACCGTCCTTCATTGTTGTCTCCAACCCTGTCGGTGTCCTAGTCCCTTCTGCCCTAACTCCTCTTTGAAATATCCAGTGCCTAATTTGTATGTAGTGGAAGTGCTGCCTTTCACCCAGCCTAAATTTCGTTTTCATATCTTCAAATGAAAGGAGGAGTCCTTCGTGTACAGCTCAGGTAGTGTCAGTGTAGGGAATCTGCTCCAGTCCTCACAAAACCTATCTCATCAACCCGGGCAAAAATCTGAATTGTGACGCACTCGTGAGTATGGGCCTAGTCCTGGAACCACCCCCGTCCGTCTTAGCCCTTGATTGCAGTGCCTGAGACACTTTTGGTTGTTCCCGGGGAGTCCCCCCTGCAAGTCTAGCCATGGAGCTCAAGAATAACAAGGCCCTCAGCGGTATAGATGTAGCACCCTGTTCCAGGTCACACCACCCCTTCTCGCTAGCCTGCAGAGCCCATTACAGCATAGGAGCTATTTGCGCAGCAAGCAGGTACCTATCCATATCTGGGACCCCGAAGCCACCCAAGAATGTAGATCGCATAAGAACCGTTAGTAGGACTCTGGGTTTCTTCCTCTGCCATATAAAGGTGAATATTTCTTTTTGTAGTGTCCCAACCTGTGGCAGCGGTATGCTAATCGGGAGGGAGCTCACCACATAAAGAAGCCGGGGTAATAAAGTAATCTTAAGTGCTGTAATGCGAGCGGTACATGTGAGATCTTGCTTGTGCCACCTCTTAAGGCTATCAGCCAGTCCTGCCCATAACTGGGGTATATTAGCCCTGTATAGAGTCCCATAATCTGCTGTCAGCTTGATCTCCAGGTACTCATTGTCTGCTGTAGCCCATTGAAGCGCAAACTCCCCACGCCACAACTCCTCCTCTGTTATGTTAAATGCTTTAGATTTTGCATAGTGGATGCTGAATCCTGCTGCCCCTGCAAAATCCTCTAACACTCCAATTACCTTTGGCAGGGAACTGGAGTTATCGCAAAGAAATAATACATTGTCTGCATATAGGGTGAATTTATGTTCACGACTACCCCCCTGCACTCTCTTAATCCCCATATCATGCTGTATCACATTAGCCAGTGGCTCCATCACCATTGCAAATATCAGTGGGGAGAGAAGCAACTTCTGCCGTGTACCACGCCTAATTTCGATCTTCCCTGAGAGACACCATTGACTACCACCCTCATGGATGGGATTAGAAAATTAGCAAGCACCATCTGGACAAAGGCAGCCTCCAAAGTCATCCAAAGATACCCTCAATCCATGCACTCGAAGGCCTGTGTGGCATCTAAGGCAGTGATCAAGAACTTCTGCCCTGTTCGCCTGCCCCAATCGATAACATTGACCGCCCTCCAGGTGTTATCCTGAGTATGCTTGCCCTCTATAAATCCGGCCTGATTAGGATGGATGATCTTGGGGAGAACCCACGCCAACCGCTGGGCCAATACCTTTGCATAGATTGTTGCGTCATTATTAATTAGGGAGATGGGGCAGTAGCTACCACACCATGTAGGGTCCTTGCGGTGCTTGAGAAGCAGCGCAGTGGCAGAGATTCCCATGTCCCATGAAATCCAACCCTTCTTCCGGATCACATTAAATAACCTGGTTAGCAGCGATATTAACCAAGTTTTGAAGCTTTTGTAAAAGCCGCACCCGAACCCGGGGTTTGTTAAGCAGCATGGAGTCCATGGCTCTACCCTCTTCCTCCAATGTGATTGGGCTCTCTAGGGCATCCTTAACCTCCTCCTCAGTTAGCCGAGTCAGGTCTGACCTCTGTTTAAAGGATTTTTGATCTCTGGGATTCAGCTCCTCTGTTTTAACCAGCTGCATGTAGGATGCCTCCATTTTGCTAAGCTTCTCCCCCTCCTCCCTACACAACTCCCCAGAGTCCCTCCGAAGCTGTGTAATATAATTCGTGTTTCTAGTGACCAAAAAGCGGTTGGCCTTATTCCCGTTAAAATAGTATGAATGTTTGGTCTGGAGCAGCATCTGGACGGAACTATCCGCATTGTGCGCCTCCAGTCTAGCTCTGGCCTTCTGAAGCTCCCTCAGGGAGCTCAGAGTATTTTTGTGTACATGGGCCCTCTCTGCTGCTCCCACCTCCTGTTCTAGTGCTAACTGGACGGATTCCCGCACCTTTAGAAACACTGCAGTCTCTGGGATGAGCTCCCCTCTGAACACTGCCTTTGCAGCGTCCTATACCAACCTCCAGTCCATCCCCCCTGTGTTGTTCTCCTGAAAGTAATTCCGGATAGTAGCCTTTATATGCGCCCTGGGTGCTGTTTCCTGCAATACTAATTAATTTAACCTCCAGGGTTTCCTTTCTTTTGGCACCTGACCCCCACGCCCCACCTCCACCTGTCCCAAGACCGGGCAATGATCTGTAAGGTCCCGTAGCCCTATATCCACAGAGATGAACGAGGGAAACAGGGAAGCTGACACCAGCATCATATTGATTCTAGAAAAGACCCTATGAACTGCCGAAAAGTGGGTATAATCCCTTTCTTCCTGACGGAAGAACTTCTAGGTTTCGATTAGCCCTAAGTACCTGAGAAACTTTGCCAACTCCCGTCTGTGTCTGCCATCATTAGGTGTTGGGGGTAGCGCTTTGTCCATCTTAGGGTCCATTACACAATTGGAATCCCCCCTCCACCTCCGCCTGGCCTTCAATCAGCGCTCCCAGGCGCACTCCCAGCATCTTGTTCAATTGTTCCTGCCATTCATTTTTGCCCCTCAGCGCTACCAGGGTGAACATTTGATCCCCAATCTACCCCTTGCATACCAGAAACCTTCCCGACGGGTCTTTGTAGGGAAACCGTTTAATGAAACTGACTGAGCCCCCCACCAGTATCCCCAGCCCTTTTTTCTTGGAACCAGAGGTTGCACAATATTGCTGTGGGAATAGTTTGTGTTTCATCCGACTCTCGTCAGACGCTAACAGGTGCGTCTCTTGGAGGAGGACTATTGATGCCCTCAGCTCCCCCAACCGCCTAAGGATGGATCGTCGTTTAGTGGGAGACTGACATTCAGGGTCACCATCATCTCAAACATTCCCTTTTCCCATTCCCGCCCCGATCACACTAACCCGAAATGAAGAAATATTGCCCTCCACCTCCTCTTTTGGACCTTTCTCCATGCCACAGCAAGCAACAAAGAAATTACCCTGAACCAACTCCCTCTCACAATTTATGTCCCCTCCGAACCCTGCACCAAACTCCCCCGCCTGGGATTGAATCTCTATCCGGGACTTTCAGGGTCAAATCCAATACCACCTCCACCCGCCTCCCCCCCATCCACCTGTGCAATGCGTAGGAATAGAGAAGTAACCATAAACTCACGGTGCGGACCTCCATTGAGTTCCACCCACCAGTATGGTGATCAAATAAAATATAACACAGGATAGCGTCCCACAGCTGCTAGGGAGTCGGTCTAATACCCCAACCTGCCCCATCCCCCTGGACACCCAACCCCACAAAATATACATGTACATACTTTACAGTTCCTTGTATTCTCAAGTAGCTTGCAGTGTCCGCGAGCTTCTGCCCCGCCCCTTAAGGTATGTCAAACACTTCTCCATCCTTCCCGCTTAGTATGGTGTGCATCCTTGCCATCCTCGGCCCCGTCCCGTATCTCAACCTCCTGCTGATTCAGTCCCTCGCTGTCCAGAAAATGCGCTGCTTTTTCTGCCGCACACCCTTCTCACACAGCCAGCCAGTCACCATCCGCAGGGTCTTTCTCCTTTGTAGGGTTACCTGCGTCAGGTCCTGATAGTGTTATAGAGGCATCTGTAAACTTAATCACATCCTGTCACCGCGCTGCTCCCATTATCCTACTTCAACTTAAACAGGTGGAACCTGTTCAGCACACCCAGTACCATTATTCTGATGGAATGTCGTAAAGATGCGATATGTGAGATCTAGGCCAATTTCTTCCTCCTCCGGAGCATCCAACATATGTCTGAACAAGGCACTCACATAGGCTTCCAAGTCTGCATCTGCTATTGTTTTGGGGGATCCCCCACAACTGGTTATTATTCCGCCTGTACCTGTTTTCTGGTCCACCTGTTTGTTCATTTGAGGTCTGCTCCTGTGACTCATCTGTAAAGCTATGGGGCGCAGCGCTAAAAGAGTAAAGTACTGGCAATAACAAGCGTTTGAACCTCTAGGGCAACCCTGTATAGTTGAGGTCTCTACTATAATCTACATGCACTGTATATATAGATGATAGAGAATATGTGACAGCTGGACCACATTTCTTGTGGCAATCTGCTCTGTGCTATAGGGCACAGTGCTTCATGCATTGTATGTGCACAGTGAATGATGTGCAGTCACATGCAATAGATATTGAGCATATCTCTTACCCTGACTCAAAAGCGATGTTGCAGCACGCCTTACCCAAGAGGTCTTTCCACATCCAGCTCCAGTATCCATCTTCCACTGCAGGGCATTCCATACTCTGAGACATGCAAGTCCTCCCGAGACACCAATCAGGTTACTCCACTGCTGTCATAGAAGCAAATATCTGCAATATACAGAGCAGTAGGGGTGAGGTGGTGTAGCGCATATGCACCTCTAACACTTTGAGCCACATTGAGCTCCTGCCTGTAGAAGCCCACTTTCACTGCCATCTTGAGCAGGTGGGGTTTCAGTGCCATGCTCCGCTAGACACTGCACGCAGATCTCGGGTACGGTAAAGCAGCTCACCTCCTTCGCCTCTATCCTTAGGCAAGAGCCCAAGATCTGATGGACTACATCGCTTTAGTTTAGGTTAGTTGCTAATTTGGGAGGCTACAATGGGGCTAAAGAGGAGGAGAGCATAGTCATGGCTCAGTTAGTGTTGATGTGCTAATGGCTAGGCTTGTAGTGACAGTTTGTGAGGTGTTTTTGTGTGTGTAGTGTAAGGTTGTAGGCCTTAGAGAGGAGTTGGTTAGTTGGGGTAGGCGGGGAATAGGCCTTACAAGGCAAAGCATCCTGCAACCGTGCACTCTTAGCCCGGGCCATTTGCAGACGGGTCCCATTTCTATAGCTCCTAATGCCACCTTTCTCTTGCTTTTTCTTTCATATAGATACATTGTGCACCCCATGCGGAAGAAAGCAAACAAGTTGGCAGATGATGGAAAGGGACGGTGTGGAAACTCAAACATTGCCATGAGTTACCTGCTAAGGGTTATGGGAGGAAGAACTTTGAGTTCACACATTTCATCTTTCTTAGTATGTTGGTTAGCAGGTTGAGAGGTGCCACAAACCTCATTCTAACATCCTCGAGTGCTATTCTTGATGGCCTGCTGGGAATGTTGCCCTTTGAGGCAGGGCAAGGTTGTTTGTCAGGCATTCGCCAGGCATTGATCAGGGCAGAGACCAGAATCCCTGCCCGTCATTTTGGACAGAGGCCTACCCTGCTGTCTCCCACCTTCCCCAAACTCTTATCACACACTCCAAAATGAAATATGTCCCCACCAACAGCCACAACTCACCAGGTTTTGATGTCACACGAGACTTCTGTATCCAGGTGATGCTGCAACCCAGCAGGGTGTTCTTCACGATGAAATGAGGAGCAGAAAAAATGGAACGTGGGGTGTGGACTCCCAGACCTGGGTACTTCGACTTCGCCAACAGAAGTATAAATGGGTGGTCCCTAGGCAGGTAATTCCTTTAAAAACCAGATATGATTGCATTAAAACCTCTGGAAGCCTACAATCATTTGCACCAACCCTAATCCCCCGAGATAGGCATTTTCCGACCAGCACCAAGAGGTTCTGGAGGCAACTAGGGCGAGCATGCATCCCTGACGCATAACATAAAATATACATTGGATGCTTTCGAAGCTGTAGCTTTCCAGTCTAAAATGCTTAATCGCCAAATACGCGTATCCTTCTTTACACTACTAATTGTTGAAATTATCTGTTACTAGAAAAACAGCGAGATTCCCACCATCCACCTTACTGGCAAAAAAAACTAATGGGCCTCTCCCACCCACCATCTTCTGCCCACCTCCTCCCAGACAAAACCTTTACTAATACTGCAAATAACTAATAAAGAAGGAACAGTTATAACTTACCCAGGCTAAAACTAGTATTTTCCTACCTGCAATTTAAAGTTGGCAAATAATCCCCCAACTTATGCTTAACCCTCTCCATGGACAATATTGTTTAGAACTATACAAAATAAACAAGGCAAACATTTACATTGTAAATAAAGAAATGAGAAGCAAATGTAATTTTGCATATTCATACATTGAGGGAAATGATTCCTCAGAGAAAGTAGTCTGATCAAATGATTCCTTCAGAAAAGGTCCTCTGGGAACCAAATGTGTCCTGGCCCCTTTGGTGGTACAGCTGCTATTTAATAAACGTATGTATGAAACTCTATGCTAATTTCCTTGCTGTGTTAGAGCATTGCCTTAGAAACATTAGGTCTTGATCTAGGACTCGACTTATTTGTGCACTGGATTCCCATAACAAATGACATATGCTATTATGTTCCCTTCACAGAAGATTTCCTGATAATAAGGAAAAGCTGCAGATACTATACATTCGCACAGTCTCCCCCTTCCCTGAAATGGAGCAATTTATGCAGGACACTACAAAACGGTAAGATGATTTTTTTGAGAGAGTTTTCTCAATGTGCTAATAAAATCACTCCCTGGGGGAAGAAATCTGAACTAATACAACACAGTCCCCAAAGACAGTAGCTGCTTGTTACCGAATGAAGTGGCTTAAGGGTGTGAGCACTCACTGCTACATTGTGTGCATAATATGTAGGCTTTCCGGTTTTCAGGTGAGTTCTATAAACCCTTGATAAACACCACTGGGAGAAAAGGCGCCTCTTTGGTGTAAACCGAAAAACACTGACCCCCTGCTCCCCACCTTCCGTTGGTGCCTTAATGTGAGCAAGGACGAGGGGAAGTTTGCGGGGGTGAAGAGTTGGCAGCAGAGGGAGCTTAGCATACAATAGGAACAGGCCCCTCTCTATTCCCTGGTATGCCTGTCTGCTCTCCCCCATTTTTCCCTTTCCTATATATATATATATATATATTTATTCACTGAAAAAAACTTTGTTAAAGGGACGTTATGGTTAAGTTGCACTAATAAAAACCTATGGCATTCAATGAAAAAATGTTGGTAAAGGGACGTTATGGTTAAGTTGCACTAATAAAAACCTATGAAATTCAATGAAAAAACTTTGTTAAAGGGACGTTATGGTTACAAGTAAAACCGAAAACCCTGAGAAATTTGCCAGTTATGGTAAGCTAGGCAACCATAACTTGTGCCACCACTGTGCACTGCTAATACTAACACCCATGCCATCAAAAATGGTGATATCATCAATGACATTTGTGATGTCATTTGTGCTGGCATGGGTGTTAGTCTTAGCAGTGCACAGTGGTGGCGCAAGTTATGGTTGCCCAGCTTACCATAACTGGCGAATTTCTGGGGGTTTTCGGTTTTACTTGTAACCATAACGTCCCTTTAACAACATTTTTTTTAGTGAATTTTATAGGTTTTTCTTAGTGCAACTTAACCATAATGGCGCTTTAATGGCGGTTTTTGTCAGTGTATTCTATCCGTTTTTACTAGTGTAACTTAAGCATAATGTTCCTTTAGCACCGTGTTTTCAGTGAATTGCATAGGTTTCTAGAAGGATACCTTTACTTTTTCAAGATGTACTGTACAACATACTGAACCTGTGGGCAAAATGTTAATGTGCACCGCAGTCTTGGAGTATGCGTCTGGTCGCGGACATCGGATAGCATCCAACCTGCTCAGAAAGGCTGGGGCTGTCTTACATAGTGGTATCATTCAGCAAACACAAGGAACATATGCAAGCAGCAGCATGTTCATGAATTTCAAGGTAAGATAGAGTAGGTATGCAAACTGTGTACTTATGAAGGAAACAGCACAAAGGCATAGGGAGTACACCATAATGGAGTGCACCAACAACAGAAAAGACGTCTCCCTTCAACAGTCTTACGTCCCCGCTACTGTGCATGTGAAGAAAGAACAAAAGGCCAGAGTAAGGATGGGAAAGTAGTAAGACCAGAACATCACTGCAACTTAGCAAACATACTGCATTGTCTGTGATAAGTGCGCAGGTGGTGCAGTATACAATAGTACAGAAGCATAGCATGGTTTCTTTTGGGACGTAGCAGTGGCAAGCACCTTGCAGTGACTGGAAGAAAATTTCCCTCATGATGCAATCACTTACGATAGTAACCCCATTGGTACTCACAGTAGCGTGAAACGTAAATTATGTACTATATATTGCTTCATGTACACCAAACACTTTCTTTTCTGTAAGGGAACATATTGGAAAGGAAAGCAAGGCAGCACAAGTGGCACCCCTTCCAGAACAGCATGCGCCCATATCAAAGGAAAGAAACTCTGTAAATAGCAAAAATGACAGCCTGGAAACCAAAATGGAACAGTTGGAGAACAAGTGTGCCGCTTTAAAGGAATGCGTACAAGCGTATATTATGGACAAAATAAAACTGCACTGCCAGATCTGCCTGTGTACCCCTTCCCCATGTCACAGCCCACCATCCCCTCAAAATTCATCTGATGGGAGACGTTAGTGATACCTCAATCCCTTCCTCCTCTCACGACCAACTTGTGCAAATCCCAAATTCCCCACCATAATTATCCACTTCTGCTACCCCTTCCCTTTCCTAATGGTGTGTATGAATGTGTTTAAGAAAACGTTCATATTTAAATTGTTGCTGAGTGTGTATGTGCTATTTTTTTTTTTAAATGACTAAGCGCCACACAGTCCTCGTAGGAATGACCGCAATTAAGTAAAAGGTAGGTGTTATACAGACACCGCACCTGACCGCCTTATCCGCAATGACAATGGCGGCATCCGTATGATGCCAGCACTCCCCTCATGTGTTCGCATTTTGTGCACCACCTATAATGACGTGTGGGAGCAGACGTTTCTTTTGTTGGTTGTGCATGTACACGCATGTGTATGTTTTCCTCTGCATCCTGCTAACACTGCCATTGTCCAGCATATGCAAACAAACTTTAATTAGGTCCAGCCGCCCACCCACGTCCTACAGACAGCTATACAGATAATCATCCCACCTGGTACACCCTATAAACACCCAGCATCTCCCAAAATGGTTGGTGCACATGTGTGGCACTATTCATAAGTAGAGAGGTGGCAACGGTGTGCATAGGACAGCTATGGACAGGCGCACAACGTATTCTGCCGAAAATGCATCCTGTCGACAGCCGTCCCAAGGGAGAACAGTGGCAAAGTCACCATGCGACCGCACCCACGCTGGGCATGGGCCCTTATTTCGAGGACACGATCTGGACCCTCGGACAGCGGAAAAGTGCAGTGTTCTGCGAAGTACGGAGTGCTTTTAAGAAAGTACACGTTTAGAAACACACCACAATGTGCCTTTGCACATGTATATATGTTTGTGAACAACGTAGGCCTGGTTTCCGGGTGCAAGTTCTCCACAGCTGCTCCAAAATCTGTTTGTACCTTTTCAGAACAGAGTAGCAGGCCACATAAGTTTGCCCTGTAAGTGAGGTTGGACCGAGTCTGCTGTGCTGCATTGTCTTTGCAAGTAATGGCAACCTTGTCAGGCCGGCTCAGTATGCACAGTAATGGAGAAAAGTATTAACTGCCCTTTCTGTAACTCACACCCTCAGTTGCGATAGCCCCCTGTAGTGGCCTGTCAATGATAACACTAGACCTGAAGGTTGAGTTACTGTGCTTTTATTAACTCTTCACACATAACATTGCCTTTATATTTTAGTCCCCTTTCATCATACGTTTCAGCATCATCTTATATGATTGCTATTGTCCTGCTGATGGTCCCTGTATTGAGGTGACTCAGAGTCTCTGGCAGGAGGTTGCAGGGCAGACCGTATGGCAGCCTACTGCCCTGTGGCTTGCCAGGCTCAGATTGTCCTGAGCGGGGGCTGCCGCTCATGATCTCACGGCCCCTCCAACAGGACTTTCTCCGGGACCTGCCTAAGGTCCTTTACTGCACATACCTCCTTTTGTTGGACAACGTTTGTCTTACTCCATCACATAGTCGGTGTACTGTCCTGCTCTTCTTCTTTTTCTCTGCGGTCGGCTGTACTCTGAATTCTCGTCTCGTGGCGTTGCAGCCTTTTCTCTGGCTCTCTCTTGCCTTGTCGCATTCCTTCTGGGACTGGCTTACACTTGGGAGGGTGTCCCTACGTCCTCCATCTCTGCATGTCCTGACTGTTCCCCCTTGGTTGGGTTCTCTTTGGCCAAGTTCTCCTCTTGACTTCTGTGCTCTTGTATTATGGGGCTGAGTGCTTCTTCTGTCTCCCTCTAAGTTCCACTTCTTGCCTTCTTAACTGCATACATGGTTTGTCGCTCGCTGGGCATTCTGCCTCTTGATTGCACCTACTATATTTCAGGTGAATGCGTTGCAATTCCCCACTCATTGCAACTGCAGGACGTCTCTTCTACCGCTCTCGCAATCTGCATTACTTTATATAACACTATTTCCTTTTCAAGATAAAATGTGTCTTGTACCTTTCTGTTGTTTGTGTGGACTATGAGCATGGCGAAGATTCTTTCCTCTGACGGTGCTCCAAATGTGCACACCACAGCCAATTCTCTTAACTGGACTACGTAGTCGTCCACGGGGTCTGCCGGGTTCCTGCATCCTGCCGTTAAATCTGATCCTGTGTAGTACCACATTTTGTTTACATGAGAATCTCTTTGCTATTCTCCTTTTTGCTTCTTGATGAGCATCATCACCTTCTCCTGTTGGGGCTTCTGAGTTCAGGCCTGGAAAAGTTCTTTGTCCCTTCATGCCCAGCGCATTTAGTAGCATGGCCTTTTGCGCCGCTGGATAGCCTGTTCCACCCATCGCTTACAGTTAAGTTTGAAACAAAGGCTCCCATTGGAGCCATGGAATAGCTGGCTTGCCTGCTACTTGCAGAAACAGTGGTGGTGCCATTGCTCCGTTATTGTAGGGCAGCTGTGGCGATCCGATCCTTGTCGTCAATTCTGTAGTGCCCTGTTAATTGACACACCAGGCCTGAATGTTCAGTTAGTGTGCTTTTATGAACTCTTCACACATAGCACTGCCTTAAGATTTTAATCACCTTTCATAATACATTTCAGCATCTATTTAAATGATTTATATTGTCCTGCTGATGTTCCCTGTACTTAGGTAAGTCAGAGTCTCTGGCAGGAGGTTGCAGGGTAGAGCGTATGGCAGCCTACTGCTCCGTGGCGTAGCAGGCTCTGTTTGTCCTGAGCAGGAGCTGCCGCTCGTGATCTTGCGGTCCCTCCCACTGAACTTCCTCTGGAACCTACCTAAGGTCCTTTACTGTGCACCCCCACTGTCCCATTCCCATGGGTAGCATCCCTTTCCTCTTCCTTCTTTGCAGCACGCCGTCATTGGGTACTGTTTGAATGTTCCGCACACATCGACAAATCACATTGTAGAGCTCTCCATGTAACAGTGTCAGTTTTGAACACCAATCCTCTGTGTACACACCACACCCAGAAACGGCATTGCGCAATACCTCAGCCTGCACAGTCCTATTTCCATGGCCATCCTCAAAATCCCTGGATGAGGATTTTGTGCGGGCTTGGGGGAATAAATTGCAACTAGCATAGGGGAGTTTGTTTTTAACTGCGGCTCTCAAAAGAACTTGTTTTTTTGTTGTTGCAGGTGCTTCTAGTGAAACACCTTTTTTCCGTTTTTGATTGATTTTCTGTGTCCTTGTGGTCACATTGTTACAGTAAACGCTACAACGCATACTGTAGATTGGCAAACTCTGCATTTCCACAGCTAATGAGGTAATTGTTGCAGAAGAACATCCCACGAGCGAAAACACAATCTGACAGGCTTCTGTTGATGAGACGCCTCCCAGCGTCTGGCTCGGAACAACATACATCAGCATTCTCCCATACTCTTCTTGGGAGTATGGATGAGACGAGCACCTGGGCAGTGGGAAAAAGGCGCCAAACTGCATTCAGCAACTTCCTGAGTCAACAGAACAAACCTAAACAAGCCACGTAACCCATATGCATACCGCCGTAGTGCAGGATGACAACATCCACAGTCGCAAAAGTGGCCAGATCTCTGCAAAGTGCATGCATATCGGTGAAACTGCGCTCATAGACAGCGTTCCACAATGCGTCCACTCCTTCCAACCCGAAATTGCCATCAACGTTTCTTTCCAAGGCATACTTGTGTAGATCTATCACAAAGGCATCACCCAAAATCAACATGATGTGTTTCGCCATGTCAGCCACCCTCGCTACGCAGAGTAATGTATCACTGTATGGCCACTCCTTTCAGTGAAACACACCCTCAGTACCTGATTGGATAATCCCCAAAGTCCCATTTCCGTTGGGCTGCATGGTGAGAAGCGCACAAGGTGGCACATGTGCTTCGCAAAGTACTGCGAGGTCCGCGCCCGAGTACAGCAGCAGTCCTTCCTCCCTTTCCACTATTCTTTTTCAACCACTACCTCATTGGCTACGGGTAAACAGTCACACAGACACCCACCAATTCCATCTCAGATGTTAGCATCTAACACTGTTAGTTCTGAACAACGCTTCAAAAGTACAGTTACTAAATCAGCCTGCAAGTGTGCAGGCATTAGAAAGCACGTCTAGTAGAAAGTTCAGTAAAAGATTGCAAGATTTTTGCATCCACGTTAATCCATATGAGCACCCATTACCATAAAATGGAGGTATGCAAACCTGTCCCGCAGTATGTTTATAACTCTGTTAGAAGTGCCTCTGCGCACGGTATGTGGCACTGACCGTTCTTTCTGTTCGCAAAAAGCATTCTGTTTCCTTTTCCGATTCCCCCTACCATCAAGTGGCACTTCAATGGTATGTGCTTGCAGGAACTCTTTGCTTTCCTTCCGAAAATGCTATGATTTGTTTTCCCCACTAACCCATCGCCTACATAAATCGTAAAAATATGCCACCAAAAGTAGCAGTGAATGTATTTTACCACCCTAAAGGAAATTCCCATAAGGTCACTGTGTGCACAGCTGTGCTTCTCTCTAGGCCGGACTATTGCAACAGCATCTTTTTAAATATGCCCGCTTGTACTCTCCACCCTCTGCAACTCATCCACAATAGTTCTGTATCCCTAACAGTTCCACCACCACCTGATGTCTGCACTTATCCGTGCACTTGGCACAATCGGGCCGTATTTTCAGTTATTGTCACTTGTTCTTCTTCTCATGTACTGCACTTTTCCCCTACCCATGCACTTGGGAGCTCCAAGTGACACCTGGCATGGTAGGTTTGTTATCTCCGACTCCCCTCTGTTCTGCCTTTCTTGCCTTGTTGCGCCTTGCAAAACTTGTGTATAGGCGCATTATGAATGCCATATCATATGACATCATACACACATTGCATTCATCACAACAGGATGCCTACCACTTACCTTGTACTCTTCCCAGGTTTTTTCCCCCCGTACTCCACCTACTGCAAACTGTTTGTTTATTCGTTTGTTTATTGATTTGTAAGGCGCACCAAACCCGTAGGTAACTGGGTGCAGTGAAAACGAGAATACTTAAACCTTGGGGTACACAATGAAATAGTTACAGTAGGGCGTCATAAAATACACAAAGGAAGTACATCGAAAAGGTGCACAATGAAATAGTTACAATAGGGCGTCATAAAATATACAAAGGAAGTACAGCAAATAAATGCAGTAGGTTACACAAGGCAGATACATAAGGCATATACAAGGAGTTAGGTCCATTAGAGATCATGTGTCATTAGAGAGCAGCCATTTCAAGGTATTGCGTCTGAAGCTGTGGTATGATTGGTCAGCTCTGAGAGCTGGAGGTAATGCGTTCCAGGACAGGGCAGCATTCACAGGGAAGCTGTTTCCTCCAGTTATTTTGCTTGAATCTGGGTAGCTCCAGGCAGAAGGAGTTAGCCAGGCTGTTTTGAGTAGGATTCTGTCATTTATCTTCAGCCAGTGGTGTTCTCTTCTGATTTCTGAGACCTGTTCTCTATTGGGTATGTTCAGGGCCGTTCTTAGGGCATTGTTGTGTAGAATTTGGATTTTGTCTAGGATATATTTGTTAGCACCTAAGTATAGGGCGTTACAATAATCCAGTTTTGATAGTATTAGGGCGTTGGCTAAGATAATGCAGCTCGCTTTGGATAAAAATGGTCTGCAAGCCCTGATGAGCTTGCAGGTGTAGGTGTTGAAGACGCCATGGGGTTTACCTGTTTCCTTAGAGTTAAGGTGGAATCGAGGTAAAAACATAGGGTTTTTACTTCTTAAGCTAGAGATAAGAGAGACACGGGTTTGGTCCTGTGGGAGGCGCTGAGGTTGTATAAGCAGTAAAAGTTACACAAAAGTAGGAGGCTGCAAACTCAAAAATGATACCCTAAAGGCCACCCGTAAGGCCAAAGAAGGTAAACAGTGAAAATGGAAGGGTATCCAGTGTTTGTGCTCTTCCTAGTAAATCTGAGTCATCAAAGGTATAGTTTCCACGATTAACAACATAGACAGATCAAGTCTGAATGTGAAGCAAATCAAAATTGTTGAGTTTAATCTGTATTCAGTCAGCCGACACGTGTTTTGACCCTCACTGGGTCATCCTCATCGCTGATAATGAACATAATATTGCACAATACACAGAACATTACCAAATGTAACATTGGTCCAACCAAATTATGATTTTGCACATAAATAAAGGAACAGAAGGCATGTGATAACAAAAAAGAAAAAATATAAAATGTACATACCAAATTATTTTCATTACGCACAGGGGAAGTCAAGGGGAACAGGCGGGAAAGCAAAATAAAAAATATATTATAAGACAAGAATAAGTATGCACAAGCATCATAAGTGATATGCTCCATGCTGCTTTGTTTGCATAATTCAACAAGATCAAGGCTAAAGTCAATAGACGGGAAGGCCTAGTGCATGCAACCCACGGAGTAAGCCAGAGCAAAACCCTCAAAGCAGTGAGAGACCTGGAATTCAGGAAAAGAACAGAAAAGCATGATAAATGAGGTCATAGTAAAAAGTAGTCTGTACAAAATAAAGTGAGCTTACCGAAAAATGAAGTCCACTGAGCAAAAGTCTGTAAAAATATGAGTAAATAACAAAGTATTTGCATCAATGGTCCCCAAATGGCAAAATGGACTGGATAAATTCAGACAATGTAGATAGCTAAGGGCCAGATACCCTTATGCTTGCGCAGTGTAGAAAACACATCAAGAGGATCAGTTATGCTGGTGCAGTTGTGATTCAGCAGTTGTCAGTAATTATTGAGTTATAGTCCCAGGCTATCAACAATCTGTGATCTGAAACGGGTGAAGAAACCCCTATTGTGATTATGCAAGATACAAAATACCTGGTTTAGGGATAATTGTATGGCTCTGTCTATGTCAGAAAGTAGTCAAGTTAATAGTAAAATATCTTACCATATTTAGATGTTCGTAAGTAAATAGTGAAGCGTTAGAAATTTGCAGATATTTATCAGGCACACTCACGGGATAAAGCCCTATAAACAAAATAAAGATCATTGTGAAATGAAGAGATTACTGGTCCATCTGAGCGTCAGCGCCAGTATAACTATGGTAGAGTGGTTAATCTTAAGAATAGTGACTACCAAACGGGCAACATCTCTTACCAGAAGCATAGTAATAGCAGGACCCTAATTCGGGACGGCGTTGTTTGTGTAAAGAGACTCGAGGTCGGCACCATTCTGAGAGATATGTAAATGCGGGTGTAATTGACGTTTGACGTCACTTGTTCATCGTCATGGGTTGCGTGACGCAGGCGCGTTATACAAGTGACGTGCTTTGTTTACTTTGAGTAAATACATCCGCGTGTAAGCGCGAAAACAGCTTAATGTTGTGTTAAAACAAAAACAAGGACAAGGATAGAAATTGTACAGTCCTTTGATAGGAATCCAAGGGTAATTCACTAATGTAATGGCAAACGCGCTGAAGTTAATGTGAATGCATTGGGAAAAATAGAAGAGAGGAAAAAATAAGTAAAAGACAGAGTAATTTGAGCAGTATCGAGGAAGAGAGTCCCACTGATGAGGAGAGGAGAAAATTAAAGACAAACGAGGGAATGAGTGGCAAACGTTTGGCTGCTGCTGTTAACAACATGGTTAAAAAAGGTTTTTTTACGTGCCTACCAGCAACCATTCTTTTTGTATAACTTTCTGTTTGCTTCTCCTTCAATTTTTTACCGAATTATAGTCAACGCTTCTTGCACAGTGTAAAAGAAAATGGTATTGCCAATGGCGTTAAAAGAAATGCCATTTGCCTTGAAGCACTGTATATTTTGCAACTTCATGCTCTCATAGTGCATGGAGAACATCCCATCAGTGGACATAAATGCAGACATGGTTCTGTGTATAAGACACCTTCCGAGATCTGGCTGGGGACAAATTACACCGGCATGGTCCCATGCTCCTCTTTGTGGAATGGTTGAGAAAACGACCTTGGCAGTGGGATAAATCTGCATCACTGCACTCATCAACTTCTTCAGGCGACGGAGCAAACATCCACACAGCATGTAAACCAAATCTAAACCTCCATAATGCACCACCACAACTTCAACAGTAACAATAGAGGCCACATATCTGCAAAGGCGAAAAACCCTGCCGAAACTGCATGCATAGAGACTGGCCCACAAAGCGCCCACTCCTTCCAACCAGAAATTACCAGCTATGCCTCTTTGCACGGCATACCTGTGCAGATCTTGCACAAATATATCACCCACGATCAGCACTGTGCGTCTGCCCATCTCTACCAACTTCATTACACAGAGAGTATATGGAAAAAGTAGTAGCACCCCTTCCTGTGAACCACACCCTTCACAAGTGATTCCACAATTCCATTTGCATGCCCACCATCGTAAGAAAGGCAGGATGTGGTGCATGCGCATTCCCAGCTACAGTGAGGGCTACACCCTAGTAAAGCAGACACACTCCTTCTCCCCTCTGCACTGTTATTCTTCCAGCTGTCCCTCATTGAGTACTGTGAAATAATCACGCATGTATGCAGCAATCACAGGCAAGAACTCTGCATCCAACACTATAATTTCTGTACAGCACTGCATATATACCATTGAACACTCCGAGTACACGTTGCGTGTGCTCCCAAAACACCTTCGGTACAAAGGTCTGGAAATAAATCCACAATGTCAGCATCCACAGTCACCCAGAGCGGCACCCATCACGCCTTTGACCATGCACACAAGAGTCTACTGCTTGCCCACACCCAGCACAACATAATTTAGCCATGTATGTCAACATGTGGCCAGAAACCACAATCCACAAACATAACTTAGCCAGTAGCACTTCTACCCAACCCCAGCAACATAACACAACAATACATGGAAACATGTAACAGTTAGCACATTCCACAAACATACCACTGTCTCCATCACCCCTACCCATTTCCATTCACAAAATATTATGTCACTGGCAATCAAACCACACAATCTTCACAACATTGGGCCTACTCCCAGGAAGCTACACAAACCAGAATATCCAAGCACATCCAAGATTCATTTCAACCCTACTCTATTCTATACCGACAGTGTTCCAACACTACACCCAGTGGGCACACTGCAAGACCTTTCACTGCGCAATATCCAGCCATACACCGAATACCGTAGGATATTGGCACAATCACCACACCCATGGAACCAACAATATGTGCATAGCAGCACACTTCTGCTGCTCTATGAAGAGTAAAATGTGCTCCTCAACCATTCTGTAAAGGTGACCACCCTCTGAAAGATGCAATGAAAACTACATTGCTGCGGTGGGTGTGGTGAAGGCATTGGCATTTGGGTGCATGGCCTACGGCCTTTGGCCATGCACCCAATACTCTAGGCCTTGGCCACACCCACCGCAACATAATCCAGCCATGCATGGCAACATGACACCAACTACCACAATCCACACACGTACCAGAACCACCGGCACTGCTACCCAACCTCCACACTCTTATACAGCTATGCATAGTAAGATGCACCGTTTTGCAGAATCTACAAACTTAACACAGCCTCTGGCACCCCTACCCACTTTCATTCACATACGACGGCGTTACTGCCAACCGAACCAACACTATATGCATGTCAGCTGACTTCTGGTGCTGTAGCAAGTCTAAAATGTGCTCTACAACCATTATGTAAAGGTGAGCACCCTCTGACAGAGGCAGTCTAAACAGCATTGCTGCGGTGGGTGCGGGCAAGGCCTAGACTAATGGGTGCATGGCCTACGGCCTTTGGCCATGCACCCAATAGTTTAGGCCTTGCCCACACCCACCGCAAAGTACTGCAGTCTTACATGTCAACATGTGCCCAAGCACCACACTCTACACACATACCACAGCCACTGCTACCCAACCTCTGCACCATAATACAGCTATGCAGGGAAACATGTAACAGTTAGCAGAATCTACAAACATACCACAGGCTCCGGCACCCATACCCTCTTTCATTCACATATTATGCTATTACTGCCAACCAAAACAATGTTCGCAACACTGCCCCTGCTCCCAGCACTCTATTCAGTACACAAAAGCAGTAGCTCATAGTGCACTACAGTATTCAGTTTGCCCTTATCCACTTCTATGCACACACTACTTAAGTAGTGCACCCAATTCACACACTGCAGTATCCATGCACATAGAAGATGTACTTCGACCCTACCCTCATCTGTACTGACAGTATTCCAACACTGTACTAAGTGCACACACTGCAAAACTGTTCACTACATGAGCTGTAGCCATGGAGTAAGTAGGGTAGGATGCACTAAAAAGCTCCACACCCATGCAATGAACAATGTAGGCAATGTTGACAAACCACACGCAGAAGCCAACTACAACCATGGCACATAGTTGTCGGAGCAAGTCCTCCATCCGTGCATCGAAAGGGCTACGGCCTTACCACATGCAAAACACCGCAGTACATGCTACCTTACAATGTGCATGTCATGTGCAATGCACTCCCCTTCTGCAGTTGAGCTCCCACCAGTCACCACGGAAAGAAGTCTCTGCACCAGCTATCGTGCCGTAACAAAGCTTGCTTGCATTCAGCACACATGGTAGGCGCCTATGCAGACACCCGCGAAGTGGGGCTGTAAGCACGGATACAGCAGGCACTTCAACGTCTTCGTCCCCCTATTGACATATCTCAAATGATTCACTTCTCACTACTACACCCTTTCCATCCCTTCCTCCCACCAACACATAGCATAATATATGTTTTGCTATTCACTCCACGTCTGCCTTTCAGCTTCCAGCAGTCAGCACGGTAAAAGGTTGTGGCACAAGCTATCATGCCGTAACGAATGCTGCCTGCATTCACCACACATGCTTGTGCAGGCACCAGCGAATTGGCGCTGTACGCACGAATACTGCACGCACACCCCCATCTTCGTCCACCTAATATTCACACATATCAGATGGCCCACTTCTCTCTCCCTCGCCCTTTCCATCCCCTCTTCCCACCACCACATGCCGTACATTGTCTGTCAGTCCCTTTCGGCGCTGCGCGGTTCCCAAAAACTTTGACACACAGCACGCTTCCCTCCAGCCAACCACCGGCCATATCCATAGTTCGGCACCAGCACAGCATAGCGCAAGCCAATGAGCCTTCTGTCCGCAGAGCGAACAGGTAAATGGGTCCGCCGAGCATAGCCAGATATCACACATTTTTTGAGACGTCCATTTCAGTGATTTGCAACAAAAAAACTGGTCCAATTTCCACCAAACACACAAAAGCATGCTTTCTGACCCAGGCCCCCACTCCTGCCGCAAATTTGGTGCAAATCCGTCCAGCCGTTCGGGCTGTAGCCATACGCAAATTTTTCACCCATTCAGTCTATGGAAAAAAAGATATATTTTGGGATCCCCCCCTCTAACTTTTCCCCCCCTGTACTAAACCTCACCAAACTTGGCCATATACTTTTTTTGCAAAGTTTGGTGAGGATTCCTCCAGCGGGAGCGATTATTTGTTTTTACAAAAACAGGTTTATTATGGATTTTTCAGTGTCTCCATTTGTGCCCCGAGACATGGTTTTTTGTTACTCTCCCTCAAGTAGGGTTTGAGTAAGGCATGCACAGATACTGGGGTTCTTTGGTAAAAGAATGTATTTGTGGTTGTATGTGATATAATAATCGCTGGAAATAACATAGAGGGTGACTCGATATGTTTTTTAAAGCCACTAAACAAACTTTCTAACATATTGTAGGAATGGTGCAATTATATAAACTAACTCGAGTCCTAGAATATTTGGGGAAAGTGTTGGATAGTGCCTTTAAAAAACAGAATCGAGTCACCCTTGATGTTATTTTCAACGATTATATCACTGGATACCGTACTTGTCTTTGGGCAGGTGTTACTTTGACTAAACGTAGCCAATTTGGAGTCTTTTTAAGTCCCCATGCATTCACACACCCAAAAAATACACATATCTCAATTTGCCTTGATTCCTCACAATATCCCGGGAGTAGTGACAAATACTTTTTTTGGTCAAATGAACAAAGATTTAACATAGACTTTGCAGTAAACGTATTTGTGCCCCCAGTCGGGCTTAGTGGCTTTTCCAATGTATTGAGTGTTTAAAAAAAGACATGCACAGCAACTGCAAAATCTCTGTTACATCATGTACTGCAGATACTGCATATATAATATGCGCACAGAGGGTTTAATGTTGCTGTTCAAGGTTTGAATCTTGCTGCAACCAGACTACACACCATGACTGCCCTGAATTCTGCTGTGCTCAAAGGTTTAGTTGGGTGCTGATTTCCCATTGCTGTTGAATCTCACTGCATTCAGAAGTACACATTGTGACTGTTGGATTCCTGTTATCCCAGCCACTGTTTGAACCTTAATACACTCTCAAAGTATGCACCATGGGCGCTCTAAACACTGATGCGTCCTAAGTTTAGCAGGGCGTTGATTCCTCTCCCTGTTTAATCTGGCTGCACTCAGTAGTACGTTGTGACTAGTTATTCCTCGTAGCGTACAAAGGTTTGCAGTCGGTCACAACCACTGATCGAATCTTGGAAAACGGAAACGCCACACCATAACTGCTGTACATTCTACTGTGTGCAAAGGTTTAAGGTGCGGTTGACTCCTCTCATTGTTCAAATCTTACCACACTCAGAAGCTACCACCTACTGCAACATTTGGGCAAACCTCTGCCACAAAGTAAGATCACACCTAGAACCTAGATAACAGGGCTACAAGAATATTGGTAATGCTGCATTCACACACAGCACGACTTCAGACCTGAACCCTACAGGTCTTTACTACGCCTAACTACACCGCAGTGCAAGTCTCTCTATAAGACGGACCAGACAGAAGTCCACCTAAAACCCATAACTTAGCACTGGATCACCTTTGAGCAGGCCGCAAGACAGCTGTCGGGGGAGGTGGCGACTCCAACAGATGAGACGTGGTATTGTCTCCTTCCTCCTGAAGAAGGCTGTATAATAACTAGGTTCTTGATGGCTTTTTGCCATCCCACAAATTCCCCTTATTGTAGAAATCAGAAACCCCTTTCTTTATGTCACTCTAGACAGAATTACATTAATACCTCAAACATTTACAACACACACAACACACAAGTAACATCTCCTGTTTCTGATGTTTCTCTACATGAAATTTGAGAACAACATCTTTTAGAAATCCAACAACATCCATGGACTTCAGCTCCCATAAAATCTCAAGTACTGAGACGAAGAAGAGGAGGAAGCAATTGATGCCGATTGAGGGAAACCCAAAACCTAATGTGCAAACCATTTCTTTGTCTGAAGCACAAGAGAACAGGCACATCCATGCGGTGGCTTGCAAGCGTGAGTCACACATACCGGCGTGGCATGAAGAACGGAGAGACGCAGCAGGCACATCTTAAGGACCGCTGAGCACTCAGAGCCGCAGCGGAATGGTCGTGCCGGGAAGCAGCATTCTCCGGTCCAAGCCACAGGGAAGCCAGTGGGTGAACGCAGAGCTCCAGGAAACGCTGGAGAATTGTCTGCATCGTGTAAGAAGACGTTTCAGGGAGGGAGCTTTTCCGCAGAAGCACGCCATAAGTCATAGATGCTGCAAACTAACAGTGAGTCTGCCCAGAGCCATTGGGGACCCTGGGGTGTACTAACATGCATGCAATCAAGTGAATTAATTATGTGAGACTGTGATTATGGACATTGCGCAAAGGTGGTTTAAATACAGACAAAATCTAATGTTAAAGCAATGCTCAAAAGGAAGAATATTTGAATGCTGACAAGATAGAGTGTAGCAAACAAACCTGAACAAACATCTATGCATGAGATGTCAATGTGGGGGAAAGCTGGAGCGAGTGTTACCCTGAATAAATATATTGAAACCAAAAAGAAGTCCTGATAAAAGGAATACACCAGGCATTTGACATTTGGGGAAAGATACCTGGCAGGGAAGTATAACAGATAATGCATCAAAGTTGTATAAAGTCTTATAACCAGCACCACGATGCCCCCGGGCTGATGTGTGCTCTGTAAATGCTAGTAAATAAATAAATACTAGGTGGGGTGACAAATCCCTGTTAGTTGTGGGCGCTGGCAGTAAGTTGGTGGTCCAGTACTTTTGATAGTTATTCACAGTTCAGTCTTGAGTTGTTGTTGTACATTGTACATTGTTGTACATTGTTTTTTATTGTTCAGATACAATATAACAATTGTGGCACTTGTGCCATAGTGGTGAGACAAAAAAAGCCGACGCGCGTTTCGACCGTAGTCCTTATCAAGGCAAACATTTGTGGTCGAGCTGGCTCGTGATGGAGCACGTAGGGAAGTCACCCTTGATTAGGGTGCTGGATTGAGGCTTAATGGCTCATCTGAGGAAGAATGTCAGCGTCCACACCGAATGGTTCCATCAACTTACTGCCAGCGCCCACAACTAACAAGGATTTTTTCACCCCACCTAGTACTTCAACCTATCGGGAACCCTGGAGTTTGGTTCCCAGACAAACCATGTGCCAGGCTGCAGGCAAAACCCTTACCCCAGACTGACCGGTTGCGCAGGGGACCAGTTTGTCCCGACATCAAACTCCAAACCCCTTGAAATTAAAATAAATATCCTGGCAGAGAAACATACCAGGGGATCTAGGAAGTCCATAAAAGAAGTCCTGGCAACCAAATATACCAGGCATTTTGTAACTGTAGAAGACCTTTAAGACTGTGGGAAGATACCTGGCAGGGGAGTGTACTGGGGAATCTGAAGCGCCCATAAGAGGATTCCTGGCAGAGAAGTATACCAGGAGTTTCACCAAAGTTGTAGAGGAAAAGTTTAACCATGTTACAAAATATGTGGCAGGGAAGTATACCAGGAAATCTGAGAAGCACATTAAAGAATTCCTGGTAGGCAGATACACCAGGCACTTGAAGTAGTATAAAGACCTTTAACACTGTGACAAGATACCTGGCAGGGGAGTATAACAGGAGGTCTGAAGAGTCCAGATGAGGGTTCCTGGTAAAGGAGTACACCAGGCAATCTGCTTAAGTACAAGAGAAATTAAAGAAAGCTTATTGTGGAATGTATTATATGATAAAGAACTTTGTGAATCCAGTACAAAGAAACCAAGGTAGTGTTCGATGCCATGGAATGTTTGAACAAGAACTTTCTGAATCTAATATGAAGAGACACTTTTGTGATACCAAGGAACTTGTGTACAAAAGAGATACTTTTGCCATCCTACCTAAATATCCTGGGGAAGGGAACCACGCTCTGGATCCTATGGTTTCTCCTTGGAACAGACCTTCTGTTGGATCTATCTATTTATTTTGATTATGAACACTTTTTGCTAAACATAAGCCAGAGACATTTCCTTGCACCCGTAGTTTGTTTTTTTCTAGCGTGAGGGTCAGATTAGGATGGTTTGGACCCAAGAACGGTTTATACATTTCGAACGACTTCCTCGCAAATCGAACTGAAAGAACCTACCTACTGCCTTTTACCTCAAATGCCAAAAACATCTCCTGTGGAGTGCTACAAGGCTGCAGCCTCTTTCCTCTCCTCTTCAACATCTACATGCCCCCACTTGGTGAAAATCATTTGAAACCACGGACTGGCCGCCTGCAACTACGCTCATGACACACCACCCATCGTCAAGATAGCCAAGAACCAAGCAACGCCCTAAACAATTGCCTCACCAACATATACAGCTAGATGACAACGAACAACCTCAAATTAAACCTGGTCTAAACAGAAATAATGATCTCACCCCAGAGGGCAACGCAACCAACTCACAACTGGCCGCCAGGCGTGGGAACCCAACCGGAGACTTCAAACGTGATAAATAACCTAGGAATACTCATGGACAACCGACTATCACTCGAACCACAGGTCAGCACTATTACAAAGAAATGCTTCTATCCCTCTGAGACTACTCAGAGGGATTCTCCTCTACCTTTCTTACCCACAAATTACCCTCGCAATCATCTCCCTAATATTGTCAGGAATCGACTAGGCAAACAGCCTCTACCTTGGAATGCCAGAACAGCTCACCAAAAAATGCATTCAAAACACTGCAGCAAGGATACTCCTGAGATTAAACAGAGGAGACCACATCACACTAGCTCTGAGAAGCCTACATTGTCTCCCATTAAAAGAAAACACATTACATTCCGAGCATGGACAAGGTTGCGAATTTCTCCTGCCAAAAATCAGCCGCTACCAACCAGGAAGAGACATAAGATCAAGCGACTACCTCCAAATCGAGACAAAACAATCCGAAAAAATGAAATGTGAAGGAACTGCATTCTCACGCCTAATTGCTAATCCATGGCACACAATGCCAAAGGAAATTGGGACCACAGATTACCACCTCACATTCAGGAAACGACTGAAAACATGGCTATTCAACTGCAAATGAAATGCACAAAAGTGACAATACCAGCACTGCCAATGGGGACTGAAGGAAAGCCACCAACTATTGGCCTCCGCCTTCCTTCTCCTCCTCCTAACCATGCATCACATTTAGAAAGATTTGTGAAGATTAGCCATGTCTCACATTTATGAAGACTAGACATGCGTCACATTAGCTAGAATAGTAAAGATTAGCAATGTGTCACTTTAGCTGTTCAATCTTGCTACACCCAGTAACACACTTTGTGTATGGGCATTCCTTCTGCACAGAGAGTGGTTAGTGGGAGTAGCCAATGCACTGCACTTGGAGGAATTTGTGCGAGTGGCTAGTGTGCTGTGTGCTAGCATGTAGCGGTGACGGGAGCAGCCAGTGTATTGCACTTGGAAGAATTGGAAGGTACCATTGAGTTGCAGCTGGAAGATGAGCTCTGAGAACACACATGGAATACTTGGGAGCAGCCAACATACTAACCACCCTGCTTCTGCTCCCTTCCAACAAAACTCAATGGTACAACACACGCCCTATGGGTTAGCTAAACTTCACACAAACACTAACCAACTTAACTAACATTAGCATACAACAAACAATCCCAGACACTGGACTTTACCCTTACGGATACAACAAGCCAGTGTGCACAATCAAACTGCAAGCCAAACCACACATGAAATACACGCCCAACATAACATTTGCATATAACAAACAACCAAGGCACTGGGCCTTACCCATACGGATACAACAAGCCAGTGCATACAATCAACTTATCTGCAAGACAACACACACAGACGCCAGTTTCTCCTGTGTCTGGATCTATCCTATCATTCTACACTCACTAACCAACCCACTGTCTTTCTTTGCAGAGCCACGTGAGCGCCTGGAGACCACCCCAATGCTAACGGTGCACGGTATAAGACAACATAACATAACATACTGTTTGACAGGAGTTTAATTGTAAAACCCCAAATTAGAGGCATTGAAGGCTCGTCCTCTGGCTTGATGAGATGACCTATCCATCACCTAAGGCAGAGACATCAAAGAGTGCTTTGGTCACCTCTTCAAAGAAAAAGGATCATGGGTCCCAGAAGAGATCTAAAACTATATGTCTGAGGAAAGGGTACTGAGAATGGAGTGGAGTATATATGCCAGGCCCATCTTCCCCCAAAGCCCAACTGCAACCAGTGCCATCACCGTGATCGACAACCTTGTTAATCAAGTAAGATCTCCTAATCAGGCCTATGACACAGCCGTTGACAAGCCTTTTGTTGACAGCAGACCATCTCCGGTTTTCAGATCCCATCATCAACACTGGCCTCATTGGTGGCAATTCTGTCAACAACATTGACTACCATCATCGGCTTGGAAAAAAGCAAGAGGATAGGCCAGCAGCTTCAATTCCTTCCGCACACAACAATTTCACCATTGAGAGTTTCTTAGGTGCTTCAGGAGGAGATAGTGCTGTACCACATTGACACAGGTTTTGAGGTTTTTCAGGAATAACTACTGGAGGAACATTTCTTTTCAGAATCCTATGAGATGGAAGATGTCATACATCAGCAGCCTCTTCAGGGATCCCCAAATTAACCAACATCAAAACTCCTTCCACCTTTGGCACTGCTTACCACATCAACCAAGTTTACTACGTGGTTAGATGGAGCCCAGCCTTTAATGCTAAAACGATTCCTCTTGGCTGTACAAAAACAGTCATCCTTGCGGAATCTGGTATCCGAGGTGAACAGAGGGGTTCTTAATCCTCCATCTTCCCCTGTGACAACTGAAGTCCCATTGGTTATACCTAGTAAGTCAGGGCTTCTCAAAACAAGCATCATGATTACAGCCTTGGAAAGTCCCAGATCCCTTATGCTCATGGAGACTTGAGGGTCCTTCACCAACCAGACCAGGAGGAGGACAAGACATTTTCCCATGCGGATCATGAAGGTGATCTCCAGGGCACTGATGACTATGATCCATCCAGTCCTTCTACTCAAAAGAATGATGAGGACGATGACACCTTCATTATGTCCAAGGATGTGCTGTTAGAGTACATGCCACAAAACACGTCACAGTTAAAATAGGTGCTTTACACACTATGATGATGTAAACCTAATTTTTGGACCACACGCTCAAAAACAAATTTGAAAAGTAATTAAGGGCTCTGGAGGATGCCCCAAAGTGTTTTTAAGGCCGGCCCTGTGCAGCCAAAAGATGATCTGTCTTTCCGTCAGCAAAATGTTCCATGCCCTCTGACAGTGAAGGCACTAAAGTGAACACTTGTTGTAAGATAGATCTAGTCACAGGGCCAGCACTGTAAATGCTATGAAATGTTTGGCCATCCTTTCAAGGTATGACCATAAGATGTGGCACCGAATTGTTCCAGTTCTTGAACATCTCAATGAGGAAAAATGACAAGAATCCTGGGCACACTGACAGAAGAGAAAGGAGCCTCCAACCATGCAATTAATATTGTGGATTAGGCAGGTGTTGGTTTAAAACAAACTGTCCAGTGTTACACAGATATTATGAACTTCCACCCCCAAAGTTAAACCCACGTTGGACACTGATACGCCCAGGTTGCGGAGTACATTCAGTCATTTTGAGGTTTGACAGTGCTGTCCAAATCATCCAACGGAGATACGAAAAAGGTAGCATGCACCCCTCTCTAGAAAGAACATGGCATGATAACCTGTGCTGTGGTTTTTTTTCCCACTTTGAGAGTCCGCAGCCATCGATTTTAGCTCATTGTACTTTTCATAAAGGAGGAAAGCCATTTGCATATCAGTCTTTGTCCCGCACACACGGGCAGTCCAGCACCAAAATGGCAGGGAAACCCCCTTTGAACAAAAGTACTAACAGCAACCCCATACACGTGTTTCAGCCTTGTTGGGCCTAATCAGTGAGGTGGAACTGTGCTTCTCTGAGCACAGTGAGCAAGGGGACCACGTCTGGGTTCCCGCAGGTCACTTAGGGTCACCAACCCCAAGTTCCTTACGAAAAAGGTAGCAGGCGCTCCTCTCTAGGAAAAACATGGCATGATAATCTGTTCTTTGGGTTTTGAGTCTGCAGCCATCGCTTTTAGCCCACTGTACTTTTCACAAAGGAGGAATATCCATTTGCATTTCAGTCTTTGTTCCATTCAACAGAGTCAGCTGTTATTTCCACTCCCAGGCCCACCATGCTCAATATTACAGTGTAGGGGCTGTGGGATCAAAAGGGAAAGATTTCTGCAATGTTGTCAGGTGCAGGATGACTCCCCAATCCAAGGATTACCATAAAAGTAGTTCTGATTTTCAGGTTGTCCCTCCCCCGTGTGGACGCTCCACCAATGGTCAAAGATGACTATGGACAAGTGGGTGTTAGCAATGCTCAAACATCGAACACAGAATTCCTGTAGAAACCACCAAATGTGACACGCCAACCCAGCCAATAACTCTCTGAGACATTTTCCACCACCACTGGGCAAAGATCACTATGGATAAGTGAATGCTAGCTATAATTCAACATGGAAACGCAGAATTCCTCTGGAAACCACTGAATTTGACACCCCAATCAAGCCAACAACCCTCTGAGTGGAACTGTTACATGAGGTCTCCCTTCGGCTGACAATGCCATTGAGGTGGCGGTTCAGACTAAATGCAACCATGGTGTTTATTCCAGGTGCTTGCTAGTAAAGAAAAGCAGCAAAACATGAAGGTCATATAGCTGAGTGGGGTCCACAAAGAGTCCAAACATGATATTAGGTATAATTTGGCTTTTTTATTGCAATAAAAATCGTAATTGGGGTCAAGATCAAAAAGTATCTGCACAATCTTTCCTCGACAGTAATACCATATTAGGGTCTCCTTTTAAAGTTCACAAGATTTCACTGTACCTTCCCCTCATTCTTTCTCTATGGTTCTTTGTCTAAAGGTCCTCCAGCTTGTCTCCTGTTGATGGTGGAATATGACTCTTCTGATCCTTCCTGCAGCTCTTGTAGACATTGCTGTCTCTCTGCCACCAGCAGTAGATACAGATGGAGTTTTTTTCACTTGCATCTAGAGCCCACTGGATTTTCCTGCTCCAATGTCCACAGAGGAGCTTAATAGGGCTTGTGCTTCCTTTCCCAGGGTCCCGATCTTATCCCTCTTCACCACCTTGCTACACCTCCTATGGTTCTGCTCCCCCACATTGCTATAGTACATTCTCGTTCCTCCTTACACTGTAGGTTTGATCTATTCTTATCAAAGTCTCACACCTACATCCTACTTGGGCTAATTGTGCCCCTCTCATGCATTCCTGCTCTCACTAGCTACCACCTTGCTAGCTCATTATGCTATTTAGAGGCACCAAACCATCTACCACCACATACTGTCTTCATCCTACCACATTTGACCATCTAGGTGAGCTCAAAGCACTAGGACACTGGTCGCCAGTGAAAGTCAGCTTCACTTCAGTGCTATGGTGTTACAGACATTGAGATAGGCCCCCCCATCCTGCCTACCTCTTATAAAGAGGAAGGCAGTCAGAGTACTTGAAGACAAAACCACTTAGATAAATTACATCAGGAAGCAGGGTGGAAACAACTCTCAAAATCTATTTTAGGAAGCAGAAAGGGTTGTGCAGCTGGGCCCATAAACACATGTTCCTGCTTGCCGTTATCCTATCGGGACTACAGAATGGTAAAAGAGTGCCATGAATGGTAGCTCCACAAATATATGTAATCAGGCATTCCTCTCATGGACTTGTTTACTACATCTCAGGACTGAAAATGACAGTGCTTAGCAAGCAGCTTGCCACAGGAGGGATCACTGGGGGAATCCTTTTTGATTACCTGTTTTGGGGTATTTGTTGCACGTCTCCTCTGATGCCCTGAACAGGAGGGTCCTCACAACCATGATTCAAAACCTTGGCTGACTAATTCTCATTGCACCAGCCTGGGCCAGACAACCATGGTTCTCGGATCCTCCGCATCTCGTGGAGTGCAAGCTCATTGGCAGATCTTCTATCCAGAAACAACTGTCAGGTTTATCACCACTATTCAGCATCACTCAACTTGATGGATGGTATCCTAAATTCAGGAAGGTATGCTATCCCCTGAAAGCTGATCCATCCTCAACTCAGCGACTATTCAATGGTAGAAACATACCTAGTAAAGTGCCCTCGAATAGGAACAATGGCTATAATGACAGCAATTATGGCAGTGGTATCGTTGCAAGATATCTGCAGGGCAGCTATGTGGGCAGCCTTAACCAGTCACTACTGTCTAGACATGTAATCGAGGGAGTGCATGGAGGTCGGGCATGCAGTGCTGCGACAAAACTCCAAATAAGGAGGGTCTCCATTCTCAACTTCTTCATTCTCTATGAACATGTACAGTTTTTCAGCACATCTTAATCTATTAAAAGCGTGTGAAAATATAAAGGATAACAATGCCAGATTAGGGAGAAACAGTTACTCACCGTTAACTGTATTACTTCAGCATTGGTGTTTTTCATTGTGGCATATGTAGCTCTTAATACTTGGTGTTGTGCCTGTTTATAATATACTAGATATTTTGGCAGCTAAGCCACCTGTTGTGTCAGAATTCCTATTTTATACAATGTAGGGTTACATTTTGGGGCCCCCTCGACATTTTGCTTTTTTCCCCTGCCTTTTTTGGTTCTTTGATTTCTTTTTCGTGGCCAGAGAGACTTCTCTTGAAGTCCCCCACCATTACGTACTTTTATACCTTACTTGCTACTTGCCACAACATTTGCCAAGGAACCAGCATTCAGGCAACAGGATGTGTACTGGGTGTGAGAACCCACCCCCCAGGTTCACACACAAACTGCCCCTTTTCCTGGGAAAGTAGCAGCTTTCCCCAGGAAAGGGCTTCCCATATATGGAAATTCCAGAATAAAGAGGGCAGGAAGAAGGCTTAAGAACAGCATGGCCAAAGGACAGGCAAAAACCTTGTAGCATGGCTGGTTTATGGTACCAGCCACCCTTAAGAGCCATTTGCGGTAAATACAATTGTGCATGACTAATAAATATAAAACATGGAAGAAAAATATCCACTGCCCCAGCCCATCTTAAGCACATTGTAAATTTAACCATAAACCCATGAAAGGAAAATGTAGAAGGATGCAAAGCATCCTAACCACACTTCACTTTAAGATGATGTGTATAATTGTAACAAAACAAGACATTTAAGGAGAGACAAAGTCTCTCAGTGCTAATAGTCTTATGGACTGAACAGTTTCCGTATAAGCATGAGCCAAAAGACAAGGGAAGTAAAGCAGAAGGATTTACTTACCTCCAAAAGTTTGGCCAGGAGTCAAAACAAAGCAAAAAGAAAGGTTGTCCCATGGAAGTTCATGAGAGGAAAGCAAGAAAAAGGACATTTTTCCTAACATGGTGAACATTGAAGGCACCAAAGTCTAGCCAAACCTATTCAGGGTAGGTAGTAGAGCAAAAAGGATCATATTTAGGAGGGGGCGCAAGAGTGGTCTAGGCTACAATTAGTCCACACAGAACAACATAAATAATTCCATTTTGACAGGTAAGTACCAAAATATGTAATTATGTATTGGGCCTTTAAAATACACTCTAAGTAAGAACACCTCTAGGCACATAATATCACACACTTACTATAAAAACAAATATATACATTCACCCTTAGGAGATGGAAAGCATTTGATTGAATAATCAGTATAAACCGGTAAGTACTCGGATGTAAAATGTTTCACTATAAACATTTGAGAGAAGCCTTAACGCAGTTCTCTAGCACAGCCCTAAAATGGTTTTGGGGTCTTGTGGCCTTAAGACACCAGTTCCAAAGTTATACTTTTCAGGTAGGTTTACTATGTGATTGCAAATGACAACCCTAGGGAAACAACAAAAACAAACACTCCCCACCAATACAGCGCACCCAGTACAATGGAATTCATCAATTGACAATACAAGTATAAGTATAATAGATGGACTGTTTATTCAATCTGTGAATATGTTTTCACTATTCAGAAACCGCAGTGTACCTGTGCGCTCAGTTCAATGTATTCATTAATAAACATTACAAACATAGGTATTCTAATTAGACTGTGTATTGAATATGTGCACGAGTATTCCCTCTTCATAAAACGAGGTGTGCCTACATTAACCATTGGTGCACATGCCAATGTTTCACCATAGAGGCTTTATCTAGGCTAGACATTGGATTTCTAGTCTATAACATCCTATTCATACATTCATGAAACAATTCTTGATATTCAATAACGAAACAATTGGGCTGATTGGCATTCCACCTATAGGTTGTGTGTCAGATATACTGTGGTCTCACCATTAGTATACCTTGTTGTAATTACAGGATTTCATTTGCAGCCGTCTCTGGGATTGATTTCCAGAATTGCAATGGCCTCTAGCTGTCAGTGTATTTCAATACAATTGTGGCTGTATCAATCTGCGCATCTTCACAGATAGAATAAACAGTCTATCTAGAATAAACGGTCTACATAGTATGCTATAGCGCATTGATTAATTCCATTGAACTAAGTACACTGTATTGGGGAGAAGTGTTTTTGTGTTGTTTCCCCAGGGACGTTTTAGGTGTTACAGCCCTTTCTCTCCCATGAGTTGTTGACAGTTCACCACTATAATGAAATAGTTTGAATAAACAAAGTTTTGAAGGGATTGGTTCCTCCGACGTATTCCACATCTATGAGAGGTAACCACCACAGCTGTGCTGCTTCGGAAAATTGTCTGCGTCGATGACGTCAATACGCTGTCCTCAAGGGCCTCGTCAAGCTGACGTCACCGGATTTTATAAGTAGGACGCAAGACGCCTGTAGCCTCAGTTCCGTTTTTTCCATGAACGTGCCTCGATTCTTCTGTGTTATATCCTATCGGTTCTTCGACCTTGTTCGTTTGTGAAGATATCATGTCTTCGTCTTCTTCTACCCCACGGCCGGGTTTCAAGAAGTGTCGGGACTGCGGTTCCAAGATGTCACTTACGGACCCGCACAACGCCTGCCTCTGGTGCCTCAGTGAGGACCACGCCACGGATGATTGTGACGATTGCCAGTCGTTAACATCGAAGGCCTTGCGGGAGCGGAAGAAGAAGCTTTCTGTTGGTAGGGTTTCCAAGCCCCGAAAGTCGAAATCCGCTGGGCTTTCCACCGACGATTCGAGGGTGTCTCAGTCCCGGAGTGGTTCCCACCATTCCTCTGCCTCTTCGAGGCACTCGTGGAAGCGCCGTCACCAGTCGCCTTCCCCGTCCTCTTCCGAGGACTCCGCCCGTCGGCGGGTTGCTTGTCCCAACAAGCACTCTTCTCCTGTGGAATCGGATGCATTTCGTACGGAGATGATGGTGATTTTTCAGTCGCAGGGCTCCGTTCCTTCCGCACCTTCGAAAGACGCCGGCAGGGAACGTGCTAGGGCCACCGCTCGCACGCCTTTGGGCTCGGGTGGTCAGTGCGATCATCGGGCGCCTTCAAGGTCCCGATCGGACAAGGTGGATCGCTCTAGTCATGCCCGCTCCAGGACCCGGTCCTCGACGCCCTCGAGACCGTCGGAGCCTGTGAGGTCTTCGAAGAAGACGTCGATGCCATCAGTGCCATGTCAGTCAAGGGACTCTCTTGAGGCTTCGCCTCCGAGAAAGTCATCGACTCCATCGGCACAGAGGCCGTTGAAGGACACCCTCGGGGCTCCGCCCTCGAAGCCTGTGTCGAAGACATCTGGGCCACGCTCGACGTCGACGCCGATTCTGTCGACGCTCTCAACGCCTTTCAAGGATGCTTTATTGGAGGTACCCCGTGCATCGGTGGAAACCCAGAGGAAGGCCCTGAAGAAGTCGGTGAGACCCGTCTTTGAGCCTTTTTCTGTGCCCTTCTCCAGGGATTTATTCCAGCCTCTGGATTATATTTCTGAGGTGGAGGAAGGGTCTGAGGAAGGTTTGGTTCCGGATGAGGTTCCTGACGAAATATTGTCTGGTCATAGCCAGATTGAAGACCTGCGTCAGTCTTTGCACGACGCCAGTGGTCTTGATACCTCCCCGGAGGTTGAGTTTGGCAGGCCTGAGCCTGGTACGCATGCTGACTCTTCGTACAGGCGGCTGATGTCGAGGGCCACCAGTAGATTTTCTGCAGGATGACCTGACAGATATCTTTGACCAAGGTCCACCAACTGACCCGGTACTGCCATTCCATATGGCCTTGCAAAGAAGGGTGGCGGCGGCTTGGACTGCTCCGGAGAGTCTCCCGGCAGTGGGTAAGTTGTTGCCGAAAAAGTACCTTCCAGCCAGTGTCGACCCCGGCTACTTGTCCATGCACCCTACTCCGGAGAGTTTGGTGGTTCAGGCGGCTACGGCCCCAGCAAAACAGGCGTCGTACCCTACCATCCCTCCTGATAGGGTCGACAAACGTTTTGACGGTTGGGTGAAGAAAGTCTTTTCATCAGGGGGTATGGCTTTCAAAGCAGCCAACTCTCTGTGTGCCTTAGCACGTTTCACTCACACTCTGTGGAATTGTGTTTCGTTGGCGGCTGAACATATTCGTGAAGGGGAGGAACGGGATGGCTTTCTTGCCCTGGTACAGGATGGCAAGGATAATAATAATAATAATTTGGCACTTATATAGCGCTACAAACCCTCGGGTATCTGAGCGCTGCTTATTATTACCCACAGTGTGTGGTGCTCATTTATCGACCTCGGAAGGATGAAAGGCTGAGTTTGGCCCCGCCGGGATTCGAACCTGCGTTAACAGGCTCTGCACGGATGTCAAAGCAATCCCTCGATCAGCCACTTTCACTGCATCAATTCAAGCGTCCATACCATTAGGACGAATTGAATTGATGCAGTGAAAGTGGCTGATCGAGGGATTGTCCCTTACTAAATGGGATACTGGGATCTACCCCATAACGACTTTTCAAAATTGCAATAGAAGATACCAGGTGCTACGACAAGATTAATGAACAGAATTTAAGCGACTGAAAACTAAACATTGGACTAGGCCTTGAGGACGACCACATTGGTCGAAACACGTGTCGGCTATATCGTTTATGCACTGAATGACAAGCACATAAAGGCTATATCATTTATGCACTGGATGACAAGCACTTAAAGAAAATAATATTTCTATTCCAATGTGTAGACTTTTTACTGTGTGGAATTGCATTACATGATAACCTGCTACTGAACACAATTTTGAAATATTAGATCCAAGTGCAGTGTTAGTCTTGCAATACCCAATCAAATATTGTCACTGTATGATGAATCTTTTGTGGAGGATTCTCAGTTTGTAAGACTCCCGCGGCTGGATGATTTACACCTGTCAATCTTACTAACTGAATGTTAATAAATGCATAGGCTGGGTGACTAGCGCACTGGGCTGAGTATCTATCCACTACTTTCCCATAGGTTTGTCCATATCAATCTGTTAGAGCTGAGGGCCATCAGGCTTGCCCTGAAGGCTTTTCTGCTGACTGTGCGAGGGAAGAATGTCCTGATTCGGACGGACAACACAGTGGCCACACACTACCTCAACAAAAAGGGGGGGCAGGGTCACTTCCTCTGTGCAGAGAGGCGATGCAGCTCTGGTTCTGGGCCATCCAGCAGGAAATTTCGATCTCGGCAGTTCATCTGGCCGGAGACGAAAACGAGGCGGCGGACGCTCTGAGCAGGCAGAGCACGGTCTCCCACGAGTGGGAGCTGGCTCGGGAGATTCTCCTGGAGATCTTCGCCCTTTGGGGAACCCCACAAGTGGATCTCTTCGCCACCAGTGTCAACCGGAAGTGCGAAAGGTTCTGCTCGCAGGAATTTCCTCCAAGAGGATCCTTAGGGGACGCGTTCGTAGTGGAGTGGTCCTTCCCACTGCTGTACGCGTTTCCTCCAGTCCCCGTCATTCCACAAGTGCTGCTGAGGTTACGGAGGTTCGGTTCCTGAATGATCCTCATTGCTCCGGCATGGGCCTGGAGAACGTGGTACCTGGACCTTCTCAACATGTCCATCTGACTCCACGCTGTCTTCCCTACCGAGACGATATGCTCTCTTGGGAGCGGGGTCAGGTTCTCCATACAGAGGTCAAGTCCCTCAACCTTCATGCTTGGCTTCTGAAAGGTTGAGGTATAAGGATTGGGACCTCCCTGAAGACGTGATGGACGTGTTGCTTTCGGCCAGACGACCTGCAACAAAGTCCCTGTACTGTAGCCGTTGGCGAAAGCTCTGTGACTGGTACAGGATTAAGAATGTGGATCCTTTTTCATGTGCCATTCCTGTGGTTCTGTCTTTTTTGCTTTCGTTAGCCCACAAGGGCCTGCAAGTGGGTACCATTAAAGGTTACCTGGCGGTGCTGTCCATATTTAAGCGCTCGAGTCCTTTAATTTCGCAGTTTCTGAAAGGGCTCACTAATGTGTTCCCACCGTCGCCTTTCCAGGTGCCCGGTTGGGATTTGAACCTGGTTCTAAAATTCCTCATGGGTGCTCCATTTGAGCCTTTACATTTTTGTTCTTTGAGACTGTTGACCCTTAAAACTGTATTTTTAGTTGCGGTTACTTCCGCTCGCAGAGTGAGTAAGTTGCAGGCACTATCTGTTAAGCCACCCTTCACGGTGTTTCATAAGGACAGGGTTGTCGTTAGGGTTCGTCCTTCTTTTCTTCCAAAAGTTGTGTCGGAATTTCTTTTAAGCCAGAAGGTCATTCTTCCGGTGTTCTATCCTCCTCCACATCCTGGTAAGGAAGAGGAGAGGCTCCATAGGTTGGATCCTAGGAGAGCTTTAAGTTTCTACATCTCGCGCATGTCCCGGGTCAGAGTGGATGATCAACTCTTTTTAGGATATGCTGGAAGGTGTTTGGGACTAGCTGTTACTAAGCAGAGTTTGTCTAGATGGATTATCTTGCCAATTTCTGAATGTTACCGCTTGGCGGGTAAGGACCCTCCGGTTGGCTTATGGGCCCATTCTACAAGGGGTGTGGCTGCCTCTACTGCTCTGCAGAGGGGTGTTCCCATTCGTAACATTTGTGAAGCAACCACATGGGCCTCTGTCCATACTTTTGTAAAAGACTACTCCCTGGATTCTATCCATGGGCAGGACTTGGCCTTTGGCAAGGCGGTCCTCTATTCTGCAATTTAATTGGGCATTCTACAATTCTAAATACTTTTCCCTCCTCCATACATTGGTACTGCTTTGGGAGTCTGTCATAGATGTGTAATACGTCAGAGGAACCAATCCATTCGAAGAACAAGTTACTTTCTTACCTGGTAACGTTCTTTCGATGGGATGTTCCGACGACAAATTCCACATCGTACCCTCCCAACCTGCCCCGCTACAGAATTTCTTATGCGATTGCAGCTTACGTTTCCGCAAGGCTTTTTGTGGTCATACTACCAGAAGATTGGTGCCACACGTTCTGGAAAAAAACTACAACTGAGGCTACGGGCGTCGTGCGTCCTACTTATAACATCCGGTGACGTTGGCTCGACGGAGGCCCTCGAGGACAGCCTATCGACGTCATTGACGCAGGACGCAGAACATTTTCCGAAGCAGCACAGCTGTGGTGATTACCTGTCATAGATGTGTAATACGTCGTCGGAACATCCCATCGAAAGAACGTTACCAGGTAAGAAAGTAACTTGTTCATCTACATGCTAATGTTCAACACTTAAGTTGCTAGGGTGGCGCTTCACAACCTCATCACTGTTACATAGCTTTTTCTCTTTTACTATGTGATTGGATGATGCCTGTTATTATGAATGAATGCTCGATAAGTAACTCCCTAAATCCCAATGCACTAGGATAAGGCTAGGAAGGGATCCTTGACGTGGTTATCACCAGCCAAAGTCAGGAAATGGAGAGATGGGGACAGGACTGCAAATCCATGCAACCCTTTGGAGGATAGCGGGGAAAGAAACGGGTATGTTAACTTACCCCACAGACTCCGATTTCTCCAGAGACCACTGCTGAGGTTTCGGAATCCGTTGGGGACACAGTCTTCTGTGCTTAGTCTGGTCGAGAAACACCCTGGGTGCAGTGGTCACTGTTGGACGCAGGGTTTAGTTTTGGTCGGTCAAGGTGCTTGAATCTCATTTCAACCCTTGGAAATAAAAGATAAAGACGTCTGCGGAGAGGGCAACCTCAGGACACTTCTAGGATGCAAAGAAGACCGATTGCAGCGAGAGTCACCATAGTCGGGCAGTAACAGGCGATCTTCAATGGACTAGCATGGCTTCCATGGATGCAAGAAGGCTAAAATTGCAGGTGTCCTGTAGTACAAACTGAATATCCTCCTAGTTCCATGGAAGGAATTGGAGTGGTGATGGCTGCAGTGCGGTAGCCCAGGAGACAGCTGGTCAGTGCACTGGGTGGTCCAGGAACACTTCGGAAGGTACAGATCCTTAAGCAGGGGTTGAGACTCATTTTCACCATTCAAGGGGTCAAAACACAGATAAGGCTCTTCATGAGAGCAGGCAGAGGAGCAGACCCCACCAGAACTTCTCTGAAGTTGGTGCTAATCAGCTTTTTGAGTCATCCTCTGGTATCCAGCGGGCTGCTTTAAGGGTGTTGGCTCCAACAATGATCTGTGGGATAACTGCAGGAGTCCTCTGTCATGGCTCATTGGCGCCGCCACTCTCTGTGGCAACGCTGGAGGTTGCGAGCATTATCTATTTTTCCTTCTTCCAACATGGCTCCTCTTACTAGGGGTAGCAGTGCAGCGTTTCCGCGTTTGGAATTCAGACGTCCTCTGACGTCATCACGTTGTTCCGGGGATTCCGGATATGGCCCAGCGGATCCAAAGCTCAGCGCGTCGCTTCTCTCCCCAGACGCTACGTGAGTTCGCAGCTAGGGTGCATGTTACCTACATCCTTGCTTCTACTAACCGTTTCCTTCTATTCATTCCCTCAGCCTTGTGCCTTTATCCTGCCATTTATGCCCGTCATCCAAGACTCTTCAAGAACCTTTGTTAGGCTCTTCCTTCCGACTCACAGGGTACTTCGCCACCTCTTATTTTCTTCAGATCTACCTACTTGTCTGTCCCTCGGCTCATATCCTGTTTGTTTATTTAGAGTCCTGACGTTTTCGGAATCCCACGACTAGAACCTGGGAATTCCTTCCCGTATTGACGAACGGCATACAAGGGAAGAATTGATCCATCCTGCTGCACCTCCGTTCCTGCAGGGTTTTATTCCCCAGGAGGGTTTCCCTGGGATCCCTCGCATCACCCCTTCTTTCCTTTTTAAGGGGAGGGGAGGTATCAGGGTCCTCGGGGACTCCCCAAGTGCCTCGTTGATTGCTGCACAAAACAGGTTAGTCTTGAACTTATTACAGCAAGCGACGCCCATACGTATATTTCAATATGACAACGCTGCAAGCAGCGTTAGATCAGGTGCAGCAATTAACGACAGCAGTGCAAGGATTGTCCCATGAAGTACAAGCCTTGAAGCATGAAAATGCATATCTAAAACAGCAGATGTTGATTAAGCCCCCAACAAGCTCCGAGATTCCTCCAGGACCGTTACCAGGTGGGAAATACGATGGAAATCCTCAATCTCTAAGGGAGTTCCTGGATGCATGTACCGTTCAATTTGCATTTAAAACGTCCTTTTTTCCATCAGATAGGGACAGAGTGAGTTACATGATTACCCATCTAACAGGACCTGCTCTTGCTTGGGCTACGCCTTTAGTCACTTCTAATAATGCCGTACTCGATTCTGTGCCTGCGTTTACAGCAAGCCTAAAAGCAATGTTTTCAAGAAAGGAGTACAATGTTTCCACCCAAGAGAAACTCTTAGATTGCAAGCAAGGGTCTCTAGGTATTTTAGAGTTTATCACTCGATTCAAACAAATGGCTTTATGTACGTCATGGGCCGATGATGCTCTTATAACTTTATTTAAAAGAGGGCTACATGACGATTTGAAAGATGAACTTGCACGGGTCCCTAGGCCCACCACGCTTGCAGATTTAATCTCCCTAACCATGCAACTGGACTATCGGCTACAAGAGAGACAAGCTGAAAGGAAAAAAGGGAGAAGTCATCGCTCTGGGCCTGAATTCATATCTTCTCCCAAAACTTCAACTCCGGATGAACCCATGCAGGTGGGAAACACTCGAGGTCCTTTCACTCCCGAGGAACGAGCCCGCAGGAAGAATCAGGGGCTATGCATGTATTGCGGTTCTTCCGCCAGTGCGGTTCACGAATGCCCGATAGCTCCTCTCAGAAGACCGTTTCGTTCGGGAAACACCAGACCTCAGCCGTAAAGGGAACTACGGTCGGGGTAACAGGTACTGGTTCCCACTCTCCTACATTATTACCTCCATCACTGGACATGGTAGTCCTGCGGGTTACTCTTTCTCTGCCAGACAAGACTATTGTAACAGTACCCGCCTTGGTCGACTGTGGGGCAGCTGGCCAGTTCATAGACGATCTATGGGCGAAATCACAGAATTTACCTCGAACTTCCAAAGCAATAGCGATACCTGTAGAAGGTGTGGATGGAACGCCTCTAGTTTCGGGACCCATTCGAGAACAGACGTTCGCCTTGAAAATGTCAATCGGTTCTCACCGGGAAGAAATTGTATTTGATATTATAAAAGCTGCTCACTCTCCCGTAATCTTAGGCCTGCCATGGTTAAGGCAACATAACTCTTTCATAAACTGGGCAGCCGGTTCAATCTTTTTAGGATCGGAGCATTGTATGCAACACTGTCTTGCCGACAGTTCAGTAGGGTTCTGTACTCCTCCGTTGAATCCTGATAACTCCCGAAAGATAGTGGACCAAATCAGCCTTCTGCCTTTAGAGTACGAAGAATTCCAGGACATTTTCTCCTCTTCTCAGTTCTCTGAGCTGCCGCCTCATCGAAGAGACGATTGTTCCATTCGTCTCGAGTCTTCACAGCCAATTCCCTTTGGGAAGATGTACATCCTTTCAGAGAAAGAAGAGATAGTCTTACGACAGTATCTGGATACCACTCTTAAAAACAGGCTGATAACTGAATCTACCTCTCCTGCAGGAGCCTCGTTATTCTTCATAGCTAAGAAGGACCCAGATGAATTAAGACCCTGCATCTATTATCGGGGTCTTAATAAAATCACCATTCCCGATCGTTATCCGATGCCACTAATCCCTGATATCCTGGAGGCAGTTAAGGGGGCAACAATCTACACGAAACTGGATCTCAGAGCAGCCTATCACCTCATCAGGATTAAGGAGGGGGATGAGTGGAAAACTGCATTTCGTACCCCCTTTGGGCATTTCGAATATCGGGTGATGCCCTTCGGCCTCTCGAATGCCCCTGCAGTTTTTCAGAGATTTATTGACCATATCTTTTCAGATCTCCTTCTCCACACAATAGTGGTATACCTTGATTACATCCTAGTGTATTCTAAAGATCCTGAAGAACATCCCCAACATGTATACCAGGTATTACACCGATTACAGAGCAACCGCCTGTACTGTAAACCAGAGAAATGCAAATTCCATCAAACTACTGTTACTTACTTGGGGTTCGTCCTGTCCCCTACCGGGATTAATATGGATCCACGCAAAGTCACTGCGATTCTAGAGTGGTCTCCTCCTCGTACCATCAAAGAACTCCAAAGCTTTCTGGGGTTTTCAAACTTTTACAGGAAGCTTATAGCAGGGTTTTCCTCCATTGTTCTGCCACTAACAAGATTACTAAAGAAGGGAAAGACCTTTGAATGGACAGTAGAAGCCCAATCAGCCTTTGAAACTTTGAAAGCCCTGTTTACTTCGGCTCCACTTTTGCGGACCCCAGACCAGAGTCTACCCTTTATAGTAGAGACGGATGCCTCTCACTTTGCTTTGGGAGCTGTGCTGAAACAAGCTCTTGCACAGGGACCAGAGCACCCGGTGGCTTATCTTTCTAAGACCTTTTCTCCCTCCGAAATTAACTACACAGTCCTAGAAAAAGAACTACTGACAATAAAACGAGCGTTTCAAGAGTGGAGACATCTCCTTTTTAGGTTCCCAACACCCCATCGAGGTCCGCACAGATCATCAAAACCTCAAGAGTCTGCAATACGCCAAAACACGCAACATCCGGCAAGCTAGATGGGCACATTTTTTCTCTCCCTACAACATCACTTTCACCATTATTCCAGGTAAAACTAATCTACAAGCTGACGCTTTATCACGAAGAGATCCGACTTGCAAGCCTGGTTTTCAGACCGAAAGACTGTTTCCTCATGCTACTTTTATAGCTGTGGTTCAGGACTTCCTTCATTCAATTGCAGCCCAGACTAGTGTTTTAAAGGACTCTATCAGACTTCAAGCGGATAAATGGGGTCTATCTTTCGAAGATGGATGCTTTTACTAAGATCACAGAGTATACATCCCTACTCTCCAGCTCCGCACAGAAGTTATGCATATGTGTCATGATTCCATCACGGCCGGACATCGCGGGATAGCTAACACTCAGGAGCTCATATTGAGACACTTCTGGTGGGAGACCCTAAGGAAGGACATGACTGAATACGTTTCATCATGCGTGGTATGCCTCCAAACCAAGACTCCTCGCAGCAAACCATTAGGGAAGTTGGCTCTAGTCCAAATACCTACCCGTCCTTGGCAACTGATTTCCACAGATTTTATTGTCGACTTACCAGAATCTAAAAAACACACCACCATCATGGTAACCGTCGATTATTTCACCAAATTGGCCCATTTCCTGGCACTTCCCTCAATACTGACAGCTCAACAGATGGCAAGACATTTTATAAATTCCATTTTCTTCCAGCACGGCCTTCCGGACAGCATAGTGTCAGATCGAGGTTCTCAATACATCTCCCGATATTGGAAGCAGGTCTGCTCCGCTTTAGGCATTAAAAGGGCCTTAAGTTTGGGATATCATCCTCAGACGAACAGGCAGACCGAACGCTTAAATCAAACTTTGGAAACATATTTGCGTTGCTTTGTGTCTGCTGCACAGGATAGCTGGAAGGAGCTGTTACCCTTGGCAGAGTTTGCCTATAACAATGCTCCCCATGCATCTATCAAGACTAGTCCATTTCATTGTACTTATGGGTAGGGTCCCTCCTGTTGTCCTTCTTCACTTCCCAAGTCTTCAGCATTTCCAGATGCCGACACCCTTATGGGCAACATTCAACAGGGACATCTTTTGGCCAGGACTGCATTACTGGAAGCTCAAGAATGTTCTAAATGCTTTGCATATCAGCATCGCTCAACTACTCCCGAGATTGCTCCGGGGGATTTAGTCTGGCTCTCTGCAAAATTTCTTCCCAGACACTTGGTTCCATCTAAACTGTCTCTGAAGTTTTTTGGGCCTTTCAAGTTATTGGGAACGAAGGGTCCTTTGGCCTTTGAATTACAGCTTCCACCGTCATGGTCCAGAATCCACCCAGTATTCCATGTATCCCAACTCAAACTGCATGTACCAGATCGGTTTGGTCGTTCTAAAGCCTGCCCTCCGCCAGTGTCTACGATTGATGGTCCCGAATTCGAAGTCTCTGGTATTTGTGATTCTCGATTTCATCACGGTCGGCTTCAATACTTGATCCATTGGAAGGGATACACGGTGGCCAACCGTTCGTGGGAACCGGCCTCTGCCGTCCACGCACCTTTGCTTGTTCGATGGTTTCACAGGTGTCACCCGACCAAGCCGGGTGGTGTTACCCTCGGGGGGGGGCATACTGTCATGGCTCGTTGGCGCCGCCACTCTCTGTGGCAATGCTGGAGGTTGCGAGCATTATCTATTTTTCCTTCTTCCAACGTGGCTCCTCTTACTCGGGGTAGCAGTGCAGCGTTTCCGCGTTTGGAAGTCAGACGTCCTCTGACGTCATCACGTTGTTCCAGGGATTCCGGATATGGCCCAGTGGATCCAAAGCTCAGCGCGTCGCTTCTCTCCCCAGACGCTATGTGAGTTCGCAGCTAGGTGCATGTTACCTACATCCTTGCTTCTACTAAACGTTTCCTTCTATTCCTTCCCTCAGCCTTGTGCCTTTATCCTGCCATTTACACCCGTCATCCAAGACCCTTCAAGAACCTTTGTTAGGCTCTTCCGACGCACAGGGTACTTCTCCACCTCTTGTTTTCTTCAGATCTACCTACTTGTCTGTCCCTCGGCTCATATCCTGTTTGTTTATTTAGAGTCCTGACGTTTTCAGAATCCCGCGACTAGAACCTGGGAGTTCCTTCCCATATTGACGAACGGCATACAAGGGAAGAATTGATCCATCCTGCTACACCTCCGTTCCTGCAGGGTTTTATTCCCCAGGAGGGTTTCCCTGGGATCCCTCGCATCACCCCTTCTTTCCTTTTTAAGGGGAGGGGAGGTGTTGGGGTCCTCAGGGGACTCCCCAAGTGCCTCATTGATTGCTGCACAAAACAGGTTAGTCTTGAACTTATTACATCCTCCTTTTACCCAAGATCTGAACTGGAAGTGGAAGCTCACCCAGGACCACCAATGGCAAGGATCTGAACCATTCAAACTGGCCGTGGCTATCCAGTCACACATTCCTCTGAGCAGCAGACATTCAGGCATTAGGATGAGTACTGGTACCAGACAGTCACAGCCGCCACATCTGCCCACACACACAGACTACTGCTTAGCCCACCTTAAGCAGCAGCTTCCACCAGAAAGGGCTTTCGATATAAGGCGATTCCGGCACTGAGAGGGCAGGAAGAATGCCAAAGAGCCATATGGCCAAAGGACAGGCAATAATCTTGTGGCATGGCCATCTTAGAGTGCTAGCCACTCTTAGTAGCTCATTGTGGTAAATGCAGACGTACACAAGTGAAAAAGTTCAAATCACAGTAAAAAAACACCCACTGTATCTATCTATCTATCTATGTTCTTGTATTGCGCCACTAACCCCAAGGCCTCAGGGCGCACACAGGAGAGGAGAAAAGAAAGACAACAAAAAACATAAAATTCAAAAAGAGACACGAGAAAGAGGGCAGTATTCATCCTGTAAGCCAACAAGAAAAGGAACTGATGTGAAATTACACATAGGTGGAATACAGGAATGAATGATAGCAACACGGGAAAGGGAGAAATTACTCTTAACCTATTTAAAAAAAGAGTGTTTTTAGTTGTTTCTTAAGAATACCCAATGAACTGCTATCAGCCAGGTATTTTGGCACTGCCCCCTACCCTTTCCCCTGGCACTTTTCCCCTCTCCCTCCCCTGCACTTGCGCAATCTCAATGTCATTTGGCCTAGTAAGATCGTTGTCTCTGTCCTCCCTCTGTTCCCCATTCCTTGCCTCGTCGCGCCTTGAAACACTTGTGTATAGGCGCGTTACAAATGCCATATCATATCATTTGTAACCCAAAAGTTACACAAAAAAGATATAAGAATACAAAGTATCCTAACTGCCCTTAACTTTAGGTTGATGTGTGCAGTTGTAAAAGTACAAAAGATTCATAAGGAGAGACACAGTGACTCGGCACTGATAGTCTTTTGGACTGATCACTCTCCCCCATAAAAATGAGCACAAAGCAAGGGAAGGAAAGCGGTAAGGCTTTACTTACCTCCAAAAAGTCAGGCGAGGAAAGAAAACAAAGCAAAAAGAAAGGGTTTCCCATAGAAGGCTATGTGAGGAAAGTAAGAAAAAGAAATTCTTTCCTAACAGTAGTCCAATATACATTTTTGGGTATTTTGTGTTTAGGGCTTCCTTTGTTCATGGTGACCATGAGGTGGCCTTAACATGGCCAATATGACCACCTGGCAGAGGCCACCACGGGGTGCACAGCGGATGACAACTTGAATGACATTGCTCCTGCAATTCTGGGCAGTTAAGACTCTTTAGCCTTCCTGGTATGACCCCCGCCACCATATAAACTGAGGTGTACTAGCAGCGGAGCCCCCATGGAAGGTATAGCCCAAGTTTGGACTTGTTGGAGCCTGTGGGCGGACACACGCCGAGTCGGAGCTCCTGGCGCCGCCGGTGTTCCTCCTCTTGTGGGACTCGCACTCCAGGAGCTCCCGCCGAGCACCCAGGCCAGGAGAGACCTGTTATCTGGAGGAGCTAGGTCTGACAGATGTCTTCCATCCGGAGCCAGAGTGCCGCTCGCAGGCCCGTAGGCTGTAGAGACCTATTCCAGCCAGATCTGGCTTACCTGACAGAGTGAGAGAACACAGGCCCTGGTGCAGTTGGTTCCTCCCTCCCTGGATCGAAGAGGGGGCTGTCTCAAAGGGCATTGTCTGCTGGCTGAGGGCCCACTGGACCGGGGTCGGCTCAAGGGCCGGTCCCCCTCCCCCCTTCACTGCGCTCCAAGTTCGGGCCCCGGCTACTGCTTGAGGGTGGCTGGGAGGTTGGTGAAAACCAGAGAGCGGGGGGATGCAATGAATTCCTGGACTGGGGGCATCAAGAGAGGTCACTAAGGAAGTTCAGTTCCACAGACTGGAGGAGCCATGGAGACACCAGGCGCTAGCATAAGGAGGCTGAAACTATTCTGGGGAGGCTAACTTTGGCGGGCTTCATGGGAGTGAGAGTGCCCAGGCAGGCTTAGGAGTGGAGTACCTCTTCGAGGACTGGTGGAGGGGGACCGGCAATACACCTCCAGGCTGAGAGCTGTGATCTGGGTAAGGCACCAGGGGCAGAACGGACGCCCCCACCTGGAGATTATAACGACCTCACCTCTTGGTATTGTGGAGGTAGAGATAAGTGGTCTAAACTCGATGCATTAAATAACTCGCGAGAACCGCCTTGGTTGAGGGCTCGAGAGTATACCCCCTCGTTCTCCCGGCAGCCCGGAAGAGTGAGCATTGAGGGTTGGCTACTCAGAGAAGTGGTGAGTCGAGCGCTGACAAGCTTCTGGGGTTGATGTCATGGAGGGGAGACTCATTACAGCGGTTCCAATCTAAGGGTCCCAAAGTTCAAGAGAAAGTAGGAGGGTCTGCCCAGTGTACCAACATGGCAAACAATCCTGTGTCCACGATAAAGGATATCTCTACGCTCCTGGAGGAACTCAGGGGCATAAGCTCAGACTTGAGCCAGAGGCTCGATAAAATGGCCCACTGGGTGGACTCCCTTGACGATCGGATCCAGGGCTTAGAATCAAATCTGTCCTCAGTCGATATCATGGAGACCCAAATAGATATGCGATTATTGGAATTGGAGAGAAGGGAATCTGAAATTTCTCTTAAAATGGACGATTTTGAAAACACAGAAAGGAGAAATAACCTCAGGTTCTTTGGATTCCCAGAGAAAGTTGGGGAGACGGAGGCAGACATAAAGAGGTCTTTCATAGAGGTACTGAGGCTCCTGTTTGGGTCTGACACAATAGACAAACCCACGATTGAACGCGCGCATTGAGCAGGTGGAAGTGAGAGGCCCAAGAATGATACTGGCGAGATTCCACTACTTCGCGGAAAAGCTGAAGATTCTTGAGAGAGCCAGAGAGTGTGCCTGTTGGAGTATGGCTTAGCCAAAATAACTATATATCAAGACCTTTCCGCGTTCACGTTGGCTAGGAGAAAGCAGCATGCTCCTCTTACCAAGTGGCTAAACAATAAGGGAGTGAGATATTGATGGGGCTACCCTTTTCCGATTGCCTTTGAATATGATGGGTGCAAATATAAACTTGTGACGGAAGATCCAGAGAGTCACAAGGGAGCTTACTGTGGACCACAGATCAGCAGCGGCACCCAGGGGAAGTAACAGGTGCAAGATCCGAGCAGGAAACAATAAGAGACAGGTTGAAGATCCCTGGTTGCTGCAAATTCAAGAAACTAAACACCCTCCCTCGAGGAAAGCGGAGCTAGCCTACAATTGTATGGGAGTTGATTGCTAAAGATAAACTGGGACATGGGGGTCCGCCACAGGGGGAACCACCCGCGGGCCTTCGGTTCCATAATGGGAAGAGGCGAGGAGGAGTGGGGAGATCGGGGTGGGGCAAAGGGAGAAGTTAAGATGTGTATTACTGCTTATATGAAAGGGGGGCTCAGTACAATGGGAGCTTTTTCAGTGTTAATTGGTCCGGTTGCGGGATCTAATCCTGGACGGGGTGTAAATCCGGGTGGGGTTGGATGCTGGGGAGGAGTGGGCGGAGGGATGCATTATTGTAGATGGGGTTGGTTGTTTGGTGGTCCTTGAATTCCAGGAAGTGAACATTCATGGGTGTTGGTGTGTCCTTAGGGTATTGTGCTTACGGGCTGTGAGGAAGGCATGGTATTGAGCAGTAGACACAGACACAATGGATATAATTTTAAAAAACCTTTATTTACGAATTTGATTGGGATGGTAGAATTCCTAACTGGCCCTAATTCTAAAATGGGAGTAATCTAGACTATGAAACAGTAACAAATACGTCTAAGTCAGTCTGGTTAAAATAAAAAGGTCTGTACTAAGAAAACCTAACCTTGCCCTTATTCTCACGATAATAAATGTGTTACTCCTACGTCCTGTCCCCTTTCCTCCATACTTATGGGACATTCCTCCGCCCTGTGGGACGGGACCGGAGCACTTTGTAAAAAGCATCACATTTTCCGAAAATGTGTACTTCCTCTCGTTTTACGTGGAGTACCGCACGCGGCCATAACCCCGCCCTCCTTAGCTCCGCCCAGCGCATCGCCCATCAGTCCTTTTCTCCGCTCGATCGGCACTGGACACACTTGCATCGTTGGAAGACTTTTTCCTTCCAGTGTCGTCCTCTCCTGCTCCGGCTTAGCGGTCGTGTTGCAGTCCGTCTATGCCGTTTCAGTTAGATTTTCCTATTTGTTTTTCCTGTGAGCGACGCTTTGCTAGGGCGGATTGTTTAGAGTGTTTGGGTCCGGACCACCGGTGGGACTCGTGCTTTTACTGCGATTCCCTTTCGGTCCGGGCGCTTCAACGTTGTTTAGAGCGGGGAAAGGAGGTGTTTCAGCGCACTCCCCCTACTCACTTTCAAACTTTCATCGACGAGAAGAAGAAACGCCCGGTGAGTTCTTTACTTTTTAGGGCACCCCGGCCAGGGGAGTCCTTCACTGGGTCTTTCCCAGTCCGGGAGGAGCAGCAAAAGCTCTGTTACCGGTGCTTGCCCTGAGGTGCCTTCTAGGCCTAAAAAGTGTACCAGAGTTTTCTCCGAGGGCATCCGTAAGGGGCCTATTGACACCGGATTACAATCCAAGGCCTCTCCTGTGAGGGCAGTTTGTGGGCCCAGTTCTACTGAGGCGGCGGGTACCGGAGTTTGCTTCGAGGTCTCCTTGACTGAAGCTTCCCATAAAGACACCGGGGTACGCCCTGAGGCCTCCGTTGAGGTTTTCTGTACCGAACTAAAGTTCAAGGCCCTTTGTGAAGGGTCTTTTACCGGGCTCGGGTCCGAGGTCCCTCGTTTGGAGGCTAAGGTGACCGACAGTTCTGAGAGGCCTGTTAAGTTCTTGACAGTGAGGTGTACTCCTCATCGTTCCCGCTCAAGCGGTGATGCCAGTTCTGTTGAGGGGGCACGGAGTGAGGTCTCTGACCGGAATTCCTCTGTTACCGGCGTTGCTGAGGTCCTTCTGTTGAAGGCTATTCTGACTGATAGCATGTCTGAAAAACATTCTAGGCCACACAGTACCGGCTCGGCCGAGGTTCCTTATGTCAAGGCTAAGATGAAGACCCCTGACCCATCTGTGGAGACCCCTGTCTCACTTCCACATGTGTCGCAGTTCTCCTCAGGTGCTGACAAAATGGCGGCTGCTCCCGCCAAGACTAGGGTGGCCATTTTGGATACCTCCCTTACATCTACACCATCGGCGCTGGGTGTGGCGAGTGGCATTTCAGGTGAACATCGTTTTCCTTGTGCGCATCCCTTACGTCCAGTATTGACTGGTGGCTTGGATACCCCTACCACACAGCGTCTCGCTCCCTGCGGCATCTGCGCCCGTGATCTATGTTGATACCAGCAGAGAAGGGCCCTCTTGGCAACCCTTTCCCTTACGTCCATGGAGTTACTCCGCTCATGAGAGGCCTCCTCCGGTCTCGCCTAAATCGTCGGCAGAGGACGCTTTTTTCGGCAAATTTCAAAAGCTAATGAAGGAGTATTTTCGTTTAGGGAGATATGCCCTCCTGCGCCGTCGGTCCCAGTTGTGGCACTGGAGATTCCGCCAGCGCCACCTCTACCGTCCGGGCCTCCACCTGCCCTCCCTACCTTGCCTCCATTGTCTCCAGTGGACAAATCTTCAGCAGTGCCAGATGTTGCACAGCTTGGTCCGGATGTGTCGGATGACGAACAGGGGGATCAGGACAGCGAGGACCAGCCCCGCTCTGTTAGAGCCTTTCACGACCCAGTGCTGGACATGTGTCTTTTGGATTTTCCAGTACCCAAGGCACCCGTTCACAGGAAGGGGTGCTTTCGGGGGCTTTCACCTTGTCTCCTTTGGAGCGCACCGGCTTGTTCTTGCAGAAGGATGTTTTAGCCAAGGTCCGTAAAGTCTGGGAGAAACCACACTCTGGACTGTTTGTTAACAAAAAGATTGACACTCGTTATAGGCTCCATTCTTCGGAAGAAGTGGCCTTAGCGTCATGTCCGCCCCCTTCCTCCACAGTGGTGGCTGCTGCTACATTGCAATCCAGACCTGCTTCATCGTCTTCTACAGCAGCAACGCAGGTTCTGGTCAAAGAGGACAAGCTTCTTGACTCTTTGGGGAGGAAGATTTTCGCTAATTCAGCCCTGCAGTTACCTCAAGCTAACGCGGAACTGGTATTAGCGGGGGCGAATATGAAAATGTGGAAAGGGCTGTCAGAGATTGAGGAATTCATTCCTGCTAATAAACTAGAGGATTTTAAAACGGGATTGTCAGATGCCAGGGTTCTGGCGCAGGATATGCTAGAGGCCGCGACGCATCATGTCGACACCTCGGCCCGGGACCTTATGCTTGGCGTGGACACCTATCGTCAGGCTTGGCTGCACGCTACCAAGTTCTCTAAAGAGGTGCAGGATAAAGTTCTGGACCTGCCTTTTGATGGCAAGGAGCTTTTTCATTCAATGACAGATGTTGAACTGACTAAGACTAAGGACAGCACCCAGACCGCCAAGTCCTTGTCTGTCTTGGTGAAACCGCCTTTCAGGGTAGAGAGAATGTCTTTGCAGCCTCGGTGTTCCTCTGGTTTTAGGGGATTTCTGGATCGGAAGTCCCGTTGGGTCGATACTCCATCAGGAAATTCCCGCTGACGGCAGCAACGGGGCCGGTTTTTCTCCCGTTCCTCGGCCTCCTCTTCAGGTTCAGGTGGCGCTGCCACCGATAAACCAACTAAATGAAGTTTCTCTGCGCTCGCACAAGACCCCTGTGGGAGGGCACATTGCGTCTCACTAGGAAGCGTGGCAGTCCATCATTGCGGACTGGTGGGTCTTGTCAGTCGCTCGGGCGGGCTTCCCCTTGCCCCTTCGCCCTACCCCACCTTTCAATCCCCCCCTTCCAGCAGTCAGGGTCGCCCTCCCTCAGAGCCGAGATACAGAAGTTGCTGGATCTCAGAGCGGTGGAACCCGTTCCCCTAGGGGAGTGAGGGGAGGGCTTCTACTCCCGGCTGTTTACTGTTTACAGTGCCCAAACCCTAACCAGGCTGGCCTGGGCACCATCTTAGACCTTTCCCAGTTCAATCTCTCTCTACCCCAAGAGAAATTAAAGATAATCACGCCCTGTCAGATAAAGTCCTCTTTACAGAAGGGCGATTGGCTCAGCGTGGTGGACCTTCAGAATGCTTATATGCATATTTTGATTTGGAGTCTGCATCGGAAATACCTATGTTTTTCTGTGGGGGAGGAGTATTTCCAGTTCCGAGTGCTCCCGTTTGGCCTCATCTCGGCACTGCGTGTCTTTACGAAGATGATGTCGTTTATCGCAGCTCATCTTCGGCTTCAGGGTATCCATGATTGGTTGATGCACAGTCCTTGTCCTCAATCAGCCTTGAGCAACCTAGAGTCTCTCCTCCAGCTCCTGTTCCATCTTGGGCTGTCGGTGAACTGGCGGAAAACCTCCATGATGGTCTCTCGGGACCTGATTTTCCTGGGTTTTCGGTGGAACACGATCGACTGCAGAGTGTATCTGACCGGGGACAGAATGGCAGATCTGTTGGCCACGTGTCAGGTGTTTGTGCAGTCAGAGAGCATGTTGGCCTGCTGGTTCCAGAGGCTTCTGGGCCTCATGGCCTCGTGTGTGCTCGGTCTTCCTCTTGCTCGTTTCAAGATGAGGCAAACACAGATGGCTCTTCGGAGTTCTTGGCGCCAAGCAGTGGACCGAGACTCCAAAATGATTCCTGTTCCATCTTTCATGAGAGCGGACCTTGTGTGGTGGTCCTCTCTCAGCAATCTGTCGGTGGGCGCGGCCTTTCAGGATCACGGCCCACTAGTGACAATCACGACGGACTCTTCCCTTCTGGGTTGGGGTGCGATGTTGGACCTTCCTCAGGTTCTGATCTCTGGTCACCGCAGGACAAACTCCTTCATATAAATCACTTGGAGCTCCTGGCGATCTTCCTGGCGCTCAAAGCATTCCAGCCTGTCATTGTCAACAAAGTAGTCCGAATCTCCACGGACAATGTGGTGTCCGTGTTTTATACCAACAAGCAAGGCGGTACCAAGTCCTCCCCTCTTGTGGATGTTGCCATTCAGATATTATTTTCACAGGGAGACTTAATAAGTGGCAGGTGTACATTATTAGAGCTATGTGCCTGACTCTGCCTGGCCTCATTACAGGGACAGGGTCAATGCAAGTCAGGGGAGGTAATCCTCCTGATCTCGTTCCTCATCTTCCTTGGTGCATTACTTGTGTCGTGACAAGGTGGGTAGGAATTATGGGAGTTATAGTTACCCCAAAAATAAACAGGGATAGTGGTTAGATGGGTTGTGGAAAAAGGGGGATACCATGACTCACCATTGGGTGCTTCTCCCCCACTCCCTGAGGACCCCCTACCCAGGTGATCCTCCATTGCTTGTCCACCCCCAGGGCCAGGATCCAAAAGCGATGGCCTTTCCCTGGCCTCCTAAGTACGGGATTCCCAGGGACGAGGCTGTGAAACACCCTCTGATTTTTCACACAGGCTTATGAAGAGGACGGTCACAGGTGCAAGAAGGGAGTTGGGAGGTGTGGGAAGCAGAGGGGTCGGTGTAGTTGACGAAGTGGTTGTTGGCTCTCTCAGTGTACGAGGGTTGAATTCACCGAGTAAGAGATGCATGGTTCTTAGGGAATTTAGAAGGGCGCAGCTGGATTTTGTTCTGCTGCAGGAGACACATTGGTAGAGGGGTAAAGACCCACGTCTCTGAGCAGCAAGGAGGCTGTGGGAGATCTATACGGCTTATGGCAGGGATAAGAAAGTGGGTGTGGCAGTGCTCGTCTCTGCTCGCCTGGGGTTCCTGGCAGAGGATGTTCTGGAGGACTAGGAGGGACGATTTTTGTTCCTTAAGAGTTGCTCAATGGTTCTCGGGTTACAGTGGGACCGGTGTACGCCCCCAATTCTGGCAGTGTGATTTCTGGGAGGGTGTTGTAAAAGACTGGTCCTGTTAGCGGATGGCCGCATGTAGTTGGTGATGATTTTAATATGGTTCCTGGCCCGGAAAGGGATCAAAAGAAGATGGGTGTGTGAGCAGCCCCCCTGTAATGGCCTCAGTGCTTTCAGACCCTTCCACAGGTTGAACCGGGACTTAGGTTTGGTGGACTCCCTGACTCCTCCGTCCAAGGGGGATAGGCCTTTTACGTATTAGTCATCGGCACATGACTCTTTCTCGAGAATTGACTTAATTTTTTTGGATACTGAATTGAGAGCGCAGGTCCTGGACTCTCATGTGCTCCCAATCCTGTGGTCTGACCATGAGTTGGTGAGAATCACTGTGCGGTTTTGGCAGGTGCAGGCCCCATCTTGGGGCTGGAGGTACAATGACTTTTTGCTTAAGCACAGGGACTTCAGGCAGGTTCTCCTCACTGAGATCAAGGAGTATTTTTCGTTCAATGATAATGGGGAGGTAACGGAGCAGATGTTATGATATGATATGATATGATATGGTATTTGTAACGCGCCTATACACAAGTGTTTCAAGGCGCGACAAGGCGGGGAGGGAGGAAAACAAGGGGAAGACGGACAAGCGATCCTACTAGGCCAGGTGTCATTCAGATCGTGCAAGTGCAGAGGTAAGGGGAAAAGGAGGAAGTGCAGGGGGAGGAGGAGGGGGGAAAAGTGCAGTACAAGGTAAGTGGCGTAATAAAATAATAAATGATAAATAATAAATAAAAAGGGCCAGCTGGTGGCAAGTGCGAGGTAAGTGCAGAGCAAGTGCTGGGTAGGGGGCTGTAGGGATACAGTGACAGTCCCACAGTGCAGGGGGAGCCAGGGGGGCAGTGCAAGTGGAGAGTGGCAGGGCCCTGGACCGAGGTCGCTGAGAGTGGCCCAGATGCAGGTTAAGTGTAGAATTCAGTGGGGAGTTGAGCAGGTTTAGCAGGGGAGAGGGAGAGAGAAGGCAGAAGCGAAGAGGAAGGTTTTGAGGTGCTTCCGGAACCGGAGATGGTTCTCCTCAAGTTTCAGGGAGGCAGGCAGGCTGTTCCAGAGGGAGGCCCCTGCTGCGGAGAGAGATCTACCCCCAGCACGTTGCTTCGAGAAGCGGCTGACCATGAGGGAGTTAGAGATGGATGAGCGAAGGGCTCGTGAGGGAAGATATTTAGGAAGGGAGAGTTGAAGGTATTTAGGCCCCAGGCCCCAGAAGGCCTTGTGGACAATGCAGAGGGTTTTGAACTTAATCCTCGCAGCCACTGGGAGCCAGTGAAGAGATTTCAGTCCTGGAGAGATACGGTCCCTGGGCTTATGGGAGGGATTCAACACAACGGTAAGAGGTGTATTGATAAGGGTGGGCTCCCAAAGAAAGAAACTTAGAAGGGAACAGGAGGAATACCTTAGGAGGAAGATAGAGCAGCTTCAACCGGGGGTTGGGGGGGTTGTGAGGTACCTACTTGTCCCTGGTGGCTGCCAGTAAGCTGAGGTTGTGTAGAACTAAGCTCAATGTGATTCTTGTCCAGGTCACAGAAAAGAACTGCTATTTCTGAAATGGAAGTACCATGAAAAGTGTGACAAGGCTGGCAGGATCCTTGCATGGAGGCTAAGGGAGGAAAGGAAGAGGAAGGCTATTGGGGTTATTAAGAAGGAAGAGGGGGGTCACAATCTTCAATTCGCGTGGGATTGGGAAAGAACTTTCAAAATTCTACAAAAATGTATACACCTCTGAGTGGAGAGGGGAGGGGAGGAATCCCAGATCTTCTCATTTCTTGGGCAGCTAGATCTTCTGTTCTGCTACCTCTTCCTCTGGGGCCCATCTTCTGCCAACCGGAACTCTTACATGAGGTCCCTTCAGAGGTTTCCTGGTGTTGATCTTCACAGAATCCGCACCTCTGGGGTCAAACAGACTTACCTCCACTAAACCGAATGGCCCTTTAACTCTCACCCATTCCTTCCAACTGAACTGTTAACCAGCTGTGAAATTCTTCTAAAATTCACTCTGGGGTACTTACCTAACCCTGCTTATTTTTCCTGGTACTGAAAACTCTGGACTTCGAATCATAATTTAAGAACTTACCTGTGATGTTATGTCAGTTTTTAAAGTCATCCCCTTCATTCTTATTATGGTGAATGTACTTTAAACACTGTTAGCCTTGTTACGAGTTAGACCGTAAGTGGTAAAATGTTACCACTACGCCAAATTTATGAGTTTGTGTTTTTAAGTGGAGGATTTACCTCCAGCAAAACCCTGGAGGTAAATCGTCCCACTCAATGCTGAATATTGGCAGAATTGGCGGAATTAATGCGGGGGTAGTTCCGCCGTGGTAATTCCGCAGAAAAAGTCCCACTGGGTCCAATGGACCCAAAATAAATGGGGAATTACAACGCCACCACCACTTGTAATCAGGCGGAAATTCGGCCTGACCAAGTGGCGGTAACAGTAATTCGTTTTCAGCAGATTTATCGTCGGATTACTGCCTAACTCGTAATGATGCCCACATGTGACTCATCTGATAAAAATGGCCCTCATTACGAGTTATGTGGAAATTCGGAAGGTAAATCCTCCAAAAAAAAGCCCTGAGGAATTACTGTTACCGCAATTTGGTCAGGCCGAATTTCTGCATGATGGTGGTGGTATAATTCCCCATTTATTGTGGGTCCATTGGGGCCATTGGGGCTTTATTTGTGGAATTACTGTGACGGAATTACCGCTGCGGTAATTCTGCCAATTCTGCCAATTTTTTGGCGTTGAGTGGTAAAATTTACCACCAGGGTTTTGCTGGAGGTAAATCCTCCTCTCAAAACCAAAACTCATAATTTGGCACAGATTTCCAAAGTAAAGATCTCTGTCCTGTGTCCAAATCCTAACTTATCCCACGCAAGTTAAACTCGACATAAGGTGAAAAGGGACCTGCAGTCCAACTTTGTAGTTCAAAACTAAAAGTTAGAAAAAGGTGTAGAAAAGCAAACTAAAGTTTCACAAGACTCAAGGGGTTGACTTCCTTTCCCCTGAGCCTTACCACTTTATCCAAGAATGTTTCTGTATCTTCAGTGGTCAAAATGAGTCTTTATCTTTACTTGACAGGTCTGGCTTCTATGCCCAGCAACAAGGAAGAATGGCTTGGGAACCTTTTCCAAACCGTCTTGAGAGTCCAGCCCCTTGATAGTCAGACCTGACTGCCAAATACGGTGCTGGTAAAGAATAGCCTGGTTCTCTTTCCCAAACTGTGCTCTGATTTTCCTATCAATTGCTACAGGTCCCAGACCCTACTTTCAGTACCCCTATTCCGGGCCCACTCTCCTGCCAAGGAGAGTACTCAATGTTTTTGGATTCACAGTTCTCTTTCCCTGTCTTCACTTCCACCCAGAGTCTTGGTTCACTGTCCTGCCAAGGCCTATGAATGCCACTTGTATATCTAAAGTTTGTATTACTCTTCATTACTCTTTGGGGTGTGTTTCCCCAGTGTGGGTCCCAGACCGCTTTCACTTGGTTAACCTCCCAGTTCTCTTTGACTGATCTTGCTTCAGTCCCCAGCCTTGGTTTACTCCCCTGCCAAGGTCTGTGAGTACAATCTTTATATTCAAAGTTCATATTTCTCTGTCTCTTTGGTACTCTTTTACCCTCTCCCAACCACAGCCTCTATGCCTTCCCGGTCCCACTCCACGTACCTCTGCACTTGGTCTGCGAGGGTTCCGGTCCTCAGCAGAACCGGTAAGCTTCTGCTACTTCCCCTGTGCTTTCGTGGTCTTTTTTTAGCGGCTCCCCAGCGGATCTCTTCCAGTGAGGGAGCCTCCTGTTTCCCTTAGTCCCTTGCACACTGCTGGCGCTCAAGGGATCCCCCACTTTTTGGGAGGCACAATGGACTTCTTGGTTCCCCCAGTGAGGGAGACTTCAGCTTCCCTCAGTTCCCCACAGGCTGCTGGGTTTCAAGGGTTTCCCCCCTTTTTGGGAGGCACACTGGATTTCTTGGTTCCCCTAGGGAGGGATACTCCAGCTTCCCTTAGTTTGCCACAGGCTGTTGAGGATCAAGGATCCCCCCCTCTCTCTGGATAGTGCAGTGGTCCACAGTCTTTTCGGTTCCAACACAGGATTCCGTCTCCCTGCTCCTGCAGGGAAGACTTGACAATAATTCCTAGTTTTCCTCCTCTATTTCTACCCTAGATGGACCAATTGGAAACCAGTAACCACTATTCTGTTCCTTGTGGTTCTCAAGTGTGATCCTCATGCTTTTGCGTATCTCCCTCGTCACAGTACTGATTTTCGGACTGCCTTGTGATTCATTGGGGATCTTCCTCATCATAGTACTGTGAAAGGGATCGTCCTCATCATAGTACTGTGAAAGGGATCTTCACTTAGGTAACTCCTACTCTTCCTCGTCCCAGTACTTTCTAGGGAAATGCTAAGATGATCACAACTCGTGAGCTTATTAAGGATGGGTTGTTGTTAGGTTTGCAGAAAGGGGGTCTAGGGTCAGGTGATGGTTTGGGATACTGTGTTCTCTCCTGATGGTCGTCCCTAATCCCACAGAGGCGCCTCTCACCCATTTGACCCTCCCGCTGAGTAGCACCCCCGAAGGAACTATCGGGTAGCGGTATCACCTCCCTGGCCATATGGGAAGGGGATCCCCGTACAGAAAAAGGGACGGTTTCCGAAGATTCATCACAATTCCCTCTATGACTATTATTCATTAACATATGTACTTGTGCTAAGAGGTTAAAATTACTGTGGAGTTATGTTACAGGCCTAAGGGATTTTTTAAAACATTTTTCCTGTCTGTACAATTGTTTGCCTTTTTTTTCTCCCATCCCCTACCATATGTGTTAGGTGCTGACCAGCAGGTCTAGGGTTTCCACATATAACAGAGTTGGGCTGTGTCTTTAGGACAGTGTACACATTTTGTCAAGCCCATCGAGTGCCTGTCTGCTTGCTTGGTTGTATGGTTCCCTGGTTCTCCCCACCCCATGGTTTTTTTATATTGGGTGCTTTCCTATGGTAGGGGACCCACATATAGACATTGTGGATAGGCGAGTCCTTGTAAAGACAGTACTATTTTTTATCATATGCTTGGGATCTTTCTAATACTGCATATTTTACCTGAGCATGTATTTCAACTGAGAGTTTTGTATTTGTGATTGCAAGGGAATTTAGGGATGTTCTCAGTATCGCACAAATGTTGGAACATTGTGAATAGAAAAGGGTAAGAACCTGGGTCCAGTGGTCGAAGTATACGAAAAGAAGTAGTGGGACTATGTTCCCTACTGGTCTGCCCCTGCTCCCGACAAACCCCATCTCAATGCCCCATCCCACGCCCAATGCAAACTCAAAACACATGCACCTGCTGTTTAAGGAAATGGTCAGTTCAGTGCACTGAAGTGCAAGTTTCAACTTCTTCCTACACATTTTTTTTTAATTTAGTTTTATTGAAACATTTAGGTTATGACATTGATAAAACAATCATACGTCTTCTGGAGTAGATTCAAAATGTGTACACAACCTTTACCCCCTATGAACCCCCCTCCCTCCTCCCTCTCCCACGCCATGGTTCATAGAGCAACTAACATGGTAAGAGTCCAACACAGTAAGATGAAATGTATTGCAGATAGTAGGTAGTTCTTTTGTTGACGCTCAGAACGTAGGGCCCAAGGCCTCCGGGCCATATCGCCCTCCCCGTGGGGCCCACCCCATCCTCAAGGGCAGCGTTCAATAAGGCCGATCCTCGACTCAAGCGGTGGCTCCTAAATGTTCCTTCAGAGTCAATTCACCCTCCCATATTTATCGAAAAAGGGTAGCCACAGACCCTCAATATTAATCCTGGATTCGTCAATCAAGTGGGTAAGAAACTCCATGTCATATATGGCACGCAGTTTAAGCACCCAGTCCCTTTCCCCTGGAGGTTGGGAGGCCTTCCATCTCTGCGCCCATCAACACCTGGCCGCCACCAGCATGACCTGTAACATGTGGTCATGTGTCACTTTCGGATCTCCCTCCACCTCAATACCAAACAAGACCAACCATGGTGACAGGGTTCTATCAATACCATCCACTTCCTTTATCCAGGATAGGACCTCATTCCAGTAGGTTTGTGCCACCTGACATTTCCACCACATGTGTGCATAGTCGCCCCGTTCAGTATGGCACTTCCAACAATGTGGGTCATACCCCTTACTCATTCTGGCTATTCTCTGCGGTGTGTAGTGCCATCTATGGATTAATTTCAGGGCCTGATGACGATACTGAGGTGCAGCCGTGGAGCGGTTGGCCTGTCTACACATCTTGGTCCACCTCCTATCAGTGATCGGTGTACCTAGGTCTTTGCCCCACTGCACCTGGGCGGGGGGGGGTCCCTCAGGGTGGACAACAGGAGGCCATAAAGTCTCGATATTACCCCTTTGTTACCCTTATACGTGATCAGAAGTTTTTCGAAATCTGTTAGGTCCCTCCTAAGGGTGTCTCCCCACTTACTTTCGGTGAGGGCCCCTTTAAGTTGCAAGAATCGGAATGGAGAAAGGTGATCCAGGCCCAGGAGGTCCCCGAGGTCTCCGAGAGAGATGAATGCCCCACCCAAAGCTGTCCCGCTCTGCTCAAGCCCACCTCATACCATTTCTGAAAGGCTAGTGGTTCATTGATCCCATCCATCAGTGGAGGAGCCCAGATGCAGCTCAGAGGCAAAGGCCATGTTGTGAGCAATCTAAGGTAACCCCCTTCTTTCCATATGGACCACAGTACCCCCAAGACTGGATGGTGCAAGATACTCCTTGGGATATGTCTTTTGGGGACCCACAGCCATTCATCCAGCGTAACCGGAGAAAAGAGTTTGTTATCCAACGCTAGCCACTGTTTCTTGGTGCCCTGTGCAAAGTGGTCAACCAAAATTCTCAGTTGAGCTGCTTTATAGTATGTCTCTAGGTCTGGAAAGTTGACCCCCCCCCTCATCCCTGGGCCTTGTGAGTACATCATAGGCGATTCTGTGGGACTTCCCCGCCCAAAGGTAATGCAAGAGGGCGCGTCTGATCTCCAGAAGGAATGGCCTAGGTATCTGGGTCAGGAGCATTTGAAACAGGTAAAGGAACTTGGGGAGGATCACCATTTTAATTGAGTTAAGCCGGGCCATCCACGATAAACCAGACTTTGACCATCTTTCCACATCCCGCTTGATTGCGGACCACAGGGGCGGGTAGTTGGCTGTAAAAAGGTTCTTTAAATCAGGTGGTATATGGATCCCCAGGTGACAAAAGCCCTCCTCCCGGCTGCAAAACGGAAGATCCGCCACATACTGTCTATCCTTTTCATTGAGGTCCCCTGCCACGAATGCAATCGACTTCCCCAGGTTAACCTTGTAACCCACGAGGGTCCCATATTGTTCTAGACTGTTCAGAAGTTCAGGAACCGACTGGGAAGGGTCAGAGAGGTAGAGCAGGACATCGTGTGTAAAGAGGCTCACCTTACAGTGCATATCACCCATCTTGATGCCTTCAATCTTCTCGTTCCCCCTAATCGCTATGGCCCAGGGTTCCATCAACAATGCATAGATGAGAGGAGATAGAGGACACCCCTGTCTGGTACCTCTCTCCAGTGGAAACACCACTGATTCCCCGCCATTGACCACCACCCTTGCTGAGGGGTTGGAGTAAATGGCAGAGAGCCACCCCCGCCATCTCGGCCCCATCCCCAGAGACGACATGACCCCTCTCATGAAGGACCAGCTCACCCGGTCGAACGCCTTCTCCGCATCCAAAGACAGGAGAACAGCGCCCTCCTTCCTAAACTCCCTCGAGCCCAGTATGTGTAGGGTTTTGCGCATACTATCTGCGCCCTGCCTATTGAGTATGAAACCCACCTGATCTGAGTGAACCAGTCGGGGAAGGTACCGCTCCAGACGTGTGGCTAGGATTCTAGTAAATATTTTTGCATCCACGTTTAAAAGTGAAATGGGTCTATATGATCCACAGTCTGTAGGGTCCTTGCCGGCTTTGGTATGACCGTGATCAGGGCCTGTAGAAACGTTGGCGGGATGGTCTACGGATTTCTAATCTGATTAAAGAGCTTAGTCAATGGCTGTATCAAAACCGCTTGGAATTGTTTGAAGAAGTCAGCGGTATATCTGTTCCTCCCCCCCCCCCTGGGGCCTTACCTACTTTCAACCGCTTGATAGCCTGCTCCACCTCCTCCTCCGTTATGTCCCCCTCCAGGACCTCCCTCTCTAATTCAGTGAGCCGGGGAAGAGGATGATCTTCTAAATATTTCCGAAGCTCGTCTGGGGACCCGTCCTCCTGTTTGGTGTATAATTTTTGGTAAAACCCTGCAAAAGACTGTATTATTTGCTCAGTCTTGGTTTGGATATTTCCTCCCCCCTCTCTGATACCCTCCACCCGCCTGTCCGCCCAACTCTGTCTCCCTTTTCGTAATATCTCTGCTTGGTATATGTCAGTTTTTTAACCACTTCACCAATTAAGACTGTATGGAGGGCTTGCCTCTTTTCTCTCATTTCCCCCAGGAGGGTCACCCGATCTATGTTATCTTTGGTGAGCTGTGTCCTCAGGGCTTGCAATTCTCCCCACAGCTTGGATTCGATCAAAGCCCTTTCCCTCTTTCTCCTGGAGCCTTCAGTTATGAGGAGGCCCCTGAATGTGGCCTTGGCTGCCTCCCAGATCGTGACCATCGACATTTCCCCTGTGTCGTTTGTTGTGAAATAGGCTTCGATCTCCTTCCGGAGAAATTCTTTGAATACCTGATCTCTCAAGAGGGTGTCATTGCAACGCCATCTATATGACTTCGTTATTTCCTGTAGTCGCCGTTCCATGACCAATAGATCGTGGTCTGACCAGGTGACGGACTCCACCGATGGGCCGCCTATCACCCCTCCTCCCTCCTCTGACACTAGTAATAGGTCAATTCTAGTATACGTTTGGTGTGGAGGAGAGAAAAATGTATACCAACTGGGTGCCTGGTGACACTTCCGCCGTACGTCAACCCAATAATATTCCTGCAGGAGGTCCTTCAGTGCAAAGTTTTCCTTTCTGGGCTCTTTTGTCCCTATCCCCTTAGCCGACCACCAGTCCAAGCGGGGGTCCGTGATGAGATTAAAGTCTCTGTCGAGGATCATTGCCCACTCTGCCCATTCGTCCATAACCTGAAGGATCTTGTGGATGAACCTGGCCTGACCAGTGTTGGGCACATATATGGTGGCCAAGGTAATTTGCCGCCCCTGGGAAAACCCCTTTATGCCAAGAAATCTGCCCCCGAAGCCCCTTTTCGTCTCTACTTCTGTAAGATGCATTGATTTGCCCAAGAGAATGCCCACCCCCTCTTTTTTGGAAGACTTATGTGAGGCCCAAAAATTCCTGCCTATTTCCTTCCCCTTGATCGCCGACTCCGCTCCCCTCCTATAGTGTGTTTCTTGCAGGAAGAGGACAAGCAGTTTCTGCTTTGCGAAACATATTTCTTGTGAGGGAGCGTTTATTTTGTGAGTTCAGACCCTTTACGTTGAGCGTACCAACTCGACCTTCAATCATGGTCGTCGTTGCCCGTGCCCGTTAAGATGTCTGTGTGGTCTTCCGGGTCCATGTCTTCCCGTAGCCCCCTGTCCCATGACGTGTTGTTCCCCTTAACTTTTACACTCTCCCCTCACCCTCCCCCCCCAACACTCCCCCCTTTCCCATCTAACAAGGCGTTCGTCTCCTTAATCCAACTCGTGCCGGAGTTAGTCGACGAACCACCAGGGTTGCCACCCTGGCCCCGGGAATATCCCTGTAAACCAAACTTTTCCTCCCGTCCTTGTCTCCAGATTGTCCCCTAGTCTCAGTTACCTTCGGGGTCTCCGTGGAGCCCCCCACCCACCCAGTGGCGTAACACAAAATGTGGGGGCCCCCCTGCGAGTCCTCCCAATGGGGGCCCCCTAAGCTCTGCCCCAAAATAGGTATGCCCCGCCCACCACTTTAGACCACGCCCACCACCATATGCTCCGCCCATACACATTTGCTCCACTCGTATATTTACGAGCCATTCGTCCCACTCATACCTTGACGAGCATCTGCACTCAAGTACAATGTTCTCTCTTATTTCGTAAACATTGCTACCAATTAATGTACAATGTATTGTATTTAATACATAGCACAGTCAGTATATAATGCAAAACATATATTATCCTACGACACATACGAACTAAGCAAATATATATAAAGAAGTGATAAAGATGACAAACCCCAAATCAGAGTATAGTGATGGAAGTCAAATATTATCAAATATATGTTTCTGCTTGTCAGTAACACAATATAGTCATTATCCCAAATCAAGTAATGGAAATTTGGAATTGCAGGTATCCAAAAATAAAACAATCTTAATGACATATGTATATTCACATACAAATACAAAGAAAAGGCATGTGTGCATGTCAATAGACAGTGTATTAACATCAGTGGGGAAACAAAAAAGGCAATTGAGCAGGATGAAGAAAGAGCAAAATGGTCTCACCAGCTAGACAGTGTGACAGCCCATCGATTTAGTGAATGAAGTCCCATCAATTAAAAGTGTCACAGTGACAGATCCTTGTACCTGGAGTCCAGAACTATAATTTGAGGAAAAAATCAAGAATGAAATAAAGTGCCTTGCCAGCAACATACACATCATACATTTAACCATCTAGCAAACTACCCAATAATTAGAAAGTAGTAATGTATCTGTATATGAACTGCCTTTAGATTTTTTTCCTAACACATAATCCGAGGCCCTACTTCATTGTTAAAAATGCTAAGTGAACGGTTGCTTGAAACAAAACTGCTTATTAAAGTAATTTCAACATCACTTGTAAAAGACATTTTCAGAGAAAAAAGGAACATTACAAATAATGAATACCTTATATCTATGAAACACTTGGCTGTCACACTGGACTGAGACTGGCTGCTTGGCTGGTAAACTTGACTGTCACTGATGAACGCTTGGCTGACACACTGAACTAGAGCCTGGTGACAGCTTGGCTTGCAAACTGGACTGTTGACTGCTTGGCTAGAAAACTTGACTGTTGACTGCTTGGCTGGCAGACAAACTGGACTAAACCAATGACTGCTTTGCTATCACACTGGACTACAGACTTGTGGCTGCTTCACTGGCAAACATTACTGTTGACTGCTGGGCTGGCAAACTTGATTGTTGACTGCTTGGCTGGAAAGCTTGTCTGTGGACTGCTTGATTGGCAGACAAACTGGAATACACCAATTACTGCTTTGTTGTCACACTGTACTACAGACTCGTGGCTGCTTGGCTGGCAAACTTGACTGTTGACTTCTTGGCTGGAAAGCTTGACTGTTGACTGCTTGATTGGCAGACAAACTGGACTACATCAATTACTGCTTTGCTGTCACACTGTACTACAGATTTGTGGCTACTTAGCTGGCAAACCTGACAGATGATTGCTCATCTGGCAAATGTAGACTGATGACTGACTGACTGAAAGAAATTATGACTGCTTTGCTGGCACACTGCACTAGAGCTTGGTGACTGCCTGGCTGGCAAACTGGACTGCACACTCATGACTGCTTGGATGGCAAACTTTACTGTTGACTGCTTGACTGGAAAACCTGACTGTTGACTGCTTGACGAAGACAAACTGGACTACACCAATTACTGCTTTGCTGTCACACTGGACTACAGACTAATGGCGGCTTGGCTGGCAAGCTTGACTTTTGACTGCTTGGCTGGAAAGCTTGACTGTTGACTGCTTGATTGGCAGACAAACTGTATTACACAAATTACTACTCTGTTGTCCCACTGTAATACAGACTTGTGGCTGCTTAGCTGGCAAACCTGACAGATGACTGCTCGTCTGGCAAATGTAGACTGATGACTGACTGGCTGGAAGAAATTATGACTGCTTGGCTGGTACACTGGACTGATAATGTCTTGGCTGGCAACATGGACTTCAGACTTTTGGATGCTTGCTGGCACATTTGACTGTTGACTGGTTGACAAAATGGACTACACCAATTACTGCTTTGTTCTCATACTGAACTACAAATTGATGACTGATTTTCTGGTAAATTAAAGTTGTAGAGTATTAGGGCAAAATACGCTTTTTGTACCGTTAGTCAAGCACTGTCGTCATACCGTCATTAGTTATGCACTTTCATGTTGTTAGTCAAGCACACTTTAAGCTTTGCAAGTTTGAAAAATACTGTTTTGTTTAACTTTTCCACTACTTAGGTTTGTGGTTTTCTTAACATTGTTTTTTCTCCAGGTATCCATGCATTCCGGACCATGTTTTTTATGACTAGATAAAAGATGCATTTTATTAGACAGTTTACCCCACTTGCAATCAAGAAGGAGAGGTTTTGTTGATCTGTGATTTTGAAAAACACCTTGGATTAGAATTTAAAGGTTGCTGGCACCTTTTTTCGAAACTCCGGTACCGTGTTGGAATACAGTTTGTGTGCTTGCCTTTCTTTGTGCAAACTCCTCTGTTAGCTCTTTAACATCTACTTTCCTTGCTCTTGAGCTCTCTATACTCAAAATGGACAGTCCTGTGAGTCTCTCCTGTGTCATGGAACTTCTAAGATACTTTTTTATTAATTTTAGCTTAGAAAAAGATTGTTCCGCAGTAGCAACAGTTACTGGAATGGTTAGGAAAAGTTTAATAGCTGTTGCAACGTCCAAAACACTAAGCAGTATTCCACTATTTTTCGAAAATAAAAGATCTGCCAAATCTTTCATTGTTCCCCCTGACATGTTTTTGATTTGCCCTTTCAATGCAGTCCTGAATTTTAGAAGTTGCAATGGGAAGTTTTGAGGATAGGTCATCCTTGTATTGAGCTGCAAGGGATTCTGCCAATTTAAAAAACAAATCATCATTTGCTTTTAGAATTTCAGATGGAGTCATGAAATTCAATCTTTGAACAATGGTATCTATGCCTGAAAATCTTTTTTGTAACTGTGTTAGAATGATATCAATATTGGTGTAAAATACTGATACCCTAAAATTATCTTCAGGGTTGGATAATCGTTTGTCTTCGCACAATTCGTCAAAATGTTTTTTTATGTGCCGGATTCTTTTTTCAGTAAATTTTGGTTCAATTCCCCAAGCAGTTGCAAGAGAACAGGCAGTGTTTTTAATATCGTCAAAATGTCCTCTAAGACTTACAAAAGTTGTAGTTGTGCTCTTCAACATACCAACTGCTTGCAAAAGGTCCACATTCTTAGATTGTAGCAGTTTTGAAACTATGTTCACATTTTCTAAAACTTTGCTTTGTACTACAACCATAACAACAAACTCAAATGTCTCCATGCATTTCTTAAGCCCAGTAGCTTCGGTATGTTCATCTCCTTTTTTAGACAGCAGAATTTTTAGCCAGTGCTTTCATGACATCCAGAAAGCAAAAACGTAGCGCATGAAGAGCATCATGTCTTGATGCCCAGCGTGTTGGACACAGTTTTTTCAATGTGGGATTTGAAGATGAAGCTACTTCCCTTAAATTGGTAAGAAGTTCCCACTGTTTGATGCTGTCACTGAAGAATGTATAAACTCGCTGCACAACATCATAAAATGTTCTAATTTCGGAAATATTCATGCAGGCATCATTTAATACTAAATTTAAATTATGCGCAGCACAGTGTACATAGACAGCATTCGGCTCTCTAGAGTGTATCCTAGTTTGGACACCTGAGTATATCCCACTCATAGTGCTAGCCCCATCATATCCTTGGCCTCTACATTTTTCGATTGACAATCCTTTATTTTCAATAATTTTTAGAATTTCTACTGTAAGGCCTTCTGCACTTTGGTCTTTTATAGTGTGAAAACCAAAAAAACATTCATTGATTTTCACCTCAATTGGTTTTTCATTCTCATCATGGATGACTGTAATGTACCTGAAACCTGACTTAGCTGGTCTTGTTTTTTAATGTCCTGTGTCGTATCCATGATGGAGTAAAATTGTGCATCTTTAATTTCAGCGACTATTTCATTTTGTACTTTATGTCAAAGCAATTCAATTAGTTCATTTTGTATTTTTGGGCTTAGATATTTTATTCTTGTGACTTTTTCAATTAGTTCATTAAGAACTGGGTCATACTTGCTTAACAGCTCTATGGTTGACAAAAAATTACCACTATCGATCTCTCCTATGTTTTCCCTGTGTCCTCTGAAAGCTAAATTACATGTAGCCAATGTGAGGGTGACATCAATAATTCTTCTCAGAATTTTAGTCCAAAAGTTAACCTGTTCTCGGAATTCAGATTGCAATTTTGTGTCAACTGTGTTATCATTTTTCCACATGTCATAAACAACACAAGCCCCTAAATGGGATTGTGTCATTTCATGCTCTTTAATTTTCCTAGAAATTCCTTGCCAGTCTTTTATTCCGACAGCCCATGATTGTTGTTGGGAAGAAAGTCTTCTGTCACCAAAACAGCCAACAGGGCTCACAATATGCGCAATCCAATTGAACTGAGTAGCATAGCCAATTTCGGGGTACCTTTTTCCCTGCCTTTGTTAATATGTAATAGTACTCATTTGAAAAAGACCTCTTCTTTAAATCTCTTGGGAAGGGTCCTGTTAGTTTGCAGGGAATTTAAAGCAGTATTATGGTCAAAGTTATTGGGAATGTTTGCTCTATCTGTAGGGAATACATCTGGGAGAGTCAATTGAATGATTTCAACGTCAATGTCAGATTCCATTACAGTCACTGTCTCAGTCCCTCCATATTCATCAACAGTTAATGGATCTATGAACCTCACTGACATAGTTGTGTTTACAGAAGGCAAAGCAGGCAAATCGTGGCCAGAGCAGGATGGCTGCTCTGTTGCCACTTCAACAACAAGAAATGAAGCAGTATTTACAAAAGGCAAAGCAGCTAACAACTGGCCAGAACAGGTTGGTTGTTCTACTGGCACTTCAACCGTAGGCAAATTAGCAGTAATCACTGGAGGCAACGCAGCTAACATTTGGCCCGAGCAGGATGTTGGAACTTCAGCAGCAGGAAATGAAGCAGTATCTACAGAAGGCAAAGCAGCTAAGTTTTGGTCAGAGCAGAATGGTTGGTCTGATGGCACTTGAACTGTAGGCAATATAGCAGTATTTACTGGCAGCAAAGTAGCTATGGTTTGGCCAGAGCAGGTTGGTTGTTCTACTGGCACTTCAACTGCAGGCAAATAAGCAGTAAGTACTGGAGGCAAAGCAGCTAAGTTTAGACCACAGCAGGATGGTTGTTCTGCTGGCAGTGGCATCTGTGATTGTTGCTCTGCACAAGATAATGCATGAACACTGCTTCTAGGCTTAAATAAAGATTTAATTTTTGGCTGTTTGCTCTTAGGAGTTTCATCACTAGCTTTACGTCGCTTCTGAGCACCACTTAAATACTTCCTTGGTTTACTCATTTTCTTACTTTATGAATTTGTAAATGATTGTAGTTAATTTAAATGGTGCTTGTGGTATCCCTTGTAAGCTACCTCCTCTATTCTGGATATTTGTTGGCCTAAGTAAGGAAAAATATTTGAAATTATTCATGCATATAATACATGCCAAGTTGCCAACATTCAAAATGAAGAGACCATGCAGTATTAATCACCAGCAATATTAAACGTGCAATAGAAAAATAAACATGAAACAGTTATTTTACCTGTGTCAAAGTATGAATGGAATAAATGTGGCTCTTTATTTCCTGGTGTTTCATTTTACTGTCACTGATATATATAGTGACCACTGCAAAAGCATTGCACTGGGAGTGTCTGTGGGCCCCCCGCTAAGCCAGTGCATGAACAAAATGTTTTCCACGTTACAGGCTAAATGAGAAGAGCAGTGAAAAATAGTAGTGCAAAAGAAGCAAGAGAAGTGGGAGGGAGTAGAGAATGGGGGGATGCAAGGAGAGGGACATTAGCCACAGATTAGACAATATAAAACACCTTCCTCTTTACATTTATGACAGTTGGACTTACCTTGAAATATACTTTCTGCAAGATGTTGGTCGCAGAGTCAGTCACAATTCTCTTGTTCAACACAAGTGTCCTCGCTGCCTGGCGATGTACCTTGAAGGCTGTAGAGACATAGATGAAAAACTACTGTAAATAAACTGCTGTATACTACACATTGTTTCACACAGGCATTTTGTGAAAAAAATGTGCAAGCAGCACAATGCATTAATAGCACACTGCTTTCATACTAACAAATTAGACATCACAGACTAGCATTGGTAAGCTAATAAAATGCTTATGCGATGGAGATATTTACTGTGGAGTTAGTATACACGGTCAGGGACTGCTGGGGTGGGATGGCTGTGAGCTAATCACGCCTGTTGAAGCAACTTTTTAATCTTGTCAGAATTAAAGTGTTTAGTCCGAGTAGGTCTTCATGGGCATGCAGATGTGATCTGACTGATTAATGAATGGAGCGTGTACGATTGTTGTGGTCAGAAATAAAAAATGATTACATACGTAATAAGGCTGCAGGGCAAATGCAAAGCTTGCCAATCGGGCCATCATGGAAGCATTGGGAATTCACTTCAGTACCCCATATATATATAGCAAGCATTGGTAAAGCCAATAAGCCTTGTTTTGCAAATGTAAAGGATAACCTTTTTTTGTTCTGTGGACTTTATAAAAAAAAGGTCCTCTTCATTTACACAACCTGGCCAATTCGCTTTGCAAATATCCATGTGTACGGCAGTAATAAGTGATGTAAATGTGAGCACCTATTTTTATTTTTCACAACTCGGTGGTGCCAAAGGGACATCTACAAGCCAAAACGATTGCATTTTAATGCATAGGTGGGAGGTGAGATATGAGGGACACAAAGCAGGTAGGTGTTTGTTTATTTACCCACCCATTCACTGTACCTGGCCATAATGACTATGGCTATTCGCACCCACTTCCTGCCTCTCCCCCCCTCCAAACACATCCTTCTAGTGTCTGTGTGAGCTAGTTTTATCAAGCAGTAACATGAAACTGTGTGCTCTAAGTGCCTGACATGGGTTATTTCAAACAAGTTATCTGTGAGTTAAAGGTTTATTTGGAACTGTACATGTGCTGCTGTTGTAATAAAAACATATTTAACTTAGTGCTCCTTAAGCTACTTGATTAATAAGCAGAGTGCTTGTTCTTCACGGAAGTCCTGTTAAAACGAGCATTGGCTTCACCAAATGTCCTGATTGTTGTGCCTTTCGATAGGCTAGACCCGTTTGAAGTAAATCAGGAATTGTGATTGATTTTTGTATTGGGTGAGCTATGAACTTGTGGGCTGTGATGAAATGTAAAAATGCTTCCAGGATTGATGGCTGTGGGCGCTGGCTTACATTATTATTTTTGTTAGTACTAGTTTTTCCCCCTCTCTGTCTCAGATTGAACATTTGGTTAATGAGATTGAGTTTTATTGAGTGGTTTATGGATTTTAGAGAAACTGATGGCTGTGCATATGGAAATACACATCATGAATGCAATCGTGTCAGAAGTGTGGGATGTCTCACTTTAGCTAATACACATTATGTGGAATCTGCCATCCCTTAATGCAGCTTGATCGGCGCAATAGCTGATAATGCAGCCCTGAGCCCGTTTTCTCAAGCAGCCACAGCATAGTTGCAAGAGGGAAAAAGGACAAGAGCCGCCGCAGCAAGAGAAGCAAAGCAGTTTTGAGAATGGGCTCCTTACAAGAAATAAGAAAACATGGGCTAATTTCTGGGCCTGGTTTCAGGCTACCTGGAAATGCCCTCGAGTCACTGTAAGGTGATAACAGAAAAGAGAGGATGTGTCAAGACTTTAAAAATGTTAGTCAAATTGCAGCAGCCTTTTGTGTGTCACGTTTCAGGCCAGCGGAGAGTGCAATGGATTCATTTATCTCAGTTTAACCTGGTATTCTGGGCCCAAAGTGACATGCACCCACACAAGATACCCAATTATGAGAGTGAGTGGCACACATCAAATATATTTCAGCCAAATGGCACATGATTATTCAACTCTAAAATTCAAAATGTATACCTGTCAGTGGGAATGAGGTACCGTACAAAATGTTGTTCTACATCAGGCCGCAAAATGTAGCGGCCCAGGAGTGAAACATGATCTAGGAGCTTCTTTATATGAGCCAGGATGGACACTGACTTAGTGTGGATGGTACTTCAATACCACAGTTCTTAGAATCTCTGTAGCAATGTGGACACCCGGGTGGAATGTTGTCATTGGTACTTTTATCTTAAAATACCCAGGTTACCCTCCAGCAAAAATGGGGCTTATCTAGAGTTCCTTTCTCAGACTTCACACTTCCTTCTTCGCTGCTCCCACTTTCCTTTCATATCCCCCCTCCCTCGCCGGATCCCTCGCCGTGCTTTGAGACATAAGGGATTTGCACACAACTGATAACTTTTCAGTCTGCGCTGTCCCTTAGTGGTTCTCATGCTACAGCTAGGCTGTTGCTTTGTAGACAAAACAACAATGTTGAAAGACTGTTCCCTTTTTTCTCCTAAGCAAACCGTGTTCCCCCATTAGGCTCTGTGAGTCTAGCCCGAGGCTCAATCCCTCACACCGAGGCTGACAGCCCTAACCTGCCTATTCCCTGCAGCGGGTGCTAAGAAGAGAATACCACCAAAATAAAGGGCTCCTATACGAAGGATGCGTGCGCAAAACCTCTCCACCTTATCGCACAGGAGGCTGCCCTGTACTATGATGGTGGTGCGTCTGCGCCCGTGCATGGCCCATACAAAACACGCCTGAGGCCGTGACGGTATGGCCCATGCCAGGCCGCACCCAGCAGACAACATGTAGGATAGCACACTCAGGTAGTCTCCAAAGCATGACGGCCCATGGTTAAGGCGTGCGCCGTGATAGATTTACTATCAGCTATGAATATAATCAATCCAGCCCAACCACCTCATCTTGTGCCCTGTCAATGGCTGCTTATGAGGGCTGGCTCCTCCGTGACATGCACCGACTGACACATACTGAAATACCTAGAACACTTTGCAAGCGGCCACCACTAACTATAATAGGCTTATTAATCAATTAATTTACATTTGTGTTTAGTGTGCACCAAAAACCTGAAATGCACTTTTCAGGTAGGGTCCCATCAGTTGTGACATATGTGGGAAGAGCACCCATTTTAACGAAACTACTATCTTCTAGCAGCCTTTGATCCACCTTCCCCTCACCCCCTGTGTCCCCACGCCCTCTTCTCCTGCACTTCTCCCTCTCCCCGTTTTTCTCCTTCTCACTCTCTCTCTTTCCCTCCCTCGCTCTCTCTCCCCCACCCACTCTCTCTCGGTTTCCCTTTCTCTCTCGCTGTCTTTCTATCAGGCCAAGAGGTGCCTTTCCGGTGCACCTCGTCAGCCGGTTCTAAACTGCAGACCCAGACTAGATGTTCTAGTAGTCAACCCCACCAGAGGAATCAGGCCGGTAAATAAATGAAGAAACACGTCACATGCGCAAAACTAGCTGTCCCATGATTACATGATTGTCTTTTGAACTTTAGCGCGTGCCTGCTCTTCTCTGCGCTTGGCTTTGTCGGTATACCTACCCTCTGCTACACGTAGCTCTGCTTCATCAACCTCTACTGTCCACACACCCCACCTTACCATGTACGTCATATAAGGTAAAAAACAAAGAACATCTTGTTTTCTAGCAACGAACCCATTCACATGTGTATCAAGTGAAGACCTAAAAATTAAAGTGGGGGACTCATCAACAAATGCAATAGGAGGTGATGTCACCAGAAATTAGCATATCAAGGTGAAATATGCACATTTCATTAAATTGGCTTTGCATAACCACCCAAATTAAACAGGACAAATGGCATTTGTCTTTCATAAAATCAACAAACACACAAAAGTTAAGAGGGGATATTTTCTTCGAATAGTGTTTTTGAAAATTTTAAAAGGTGTGAATGTTTTAAACTTCAAGAACCAATACAAATGTTTTCCCTGGGACTTGCAGTACCGAAATGAAACATTTCATCTTTATTTCTTTGTCATTTTTCATCAGGTTATATAGTGCAGTGGTGAAGTGTCTGGCCTACAAACCTGACAACTGTGGTGTGATCCCTAAGATCGGATTTAATTCATGAATTCAAAGAGGACATTCAATAGCTGGGGGGACTGAGTCCACCCCCTGAATAAAGTGGGTGGACTCCGTCCCCCCATAGTGGTTTTTAAAACTTTAAATGGTTTACATGTTTTAAACTTCAAGAACCAATACAAATGTTTTCCCTGGGACTTGCAGAACCGAAATAAAACATTTCACCTTTAGTTGTTTGTCATTTTTCATCAAGTTATAAAGTGCAGTGGTGAAGTGTCTGGCCTACAAACATAATTAACACAACTGATTAAGTGCGTGCGGCATGTCCTTTGCAATGATTTGCAAAACGTTTTTTTGGGGGTGGCGTTTCCCCCTGTAAAACGTTTTTGTGAATCAGGGCAGGACAGCAGGCCCATAATATTTTACACTCTCAACCAATAAAAAGCACCATTTCCAACAGGCTTACGTTACACATGTATAGTAGACATGGTTGTCCCTTAACTCAATGTACAGATCTTAATTTACTACCACTCGTAGGAATAGCTTTTGCATGGCACCTGTAACAGGCTAATTTCAAATGACCCTCTCAATAGCACGACGCAGACTGCCTTTGTGACCACGTTTGTCTCCACCGCCTGCTCAAGCGCATATGAGGTATTTTCTGGGTGGTGTGGAAAAATGCATGAGACTATGTGCTATTTGTAGCTCCCTGTCCCTTTTTAACTGCCTCGGTCAGAAAATACTCCTCGGTCACTGCGTGCAATCAGTAACGACGGCCTTCATGTGGGAATATGGCGCCAATATTGCGCCCATCCTTACAGGGATTCCTGATGGATTATCAAAGGCAGTGAGAATTCCGTAGGCATTCAAGCCTCTCCACATTAACCAAAATAGATGGGATATACATGCTGTTGCTTGAGGAAACCCAAAGAGCGTATTTCCCACTCTTATCCCATCAGAGGAAGCTTAAACAAAATGGCTTTGATCATCGAAAATGCACCGAAAATGTATACCCGCGTTTTTTTACTGATCCCTGCAATTTTAAAGCACTATTGAAAATGTTAATTTAAAATGAGGCTATACATCCTTACCTTTGCCAACCATAGCCATGAAGTCCGTGAATATTGTTGCGGGTCTCCTATTTGACAACCACACGTCATTTGCTATATAATCACGTAAACATAGGCGGATGCATGGTAATGGTGATTTAAAAAAAAAGGATAATCTCGGATCGAATTTAGATAATGCGTGAGGAATAATGAATAGTGTTAATGCATCTCCTTCGAATAGGTGTTGCCAAGGTACTTTTCTCCGCAGGACCTGCACTTTCTTTTTTATTTTTGATGGTTTTCTGGTTTCATATTCTAATGGCATTTAGTTACGGGAGGTAATATTTCTCAAGCAGCTATTGATAATTGCACACATTCAGAAGCGCACAGACCGAATAATGTACAGCATTAAAGGCGTAAAATCAGTTGAGTTTTCAGACGGATGAATTAAAATGAGCGGCTCTGGCATGCTCTGTTAACCGTGGAGCGTTATTTAAAATCACGCAAGATTAAAAGGACGACCCCGTGAAATTCCACATTAGGCCTATGGATTTGGAACAACATCGAAGGAAATGTAAAATAAACCCCATTTCAGACAGGTCATAGGCCTCAGCAAAACACTGCATGTCGGAATGTGCTGTTGTGACTTGTGCTGTGGCAGAGAAACGTGGACGGTGCTTGCGAGGACCCCTCCCTATCCTAGCCCGGCCAATAGAGTCACACATGCACCATCATAGTAAGGCTGCCCCTGCTGCTAAGTTAAAATAAAAAAATAACTTACCTTAGTTGACGACGAGTCGACGTTAGTGAAGTCCCGAGTTCCGACCTTTCGAACTGAAGCCTCAGTAGATCCTGCCTGCCGAATTACAATGGATTACCACCCGGGCCGGCAACACACACTATAATCCAGTGTCTCACTACAAATGCGTAGTGTGTCAGGGTGCGGGCCGTTCGGCTCATGCGGAGGCAGGGCTAGCTTGCCAGCTGCGCATGCGCTTTGCAGCATGATGCAGCCCACGCGCAGGCTCAGCTCAGCAAATCTGCAAGGCAAGTTAGTGTGCCTGCCGAGCGACAGTAACTTCACGTGTGACCACTGCATCCCAGGCGCCGGGTCCACTGCAGTGCAGACAGTCAGTGCAGCACCCCAACGGCACCATAGACCCAGAGACAGAGGGCCAGACCGTAGTCTCTCTGGGTTATATGGTGCCGCTGAGGGCTGCTCTGACTGAGAGAACACAGTGATATTGCTGTGCTGGGACTGGGAGAGGCGGCCCCTCTCAGTGACGATGGCGTGGGGGCTCCCGCAGCCCCTGGGTCCCCCCGCACCGCGGGGGCTGCGGGGGCCCCTGTTACGCCACTGCACCCACCCTCCACATCCCCCCAGGCACCACACAGTGGTTCAACCCCCTCATTTTGGGCCCCCGGCCGGGGCCGCGTTTTTCTGTTAGCCCCAAGGTGTCCACTGAACCTGGGGGTGAGACTTGTGAACTCCAAACCACAGTGCTCCTGTCGTTTCTCATCCTGTGACTTTACGCTTTCCCCTCTTCCCCCCTCATCAAACAAAAGCATTGGCCAACCGTGGCAACACGTGTGACACCCTCAATTTAACGTTTCCCCTCCTGTGACTCCACGCTTCCCCCTCGCCAAACAAAACCGTTGGCCAACCGTGGCAACATGTGAAACCCCCTTAATTTCAATTCCCCCCCCAACACCCTCACGATCACCAGGACCTCAGGGCAACCGCAAGAACAGCTAGGTTACAGTGGTGCTTTTCATAATATTCTGGGTGCACTTATATGGCCCCCTCGCGGTCTGTGGGGGGGTGTTGAGTTTTCCGAAATTTCCGTGCACCCTTAACCTTGAGCTTCCCCTGAGCCAAGTCAGGTCCCCGTGGGTCACGGCCACGGTCTCCCCCACCGCCACCTCGATCATGTGATGTACTTGGGGCTCCCACCAGGTCCTCAGTGGCTCTCAGAATGTCTTCCTCCGTTACAAGTTGGTACCTCTCGCCCTGCCACTCGAAAGCTAAATGGAACGGGTGTCCCCATCGGTAGCGGACCCCCTTGCCCTGCAGCCATCTGGTGATGGACCCGCATTTTTTCCTCATCTGAAGTGTGAGTGCTGACAGGTCCTGAAAGATTGTCACTCTTGAGTTCCCATATTGAATGTCCTTTAAGGTCTTTGCCCTTTCCAGGATCTTGGCTTTGTCCCTGTAGTAGTGGAACCTCGCAAGTACAGAGCGCGGGCCTCTACCTCCCCCGCCCGCTCGATGGGTCCTATCAATCAGGACCATTTCCCCCGAATCAATTCCAAGGACGATCCGAATGATGTCCTGTACCTTTCCTTTGAGTCCTTCCTGCGTCTCTCCCTCCGCTTCCACCAGGCCGAAGATCCGTAAGTTATTTCTCCTCTCACGATTTTCCATATCATCGACCCTCAAGCGGAGGTCCTCCTCGCAGCGCTGCATCTCCTTAAATCTGGCCTCTGTTTGTGCCTTGAGGAGGTCGGTGGAGACCTGGTTGTTTTCAACCCCCTCGATTCGGTCCTCTAATGTTGAGACCTTCGTGGTGAGGTCGGCCAGTTTAGCCCCCATGTCTGACCGCATTCCTCTTTTTTCATCCAGAATTGTTTGGATACTGCCCTGGATGCCATGCAGGTCCGGAGTGGTTGGGGTAGGGGAAGGGTTGGTCTCCATGTCTGGGTGAGCTGGCGTGAATTGGTACTGGGCTAGAGTTTCCTTCCAACTCATGTGGCGCTGTGCACCCCAATCGAACCTGGCGTCCCTGGGTGTGTCGTGGTTTGTCCTCTCCACCAAGGTCTATTTTTCTGCTTCTGCAGCAGGCTATTTCCCCCAAGATACAGTTGAGCAACCTCTATGTATACCCCTGGGGGGGGGGATGGGATCAGCACCTCCCTTAGAACCGCCTTGTGGTCCTATTGCTGTTCGCAATCCCTTCGATGTTCTATGGGTCTTCACCAATGGTGTCTAGGGCTTAGATTGGTTTCACAGTGTTAATTAAGGGCTTCTACGGAGACTCCGCCATGGATTTCCGAGGGGTCCCCCAGATGCAAATGGCAGGGATCTCTGCCTTGACAGGAGCCCTATTGTCCTTTATATCCCCTGAACCTGCCCCCTGTAGTAGGATGGGGCAGTGCCATCTGGTGGGTGGCTGCGCTCTGTCTTTTGGACCCAGAGATGCTCCAGTGGTGGGCCTCAACCGATGGGGGAGGAGATGGAAGTCCCCCCGGGGTCCCAGCAGTCGCTGTGGCGTGTGTGGTGGGCCCAGCGCGGGACCCGAGGAATGCAGGACACTCTGGGGCCAATCCGACGTCCCCCGAGGTGCCAGGGAGGGCAGTCCAGTGGCGTGGGGAGCAGAGGAGGGGGGCAGGGGCCCCCGGGCACGCTCCCGTGGCATAGGGCCCAGCTGGGGGGATCAATGCCCGCTCGAGTGTTGCTGGTTGGTGAGGGGCTGGGACCCCCTTAACTTCAATTCCAACGGGGGGTTAGGGGGCCCCTCCACTTCAGGCGGGGTCACGGGGGGGCTCACCTGTGGCGGAGCGGGGCACCGCAGGATGCCGACCGCTAACGGCGTTTCAAGGGGCCCGGGCGTGCTCCCGCGTCGGCCCGGGCCGGTGCTTCAGAGTCCCCGCGGCAGCTCTCCGCTATGGTCCGCAAAGCAGTGCGTGGTCCGTGGGGGCTCCTGGTCAGCCCGTGTCGCTTGAACAGGCCCGGCGAGGGGCAGGGCTCCTCCCTCCTCGAGCCGAGGCCAGGCCCCGCCGCGTCTCCACTGCCAACGCAGGCAAGCCGCCCAGGAGGGGGAGAGGAGCCCTCGTCAAACGGGACGGCATATCTCGGGCCCGGAGTGGCCTCCGAGCTCCAACTAAGGACCGGTGGGTTCCTTATGGGTTCAGACGCCCGAATCTCGTGGTCTGCTGGGGTCTGGCAGACATTTTCGGGATGGCTCTGCTGTTTTCCCTGGGCTACTCTAGGAGCTGTGGAATCAAGCTGCCATGTTGCCTGCGCCCCCTGGTGGCCTCCCCACTTTTATTTTAAAGCAAAACCATTCCGGAACGGTTTCTTTTTCAAATAAAAGTATAGGAACAGTAAAACATAATACAAAAACGTAGAGGAGCACAGATCCCAACCATTTTGACCACTGCCTGGGTCACACTGGCGCTGGGTCAGTGAAGATTTGCCTGGATATTGTTATCCGACTTTGAAAGAATTTTCAGAGGAGTCTAGTCTCATAGTATTGTGGTGATTTTATTACACCGTTCAGCGGCATGTGTTTAGACCAGGGGTGCACAACTGATTTTGACAAAGGGGCCGAAAGTACCTTACCTGATGGCTATAGAGGGCCGAAAAGTAAAAGTGGGTGGGGCTGTAGGCGCAGCGGGGCGTGGCGTGGCAGGAGGCTTTTTCAACCCCCAGTTTTTATTAAACACATGGGAAAAGAATACGTTTTTGAGGTGTAACGATTTTTATTTGTATTTCAAACTTACATTTTGTACTACACATTTTCCATTGTTATCATTTATTTCTGTTTAGTTATTGCATATTGTCCGTTTAATTAAATTATATATATTTTATTTATTTATTTATTTAAATTTATATCGCGCGCAAGCAGCCCAGGGGCATTGAGGCGCTGTTACTTGCAATAACTTAGTTACATGGTACATATGATAGCGATTGTTGACACATTATGAGTAGTACAGGAAATCATACTGTTGTTACAAATATTGCATTTGGGCGTAAATTACAAACCTAAATGATAAGTATTTGTGCTGATGTGTCGGTCCTTATGTGAAGAGGGTAGTTTTCAGTGTTTTGCGGAAGGTGGTGAGGGAGTCCTCGCCACGGATGGTGGGAGGTAGGGCATTCCAGAGGGTGGGCGCGAGGTAGGGGAAGCTGGACCCACCCGCTTTTACTCTTTTTACTAGTGGCACAGAGAGCATGTTGGTGTACGGGGATCTGGTTGGCCTGGTGGTGGAGACAGGGTGGATCCTTTGAGAAAGGTAGGCAGGAGCATTGACCCTTGATTGGACATTCCGTTATTTTCGACTGCTATACTTTGCTGTTTGAGTATCTCCTAGCTCTGCCTGTTTTAGCTTTATTATTGTGTTCACTCTTGGAGTGTGACACTATGCCCCATGTCCCCCACCCAAACACTATGCCCCATAGCCCCCACCCCTCAACCAAACACTATGCCCCATGGCTCCCACCCCTCAACCAAACACTATGCCCCATGGCTCCAACCCCTCAACCAAACGCTATGCCCCATGGCCCCCAACCCCCACCCAAACACTATGCCCCATGGCCCCCAACAAAACACTATGCCCCATGGCCCCCAACTAAACACTATGCCCCATGGCTCCCACCCCTCAACCAAACACTATGCCCCATGGCCCCCAACCAAACACTATGCCCCATGGCCCCCACCCCTCAACCAAACCCTATGCCCCATGGCTCCTACCCCTCAACCAAACACTGTGCCCCATGGCCCCCCATCCCAAACAAACACTATGCCGCATGGCCCCCCGTCCCCAACCAAGCACTATGCCCCATGGCTCCCACTCCCCAATCAAACACTAAGCCCAATGGCCCCCACCCCCCAACCAAACCCTATGCCCCATGGCTCCCACCCCTCAACCAAACACTATGCCCCATGACACCCACCACTCAACCAAACACAATGCCCCATGACACCCACCCCATAACCAAACACTATGCCCCATGGCCCCCACCCCTCAACCAAACACTATGCCCCATGACCCCCACCCCTCAACCAAACACTATGCCCCATGACTCCCACCCCTCAACCAAACCCTATGCCCCATGGCTCCCACCCCTCAACCAACCCATATGACCCATGGCTCATACCCCCCAACCAAACACTATGCCCCATGGCCCCCCGTCCCCAACCAAACACTATGCCCCATGGCCCCTACCCCCAACCAAACACTATGCCCCATGGCCCCCACCAAACACTATGCCCCATGGCTCCCACCCCTTGACCAAACACTATGCCCCATGCCACCAAGCATGCACCATGCATACATACCCATACAGACCCCAACCCCTCCCCATCCCCACCCCTGCATACAGACTAACAAGCATACACCATGCACCCATACAGACCCGAACCCCCACCCCCAACTCAGCATAGAAACGCACAAGCATACACCATGCACCCATACAAACCCGAGCCCCCTAACTCAGCATACAAACTCACAAGCATACTCCAATACACCATGCACCCATACAGAGCCGAACCCCCACACCCCCCAACTCGGCACACAAACTCACAAGCATACACCATGCCTCCATACAGACCCGAACCCCCCACCCCCAACTCAGCAGACAAACTCACAAGCATACACCAATACACTATGCACCCATACAGACCTGAACCCCCCACCCCAGCACACAAACTCACAAGCATACACCATGCACCCATACAAACCCGAGCCCCCCAACCCCAACTCAGCATACAAACTCGCAAGCACACACCAATACACCATGCACCCATACAGACCCTACACCCCCACCCCGCATCTCAGCATACACTGCACTTTCACACAAAACCAAATACTCAGGCAGACCCAACACCCACCCCCCCAACCCGCATCACAACATACACTGCACTTTCACACAAAAACAAACACTCAGGCAGACCCGACACTCCCCCCACCCCTGCATCACAACATACTCTGCACTTTCACACAAAAACAAACACTCAGGCAGACCGGACACCCCCGCATCTCATCCTACACTGCACTTTCACACAAAAACAAACATTCAGGCAGACCCGACACCCCTCCCACCCCCGCATCACAAGATACACTGCACTTTCACACAAAAACAAACACTCAGGCAGGCCCGACCCCCCCCCACCTATCCCCGCATCTCAACATACACTGCACTTTCACACAAAAACAAACACTCAGGCAGACCCAACACTCCCCCAGGCCCCAACGTATCACAACATACACATACAAACATACAGGCAGGACAGACTCGATACACACAATCAAACAAACATACAGCCAGCCCCCCCACCCCCCAATATGTACTTACCGGACGTGCTGGAAGGCAGGCTAGCTGGAAGGCTGGCAAGGTCTCTGCTACTATGGCTGGCTTGGCAAGGCTAAAGTGCCTTCCGGCATCAAGCCTTATTGACCACGCCAGCGGTAGTGCTGGCCCTCCATTGGTGCAGCACACACGCACTTCGTGACTCGTAGGAGCTACGTGGTGCGTGTGCACTGAGCCAATGAGGGTCAGTGTTTTCATCCAGCCTGGAAGACCAACAAAGACTTTTCCTAATGGAGGGCGGCTGATGCTGCTTGCGGGCCGCACTCCATTAGGAAAGTCTTTGTTGCTGGCGGGCCACACAAAACAGCATGGCGGGCCGCAACTGGCCCACGGGCCGTAAGTTGTGCACCCGTGGGTTAGACCCTTCCTGGGACTTTTTCAAGGCATGTGTTGGGTGATTGTGATCGTCTGAGTGGAAGTGGAGCTCTGTATTTAGTAGTTCCTGTTGAATAACACCTGTAAGGCCTGGTGGGCCTTTGCTATAACATGAGTGGTCTCAGCGATCTTGTGAATAGAACCATGTCTACCAGTTCCAAAGTCAGCAACACAACCTATAGACTGCATTTCAGAAATCCCTGTTCATTGGGGTTCATATCACTGTTGTCTCCCTCTCATAGCCAGTACAATATATAGTGTTTACTTATGCATGGTTTCACCATTGGAGAACTTAACATAAGTCTTGCTATTCCAACTCACTTGTGCTCTAGAAGTACTTTAGGAGTCAGACTGATCCTATGTCTGATGGTTTTAGTTCTTTGTATGTGATGTGAACTCTTGCGCAATGGTTGGATAACTGGTGGCATGCTTAGATCGTTTAAGCTAGTCAAACTACTTACTCATATCTTGAACAATCAACTGAATACATATTAGTTGTTTTATGTGACATTTAAGTAATTAAAGTAAACAATACAAAGTAAATCAGCTATTTTACTGGAAGCTAGATTAGAGTGACTGGTGTGTAAAGTATAATAATCCAATTTTGTTATCAGTTTTCTTGCATATTGTATGGTTCTGTCTGATGGTGCAGTTATCTCTCTCAACAGGTACAGGGTGCAAGTCATCACCATCCAGGGTAACATAAAGCAGGCTCTGTCAGAGCTGAAAGCCCAACACCCCCAACTAGAGGCAGTGCTGATGGGTACCAGAAGGACAGATCCCTACTCTTGTTCACTGAATCCCATGTGCTTGACGGATCCTGGATGGCCAGAGTACATGCGGGTCAATCCTTTGCTGGTATGTGCACTCTGTACCCATTCTGCTCTGTCTCTGTGTTTGTGACCTATTCTTTCCTCCAGGCACTCTGCCTTCCACAATTGTACTACGCCAGGTGAGGTAGATGTTAGAAACATCCTGTGTCTGTCAAAATATACTTGCTCAAACGTATGCTCTGTGGAAATGTGCTGTCTCAGGCATCAGTGGTCATATCCTTTTGCTTTGGATTTATCCTGTGACCGTGGAAGCATGCAGTCCTGTAATGTCCATGAGAATCATCTGTGCACATGTGCATATCCTGTATCTAGGATATTTCAATTTAGATTACACAAGTACTGAAACTTCACAATTCCATTGAGGCCTAGGTCTAGTCATTTGGTGGTAGACTAAATTTAGAAAATATGAAGGAGCAGGGAAGGTAGGTATATAGTAGCTCAGGGCCAGTATGGACAGTGATGGCATGCAGGGACCATGACTGCCAGCAGCATTGGAAATTAGGTTTAATGATGTGGACAGGCTGGGAGAATATGGGGAGACAGTTGGGCGGGTACAATGACAGAGTGAGGGGCATGCTAGGTGACTGACAGTCAAAGAGTAGTGTGCAGGAAAAGTGCCAGAAATTAAGTTTAGCAGGAATAATTAACTGTATTTTATTGAATAGGGAAGAGTTACTGGCAAAGGGGTGGCTGAAACATTGACAATGAGCCCATTTGCAGATTGAATTCCACCCGGCCCCTTACGGAAATGATCCCAATGCTATGCATGTCCCCGTTCAACAGCCTGGGGATTGACGCTGTTGAAGAGACTACTCTACATGACTATATGCTGTTTCCCTGAAAATATCCTGTGCCTTTTAGATACCTCCTGCATCGACTAAAAGAACATTTATTAATTTCCTATGTCTGTAAACCTGTTCTGCTTCACTTAACATACCTCCAGATCAATTCACTCTGCAATTAAGAAATATTGTGCAATAACATAAACAAGTGACTTTTATGCCTGGCTAGAGTATAAAATGTATTAATCTTTCTTCATATAATTTAATTTCCTCATTTAGCTAGTGCCTTTCACCATGGGTACGGTCCCAGCGCACTAGGTTGATAGCCCACAAAGGGTCTGAAGTATGAGAAATTTAGGTGGTGCTGATATGCATGTGTGCATAATGGACATTAAAGATTATGAGGACTTAGTCAAGTCCTTGCTAGCCACCCATGACTAATTGGCATGTGTATTGGCAGAGAGATGTACACTTGCGAAATAAGATGGAGGGGATGTGTAAGAGGATAGTCAGTTAATGTGAGTAACTACAGTTTGAATTTTTGTCATGAAAGGTTGCTACGTTCTTATGGCAGACGTGTTATGCAAAGTGTCATTCAAGTTGTATGTGAAAGCAGATGCGTGTGGGAGTGTGGATGCGCCTTTGGCTAGTTCCAAAAGCATGGAGTGCGAGAGGATGAAAGCATTTATTTACAATCCAATGAAAACCTAGAAATTGGCACATTCAGCAAAAGTCAAAAGCATTTGGTTTTATAAATTATTGTGGATATATTCTGCATATATTCTGCATGCTTGCAGCGATCATAAAGTGGCTATATTCAAGACTCCACTTAACTGTAAAGGTAGCATTCTGCCAACATCTGTGTTGTCTGTAGTGGAACACATTCTGCAAGCCCTAGAATCCATCCCTTTGTTACTTTGTTACCCTCATGGACTCCACTAAGTGCAGCACCCTGGTCAACTGCACTAGTCTACCATGTTGGCTACCCTAGCAGATATTCGCAGAGCAAAAACCTTGGCTACACTTATAAATCATGTAAGAGCAGAAGCAATGGCAAACTTTCTAATTATGTGGTTCAACAGATCGGCCACCACCAAAATCCATCTAAGTGCAACGCATTGCCAACCCCCCAGAATCCATCCAAGTGCAATACACTGCCCACCCCCACAATCCATCCAAGTGCAATGCACTGCTCCACCCCCCAAAATCCATCCAAGTACAATACATTTCCCACCCCCAAAATACATCCAAGTGCAATACATTGCCTGCGCTCAAAGTTTGTGCGAGATAGGGACCACTTCCACTACTCCTCCACGCGCAATAACCTGGCTAGTCTCGTAGTGGTTCTAAGATTTGCAACAAGGCGAACTTCATTATACTTCCAAGTGCCCTGCTCTGCCTACCCACTGGATCCTTTAGAGTTCAACACATCGCCTAATGGGTGAGTGTACAGCGTAGGCCAACATTGTGCTAGGAGCGAATGGCAGTAATGTAAATGTGGCAGGGTTTCACTAGTAATGACTATGCTCACCACTCATACCACCTTACCGGAGTCGTAGCTGCCGGGTGTTCTGTCCAGCGTCCATTGACGAACAGGGTTAAACAGGGATGGGATCTGACCTTTGCCTCTGGTCCTTAGCCAGCTGCCAGGGCAAGGCTGCCGTGGGAAGAACGTCCAAGTTGGCCTTTCTGGGCATGCAAGGTTTGCTCCGGCCTATCGGAGCACCCTGTGGGCGGGGAGGGAGGGAGGGATGGGGAGGAGGGAAGGCTGTCAGTGAGGTGCAGGGAGCGTGCATGGGGATCTGCACTTACTGCAAGGTGGTTGAACCCCAGAACAGAAAAGCAGAAAAGTAAGCCCCCACGTGGGCGCTGACCTAATGAGGTTTATAAACAATACCCTGGCACTTCCGGACATGTGAGGGTTTCTCCAGCCTATCAGAGCACCCTGTGTGAGGGTACAGAGGGAGGGAAGGTGGGAAAGTGGGCAGCGAGGTGCAGGGAGTGTGAACAAAATAAATACATTAAGCAAAAGGTTCCTGGGCACAGTGACCAGCCCTTGCTGCAAGGTGGTTGAATCACCCAAGGTAAAAGCAGGCCCTTCCTCGCCCGCAGGGTGCTCCAATGGGCCTGAGCAACCATCACACATCCGGAAGGGCCTGGGTATTGTTTGAGAGCCTTATTAGTTTGGCGCTTTCGTAGAGGTGCACCAAATGAATAAGGCTCTCAAACAACACCCAGGCCCTTCCGGATGTGTGAGGGTTGCTCAGGCCCATCGGAGCACCCTGTGGGCGAGGAAGGAGTGAAAGCAGGAAGCGAGGTCCAGGGTTTGGGACATTCTTTTTAGCAAAAGGTTCCCGGGCGCGGGGAGCTGCCCTTACCACAAGGTGGTTGAATCCCTGAAGGGAAAAGCAGGAAAGGAAGCCTCTACAAGAGCGCCAACCTAATAAGGCTCTCAAACAATACCCAGGCCCTTACAGACATGTGAGTGTTTATTTTATTTTTTAAATTCTTTTATTGTTTTCAAAACAAACCAACAACAAGAAAAAAATAGACCAGCAATCCACATCCTCCAGTACAGTACAGCATATATTCCCCATATGCATACATATAACACTCCATTACATTGGTCTGCATTACCCAATCTCTTCCTTTGCAATAGTCATAACTCCAATAATTGCAAATTAAACATAAGCGCTACCAAGTACGTGCTTTTAACGACCTCTCGAGCTCTCCTTATAAGCCTGTATCTCAGGGTGTCCCATCCTCCGAACCTGAAAGAGTCTCATGCACCAGGGAGATGAGATATTGTTTATAGGGATCCCAAATATCTCTGGGCCTAACACTTGGGTGTGCCATGGTCCCATATTCCATCTCCATTTCATTGCAGTAGAGAATGTCCTCCTTCCACTGTTCTATTGTAAGCAGCTTTTTCCTACTCCACACCATTGACACTCTCCTCTTTGCCAACAACAACAGCCCCGCCAACCTCCTTACATGACTAGCAAATTGTCCAGTGTATCCCTGCAAAGCCACCACCAGTGCAGGGTCTACCCGCTCCCCAATAATGACACTAATTACAGCAAAGACATCCTCCCAAAATTGTAACACAATGGGACAGCTTCATACCACATGTAAAACGTCTGCAGGTGAAGCCGCACGTCAAACACATTGATCTGGCATGTCCGGAAATAATATATGTAAAATCGTGGGTGTATAATGGAACTGGTGAAGATATTTAAAATGTACTAAATTAAATCTGCTATTAAGAGCTATTTTCCGAGTCTGTGTATCGCCATACTTTATCAATGATGTTGTAGCCGAGGGTTGTTTCACACTTTCCTCTGGACGCCTTTGCCCACTTCACCATATTGTCCACTTTTTTGCAAAAGAGGCCGGACACAAGTCTACCCACATCCACTATCCCTATCACTCTGTCTAAGATATTAGCCACTCTGGTGAGTTCGGAAACAGTTCCTTCAAGGAGTCACGCAATCGGAAATGCAAGAATAAATCCAGGGACATGACTCTCTCTGAATGCTTCAATGGAGAGAAACCACCCACTGGGAAATAAATCCTGAAACTGAGAGATACCCAGCCTCCCCATACACTATACGAAACCACGCCCGCTAGCCAACGGAAATTTCAGGATATGTGTAACTAGCAATTTAGGACAATAGAGGACATTCCCCCACCCCCTACCCTCAATGTGTATTTAGTTCCTATATGTCAACTCTACCATATTTTTCAGCTTAGACGAGTTACCAGGAGTCGTAAGTATAACCATCTCAATAAAGGTGGAGCCACAAGACTCTCTCTATCTCCACATGTCTCCTGTTCATACCAGTAGAAAACCAATATGCCAGAAACGCTGCTTGGGCTGCTTCATAATATGCCTCGAAATGAGGCAACACCAACCCTCCTCTATCTAGTGGTGCAATTAATCTTCCCCACCTCATGCATGGTTGTTTACCTGCCCATATATATCGAGACACAACTGCTTGCACCAATCTGAAATAGGACTTAGGCAACACCAGCGGCACGTTCGAAAACACATATAAGAATTGAGGCAGCAAGACCATTTTAACTATGGAAATCCTTCCATACAGAGTAAGGGACAGTCCCATCCACCTTCCAACTACCGCCCTAGCCTGCACCAATACCTTCTCATAGTTGCATTCATATAAAAACTCTGAGGAGCGAGCTATTTCTCTTCCCATGTATCGGGTACAGTCCATGTGCCACTGAAAGTCTAATCCATCATTGTATTGCTCAGTTTGGTCGTTGAGCGGAAAAAGTACAGATTTCGTAGCATTTTTTTTTTTATCCTGAAAATTCCCCATATTCCAATACATCAGTCCTAATCAGCAACAGATTTAACTCTGGGTCTTTAACATATATTACCATGCCATCCACATATAAAGGCACCACCAACTTATGACTGTACAACTGTATCCCTCTATGTAGATGTTTATCTCTGATCAATTCAGCCAGTTGCTCAGTCTCCAAAGTGAACAACAGAGGCGAGAGAGGACACCCCTGTCTTCTGCCTCTGCCCAAGGGAACTCACAGAGTTTACTCTGATTCTGGCGTTTGGGGAAGCGTACAGCAAGGAAACCATAGAGATAATTCTCTCCCCCATTCTTCTCAATACACTAAAAAGAAAAAGCAATTCTACTGAATCAAACAGTGCAGCCGCTATAGGATCTTCTTGTTGCACTGCTGATATCAGTCCAAATATAAGCCGCAACCCATAAGAGGTGGAGCGCCTTCGGATAAAGTCAGATTGATCCGACTTAACACACTTATGCATCAGTGGTGCTAGTCGCGCAGCTAATAACTTAGCTAGAATCTTACTATCTAGGTTAACCCTTTAAGTGCCATGGGTATTTCCCCCCAGTGCCAGGGCCTTTTATGGTGATTTCCGTATGTGGCCATTCAATGGCTTGTAACTTTTTTGTTACATGAGATATCTCTGTCTCTGGCAAATTTGGCTCCTTTTTTCCCCACATGTAGGCGGTTGTAACGCCACCCAGGAATCCTAGGTTGCTGTAGGGGGGGGGGGGGTGAGTGAAAATAAGCAAAAAGGGCGAAAATGTTGGGTTTTTTCAAAAAATGCCAATAAAATGATGTACAAAGAAGCCTGTGGTTTTTTCCTTGTAAGAGCTAGGAACAAATGGTTTGCTGTGCTGAATCCCCCAATTTCCTGGCTGTAAAGAACAGGTTGAGTGGAAATGAAAAACAATTATTTTGATGTGGTTATCAACTGTTTTGTGAGAGGTAGGCCATTTTTGCCAATTGGACATGCATGGGTGGAATGGAAGAAAAGGGTAGGAAAGCCGAATTGGAGGACAGAAAGGCATATATTTCTGAAAAGTAGACAAAATTCCAAGTTTTGTAAGGGGAAAATGCCATAGATTGGGGGAAAACGACTGAAAAAAAGGTATGTGTTGGACATGGTTGGCTTGGTACGGCAATGGCTTCTATGAATTTTGAGAAAAGCAATGCTCCGCTACATTCCCCCGACTCTTGCAGTTAGGAAAGCACACATTTTTTGTAGTGTTTTACAAAACAAGCAATACCACAAGCCAAACATTGAGCCATGGTACACAGGAGTTTTATGCTCACGGCCTGAACAGACCCACTTAGCATGTGTAAATCGGGAAAACCAATGTGGTGAGGAACGGCAAGCATACATTTCCTGAAAGAGCACAGGCAGACCTTTTCAAGGGTAGGTGACTTGTGCAGGTTACAAAAGTGTATGGTGCCTAAAGCAGCGACTAAATGTAGGTCACATTTGGGAAATGAAAGGGTTGTGTGACAAAGGGCACCAGCAAATCGGTCAAAACGTTATGAAAACCACACAAACACAACAATTGTTATACCTTCCCGCGTTCTCACAGGTGTCCCGATGAAAACAGTACCTCACATGTGTGGGTGCACCTACCTGGGCGCCAAGGGGAAAGCCTAAAACTGAAGTAACCCCAAGTCTGTTTTGATACCTGAATTTCAGACTCTCTGCCGACTGACACACCATAAAGATATGGGCCTCGGGTGTCCAAGCCACCAAGGAAAACAAGGAACCCCATGCATTTACGAAAAGAGGACACCCGTGGGAATCCGCAGAGGTTTGATTTGCGCAAATCGGGTCAGAATGTATTACCCAGACACCCCTGCAAAGTCCGAAATGTGGGGAAAAAAACGCATTTTCCGCACATTTAACTCGGCGCACCCATCGAAACACGCCGCCAACAACACATGGCCTACCGTCCCTGGTTCCCACAGGTGTCCCGTTGAAAACGGTACCTCACATGTGTAGGTGCACCTACCTGGGATCCAATGGGAAAGCCTAAAACTCAGGTAACCCCAAGTCTGTTTCAACACCTGAATTTGACACTTTCTCCAGACAAGCACAAAATACAGATATGGGCCTCGGGTGTCCAAGCCACCAAGGAAAACAGGGAACCCCATGCATTTCCGAAAAGTGGACACCCGTGGGAATCCGCAGAGGTATGATTTGCGCAAATCGGCCCAGAATTTATTACCCAGAAGCCCCGGCAAAGTCCGAAATGTCCCGGAAAAAACCCACATTTTTCACTTTGTCAGGGGTTCTGGGTAAAACATTCTGGTCCGCTTTGCGCAAGTTGGACCTCTGTGGATTCCTACTGGTGCCCTCTTTTCAGAAATGCATGGGGTTCCCAGTTTTCCTTGGTGACTTGGACACCCTAGGCCCAAATCTGTAGGTTATCTCCCCAAAGCCTTTTGTGGTTACCAGTGGGTTAGCCGTTTCCCTTTGCTGCTAGATTGGTGAACCCACACATGTGAGGTACCGTTTTCGTTGGGACACCTGTGGGAACGCGGAAAGTATGACATCTGTTGTTGGCGGCGTGTTTCGGTGGTTGAGCAGAGTGAAATGTCTGGAAATTGTAATTTTTTTTACCCCCAAATTTGGAATTTGACAGAGGTTCTGGGTAGTAGATTCTGGGCCGATATGCGCAAGGAAGACCTCTGTGGATTCCCCCGGGTGTCCTCTTTTGGGAAATGCATGGGGTTCCCTGTTCTCCTTGCTCGCTTCGACACCCTAGGCCCAAATCTGTAGGTTGCCCACATGAACAAAATGGGCTGCGCCGAAAGGCTTAGGGTTACCAGCGGGTTACCCTTTTCCTTTTGCGCCCCCGGTAGGTGCACCCACACGTGAGGTACCTTTTTCGTCGGGACACCTATGGGAACGCGAGAAGGTATGACATCTGTTGTTGGCAACGTGTTTCGGTGAGTGGACACAGGGAAATGTCTCTGAAATTGTGACAATTCTCAGACATTTCGCTCTGGCCACCCACCGAAACACACCGGCAACAACACATGGCCTACCTTCCCGCATCCCCACACGTAGGGAAAGCCTAAAACACAGGTAACCCCAAGTCTGTTTCGACACCTGAATTTGACACTTTCTCCAGACAAGCTCAACATACAGATATGGGCCTAGGGTGTCGAAGCCTGCAAGGAAAACAGGGAACCCCATGCATTCCCAAAAGAGGACACCCGTGGGAATCCACATATGGCCAAATTGGAGGGGCGGCCAATCTCATGTAGCCCTCCCCAGGGGCAGATAAGGGGAGTGGGCTGTCCTGCACTCCTCCCTGGGCTCAGGCGTCCGTTCCTAGGAGCAGATATCTGGTCCCAGGGAGCCCTGCATGACATGGCACCCATTCCATTGCGGTTAGGGGTGAGGGGGTCAATGCCCCATCCCATTAGAAAATTCCCTGACCCTTTGGGGTGCCCCACAGCACCCTCTAAAAAGCGTTCCACCATTTTCACTTTTTTCCTTTGGTAACCCAACTCCCCTTGGCGCAGAGAGGCACATTAGTGTGCCAATCTGGCCCGGGGTGCCCAAACCTTACTGCCCCACCCACTGGGGGCATGTCCCACCATTTTCGGGGGCCCTCTCCCTCCTCACCCCAAATGGGTGGCGGGAGCACCTCATGCAGGCCTCCCTGGGCCTCCTACAAATGACTGCGTGAGGTTCACTCCTCCATTTGGGGTGGGGGGTCGAGGGCCCCCAAAAATGGTGGGACATGCCCCCGAGTGGGTGGGGCAGTAAGGTTTGGGCACCCCGGGGACAGATTGGCACATCAATGTGCCTTTCTGCGCCAAGGCAAGTTTTGCAAACAAAGAAAAAAATGGAAAAGGTACACTACATTTTAGGGCGGGCAGAGGGGCACCCTAAACCGCCAGGTCATTTTCTAATGTAATGGGGGGTGATCCTCTACCCCCCTCCACACCAAATGCAGGGGGGGGCATCTCATTCAGCCCTCCCTGGACGTAGAGAAGAGGGGGGCATCTCATGCTGCCCTCCCTGGGGTCAGATGCCCCTTCCTAGGAGCAAATTCTGCCCCCGGGGAGGGCTACAAGGGGCTTGGGTGGAGGGGGAGAGGGCCACCCCCCTTTTCTGTACAATATATCCCTGGTGGCTAGTGCCCCCCCCCAATCCCACCCAACATTCCCTTTCGTTATTTTCATTTCTTTGTTTTTTTGTTTTTGTTTTGCCCCCTTCCCTGTGGGCAGATGATCAGCCATCTGCCCCCAGGGGGCCTAACCTGCAGGCCCCATCCTTTGGGGGGCCTGCACACTAATTCCTGGTGGCCCTCCCCCCCACCCCCCAATTGGATGGGGGGCCACCTCATGTACTCCTGCCTGGGGGCATAAATCTGCCCGCAGGGAGGGCTACAAGGGGTGGCCCCCTCTTTCCACTTGGTGTGGGAGGGGGAGGGCCACCACCATTTCATGGGGGCAAAAAAAATCCCAGGCCCCCCATCCCCGTTCAATTATTATTATTTTTTTTAATTTTCTTTGTCCCCTTCCCTGGGGCAGATGATCAGCCATCTGCCCCCAGGGTTGTGCACATATGTGCCCCCATGATTTGGAGGCCGGGGGGGGGGCTGCTTACTTGAAGCAGCCTCCTCCCCTCCACGTCACAAACGAATCCATGGTGGTCCAGTGGGTTACTGATCACGCATCGAGCGCTCTGCGCTGATCCGTGACCAGCAATGCGTCATATACGTGGTGTCCTTGGAAAGGGGAGAGCCTCCCCTTTCCAAGGACACCACTTTTTCCTATATCCCTGGTGGCCTAGTGGGCCCCAGGGCCCCAAACGCCCTCCCCCCTCCCCCCTCCCCTTAAATTTTTTACATTATTTTATTTTCACCCCTGGGGGACAGTGATCATCTGCCCCCAGGGGTCTCCAGCGCTGTGGCCCCATTCTTTTGGGCCACGGGGAGAAGGGGGCCGCTTACCTAGTAATCAGCCCCTCCTCCCCCCGTGTCACAAACGGCTCTCTATTGATCCGGTGACATTGCTGCCCACGGATCGCGCGCCCTGCACCAGTACCGCGGGCAGCAATGCCACACAATACCCGCCTCGATCTCCGGCTTGAAATATAGCAGGAGATCGACGCGGAGAAAGAAGGGCTCTTACCTTCTCTCTTTACCGCAGCAGCCGAAAATGGCTGCTGCAGTGATTTTACTTTCAGTTTCACGCCGACATGCTTTACGCACGCCGACGTGAAACTGAAGGTAATCCAGCCCCCTGGCAGTGAGGGGGGACCTCCCCCTCACATATTCCGGGGGTTGGATTACAGTTTTGAGCGATCCCTGCTTTGCATGGATCACTCAAAACAAGGTGCCAAAAAGGACGAGCTATCTCATCCTTGGCTCTACACATGCAATTCCAAGGACGAGATACCTCGTCCTTGGCACTTTAGGGGTTAATAGCAAGATCAGATGGTAAGAAGAGCACTCATCCGCGGCTTTACCCGGCTTCAACAGTATGGTGAACACCACTTCTCTCATAGATTCTGACAATTGTCCATCCCGCAAAGCCTGCTGATTCACACACCTATAGTCGATGTGGCCTCAGGATTGATGCAAACTTCTTATAAAAATCGCCCATAAGGCCATCTGGCCCAGGAGACTTCCCTAGCAACAATGCATTAATCGCCTGTATAATTTCTTGCAGCATAATGGGTTGTGTGAGGGTTCAGAAATGAGAGGCGGACACAAAGGTATCGTTTTTTCAATTTCAGACATGTTTATTAACCAGAAATGGGTTGGATGAACACCTCTCTATCCCAATCCTATGGAGAGTTTCCCTGTCAAGTCATTAAACTTCTAAGCTGCCCTTTAGTCCAAAACATTCTAATCTGGCACTCACACTAGAAATTAACAACTAAGAGTGTAAGGAAATGTCGCTGACTTAGAGTTGGCAAAAAAGTGTTCCTAATCAAAGCTAAATGAGTAAATCCAACACAAAAGTAGTTTCCAAGAAGACTACCTTGGATCCAGAGGGTGGTTCCCTTCCGCTAGATTTCTAGGTCGAATAGCAAAAGTGTCTCTTTCAAATAACAGTTTCTTAATGTTCAGGTAGGATGGCAAATGTCTCTTTCAAACAACAGCTTCTTTGGCTCTTTAAATTAGGTTCAGAAAGTTCCTGTGCAAACAATATATTCCATAACATTCAACTCTTTCTTGGTTTCTTTGTACTGGATTCACAAAAGGGTTTTGTAACATTCAGCTCCTCCCTGTTTTTTTTTATACAGGAGTTACAAGAGTATTTATTCAAATGACACATTCCGCACAAGGGTTTATTTAACTTCTTCTGTACGTTGGTGGATTACCTGATGTGCTTCTTCATACAGAATCCTCTTGTGAGCTCTTTAGATTTCCTTGTGTACTCCCTACCAGTTATCTTATCCCAAAAAGTGTTTATTCAACTTCACAACTTCAAACGTTTAGTACCTCTACTCACCAAGACCTCCTTCATGTGCTTTCTAGATTCCCTGATTTACTTCTCTGCCAGGTATTTTGTAGCATGGGTACATTTCCTTTTTACAACTTGAATGAACCTCCTGGTATACACCCCAGCCAGGAATTCTTTGGTGTGCTCTTCAAATCCTGTGGTGTACTCCCCTACCAGGTATCTTCCCACAGTTTTAAAGTTCTTAGTTAATTTCACGGTGCCTGGTCTGTTTGGCGGCCAGGGCGGCCAGGGCTTCCTTTGTACATCGTTGGTGGATCTCCTGGTATACTCCCCTGTGAGGTATCCTTTTATGGGCTTTTCAGATCCCTTGGTGTACTCTCCTGATGGGTATCTTCCCACAGTTTTAAAGGCTGTATTCAATTTCAAAGTGTCTGGTGTATTTGGTTGCCAGGACTTTATGTATGGTCTTTTTAGATCCCCTGACAGATAACTTGCCACAACGTCTTACAACTTTCTATACCTTTGGTGGATTGCCTGGGCTACACCCCTACCAGGAATCCCTCTCTGGGTTCCTGCAGATCCCCTGGTATACTTCACTGCCAGGTATCGTCCCCCCAAATGTCAATTGCCTGGTGTACTTCTTTAGCTAGGACTTCTTTTCAATTTCACTGTCCTTTAAGTATGCCACAGTTGTATCGCTTCGCTGTGTTTCCATTTGGTTTCTTAAGGTGATACATGTTCCAACTGCCATCCCAACCCCCCCACCCCCATTGACATCTCATACATGGGGACTTGTCATGTTTTGTCAGTGTTTTTGTCTTATCAGTATTTATTTACTTAGGGTAACACTTGCTTCGACTTTCCCCACATTGATATCTCATACATCAGGACTTGTTCAAGTTTTATTGTTGCACTTTATCTGGTCGGTATTCAAATGTTCATAATTCATTTACTTGCGTACATGCCTGTCGGTATGCCCCGGGGCCCCTAATGCCTCTGGGCAGACTCACTGGTACTTTGCAGCGTTCCCGACGCATGGGGTATCTCTGCGAGAAAGCTGTCATGATGCCTACTCCCGGGAAGCCAGTTCAGGGCCAGCGTCCCCGAAAGCAGACATCATGTCCCCAGGGAGGGACCCAGCAACCCCTTATAGGGGCTCTTTGGACATTGTCCTGGCGCCTTTGGCGCCAGGCTCATAGAAGGCATCAGCCCTGGCACCATAGCGCCAGGCTCATTATGGGAGTACTTGGATGGACTTACCTGATGCAGACCATGCTGCCGGATCCAGACCTCCTTGAGGTCTGAAAGGGACTATTTTACCTATGGGACTATTTTACCACTTGGGCGTGGCTGAGGAAGAATACTTACCTGGAACTACTTTGGGGGCTATTTAAACCACGCCCAGACAGCAGCTCACGCTTTGCGTTGTTCTGCATCTAGCAGCTGGACGCTCACCGTGTCTGCTCCTGCATCCTTGCTCCAGCCACGCCCGCCTGCAACCTGGAACACCTGAAAAGGAAGGAAAGGAGAGAAAGGTGAATAATTGAACTTTACCTACCTCCATCCGGAGTCCGGAACCATCACTCCGACGATCCTGAGAAAAGACATTATTTTTAGAAGCGCATCGCATCGCTCGCTGCAGCGCCGCGTTCCACTCACCTTCACGAGGCGCCCTCGGGCTCTTCAGCCACCATTGGCACCATCCGTCGTCTTTCAGCGCCTAAGGAGAAAAAGAGACAAAACAAAGGTGAGCGAAGGAACAGATTGAGGAAGGCCTGATTCTTCCACCTTAAGACTTACCTGATTTTTGTTGGGACAATCTTTCCACACCTCGGGTCGGCGCCGCTTCTTTGGCACTGCCGTACCCCGGCCCCTAAGGGGAAAAAGGGACAAAACAAAGGTGAGCGAAGGAACAGATTGAGGAAGGCCTGATTCTTCCACCTTAAGACTTACCTGATTATTGTTGGGACAATCTTTCCTCACCTCGGGTCGGCGCCGCTTCTTTGGCACTTCCGTACCCCAGCCCCTAAGGGAAAAAAGACACACGCATTAGTGGGTGAAAGCAAGATCACTAAGGGAACCATCCAGCAAAAAGACTCACCAGAGTTACCTTCGGCGAATCCATTCCTCTACGCGGATTCTTCATCCTACATCTGAAATAGAGAAAAGGACAACGGACAATTAAGGCTTGAACTTTTGCAACTGAATACTTACGGCCTCATATCGGAAAAGTCAAGCGGAGTTGAATACTCACCAAACCCGAGATCCAGTGAAGTAACTGGAAATCAACGCGCCCCTGCATCGGAAGCAGGATGGAGAGCTCGTCCTTTCAGACTCTAAGGTGAGACTCTATGGGGAATCGCGGAGGGGGTTTGAGGAGTGTGAGAGAGGGAAGGGGGGAATCCGACACATTATCCAGCAGACAGTTAATCCCCTTTTCCATCTACAGAAGGATTCTTCTACGGGCCAGACAGGCGAGGTTTGGGGGTCCGGTCCAGTCCGTCTTCCGAGTCCTGCGCATCACCTTAGAAGAGGTCATAGCAGTCCAGAACAGATCGGCACCTCCGTGGGAATCAGATGAGCGTTACAAAAGCTTCCTCTCTGGGAAGGCCTCCTGTGCACTGCAGACCTTCCTCCAGAGTTCTGTTCAGCTGCACGCTCTCTCGCTGGCTTCTCACTGTGATCTGGACTGTGGGATTGCTGCTTTTTGGCACGGCTGTATCTGTATGAGATCCTCCGCTGCTCCCAGGACTCCAGCGGTCCTCCAAAGGTGCCCGCTGCATCTCTCCTTTCTTTTCGCCATGCCGGTATGTGATTCTAGAGTTTGCGAGATGCCGCATAGATGTGCTTGTTCTCTCGACTTCTTTCGGCATGGTTCTCTCCCGTTCCCATAGTACGGAGTATGAGGAGAAGGAGACAGAGCCCACATTTTCCTTGGAAAAAGTCTCTATAGTTTGCATGATGGCTGTTCGAAACACATCAGATAAACCTTAATTCGAGGGGATTGGGTCCTCCGACGTATTCCATATCTATGACATGTAATCACCACAGCTGTGCTGCTTCGGAAACTTTTCCGGCGTCTGCGTCCTGCGTCGATGACGTCGATGCGCCGACGTCGAGGACCTCCTCCGACGTCCGACGTCATCCGATGTGATAAGTAGGACGCACGACGCCCGTAGCCTCAGTTCCGTTTTTTCCGCGAACGTGTTGCTTCGTGTTTCTCGGTTCTAAGCCTCGACTCTTTTGGAGATCTGTTCTTTCTGGTTCTTCGAACCTGTTCGTTTGTGAATTTCCTTCGGCGATGACTTCCACTTCGTCTTCAACCCCGCGTCCGGGCTTTAAGAAGTGCGGGGAGTGTGGGTCCAAGATGTCGGTGACTGACTCGCACGACGCCTGCCTCTGGTGCCTCGGGGAGGCCCACGACACGGATGACTGTATCGACTGCCAGTCGCTCACGTCCAAAGCCTTACGCGAACGTAAGAAGAAGTTGTCGGTAGGTCGGGTGTCCAAGCCCCGGAAGTCGAAGTCGGCGGGGCTTTTGATGGATGATTCGAGGGGTGACTCTCCGCTTCATCGTCGGAAGTCTCGTCGGTCTTCTTCTAGGAGTGGGTCTCGCCACTTCTCAGCCTCTTCGAGGCATTCTCGGAAGCGCCGTCACCGGTCGCCTTCCAGGTCCTCTTCCGAGGATTCTGCCCGGCACGTCGGTTACCCCACCAGCCATGCGACGCCGGAGGAATGGGCTTCCTTCGGGAAGAAAATGTTGGCGATTCTTGAGTCGCAGGGTACTCAGCCGTCCGCGCCCCCGAGTGGGGTCGGCCGTGAGAGGTCGAGAGACACCGCTCGCAAGAGTGGTCGGCACGAGTCACGGGAGCGGTCCCGTTCGGACAAGGAGGCTCGTTCTCGCCGTACCCGTTCCAGGTCCCGGTCCTCGACGCGTTCGAGACCGTGTGCTCCTGTGAAGTCTTCGAGGAGGACATCGACGTCTGAGGCGTCGAGGGCGTCGACAGGCTTTCTCGAGGCTCCGGCTTCGAGGAAGTCGTCGAAGCCGTCGACGATCAGGTCGTCGAGGGACACGCTCGGGGCTCCGGCTTCGAGGGCTGTGTCGACGCCGCCGATACTGGAGGCGCTGCATCTGACGTCGACGCCGATTTCGTCGACGCCGATCCTCTCGGCGCCGTTGCCGGTTTTCTCGACGTCGGCACCGATTCGCTCGACGCCATCGACGCCTTTCGTGTCGGAGGTGCCCCGTGTCACGGGTGTACCCCCTAGGAAGGCTCTGGTTAAGAGCAAGCACTCTCGGGTGCCTTTTCGCCACCTGGAATATATTTCAGAGGCGGATGAGGATTCTGATGGCCTGGTTCCTAGTCAGGTGCCAGATGACATTGTCTCGGGCCATAGTCAGTTTGACGATTTGAGGCAGTCACTGCATGATGCCAGTGGACTGGACACCTCTCCGGAGGTGGAATTTTGTAGGCCTGAGCCTGGCTCCCATGCCGATTCCTTGTACCGGCGCCTTATGGCTAGGGTGTCTGAGTATCTGGGATGGTCTGCTCCCCCAGGGGAGTTTGTGCAGGATGATCTGACGGACATCCTTGATGTTGGTCCCCCAACTGACCCGGTACTGCCGTTCCATATGGCTTTACAGAGAAGGGTGGCGGCGGCTTGGACTGCTCCGGAGAGTCTCCCGGCGGTGGGCAGATCCTTGTCGCGTAAATACCGTCCAGCCAGTAGCGACCCCTGCTACTTGACCAGGCACCCCACTCCGGAAAGTTTGGTGGTGCAGGCGGCCACGGCCCCGGCAAAGCAGGCGTCGTACCCTACCATCCCTCCTGATAGGGACGACAAACGTTTTGATGGCTGGGCGAAGAAAGTGTTTTCTTCTGGTGGTATGGCGCTTCAGGCGGCCAACTCCATTTGTGCCTTGTCACGTTTCACGCACACTCTGTGGAACTGTGTTGCGTTAGCGGCTGAACATATTCCCGAAGGGGATGAACGGGATGGTTTCCTTGCTATGGTCCAGGATGGTAAGGATGCCATGTGTGAGTTCGTTCAGTCGGGTCTGGACTTGGCTGAATGCGTCAGTAGGTCCATGGCGGCGAGCACCGTGTTACGCAGGTTTGCGTGGTTGCGGAAGTCGGGGTTTGCTCCTGATGTGCAGTCCCGGCTCCTCAACATGCCCTTTGACGGTGAACACCTTTTTGGCAGCAAGGCTGACGAGAGCCTTGAGAGGTTGCAGACCTCAAAAGCTGCAGCGAAGTCGTTGGGCGCTGCAGTTCGCCAACCTCCGCCTTTTCGTCCTAGGGGACAGCAGTGGAGGGGTGGTTCCTTTCGCTATTACTCGTCCTTCAGTAAAGCGAGAGGAGCTGGCAGTCAAAGAGGCCAACGCAGGGGTACCAGAGGTGGACGACAGGGTACCCGTGGTGCCAAGGCCGCTCGGGCAGTTGCCTCTTTGCCCTCAGGTAACGCCGCAGCCGGTCCTACTCAGTCATGAGGCCAGGTCCCATGGTTCGCCGGTTGGGGGAAGGCTGGCGCAGCATCTTGTAGAGTGGCAAGCCATTACTTCGGATGTGTGGGTTCTGGAGATCATAACCCACGGCTACTGTCTTCCCTTTCGGCACAGGCCTCGCGACAATCCACCGGGGAACCTCTCTTTGAAGTGTCCGGATCCACTCCTTGCGCAGGAAATTCAAGCCCTGCTGGAGAAGGGCGCTATAGAACTGGTGCCTGTAGCGGAGAGGAACAAGGGATGGTATTCCCCTTATTTTTTGATTTCCAAGAAAGACGGGGGATTGAGACCCATCATGGACTTGCGCGGTTTGACCAAACTCCTCAGGAAGGACAAGTTCAAGATGGTTACTCTCTCTCAAGTCCTCCAGGCCCTTCAGCTTCAGGACTGGTTGGTGTCACTCGACCTCAAGGATGCTTACTTCCATGTGCCGATCCATCCCAAGCACAAGAAGTACCTGAGGTTCGCGGTTGGCTACTCGCACTTTCAGTTTCGGGTCCTGCCGTTCGGATTGACCTCCGCCCCAAGGGTTTTCACCAAGCTCATGGTGGTGGTGGCAGCGCATCTCAGGCAAGGGGGGATTCACGTCTACCCCTACCTGGACGATTGGTTGATCAGGGGGAGCTCTCCTGAGCAAGTCCTGGATCATCTGTCCGTCACCTGCCACTCCCTTCACAGGCTGGGCTTCTCCCTCAATTTAAAGAAGTCCCATTTGACGCCAACACAGAGGCTCCAGTACATCGGAGCAGTGCTCGACACTTCCCTGGGGCAGTGTTTTCCTCCCCAGGTGAGGGCTCTTCACATTCAGCAGATGGTGCACAAGTTTCAGCAGGCCCAGACGCTCCCTGCGAATGAGATCTTTGCAGTGGGCACTCAAGACGCAGGTGTTGCTTTCGGCCCGTAGGCCAGCAACGAAGTCTCTGTACCGTTGCCGTTGGCGTAAGTTCTGCGACTGGTGCAGAGTTCGGAATGTGGATCCTTTTGCATGTGACATCCCCATGGTTCTGTCCTTTTTGCTTTCTCTGGCCCACAGGGGCTTGCAAGTGGGTACCATTAAAGGTTACCTGGCGGCGCTGTCCATCTTTAAGCGCTCGTCTGAAGAGTGTTCTTACTTTAAAATCCCTTTAATTTCACAGTTTCTGAAAGGGCTCACTAATGTGTTCCCTCCGTCACCTTTCCTGGTGCCCGGTTGGGATTTAAACCTTGTTCCTAGGTTTCTTATGGGTGCTCCGTTTGAGCCTTTACATTCTTGCCCTTTGAGGCTGTTAACTCTGAAAACTGTGTTTTTAGTTGCGGTTACTTCCGCTCGCAGAGTGAGTGAGTTACAGGCACTTTCAGTTAAGCCACCCTCACTGTTTTTCACAAGGACAGGGTTGTCCTTCGAGTTCGTCCTTCTTTTCTTCCGAAGGTAGTGACGGAATTTCATTTAGCCCAGAAGGTTGTTCTTCCGGCATTCTATCCTCCTCCGCATCCTGGTAAGGAAGAGGAGAGGCTCCATAGGCTTGATCCTAGGAGAGCTTTAAGCTTTTATGTTTCACGCATGTCCCGGGTCAGAGTGGACGATCAACTCTTTATTGGTTACGCTGGAAAGCGTTTGGGGCAAGCTGTGACGAAACAGACTTTGTCCCGCTGGATTATTTTGGCCATCTCGGAGTGTTACCGCTTGGCGGGTAAGGACCCACCGGCTGGCTTGCGGGCCCATTCTACCAGGGGTGTGGCTGCATCTACTGCCCTGCAGAGGGGTGTTCCTATTCGCAACATCTGTGATGCAGCCACCTGGGCTTCAGTACATACATTTGTACGGCATTATTCCCTCGATTCCATCAGAGGGCAGGATCTGGCCTTTGGCAAGGCGGTCCTTTGCTCGGCTATTTGATTGGCTATTCTAAAATTTTGCTTCTAAATTCTTTCCCTCCTCCTTGTTTTGGTACTGCTTTGGGAGTCTGTCATAGATATGGAATACGTCGGAGGACCCAATCCCCTCGAAGAACAAGTTACTTTCTTACCTGATAACGTTCTTTCGATGAGATGGTCCGACGACGTATTCCATATCGCTCCCGCCCTGCCTTCCCCGCTGCAGAATTTCTTTTGCGATTGCAGCTTACGTTCAGCAAGGCTTTGTGTCTGACTGGCAGTTGACTTATGTCACACGTTCTGGGGGGGAAAAAACTACAACTGAGGCTACGGGCGTCGTGCGTCCTACTTATCACATCGGATGACGTCGGACGTCGGAGGAGGTCCTCGACGTCGGCGCATCGACGTCATCGACGCAGGACGCAGACGCCGGAAAAGTTTCCGAAGCAGCACAGCTGTGGTGATTACATGTCATAGATATGGAATACGTCGTCGGACCATCCCATCGAAAGAACGTTACCAGGTAAGAAAGTAACTTGTTCATCTTAAACACCCAGGCCGTTCTCCCACACATCTTCCCAGAAATTTCAAGCAAAGTGCGAGCTAATATTGTGACCTCAGTTACCCATCCCATTACCTTATCCGAAATAAAAAAATCAATCCATCCACCCTAGATGCTGACTGGCGCACCGTCGAGCTAAACGTGTACCCTCTATCTTCCTGTAACGCTTACCTCAGAAACTCTGCGGGAGCACTTCTCTGGAATTCTTTTTGGGCGCTATTCTCAGGGTGCGTAGTTAATCTATGCAGTCTGGTGATCTACAAACAAGAACATTCAGTAATCCTTAGTCTACTAGTCTAATGCACCAGTTCAGGAATTATCTCTCATACCCATCGGGAGGCGTTACCTGTAGTTAGTTTTTTGGGGAGCTCTCCATCCTGCTTCTGCGCAGGGGCGCTAGTTCTGAAGAAGGGAAAATGAAATGCGATTTTCTGAGGGGAGGAAGGATGGCGGGAGTGCGTGACTAGTAAATTATGGGGATGCTAGGAATAGATAAGGAATTGGATACTAGTGATAAGTTGTTCCTCTATATTGACGTGAATGAACACCTAGTCACATCTAATCCAACTATGAGAAGCAACTCAATCTGCGTGTGAACAATTGGACAGAAAAATGGTTAACTGCAAAGATAAGTGATATTTCTTTGTCACATTTAACGTGTGGTGTATGCTAGCTTGTGAAGAAGACTTTCCACACCCAACGACGTGGCTCTAGTAATTTAGCTGACTGGAAGCAACTGTAACTTTTCCCCAGAATTGACAACTAATAACCTTGTCACCAAATCGTAGCCCTACCTAGCATGTGTGGAAGGGCGGACTGACAGGAGAACAGCTTATTACTGTAGTTACAAAACATGAAAACTCCGCTGACTGAAAAGGCACGCTAAAAACAAGGGCGCAACAACATAACAGCCAATACTTGCGGTAACTGTCGCTTGACGAAAACAACACAGCTTCGAACTGCTGAAGGAGATTTGCGAATGTTCCGCTGACAGGAAAGAGCGCGGTAAATGTATGAGGTAACTGTGATGGCAACTTACTAGAATGTTGCCTAAAATCTAACGCCAGGGAAATACTGTGGAAGTGACAGAAAATGTACTCTAACTACAGAGGGAAAACTATGGAACTATGACAGGAGATGATATAATTGGGCTGAGGTAAACTGTGACGAGAACGGAGCCGCGGTAAGCGTACACTGCGAAGCAGACGACGCGAAGCGCGGAGCAAGTGAGAGAAGGGACTTATATATGCAGTGAGTGTGAAGCACTAGACCGTGACGGTTACTGTCCATAGAACCCCTTAAGCCGCCATCTTAGGTGATGAGGAAGTGTCTTTCCCCCATAGCCCATACATGGTTCTTTCCGTGTTACGGACCAAGCATGATAAGCCATGGTCCACAAATTCTTAGAGGCTAATCTAGGGGCATGACCCAAGCTCATGACAGTATCCCCCCCCAAGACCCCTCCTAAGTCAGCATTCCCCTTGGTGGGCTTGCACGGGTTATTTCTATGAAAGGCTCTCAACAATCTAGGCGCATGTACATTCTCTTGGGGTTCCCATGTTCTATCCTGAGGACCATACCCCTTCCAGTCCACCAAATAGAACAACTTCTTGCGCACCACCTTGAAATCCAGAATAGCCTTGACTTCATACTCTGGCTGATCAGTCTCAACTTCCACTGGGGGTGGAACTTCAGGAATTCTGGTATTCGGGCTGACTGGCTTCAACAGGGAAACATGAAACACTGGATGGATTTTCAAACTTTTTGGAAGAGTCAACTTCAAGGCCACAGGATTAATCACTTTTTCGATTGGAAATGGTCCCAGAAATCTTGGAAGGAATTTTCGCGACCCCTTCAATGTTAAGTTTTTGGTAGACAGCCACACTAAATCTTCAACCTTGTAATCGGGAGGGTTTTTTCTTTTGAGATCAGCGAATTTCTTCTGGGCCTCTTTGGCAGCTAACAAATGCTCTCGTGCCTTGACCAATGCTGTGGCAATTTTTTCATGCAGGGTTTTCACAGCTGGCATTTCTAAGGATTCAGGAGGATCATAGGCAGATGTCTGAGGGTGCCGGCCATATAAGGTAAAAAATGGACTTAAACCTGTAGAGGCGTGCACAGAGTTGTTGTAAGCGTATTCAGCTACCCACAAGATATTATACCAGGTGTCTTCAGACTGATGCAACATACATCGGAGGTATTGTTCCAAGGTTTGATTAGTTCTCTCAGTTTGACCGTCCGTTTGGGGATGATGACTGGTGGACAAGCGAATCTCCACCTTGGCCAGTTCGCAGCATTTTTTCCAGAATTTAGAAACAAACTGGCTTCCTCGATCAGGCACTATTATTGATGGAAAACCATGGAGTTTTACTACATTCTCCAAGAAGGTTTTAGCCAGAGCCGATGCTGTAGGTAACCCTTTCAAGGCTACAAAATGCGCCATTTTTGAAAAAAGGTCTACCACCACCAAAATGGTATCAAATCCCTCGCACATGGGTAGATCTGTGATAAAGTCCATAGAGAGAGTATGCCAGGGAGCAGGTGGCACACTCAGCGGTTGAAGAAGACCAGCAGGTTTACTCTTTTGATTCTTGTTTTGAGCACAATTTCCGCAAGTGTTTAAGAATTGAACTACATCTTTTCGCCATGTGGGCCACCAATAAGATCTTTTCACTTTCTCCAGGGTTTTTGCAATTCCAGGATGACCCTCCAGCAAGGCTCCATGATAGTTGGAAATTACTTGAACTTGCAGCCTGTGCGTGGGCAAATACAGGCGATTCCGATAGAATGGCAAACCATCTAGAACACTAAAATTTTCACCCTTTGCCTCCCATTTCTGCAGTTCGTCAATGTTCATGCTGATTTTGATTTCCTCTCTGTTTCTCCCAAGACGAATCTGTAGTACCCACAACTCCAAGCACTTTTTCCCCAGGAATAATTTCCACAGGAGTGGGAGGCACATAAGCTTCTTCACCTTTTCCAATACGAGATAGGGCATCCGCCTTTCCATTTCGCACCCCCGGCCTAAATGTGATGACGAAGTCGTATTCGGCAAAGAAGAGGGCCCAACGTAGTTGACGGGAGGATTGTGCCTTAGCCGAACGGAGGTACTGCAGGTTGCGGTGGTCCGTAAAAATGGTAACGGTATGTCTTGCCCCAAGGAGGTGATGTCTCCATTCCTTAAGGGCACACTTGATGGCCAACAATTCTTTATCCGTAATTGTATAGTTGAGCTCTGTAGAGGAGAATTTTTTTGACCAAAAGGCCACAGGATGCAATTCGTGGGAGTACGGATTTCGCTGTGACAACACTGCTCCCATGGCCACATTTGAAGCATCTGTTTCCACCACAAACGGAAGGTCCGCCGTGGATGCTGGAGGACAGGGGCTGTGGTAAATCTTTCTTTTAATTTTTTAAAAGCCTCATCTGCCTCTGTAGTCCAATTAAATTTTGTGTTCTTCTTGAGTAAAGATGTGATGGGATGAACCAATTGTGAGAAATCGGACACAAACCGTCGATAAAAATTTGCAAACCCTAGAAAACTTTGAATTCCCTTAGCAGGCCAGGTGAGAATTGCATCAACCTTTCGGTTGTCCATCTTGACTCCTAGCGCCGACAATATGAACCCCAAGAACTCAACTTCTGGAATGTGGAAGTGACATTTTTCCAGTTTAACATACAGAGAGTTTTCCTTGAGTCGTTGGAGAACAGCAGTCACATGCTTGACATGTTCAAGAGGTTCATCAGAGAAAATTAGAATGTCGTCCACATAAACCACCACAAAAATATCCAACATATCTCTGAAATTCATGTCATTCATAAAGAATTGAAAAGCTGCTGGAGCGTTGCACAGCCCAAAAGGCATCACCATGTATTCAAAAAGCCTGTATCTAGTTTGAAATGCAGTTTTCCACTCATCTCCCTCCTTTATGCGAATTAGATGATATGCCCCTCGGAGGTCTAGCTTGGTGAAGATCTGCGCCTGTTTTACTTGGTCCAACAATGTAGAAATGAGTGGAAGAGGGTAGCGATTCTTTACAGTGATTTGATTTAGAGCTCGGTAGTCTATACACGTTCTCAATTCTCCTTCTTTTTTGGGGACAAAAAATAGGGGCGATGGTGCCGGGGACTTAGATGGTCTGATAAATCCATTAGCCAGATATTGATCCAAATAGGTTTTCAAATGGACATTTTCCTTTTCTGTCAAAGCATAAATTCGACTGCACGGAAGCTGAGATCCTGGAATTAAATCAATTTGACAGTCGTAAGGTCTGTGAGGGGGCAATACTTCGGCTTGTTTTTCTTCTTGGAATACATCTTGAAATTTCCGGTATTCATGGGGCAAGGAGCCTATAAGACCTAAGGTAACTTCTGTGGATCCCTCCTGTGGCATCATCTTCACTGAACCTTTCATGGAATGGGAAGAGTTTTGGCAGTCAAGAGCAAAGGTCAAGGTTCGTGTTCGCCAATTGATCAATGGGTTATGCTTTTCTAACCACGGCATTCCCAAGATAATCTGGAACTGGGGAGCTCGAATCAGGTCAAAAGAGATCCTCTCTCTGTGTTCCTCCTGGCAGAGCATAAATAGATTGTTAATGCATTGTGTAACCGGCCCTGACACTAAGGGAGTGCCGTCGACCCCGGATACATTTTCTGCCTTTAACTTATCCGTTAAGGGAAATCCCAATTTGCTAGCCAGGTGAAGATCCATATAATTGCCCACAGCTCCACAGTCAATATATGCAGTCAACTCATGTCTGATTGTGGGAAACTCAGGACTGAATAGGATGATTGGAAACACAAAGTGGGAGGTCATTGCAACCTTATTCACGCTCGACAAGCTGACCTCTACACTTGCCGGGCACTGGAGTTTTCCGAATTCTGGTCCTTCTGATCTTCCCCCACACCTCCCAAAGGTTTTCGTTTTACTGGGCAGTCTTTTAAAAGTGACCCGCCTTACCACAATATAGACATAGCTTCTGTTGACGTCTTCTCTCTCTCTCCGTCTGGGAAATTGGGCCTCAAATTCCCCCCAACTGCATGGGTTCGGAGTGAGTTTCTGGGCCAGATCTTGCATTTGATTCTCTGGGGCGAACCACATACGCTCGACTGTCTAGGCGAGTGCGATCAGTTCTACGATCTTGTAGCCTGTGGTCTAACTGAATAGTCAGATCAATGAAGTCATTGACATCCTCCGGAGGGTTCACCACTTGTGCCAAAATGTCCTTTAATTCACTGCGCAGACCTCGATAAAATAAAGTTGTTCTTTTTTCCGTAGGCCAATTGGTTTCTGCCACTAACCTATTAAATGTGGCCACATAGGCCAGCAATTCTTGATTGCCTTGCTTCAATGACAACAACTCACCATCCAATGCATGCCCTTGAGTGTGTCGAGCAAAAAGTCTTTCCAATTCTTTCTGAAAATCCTGGAAGTTTTGCAACACCGGATCATCCCTATTCACCAGGGGTATGGACCAGTCGGCCGCATAGCCGCCCAAATAAGATAAAATGAAAGCCACCTTTGATTGGTGTGTGGGGTACACAGCCGGTCTGCACAAAAAATGTAGTCTGCATTGATTTAAGAACACAGCAAATTTCTTTGGATCTCCGGTGAAGCGCTCAGGAGGAGCTAACGGAACATTTCCAGGAATGACCACTTGGACTGGAGCCTGGGGCACCGTAGATGCAGAAGCCTGGGAATTATTTAATGGTAGCGGTACCTTACCTGCTTGAGTCTGTAATAGCTGACGAGCCAATTCTTCTGTTCGATCCTTATTCACCACCAGCTCTCTTCTCAGGGCATTGGTTTCTGACCGAGCTGCGTGGACTTCAGCTCGTAATTCCCCCAGAAGTTGAGTTAACTGATCCATTTCTGTATTTTCCATGAATGCTCAGGCAGAGTATAATTTCAGCATGGCTTCGCATTCTGTAACGCTTACCTCAGAAACTCTGCGGGAGCACTTCTCTGGAATTCTTTTTGGGCGCTATTCTCAGGGTGCGTAGTTTATCTATGCAGTCTGGTGATCTACAAACAAGAACATTCAGTAATCCTTAGTCTACTAGTCTAATGCACCCGTTCAGGAATTATCTCTCATACCCATCGGGAGGCGTTACCTGTAGTTAGTTTTTTGGGGAGCTCTCCATCCTGCTTCTGCGCAGGGGCGCTAGTTCTGAAGAAGGGAAAATGAAATGCGATTTTCTGAGGGGAGGAAGGATGGCGGCAGTGCGTGACTAGTAAATTATGGGGATGCTAGGAATAGATAAGGAATTGGATACTAGTGATAAGTTGTTCCTCTATATTGACGTGAATGAACACCTAGTCACATCTAATCCAACTACGAGAAGCAACTCAATCTGCGTGTGAACAATTGGACAGAAAAATGGTTAACTGCAAAGATAAGTGATATTTCTTTGTCACATTTAACGTGTGGTGTATGCTAGCTTGTGAAGAAGACTTTCCACACCCAACGACGTGGCTCTAGTAATTTAGCTGACTGGAAGCAACTGTAACTTTTCCCCAGAATTGACAACTAATAACCTTGTCACCAAATCGTAGCCCTACCTAGCATGAGTGCAAGGGCTGACTGACAGGAGAACAGCTTATTACTGTAGTTACAAAACATGAAAACTCCGCTGACTGAAAAGGCACGCTAAAAACAAGGGCGCAACAACATAACAGCCAATACTTGCGATAACTGTCGCTTGACGAAAACAACACAGCTTCGAACTGCTGAAGGAGATTTGCGAATGTTCCGCTGACAGGAAAGAGCGCGGTAAATGTATGAGGTAACTGTGATGGCAACTTACTAGAATGTTGCCTAAAATCTAACGCCAGGGAAATACTGTGGAAGTGACAGAAAATGTACTCTAACTACAGAGGGAAAACTATGGAACTATGACAGGAGATGATATAATTGGGCTGAGGTAAACTGTGACGAGAACGGAGCCGCGGTAAGCGTACACTGCGAAGCAGACGACGCGAAGCAAGTGAGAGAAGGGACTTATATATGCAGTGAGTGTGAAGCACTAGACCGTGACGGTTACTGTCCATAGAACCCCTTAAGCCGCCATCTTAGGTGATGAGGAAGTGTCTTTCCCCCATAGCCCAAACATGGTTCTTTCCGTGTTACGGACCAAGCATGATAAGCCATGGTCCACAAATTCTTAGAGGCTAATCTAGGGGCATGACCCAAGCTCATGACACTTCCTCATGCCTAGCCCTCCAAATGTCACTCAGCTCTCAGGCCCAACATAAATCCTTCAGTTTACAGATCGACTTCAGGAGAGATCTACAAACACCCTGTTGTAACCTAGTCCCTTTGCGTTGTGTTTTGATAGTGCCTGTGTGTTGTGGTTTGATTGATCTGGGTGATGTCTGAGTGAATGCAGGGCCTCATGGAATGCTTAGGTGGAACCTAGAGCGTGGGAGGTTTGGGAGGTCCAGAGGGTGACGGTTGGGACTTGGAGCTGGGCAGGGAACCAGGATGGATGCTTGTGATTTTCTCTCCTACCTTCATGAACTATGACTATGTAACTAAGCAGCAAATAAAGCATCTTCTGTTTGTATTTACCTGGGTCAGCCTGGTTCCTGCTCCATGTCATACGTGATCCAGGCACAACTTGCAGGAGGCAAGTTACTAAACACCCCCTGTCTGTCTATTTTAGGCTCAAGCACTGCATTGAAATCTCCCACCCACACAATTATGTTAGAAGAATAATTGGATAATTGTGGGTCTATTCATTCTATAGTGTCCCCGTATCAGTGTTAGGACTATAGCAGTTGATCAGGGTTATCATCTGCCCGTACACAATCCCTGTAACTAACAATGTTCTATCCTCCTGATATCACACCATGTCCATTAGAAGATACCCAACAGAACTATTTATCAGTGTGCAAACCCCTCAAGAATAAACAGGGTAGAATGACAAATATCTGTGACAATCCCATCGGCGCCCAAATTGCGATTTCCCCATAGGCGGTAAGATGCATCTCATGTGCCGGTGAGGAGCAAGGACGGAGCCCAGAACAGCCTCCTGGGTAAAGAAGGTGAAGGGCACACTGGAGGGCGGCTCTCCGGAGGCCTGTGTGTGGGAGGAGTGAGAATACCCATTGTCAAGCGTGACCACAACAGGGCCTCGCCTCTAAATACAACACACAAAAACTGCCCGCTACAACCTCAACTAAGCGGTCAGAATGGAAGGACTGAGGCACTGAATCGAGCGGACGGATCCTGGACACCGCCTGCGTTGGGGGAGGATTTCCTGCACAATATTCTGGTGCCCTCTACTCTCGCCCGAGCGTCGGAGCGGTGCCGAGCTGCGGGACGACATTTTCCTTCCTGCGGTAGACTCCGTAGGGAGAGACCCTACCCGAAGTGGGCAGGGCAACCAAGGCATCCGACTGGCCCTGGATTGTACCTAAGAGGGATGGACGCAGGACTGTAATCCTGCAGGAAAGAAAAGGAGAAATTAGCCCCCACACGGCCATCTTCGGGGAGGTGGCACCCATGCCTGCCCTCTGTCTGAGGCTCCCAGCCTTTCAGTGGGGGACGCAAGTAAGGGGGACAACAGCACGTTGGCCGCGCAGGAACAAGATCCAGGGGTGAGTGCAAACAGAAAGTGTGTACACACAACTGACGCAGAGCGTCAGAAGGTAGAAATAACGTGGCACCATAGTGGAAGGCATCATACCCTGCCGCAACTGGGATTGTTCACAATCTCTCTGCATACTCACCCTCTTAAGATAAGACAACGTGCACTAGCCCGGCACCAGGGAGGGACGGCGGACCAGCTGGTATCCCAACTGGGCACATTACAAGGAAGCTGCAGACATCGAGTACGGCCAACAGGACAGATAAATTGCAAAGGACCCAATAAATTCAGACCAGTGCTTTTGGAGGCACAGGAAACAAATACTCCTTGCTACCTGGCATAACCACCAGCACAAGAGGGGGAAACACATTGCAGACAAGGACACCAAGGTCAGCCGGAGATGTAAGAGCACCAGCAGTGACACCGTCTGAACATCCCTATATAGAGGGGGAGGCCACGTCACACACATACTAGTGCGCTAACACTCTCGACTAATAAAAGGAGGGAATCTCCAGCGATAAGATATTGTGACCAAGTGTTGTGAGCATTACAGCGAGGTCCACGCGGGCCCTCCTTTGCTACACATGACGCCCCAGCGCGGTGCCGGAACCAATCTGGGACAATATCGCGGTAGGGTGCCCTCAGGGAGCAGGGGCTGTGAAAAGGCACTTTAAGTGATACGCAGATAGGACCGTCGTCTACCTCCTTAACCAAGGCGACGTTTGAGAAACAGTCCGCAGTGTCACGGAGGGATTGGATACCCAGAATCAACCATCCCAAAAGACGCTCACTCCAGACCCATAGCCAAGCACCACATTGGGCACTGAAAGAAAATATCCTTCCATACATACTAAGAGAAGGGATCGGCACTTATTGTGCACTGCCCAAATAATACCATAACAGGACAAACTCACCCTTACGGCACATCTACCACGACCAGGGAGGGGGTATATAATAACATCCAGACTGCCGAGGAAGATCTTTTGTCTCAAGAGGAAGTAGTCAAGATGACAAAAGGCGCAGGGGATAAAAAATAAGGCCCTATGGATTACTTTACCAGCTTGCAAGCCACCGCGTTAGACTGAACGGTACACCCTAGTGACAACTCGCCAACAACATCGTCCGATAATGCCAGAGAAGACCACTTGTTGACAACTGTGCAGGCTGGCTTTATTTCGATAAACATCAAGCTTGACGAAATAGTTGCAACTATTGGTTCACTCAAGTCAAAACTGGACAAGGAAAGTGGCAGGATAAATAAGGCTGAAACAAGAATCAGTGCAATGGAGGACAAAGTGGACCAACACCATCGGGATATAACGCACATGAAAACAGAACTGTCCAAGATAAGAAGAAAATGCGACGATTTGGAATCGCGATCCAGAAGAAATAATGTGTCCATAGTTGGGGTCCCGGAATCAGCCTGCAAAGGCCAGATGGAAACATTTGTGGCGGCACTCCGAACACGTCCTGGTTGAATGGCGCATCGTACCCTGGCCTCAGTCCCAAGACCTGGAGCACCCCTGCACACTATTATTGCCAGGCATCTAAATTACAAATATAGGGACCTGGTCCTGAAGCTTTCAAGAGAGCAACAAACATTACTATACGAGGCAACTAACATACACATATATCAGGACTTTGCAGCTGGGGTGCAGGCCCAGAGGAGAACATATGACCAGGTGAAAAGACAACTGAAAACACGGGCGGGTGCCATATGCGTTGATATTCCCAGCAAAACTCTGGATCCAACATGGAGGAAGAGCACACTTTTTTGATAACCCAGCGGAGGCCATGAACTACGCAGAGACTTCCATCCCAATTCCACCAATAATCCGAGACCTAGACCAGAACCGGATTCTGAGACCTGAGAACGAAGGAGAGGGACCCGGTGATTGGGAAATTGGTTCAGTTGTATCCTGAACGCCCTGGTTTGTACTGCTAAGAGGCAAATTGGCACAAAGTAAAGCAGTTTAAAATGTAGCCTGAGCGGTAGCATCCAGCCGACAGCCTAACTAAGGGCAAGTGCTGCCAACGTGCCTCAGGAAAGTTCCACGAGCTACTGTGGGCTACATCATCATGTTGGGGTAGATGGTGAGGGTGGGGGGGGGGGGTGAAGGGGAAGGCACAAGTTGGAAATCAAGTTTGGGGTGGTTCCCCGGAAGGATCTGGGCCGAAGTTACAAAAAGTTGGAAGGCATGCAGACAGACACGCAAATGAAAACCTGTAGGACACTGGGTAGCGGGTACAATCATATAACGTAGAAAAAAAAGGTGAAGAGACACTACTCACATGGAATATCTGAGGTTCAAACAATCTAATCAAAGCTAGAAAGACGCACTGGGTCCCACAAATGCAGGGTTTGCACCTAAATGGGTCCGGAAAAGATATTATACCACTTATTCCTCACAGGCAAGGGTAGTTTTAACTGTGATACATAAATCGTTACATTTTTCCCCATGAGACGTACAGATAGATCCAGTGGGGAGATATGTGGTGGTTAAAGGGGAAATTGCAGGGGAAAGCATTATGCTAATTAACACATAAGGACCAAACATTGATGACCCCAATTTCTACGTCAACCTCTCCAAAATCTTGGGAACCACGCCCAATATCATGGTGGTATGGGGTGGAGATTTTAACACAATATTGGATATAATAGGATACATTAAGAGACAGAACAAGCAATAAACATAAGTGGATGTTGGTAGCTGCACAAACGATAAAGCAAATAATGACCACCTATGGCCTAGTGTATGTTTGGCTGGAGGAGCACCCTGAAGGGAAAGAATACACGTACTACTCTACGGTGCATGATGCAATGTCACGCATAGATCTGTGGCTGGTCTCTGCAAAATGGATGAACAGATTACGAGGCACTTTGATTTTGCCCCGAACCTTGTCTGATAATTCGCCACTATTACTAAATGTCTCATTTCACATGGGACCGAGGCCTAGACCATTTTGCAGATTCCTGACGGCTGCATTAACAGAGGCCACTCTTGCAGAAATGCTCAGAGAAGAGATAACTCGGTTCTTCGAGGTTAATGAGGGGACTGTAGCACAATATACTACCATGTGGGAAACATTCAAAGTATGGTTGCAGGGCATAGCAATGTCGATCACCTCAGGCGCCCTAAATAACACAAGAAAAGAGCTAGGCGAATTAGAGAAGGATATACGCAAGCTAGAAAATGAATATGGGCTAACCAGAGACAGGGCCCTACTTGGCCTGATCAAGGGAAACCTCACAAAGTTCAGAGACTTGGCGAATCGGGAAATACATCTTCTGATCAAACCAGCACAGGCCCGTAGATATGGGGAAGAGGATAGACCGGGACGATACCTCCCCAGAATGGTAAGGGGAGAGAGAGAATCTTAGTTGATTGCAGGCATTGAATGGGGAGGGGCGCTTGGTAACCAAAACGGAGGAGATTAATACAGTCTTGGAAAAAAACTACAAGAAACTATATGACAGGGCAAACACTAGCACAAAGGAGGAAGTACTGCATTACTTAAACAACACAAATCTACCTACACTGAGTAATGAAGCCCGCACAAAACTGGATGACCCAGTGACAATAGAAGAGATAGGAGACACCATAGCCACATTAGCCTCGGGCAACCCCCCTGCCCGGATGGACTAGGGATGTAAGTATACAAGTTATATAAGGACATTTTGGTTCCTCGACTATTAAAGACTTGGGAAGAATCCTGTGTAACGAGTAGGCTCCCACCATCAATGGCCGATGCGGTCATAATGGTGTTGCCAAAACCAGGTAGGCCACCGAAGGAGGTGGCCTCATACTGCCCACTATCGTTGATAAATGCGGACGCTAAAATAATAGCCAAGATATTAGCAAATAGGCTTCTCTCATATATGTCGACCTTGATACACCCTGACCAGGCGGGCTTTATACCCGGAAGATCTGCGGCCTTCAATTTACGACGATCATCTCACAAATAGACCCCCAAGCTGCTGCAGTGGCGGCTGCTCTAGATGCGGAGAAGGCGTTTGACTCCGTCACGTGGGAGTTCCTATTTGGTGTGCTCAGGTGCTTCGGCATGGGCATCAACTTCTGTAAATATGTGAGATTACTTTATACCAATCGGGCGGCCAGAGTTTGCACCAATGGAGTACTATTGGGACTAATACAATTAGCCAGAGGAACTTGACAGGGGTGCCCCTTTTTGCCCCTCCTGTTTGCGTTAACAATAGAACCGCTGGCACAACGGATGCACGTACACTATGGGCACAGGGTTATACATATAGCTAGACCCCCGCAGATAATCTCTCTGTATGCAGATGATACACTGCTATACTATATATACACGCAACCCCCAGACTAATATAAAACCGGTTATGAAAGAAGTAGCCAAATTCATGCACCATTCAGGGTACAAGATAAACGCAGCGAAATCGGACCTATTCCCACTAACCAACAACACTAATGAACCAGTAGACCTATGTGGGTTTCGATTGGGCCCCTTCCTTGCTCAAATATCTGGGCATACTTGTATCCTGCACGCAGAAGCAACTGTATGAACAGAACCATGAAAACTATCTCCATGCACTGAAAATGAAACTGAATATATGGTCCAAGTTCCCAATGTCATTACATGGTAGAGTGTTGCTGCTCAAGATGGTTGTAGCTCTCCAATTACTATACTATTTTAATAATATCCCAATATGACCAGGGCGAAGGTTCTTCACAGAACTTCGATCATTTTCACGCAATTTGTCTGGGAAGGGGGCACGGCCCGCACAAAATGGGAAGTCCTTGTAGAACCATACGAGCAGGGGGGACTAGCAGCACCAGATTTTGAATTGTACTATTTCGTGGCACAAACACATTTTGCGGATCAATGGTATCAAACAGTAGACAACTCTGCATACCGAATGCTGGAGTGATATGGGGCTGCCCGAACAGACTTCAAAAATGTCATATTAGATGATCACTGTGGATTCATGCCGATTTGACCCTGTACCTACAACCGTATCATCATTGCATTGTATATTTAAAAGAGTAGACTCCCCAGCTCCATATAGTAGAAAAATCCCTCTGTGGAATTGTCCAGGCCTCCGCCCAACATATGACTTAGATCTCCAAATGACATGGGACCCTGGAAAAATGATGAAACTGGGCGACATATACCAAGGAGGTAGATTTGTAACCATAGAAGAATATAAAGCAGAATTGGAGAGAACCCGGTTAAAATACTGCAGTACTATCGAATGCGCGCAGCGGTCAAGAAAATATGGCTGATGTATCCTCGGGAAGCAGACCCATGTGAATGCTCGGAGACTGATAGCTGGCGCAAAAAGTAGAGGGCTGATTTCAAAGCTATACGGGAAAATACTTAGCAGACACATAACAATATACTGAAAGAAAGATGGGAGAGGGACACTTCCATGACTATTGACGACACAAAATGGCGCAAATACTGCACATTAACCAAGAATGTTTCACTCAATGCCTGTTTGCGGCTTATACAATTTAAGGTACTAAACAGGCTAGACTACACTCCCTCCAGGGTTGCAAGATTCTCCCGGGATTCATCAGACAGGTGCATGAAATGCGGTACAGAAGGGGGCGACACAATCCGCATGTTTTAGTCCCGTCCAAACACAGCTGACTGCTGGAAAGAAGTAGTGGATGCTCTACATACTATGACAAAAGTACCTCCTATCCCTCAAATATTTACTGGGTGATATCGGAAAAGTTAACATCAAAACACGCAGATTGTTTAACATGGGTTGCATAATTGTGAAAAAATGTATATTACGGCACTGGAAGTCTAGTCCTCACTGAAAATACATGAATGGGTAAAAGAGTTAACATATGTGCTAGAAAGAGAAGAGGGGTAAATAGGAAAGGTAATGGCAACCAGTAGACCAAAAGACATATGGGACCCATTTCGGGGATACCTGGGGGAAATACAAAATAAAAAATAAAAGTAGGCACTGGACAATGTAATGTATACGTCCTGGATACCGGTAAAAAGTGATCAAATGTAGCAAAATGTGAATGTCTTGTACTGCATGTCTGCCTGATTCATAAATAAAGTTGAAGAAATAAAAAAGATGTCCCATATGTCGAAAGGCTATATCTGTTTGGTCCCATTTCGTATAAATAGAAATATCCTAGGGGTCTTAAACAGACAGGTCAAGCCTCTGATATTCCCTGTCATATAATGCAACCCCTTAGCCATGACCTAGCACAACAACTGAACATTCCTCCAGGGTTTCTGGCCAGCGCACCCCAACGCGCCTGGCCAGTGGGTGCTCCACAAAACTTGTCCGCACCCCCTCAAATCTCCTTCACATCAGTTGCACCATACAAAAAGGGGACACCAAAAATGTGATTAAGGTGAATCGATGAACCCCTGCTACCTCCCCGAAACAATCCCAACAATTCCTCCCACCCCCATCGGCAACCCCAAAATAGCAGTGACCTCCAGCCCACCCAAAAATACACTTTGCCATAAGCTTCCACTTGGCCACTCCAGTGCCCAACCACCCCAGCAGACCCCCAACATTAGTTGGTGTTGCCTTTCACCACCCCAAACAAGTGACTCCCAATATTTGCCATCTGCCATCATTATGCAACAGGTCTTCATGGGGGACCACCCCCATCCTTATTATTCCCCCTTTGTCTGGGAAACCTCGACAGCGACTCAAGGAAAGTGTTGGCCTCCTCCGGGGACTGAAAACACAGCACCCTTCCATCGTGCTCCACCCTGAGTTTCACAGGAAAAAGCATTGCATAATTCATACCCCTTTCTGAGCCTTTTTGTAACATCAATATATGTCCTCCTATATGCCTGGACCTTGTCAGAGAAGTCCGGAAAGAGTTTAATGGAATCGCCTTTATACATCAATGAACCTCTCTCCCTGGTTATACAGAGAGCAGAATCCTGGTAATTCAGCATTCTGGCTATGATCGGTCGGGCCAGCTCACCCGGAACTGGTTTTCTGCCACTAGGGATCTGATGGGCCCTATCAACGATAAATACTGCAGAGAAACCCTCATCGCCCAGTGCTTCACCCAGTATTGATTCCACCCGTGATTGCATTGATAGCTGTTCCGCCGACTCAGGCACTACTACTATCCTGAGGTTGTTTCTTCTGGACTTTGATTAAAGATCCTCCTGCTTGTCAACCAGTTCCTTAAGAGCCTTCTTGACCTGGACAAGTTCTCTTGGTGTTGCAGAAGATTCATCCTCCACTTTCGACAATCTTGTTTCAGCTTCATCCAATCCCTCACCCTGTTTGTCCAGTCAAACCTGCATGTGGTCTACTTTACACATCAAGGTATCCATTTTACCATCCAGTGATTGTATACTGGCCTGTAGCTGCTTAAACATCACTTTGATATCATTGAAGGCCCCAGGTGAATCAAGTGTTGATGACGGTGAACTCACACACGGAGGATCTTCTATTTTTTTGCTGCTCTTAGTGTGAGAGGGTGTCTCGAATTGCAACTTCGATTAGTTTTTTCCCTGTTTTTCCCATCTTGGACATTTGCATGGCACGGGGCACAGTCCCTGCTGGGCCACCACGATTTCAAAAGCAATCTGTTGCAGCACTGCTCTTAGTGGAGTGATCCAATATTCTTAACGCTTACCGTCTTCCACTCTTCCATCCACCGACCAGGCGGCCGTCCCCACCGTTCCCTTCTCCAACCAAGTCCAAAGGAAGGCCCACACGCAATGGTGGTCGTTGAGGCCGACAGTGTACTCTCTGCCCCAGGAGTCTGACTACCTGTCACGCCTCATCTCTGCAAGTCAGAGCCAGTGCCCACCTTCCTGCATGCGGTCCTCTTGACCCCATCACAAGTGGGGTCCATCCAACACGAAGCACTGTGCACTGACTTCTAGCCGGCACCCCGGTGATTCGAACGGTGCACTACACACTCCCGATCCCATGATTAAGAATGACGGTCTGCCCAGCCCAGCGAGGCTCAGAGAGGTAGGCAATGCAGCGACACTAGTCTCCCAGCTCACTGTCTGCTTTTGAAATCCCAAGTATTGCAGCAAATTCCACGCCAGTACTGCCAGCCCAGTCGCCTCTGGGCGCCACTTCCGCCCCCGCACAGGTTAACCTCTCAATAACTGCTTAGCCACCAAGTGCAGGGAGTGCCCACCTTTCGCCCAGTGGTGCACCAAGTTGCCAGCTCCACTTCAATACACCTCCCCAGGACCACACTCCCCTTGCTCTCTCACTAACTTTTTTTCATTAGTCAAGCAAGTCATTTAACAGTATAATTGTAAGCCAGGTGTGCGTGCACCCTCTTCTAGTTGTTGAAACAATGCACAGTAGAACATCCAAGACCACGCTCCTATGCTCCGATAAGAATTTGTGGCCCAACTGCCTCATGGAGGATGCAGTCCATAATAATCTTGCCCAGAAGGTGCAGGCTCCATGTAACTGCTGTCATTGGCTCCAAGTTTCCACTTATCCTCCTGCTGCCCAGGGCTCCCCGTGGCTGCCTTCACTTATCACATGCCGAGGGTTGCCGTAAGCCCCACAGATAAGGTGCATATTAGCTGTTTTTAGGCACAGAAATCTTTTAAATACGGCCCTTTCAAATCTCCCTTGCATACAGCTTACACAGGCTCTTTATGGCAGCACACCCATAAATCATGCCGTTCACTGGTGGCAACCTGGCCAGCAGCAGCTTTCAAATTCACTCTTTACTTTAGCAATCCACACAGTTCCTTGAAAGAAGCAACTGAGATGAGTCATGGTTTGTTTATTTTTTCAACACTCTACTCTGTTAATAATTCTATCAAGATAATACTTTCGGAGTAATGTAGAAAGGAATTTGTGTTTAGTTCACTTTGTTGAACTGCCAGCATTTTGTAGATTGCAGTCTTATTAAAGCATTTTGACTCATGAACATGCTTTTTACATTGCTTTAGGACACATGTAGTATTGTGTAAAATGAAAATTCTCTTCAACTATGGCTTCATTTTCCTTTGTTTTAATCAGCTTTAATAGAGGCAGCGCTGTTGCAGCAGCGTGGGCATTTCATACTTTCACTTTTCATCACAGAAGCACGTCAATTGTATTTAAGGGTTTGGTGTTTTTTATGTCTTCAAGTTTTAGGAGAGCCTCCCAGCAAGCAGTTGTTTGGCATTTGTGAAAAGAAAGAAAAGCTTTTGGTGTACTATAGGAATGTTTTTTTTTAGTCTTAAGATTGCATGTGTACACATGTGTGCGCATGCATGAAAGGCCACTGTGCATAGTTTTTTGTCTTAGTGGGCAAGGAATAGCTGGGCATGTGGTCTGAACTTTAGTTTAACTCCCTTTCTAACCACACACCCACCCACCCACTGCAAGCGGGTATAATGGATGCAGATGGAAGCAGTACTGTATAGGTTTTCATTGGCACAGATTGTACCAGTACCTTTCAACAGGACTGCTATATATTCAGACAAAGTAGCCTAATTTATCAGCAGAGCACAATGCAAACTATTCACAGCAGGGATGATTGCATCATGCCCAGATTTCTTAGCAAGACTCCTATGTTTTGGGACAGTACCTGAATTTCTTAACAGTGCTGCTATAATGACAAAGCACAAACGTGTGTTGGCATTTTCTGCAACAAGCTAAAGTACTGATCAAGAACAGTGCCTGAGCTCTTCCCACCGGTAGCATTACAAAATACATAAATCCCAGAAAACCTTGCATGTAAAATGAACACATTTCCCCCAAAAAAATAGATGGGGGCACGGGGTTGGCTAGGGGTATTTAATAAAGTGGGAGGAAACGATGGAGGGCTGCTGGGGATCTCCCCCTGTATTAAAAATACAGAAAATGTGGTTTTACTTCCAAGATTTTCGACCTCACAGTAATAAATATGGCATTTTCACAAAGATCCTTTCCACCACCCTCCTGAGCTAGTGTGATGCACACTGTCAGACAGTCATATACTTCAATCCATCCTACTCAGTCTTGCGCTTTTCAAAACATCTGCTTCTCCCATGTCCAATTACATAAGCCTCATTATTAATCTCCCGAGTCATGTAGGATAGTCCAAACAGGCTGAGAGCTTTTGACAATGCAGTTATGTCAGGCAAGCCTCACATGGAACTGCCAGTGACCTAACCCTATGTGCCTTTCTGAGTCAAATGCCTGTTGGGAAAGGTAGCTCAGTGAGTCAATAACCCCGCTGCAGAGATAATTGTGTCCACTGTTAGTTCAAATCCTGTTGATAGGCGAGTTAATGCATCTGCATCAGAGGTATGTGTTTAAGATGCAGGTAACATTCAACTGTAACAAAGCTGACTTAGCTTTTGACTTATCAAACGGACTACTAAATGTTTAGTGATTCAGAACACACAAATTACATCAGGGCTGCTATACCTGTAATGGCTCAGAACACACACATCTAATCTGGGCTGCTATACGTGTAATTGTTCAGAAGTATAACACACACATCCCATGAGGGCTGCTATAATTGTAATGTCTCAGAACAGACCCATCCCATGTGGGCTGCTATACTTGTAATGGCTCGGAACATACATCCCATCTGGGCTTGTATACTTGTAATGGCATGCAGTGATGGTAAAACATCTGCACTCAAGCAAGTGCTGCATCTGGTGAGACAAACCTCTAACTCTATCATTCCCAGTCCAATGGCCAACAGGTTTGCACACATCTAAAAAGGGGCACCCAATGGTAAATCTGCACTGGATTTGTAAATAGAAAAGGCATTTTCAGCTTTTTGAATAATTGGTGCTATGTCAAAAGACAAAAAGGAGAGGAAGAGCAACTCTGAACCTAAGCGATACAGGAGAACAAAGTGTTGGGGTGTGGTCGGGAGGCTGGGAGAACAGAGAACAAATTAGACAATCCAAAACAGGAATTCGAACAACAGGAAGAGAGACCAATGAGCTACATAAGAGAGCAACAAAGAAAGTGAAAGGGAAATAGGTAAATAGGACACACACCATTTCACAATAGGAGTGAGGGATAGAAGCTTAGCAAAAGAGACACATAGAGGCAGTAAAATAAGAAAACACAGTTCAACAGCAGATGGGAGAGCTGGAAATATAAAGTCCAGACTAGAGAAAGGCAGGCCAATAACATAAGACGCAGTGCAAGAAAGATAATTAACATGAGTAGCAGCCACAACATAGAAAATTAAAAAAAAAACAGATTTAGAGAAGTGTGAAAAACCAGAGGGTGTTTCACAACCTAGTCCCCGGGGATCACGTACTCACGTGGCCAGGGAAAGGCGATCGCTTTTGGATGCCGACCCTGGGGGTGGACTAGTGACAGAGGATCACCGGGGCAGGGAGTTCTCGGGAAGTGAGGGAGAAGCATCCGATGGTGAGACATGGTATGCCCCTTTTTCCACAACCCATCCAACCCCTATCCCTGCTTATTTCATGGGAAACTACAGCTACCATAATTCCTCCCCACTTTACATTTACAACACTACTGAGCCGAGGAAGATGAGGAATGAGGCCAGAAAGAATACCTGTACTGACTTGCAATGGCTCTGTCCCTGTAATGAGGCCAGGCAGAGTCAGCCACGTAATCCTAACTATACACACCTGCCACTTGTTAACACTCTCGGTCAGGATAAAAGGTGGCGTGCACAGGCACACTCTGAGCAACGCAGTGTACGAGAAGGAACAGCTCTTTTGGGGCTGATGCGAACCAGGCTATGGAAGTTGAAAGGTCAAGGGTCTGATAATTCCACACTTTCGGGAAATCTGTAAGCGTTCCGAGACTGAAACCAAGTGAGCCAAAGAGAGAAACCTTCAAGGTTCCTGGAAGCAGCATGCAACCCTTCTGGGTGAATGGCAGAGTTGGGGGGAGCAGAGGAGGCGTTGGTAACGGCCTTGACTGCTGCATGAGGAGTGTTGATGAAAGAAGACCAATTAACACGACCAGTGAGTTATCGAAGGCAACAAAAGCATGATTAGTGTTAAAAGCGAAAGTAACTGTAACCTTTAAGTTCAAGGTTGCGCGTGTGCCGATAAAACACATAATGGAAAGGACGATTGCTGAATTGTTAAAGGAAAAGGTACAAAGCAACAGAGTGGTCCTGTGAGTCGAAATTGCACATTCGAAAGTCTCTGAAATGTTCTGAGTTGATGTATTACAGCAGGAACCAAAGACAAGAAAGTAACCAAAAACCCGAAAGAAAGTTGAATAAGTGAAAAGAAAAGTATGTGAACTCTGAATATGCCAAGAGGGCAAATTATTTGAACTTTGAAAGAGGCCAAGAGCGCAAAATTAAGAAAATAAGAAACTACAAGTACCAAGAGGCATTGGTGTTGCAGGATGAGAAAGATTGTGGAATTGTTTAAAGAGATGTCGAAGTGGTCATGCAGATGTCTACGCAAAATCCTTGCAGTTTCGACATTGAAAAGACACCTAAGACAAAATTTTGTGAAGGGACCCCCGCCACGGAGAGAAAGACAGGCTCGAGCCTGGCCCAGGGAAGCCTGTGCAGGACTGTGGGAAAGTAAAGGTCAAAAGTAGAGGGGGCTGTTTTGTTGTGTGTTTTTGTTTCTTGTTGTTTTGTCTTATTGGTTGAGTGTCGGGGATTTTTGTTCAAATTGTATTTGTTTTTTACAAATATTATTGATGTCCATGTATTCAGTATTATTTTGTTTATTTCTGAGGTTCTTTTGGACTTTGCAATCTGAACACGATGCAATGTACTGGAGATTATTTTTCTTTGTTCGTTGTTAAAATGTTTAAATAAAGTGATTAAAAAAAATACAAAAAAAATAAAAAAAAATAAAATAAGTAGAACTGTGTATTTATGACAAGGCGGACGAAGCTTAAGGAAGTGATTGAACTACCAGAAGCTTGAAGCCCAAGCCTGGACAGTTGAATTGTACCAGTAAGCCACAGTGTGCAAGACTGATAGAACTGTGCCATCCATCTATCCTTTTTATGAAACTCTCAAGAACCTGTGGTGCAGAACGGAGCTGTTACTTAAGCATTTCTGACATTTCTTTTGAGACACTATTTTCCTTTTTGTATTCCCTTCACACATTACTCATATTGAGAAGGAGGAAAAGGTTTTTTTTTTTTTTAGTATAGGCCTTTTTATTTTGACGAGACTGACTTGGACTTGTTTTGTTATTTGTTTAATGGTCGAGGCTACTCCCATTCTAGAGTTAGGGCCAGTTAGCAATTCTATCAACCCAACCGAAATTCCAAATAAATGTTTTTGAAACTTGTATCTATTGTCTGTGTCTGCTAATTGATACCATGCCTTCCTTACACCAGAGCAATGACATGATAGAGGAAGAGGAGTTATATCAACCGTTACAGCACAATGTAGCAGAGAAACAGCAATGATAGAATGCAGAGATGGGAGAGGCAGTGTAACTGAGCAACAGACCTCAAAATGTGGCAAAGCAACACTTATGAGAGGCAGAACATCAGAAAGTGAGAGACAGGGAAAACATAGTGGTAAGGGATGGAGCAAAAACATGGAGTGGTTGTGAAACAGGTAGTGCCAGGCAGAAACAGGCCCGAGAGGCAGAGAAGGGATGCTTGTAGAGTGAGGGACTTGATTTATGATGTAACTAGCTGGCATCTGTAGTAGTTCTTAACAGAGTTTTAGTGTCCAAGTAAAATGAAGATGAAGCGCTTCCATGTGTTAATGTCGCCGCAAATATTTCACCATACAAGAATGGCGCTGTTTTTTTGGTTCCATGTCATTTCATCGCGGGATGTTTTTTCACAGGTTTTTTTTACCGCAAATGTTTTAATGAAAAAATCAATAAAATTTTCCCCCAAAACCCCCCATTCCCTTTAATTTTTTTAATCGATTCCCAAACACCCACATCCCATACATATATAATTTTCTAATCCGCCCAAAAAATTTGATGGTTTTTTTTCGTAAAAAAGTTTGCAGTAAAAAACCCAGCGAAAAATCGTCCCGCGAATAAAGGACTTTGTACCGTTTTTTTGCAGATATATTACCCCATGTAACCTGCGGGGGACACCCCTGCAACCCCCATATTTTTTTAAGGGAACGGGTGGCACCCACGCAAACCCTGCTCCAATTTAAACCTAATATTAACCCCATCAATAATGTCGCCTATGCCGTTTCCCGACGACTATATATATTGTGACATTATTGGTGGGGACTATATTACCTGATACCGATGAAGCTGGATAGTACGCATCGACAAGATCTTTGTCACTAATATTTTCGAACACAGTTTTCATTTTATGTACAAATTGGATAGTTGTCAGACACTTTTTTTACTCTGTGAGACAGGCATGGTATCAAGAGAGACACAGGGCGTCATTAGGAGCATGGCGATAGCCATGCCTGTATGGCAGGCACGGCTACCGCCATGCTCGCTACCGCCAGTGCCTCCCGCGATTGGGCAATAACCAGCCCATTACGAGATGAAAGGGCCGTTAATTGCCCATTCGCGGGTGGCGGTTTTGCTGGGCTCCCGATCCCCATTCTGCCCTATAGGCAGGATGGAGCATGGCTGTGCCGGCACCGTTGATAACGGTGCCGGCGCAATTACGAGTTATGCTCGCGGGTGCCGCACAGCCCACCAGGTAAGAGCTGGTATCTCCTAGTTGGGGCTAGCTTTCAGTCGCCATACGAGATGGAAGGATAGAACATTATTCCTGCATCTAGCGGGTTTGAATAATGTTCTGCACTGTGTGCCTAATAACACTTTCTTATAACAATCCAATGACTAGTACACAGTTACAAACCATAGATCCTTGAACCTAGTAAGAATGTTACTGTGGGTTAAAATTGTCATTTTATTCAGGCAGACAAAATTATCTTGGGTGGTGTGGGAAACCAAGGGAAAGGTGCAAAGCACATCTATTGTTTTTTTGTGATTGAAGACCTGGTGGGCTGTCAGGAACCCGCGAGCAGAACTCATAATGCGGTGGGACGTATGAATGGTGCCGGTGCCTCACCGGCACCATTAATACCGTCACCGCCAGGGTCATAATGAGGCCCACAGACCCAAAAGGAACCGTTTCAAAATCTTTATTTAATAAAGTTCCAGGGTTGGGGTAATACCGAACTGACCCCAACTCTAAAGGGATTTTCCCCTCAACTGATGCTTCTAATAGCCGTCTAACCGTAAGTCCAAAACCAAGGTTCATCCATGTCCAAACCTAAGCTTGCCCTCACTCATAAACCAAATGTGATAGGGAGTCTTCTTAAAGGAAAATAGTAGTTAAAAAGAAAATATAAACCACAGCTGATTTCAGGTAATCTTACCAATGGGTGTAGTTCTGCCAGTGAAAAAATAGTTCAACTCAAAAGGGTTGCCCTCAGAACCTTCAACGGAAGGCTCTTGCAGCAAGTCAATAAGGTTCACAATGTCTCTAGGTCTCCTGGGGTTCCCTTCCCCTAAGCTTGGCCTCCTCTGGTTCCAAACAAAAATACACAGTTCTTGTCAGGCCTCTCAGGTTTCCCTTACCCAAGTCTAGGCCTTTCTTCACAAAGTTCAGCAATGTCTCTTGTGAGCCTCTTAGTGTTCCCTTCCCCAAGCCCAGGCCCCAGTTTCGGACAAATGTTCACTTCGTCAGGATGCACCGTTTTAACACACAGTTCTCTTCATGGGGTAACAAGCAAAAAACTAGTCCCGGGCCTGAATGTATTTTTCTATGTACAGTTCTTTCATGGCGTTAGTATCAGAGTCTTTCGAGAATGCTGGGTTTCTTTGCTCATCGCATGCGCGACAACTCTGATCTCTCAACCCCTCTCCTTTTCTAGACTAGTCTTCCTTTTAGCCATCTTCACAGGTGCCTCTTGCACACCTTTTTACCTCCTGTGTATTTCTTTTACACTCTTCCCGTTTTATTGTGCACACTTGCACCTTCTTCTTGCTTTGTTTTTTTCTGCTTGTGCTTCTTGCACATTTCTCACTTTGTTGTGCACACTTGCACCTTTCGCTTTTTGCTTCTGGGTCGCTCACACCCTCTCTTGCTTCCGGGTCGCTTGCCACCCTTTCCTTGTTTCCTGGTCGCTTGCCACCCTTTCCTTGTTTCCGGTTCCCTTGCCACCCTTTCCTTGCTTTCGTATCGATTTCCACCCTTTCCTTGCTTTCGGGTTGCTTGTCCCCTTTCCTTGCTTTCCGGTCGCTGGCTCCCTTTCCTTGGTGTTGGGTCGCTTGCAGCCTTTCCTTGCTTTTGGGTCGCATGCATCCTTTCCTTCCTTTCAGGTCACTTGCACCCTTTCCTTGCTTTCGTATCGCTTTCCACCCTTTCCTTGCTTTCCGGTTGCTTGTCCCCTTTCCTTGCTTTCAGGTCGCTGGCTCCCTTTCCTTGGTGTTGGGTCGCTTGCACCCTTTCCTTGCTTTTGGGTCGCATTTATCCTTTCCTTCCTTTCGGGTCACTTGCACCCTTTCCTTGCTTTTGGGTCACATGCACCCTTTCCTTGCTGTTTCTGCGCCACCAGCGCACTTTCTCTTTTTCCTTTTCCTTCTATTCTTTAAAGTTCTTTCCTCTTTTCTCGCTTTACTTCCGCACTGCTAGCGCATCTTTCTTTATGCTTTCTCTCTAGCTTTTGTCCCTTTACTTTCTCTCTTGCTTTCTACTTTCGTGCCGCTTGTAAATCTTGTTTGTTTCCACTCCCGCTCCAGCCACCCGCAGGCTCTCGAGTTTCTGTCTTCACTTTCACAAAACTCACCGGGTATTGTAGCGCCAGTGATCGGTCTCCTCAGGAATACACTGGGTCGAGGTCAGGGTCTCACCACCTACCCCTCAGACACCTTTGGGACTGGCACATGTCCCAAGGAAACAAGCATCTCTCTGGACTCGGTCAGCAGGTCGCAGTCTGCCTCACTCTGGCTCTCTGGAGATACGGCTTCCCAGCCACACTGCAGCCCTTTAAACACCCCAGGCCAGCGTCTCGGCATGCCGCTCCCCTCCGGACTCTGGAGGCTTCTCCTATGGCCTCTCCCTGCTCCTTGGCTCTCCTGGTCCATCCGCAACTCCAGCTTGCTTTCTGCTTTTGGCAGAACCACCCTTTTTTTATAATTGCAGGTCAGAGTCAATTGGAGTTGGGTGTGCACAGTTGGAGTAAAGTGCCTGACCTTGCCTGACTCTATTAGTGGGACAATTTAAAGGTGTTATATGGTAGGCCTTACTTTGTATTCCTATGTTGTTTCTATGGGTAACCCTCATTGCTTCCGATTGCCTCTTCTTCGTCTCTGTACTTATTGGAAATGGGGAGGGTGAGATGGGTGTGCTTGGAAATACCCCGGACAGACTGATGGAGCCTGTACTTGTCTCATCCTCTTTTCAGTACCAGGTGTGGGGACTTGTTGGGGCCCATTAAAGTGTGAGAGTGATGCTAAATCCCCTTGTTTATTGGAGGGTGATATTTGGGAGGAAAATGGTGGGTTCACCATATTTCTTCTGGGTTTTGAGGAAGGGGAGACAAGGTTAGTGTTGAGTTGGAAAAGGGTTTGGTCTCTCTAGATGTCCACAAGATGTTATCTTCCTTTTTGGTGAGGGAAGGTTAAGGAGCAGGATGGGACTTCGGTGACAATATCCCATGAACAAAGAGCATGGGTAGGATAGATTGGGGCAAGGAACAGGGGAATACCATGTCTGGTCATCAGACTCTCTCCCCACAGTCCCCAAGGACCACCTTCCCAGGTGATCCCCCCCCGCCTCGCTTGTCTGCCCCCAGGGTTGGGATTCAAGAGCAATGGCCCTCCCCTGGCCACCTGAGCAATGGATCCCCTGGGAATACTTGTGAGAACGCCCTCAGGTTTATCACAACTCTCTTGCGAAGGAGAAAACTCATTTGTACTCTTGAAATTGGATCTAATTCTAAAATTGGGAGTAAAATATTCACACTAAAATCCTACCTAGAGCACTTGTTGTAGAGCTGCGTGGGACTCGCCAAGCACGGAATGCAGGCCCCGTCAGCCCCTCAGAGTTGATGCTCCTTGAGCCGTCATGGAGCCCAGAGCTCTGTTCACCATCAACCAGCCTGCGATGCTGGACCTGACCCGTTGGGTAGTTTAGAGGTGCTGGCCACCGCCACCTGCCAGGTCACCTGTGAGGACCAAGCAGTCTGTCCCACAGTGAGGGCCTCTGCTAACCCCCAGTGTGCACCACAGCATGCTGCTTCTCCGTGAAGCTCCAGATCTGCAAGGCAGCTCGGTTTCACATGGCGAAACTTCCCCCGAGTGCTCTCAGAGACTTTACTCGGCAGATGGCATGCCGATTAGTACGATAGTGGCTCAGCGTATAACAGGATCTCGACTGGATTTATGAGGTCTCCTGGGAGCTCACATGCTTGCAGCCATCTTGCGTGGGCTCTCTAGTGCCCTCCTGGACATGTGAAGATTGCTTCGGCCTGTCGGAGCACCCTGTGGGTGGGGAGGCTGGGAAGGGCAGGAGGGAAGGAGGGAAAGCGGGCAGAGAGGTGCAGGGAGCAAACTAAAATAAATTGAGCAAAAGGTTCCTGGGCACAGGGAGCAGCCCTTACCACTAGGTGGTTGCATCTCAGAAGGGAAACGCAGGAAAGGAAGTCTGCATGAGAGCAGCAACCTAATAAGGCGCTCGAACAATACCAAGGCCCTTCCGGACATGTAAGGGTTGCTCCGGCCTTTCTTCCATAAACATTTCCTGTGTCCATATTCGCTCACTACCTGTTTTGGGTTTCCAGTCTGGGGAGGGTTTGCTCACTAAGGAGAGAGAACATGGACAGACTTACCTCTTAGCTGGTATCTCCTAGTTGGGGCTAGCTTTCAGTCACCATACGAGATGGGAGGATAGAACATTATTCCTGCATCTAGCGGGTTTGAATAATGTTCTGCACTGTGTGCATAATAACACTTTCTAATAACAATCCAATGACTAGTACACAGTTACAAGCCATAGATCCTTGAACTCAGTAAGAATGTTATTGTGGGTTAAAATTGTCATTTTATTCAGGTAGACAAAATTATCTTAGGTGGTGTGGGAAACCAAGGGAAAGGTGCAAAGCACATCTATTGTTTTTTTGTGATTGTAGAGTCGGCTTATTGACTGTAAAACATTACTATTGTCATCTGCAGGTACATATATTTGGCTTACATCTTGTTTCATCTGCATGTTGCTATCTCGCCCTTAGGAATGGACGTACCGGGACATCTGGGATTTCCTGCGCACACTTTTCATTCCATACTGTATCCTCTATGACAAAGGGTAAGTGGCTGCACGCTCCTTAAATGGAACTTTCAACACAGAGTTGCAAGCAAGCCTATTGAAAAACTGGCATCTGCTCTGACATGCCAGTGTTTATGAAAGCTTGTTAACTTGGTTTTGTGTGAAATATTATGAGACAAGAAAAGTAACAATTGAATGGTAAAGTGCAGTAGTCCAATGGAATTTGTAATGCTTTTATCAAATAGTCTTTATTTTTGATGGATCCTTTCGTCAACCGCATCACGAAATAGCCTTGAGGTTCAGTCAAGGACATTGGAAGATTTTGAAAGCCATTTGGTAAATCCGTACAGCATAGTTGCCATGAAGTGGCATTACTGTCTCATAAAAGAAGGCATATGAGCTTCCCACACAGTTCCCTTTGTGTACTGCTGGGTTATCAGAATCATTAGTAAAAGTCATTTTTGGGAAAGAGTATTCTATTTTGGCGATACATTTACCCTTTGGTAAATTTACCCCATTTACACAAAGCTTCCATCTGGAGTCTTCACTCAGCTCCAAAGTCTATGTTAATCCGACTGTAATAAACTGTTTGTATTATCTCAGTTTGCTGAGGAACATCCGCCCTTTTCTATCTGCGTCCAATTGTACATCCATAGCACAGCCAATGATACTAACAGGACTCGGCAATGCCCTATTGATAGGCACAAACAAGAAGAGCTTGCAAGAGCTGCAAGTGACACAAAATGATGCTGTGCGTATCATTAAAAGAAAAACTATAAGAGCATATTACTAGCAGTCGACAAGATCTGCTCCCGGTTTTTGCATGTGCACAATTGAAGGCAGTTGTACTTGTTCACAGGTGCATTCATGTAACGCTACCAATCTATCTTAAAAACAAGGCTCTGATCATAGACACTAGCACTGGTCAAAAATCCAAGCTTCAATTGGGCTAATGGCCTAGGAAGATCATTCCTTTTCACTTCAGCCAAGATATGGACCTCCCTCCCCTTTTATCTGAGGCAACAAAAGGAGTACAAAAAGTTCTGCAGACAGCTAAAAACTCTACTCTTTGAGTGAATCCCCTGTTTTTGATGCCGAGGTCTGGTTAAACTATGTGTCCCATCTCTTTGTTGTATTTCTGTGTATGTTTTGGCGCCCGATGCACACAGGTTTTTGACGCCTTATAAATGAATAAATAGATACAAAATAAATGCTGTATGGTATTGGGTCACCACTTATGCTTAAGGTCCCTCGGGTGCCTCTCAGCGACCCATTTCTTCCCTATTGTGATGGGGTCCTATGTATTGGTTTTAGGGAATAGGTTGGTGGTAGCTGTGCTTTAATTTTGAACTAAGTGTGCAAGCCATTTTACCATATTGGTAGCCCAATGCACCTTTTTTGTAGCCACCGGAAGTGTTTTTAAAATACATTTTATTCAGAATCCTGCTCCTGCCCATTTTGTTTTCTTGTGCTTCCCTTAGTCAAGGGGACCTTAAAATGGCCGTTGTTAACATGTGGACTTTTTGTGAGCCGACCAAGGCAGTCTCCATATTAGTCTTAACTGCTTTAGGCTAGTATATGTCCCTGCACTAGCCCTCTCACTTTCTGTGGGGCTGACTGTGCTTGAATGCCAGTTCCTGTGACCAACCAGGATGTTTGGTCATCTGGCCCTCTAAGCATAGGACCTTTCAGGACCTCTAAGCCTTTTTGTGATTGGTTTTACAGGGGTATTAAATCTCTCCTTCGTTCCTGAAGTTGGAGGTGGAAAGTCGTCCAACCTTCGGAAGGCGTTTTCCCACTGATTCCTAAAGCCCTCAATTGATGATACTTACTAAATGAGTGGCTTGGGCATATCCCAGTTTTGGTTTTTGCTGCTAGAAGTCCAGTCTGGATTTCTTTGTTTTATGGATTTTTATTTTATTTAGTAGAGAAGTAAACAATTACAGTCTGAGTCTTTATGAACTCTTGATTATATAACATAGCTTTAAGCTCATAAAATACATTTCATATATAAAAAGAAAAAGAATACAACATGAGATTCATTAACTTTGAAGACATTTTACTATTTAGTAGCTAGGCTATAAAACAGTATGAAAATGTGTTAGCATATCAGCAAGTTGCTCAGAACTGAGTAGTGAAGCGAAAGGGGATGATATGGGGACAGAAAAGAGGAAGAAAAAAAACCAGGAAGAACTCCTGTTCTGCCCTAACACTAAAGATGGGAGCACACTCCACCATCTGAATAAACAGAAAACAGTCCTAGTCCGTCGTTAGTCCAAAAGAATAACAATTAAACTAGAAAACCTGCCCTCACTCTAATACCATACAAGTGAAATAGGGAAATGTAACACAAACAGAAAATCAGTGGGAAACAAAAGGATGGCAGAATGGCATCAAAAGATTCTTGCCCACATTGTGCAACACGTGGGTGGGGTGGAGCACTTGACGTATGGGTGCACACTGTTATGCGATTACACCTGGGGTACTGTTATGCGATTATACCTGGGGTAGCTGGCTCGGCCCTCCAGAGCCTGCTTGCCATTCACGTACTCCGTCTCAAAGTTTGGGGTTTTGACCACTCAGATCTCCCTTTTCCCCCAAGTCCAGGTAAATCCTCTGCATTTTGCAGAACCAACACAAAAGTTCCAAGCTCTTCAGCACAAACAAACGTTCCAAAGGAAAAGGAATTTTAAGTCTCTATTGGTCCCCTCAACTTGGCCCAGCCTCTCACTTTCAATTTCTTTCCTTGGTTTCCCTCTTTCGGGCTCAAACCGTTTAACTTTACTTTCTTGGAGTTCCCTTCCCCTAGCTTTATTCTTTAGCGTTTGCTATGCCTTATGGTACTCTTAAGTTTTTACGCAGTTCAAATATTTGACAAGATTCAACAGTTTGCACAATCTTCTCAGGCTCTCTTCCGCCTTGGCTTTAACAAAAGAATGTCTCTCTCTTTAAACACAATTTTGAATGGATTGTGTCCTCCCAATATCTCCAGCTTCGCTGCTTCGGAAAAAATATTTCTCGGCAGAGGGCGCTGTGCTCGAGGTCGTGGCGTCGATTGTCCCTCGACGGTCTCCGTACCGTGTCGACGTCACTGATGGTATAAGTAGTTCGAGCCGCGCCCGTTGCTCCAGTTCCGTTTTTCCGATCGCTTTGCTATCGTGAACGGCGCGCTCCGAGATTTTCTTCGTGAAAATGTCGTCATCTTCAACTCTTTCGACACCCAAGACTGGGTTCAAGAAGTGTATCGATTGTGGATCGAAAATGTCGATCACTGATCCTCACGAGTTTGTCTCTGGTGTCTCGGTTCTAGTCACCGAACCGACGACTGTGGTTCCTGTCAGTCCATGACCGAGAAGGCCCTTCGTGAGAGGAGAGGTAAACTGTCAGTGGGGAGGGAAGCCTCTAAGAAGGCTGTGTCCAAAACGAAAGAAAGAAAGCGACCGATTCAAAAGAATCTGATCGACATAGACACTCCAAGAGATCTCGATCTAGGAGTAGATCGAGACACTCTTCTTCCTCGTCAAAAAAACTGAAGAGGAGACAGATCTCCCTCATCGTCATCGTCTTCTGAGTCGACCGAAGAAATTCAATGTCCGACAAAATCGGATTCCCCCAGAAAATGGGAGGAATTCCGTAAAAAGATGATGGTTTTCGAGAATGCGGCCCGACCCCCTCGGAAGAACCATTCCTCTAAGGTCGCTCCATTGGACGACAAAGAGAAGTCGAGAACTACCTTGGTAAAAGCCAGAAGTATCGAAGAGACTCGAGTCGATGCCAAGTCGTCGAAGGCTCCTCGTGAATCGAAGACTCCTCGAGAGTCGAGCACATCTCCGGTGCCTCATAAAAAGCTCAAGTCATCGAAGGCTTCGATGGCTTCATCGACGCCATCGGCGTCGACTGCTTCAGCATCGAAGACAAGAGCGTCTTCGACACCTGTATCGAAGTCTTCTTCGAAGTTCCCGTCGACAACCTCGAAGGATTTTTCTATTCCCTCGAAGGAAATAGTTGAGGAAGAAAGGAGATTTACTCCGTTGCCCAGAACAGACTTTTTTAAAGCTATGTCCTCAATTCATGAGGACTCTGGCTCGGAGGAAGATGAAGTCACTCCCTTTGGAGTTTCATGTGGCACAAGACAAGTTCCTGAGGAACTCATTGATCAGGAATCTAGAATGAGAGACCTGAGTGATACGCTGCACTCTGATAGTGGAATTGACACCTCCCCAGAGTTAGAATTGGCCAAACCTGACCCTGCAGAACATGCAGACTCAGGGTACAGAGGTCTTATGAACAGGGTAGTAGAATACATGGGTTGGGGTAACACTTCACCCGTGTTTGAACAGGACGACATGACAGATATAATTGTCAAAGGTCCCCAAAAAGACACAGTTCTCCCCTTTCATAGGGCTCTTCAGAGAACAGTAGAAAAAAATTGGGAAAATCCTGATAGCATTGCTGCTACAAATAGTAATTTCCCAAAGAAATAAAGACCAGCTGGTACGGATCCTGAATATTTAAACAGACATCCAGCTCCAGAAAGTCTGGTTATTCAGGCTGCATCCACAGCAAAACAAACTGCATATCCCACTATCCCTCCGGATAGAGAGGACAGGAAAGTTGATGCCTGGGCCCGTAAAGTTTTCACTTCAGGTAGCATGGCCCTGAAATCGACAAATGTCACCTGTACCCTGGGCAGGTTTACCCATACCCTGTGGGACTGTATTTCGGCGGCGGCTGAGCATATTCCGGAAGGCGAGGAAAGGGAAGGCTTCCTGAATATAGTCAAAGACGGAAAGGAGGCAATGGGGGAATGTCTCCAGTCTGGACTGGATACTGCTGATGGCATCAGCAGATCCATGGCTACAAGCACTGTGTTGCGCAGATTTGCGTGGTTGAGGAAGTCGGGGTTTGCACAGGATGTGCACTCCAGACTCCTTAACATGCCCTTTGATGGCTCGAGACTATTTGGCAGTAAGGCTGACGAAAGCCTAGAAAAACTCCAGACCTCGAAGGCGGCAGCTATATCTCTTAGTGCCTCCATGCGCCAGCCTCAGAAAACCTATTCAGGATCATCTTCCAGGAGAGGTCGTTCTTTTCGCTACTACTCCTCATTTGGTAGAGGAAGAGGACAGGCTTCTCAAAGAGGCAGAAAAAACTTCCCTCGTGGTGGACGAGGAAGAGGTGCGAAATCAGCCTCAGGAGCGGCATCTTTGCCCTCAGCCACTCCTGCAGCCGCTTCCAAATCTCTCTGAGACCTTGCTCCACAAGACACCAGTGGGAGGCAGGATCTCTCAACATCTGAAGGAATGGCGAGGCATTACCTCAGACGTTTGGGCACTGGAAACAGTAGCTCAAGGTTACTGTCTCCCCTTTCTAAAAAGGCCTCAGAATCATCCACCGGGAGCCAACTCCGTAAAAATTCCAGACCCGCTCCTGTTGCAGGAAATTTTAACCCTGCTAGAGAAAGGTGCCATAGAACAGGTACCTGTAGCGGAGAGCAACAGGGGTTGGTACTCCCCATACTTTCTCATCCCAAAAATGGACGGAGGATTGAGACCCATCTTGGACTTAAGAAACTTGAACAAGTTCCTCAGGAAGGACAAGTTCAAGATGGTGACCCTTTCTCAGATCCTTCAGGCTCTACAACTCCAAGACTGGTTGGTATCATTGGACCTTCAGGATGCTTACTTTCATGTGCCAATCCATCCAGGGCACAGAAAGTACCTGAGGTTCGCGATTGGCAATTCTCATTATCAGTTTCGAGTTCTGCCATTCGGGTTGACCTCCGCCCCGAGGGTTTTCACCAAACTGTCGGCGGTTGTGGCAGCAAGTCTCAGGAGAGGAGGTATTCACATATATCCCTACCTGGACGACTGGTTGATCAGAGCAAATTCTCCAGAACAAGCTCAGGAACATCTTTCGATCACCTGCCACTTCCTCCACAAACTGGGCTTCTCCCTCAATTTCAAGAAGTCCCACATGATACCAACCCAGAAACTCCAGTTTATCGGAGCAGTCTTGGACACTTCATCGGGAAAAGCCTCGCCTCCCGAAGTGAGAGCTCTCCACATCCAACAGATGGTAATGAAGTTTCAGAATGCCCAACATCTAACTTCGATTTTCTCAGGTTGCCCGGCCTCATGGCATCCTGCATTTTCCTAGTACCAGAGGCCAGGTTGAGAATGAGATCCCTTCAATGGGCACTCAGAACTCAGTGGTCCCAGTTCTCAGGGAATATGTCGGATCTTCTGCAAGTCCCGAGCGCAGTTGCTCAGGATCTACTATGGTGGGCTTGCAACGACAACATTCTCAAGGGAGAATCCTTTTGGCAACCATGGCCGGAGATAACAGTAGTGACGGACGCCTCACTCACGGGGTGGGGAGCACACACCAACGATCTGACAATCAGCAGTCGTTGGTCTCCATCGGAGTCCAAACTACACATCAACCTATTAGAGCTGAGGGCAATCAGACTAGCGCTGAAGGCCTTTCTGCCTTCTGTACATGGAAAGAATGTCCTGATAATGACATACAACAGAGTGGCCATGTACTACCTCAACAAGAGAGGAGGAGTAGGGTCACTACCACTGTGCAGAGAGGCAATGCAGCTCTGGTTCTGGGCAATACGAGAAGGAATCTCTCTATCGGCAATTCACCTAGCCGGAGAGCAAAACACGGTGGCAGATGCTCTGAGCAGGCAGAGCACAGTCTCCCACAAGTGGGAGCTAGCTCAGGAAGTCCTTCAAGAGATCTTTGCCCTTTGGGGAACCCCTCAAGTGGATCTGTTCGCCACTGCGACCAACCGGAAGTGCGATCAGTACTGCTCAAGGGAATTTCCTCAAAGAGGAGCTCTGGGAGACGCATTCGTAGTGGAGTGGAAGTTTCCACTGTTGTACGCGTTTCCCCCAGTGTCCATGATTCCTCAAGTAATCAGGAGGTTGAGAAAGTTCAGGAAAACCATGATCCTAATTGCCCCGGATTGGGCCAGGAGAACGTGGTACCCAGACCTTCTAGACATGTCCATCTGCCCTCCAATACGTCTTCCGCAAAGAGAGGATCTTCTCTCGCAAGAGGAAGGTCGGGTTCTCCATCTAAAGGTCAAGACACTCAACCTTCACGCATTGGTTTCTGAGAGGTTGAGATACAAGGATTGGGATCTTCCGGATGACGTAATGGAGATCTTGCTTTCGGCCAGAAGGCCAGCAATAAAATCTTTATACCGATGTCGCTGGAACAAGTTCAGTAACTGGTGCAAAGATAAGGATGTGGACCCTTTTCAGTGTGGCACCCCAATGGTGCTTTCTTTCCTACTGCATCTAGCCAATCTGGGGCTCCAGATAGGGACAATTAAAGGATACCTTGCTGCGCTGTCTATTTTCAAGTGCACCTCAGAAGAGGTTTCATATTTCAAAATTCCTTTGATCATTCAATTCTTAAAGGGGCTTACTAATGTATACCCCCCAGTACCTTGTCATGTCCCAAAAGGGACTTAAATCTAGTACTAAAATTATTTTTTTTTGATAACCTATTTTATTGGTGTTTTAAAACAAATAAACAGATAAACAATCAATACATGCACACTGCTGGTATGGGTCACTGGCTGTCTCCGATTGTTGTACACATAATATTGCAAATTGGGTCAACTTTTTATCCGAACCCGGGAACAACACCCAGCTGCTTTATCCTGCGGGCGCCCTGGGCATCAGGGGGGGGTGCTTTTCGACATATCCCAGTGGCCAATTCTCCTGTGTTAGCCCTCATTGGGCTTCTTCCCATTTCTGCCAAACTTTCGACGCTTTAGCCAGGCATCCTCTGGCTGAGTATACCCTGTATTCCATTGCGACACAAATATCCACATCTGTCCTCCATTATTCATAGCTCGGTGTTTGGTCCGAGCCCCATTTCTGAGCAATGTTCCTTTTCAAAAGTGCAGTAGTGGTGAACAGAAGCAGTTTTTCATATCTAGATAGATCAATTTCATCATCTATTCCCAACAGTAATAGCTTAGGGTTTCTGGGAATTGTTTTTCCCATAACTCAGGAGAGTTCCACACAACATGCCTCCCAAAGTGGTTGGATGTGTGTGCAATCCCACAGGATGTGGAAGAAGGTGCCTTCTTCTGTTTTGCATCGCAGGCAATTCGGGTCATTTATCCTTCCCCATCTATATAGGGCTACCCTAGGATAGTATACTCTATGTAGTATCTTTAACTGAATCAGTCTAAGCCTTGATGATATTGCTATCTCCCTAGGGAACATCAATGCTGTGACCCATTCCTCCAGTAGTATAGCCCCCACATCCGACTCCCATTTGGTCCGCAGCGACAGCAGATCTGGTGTGCCAAAGGAACTTATGGCACTGTACAGAACCGATGTCACTTTATGGGTGATTTGTTCCGGGAATAAGTTTCTTTCAATGGGGGTAAAGTCCGGCAGAGAAATCACTTCAGGGAGAATGCTCTGTAATGCGTGTTGTAGTTGGGCATAGTGGTAGTGCTCAGTTTGGGGAAGTCCAAATCGGAGCGCCAACTCCGCAAAAGGAACCATAGTGTCATCCTTCACAACGTCTCCCAGTGTGAGCGATCCATGCCGAGACCAATTCGGCCATCTGGGGAGAGTGTATACACCGGGAAGGTTTCTGTTATTCCACAGAGGTTGCGCCTGCGATAGTTTGTCGCCCCATCCCACGAATTTATGTGTATCTATCCAGATTTGTGTTATCTCTGCTCGCATGTTAGGAGTGGCCGTGCGGGCTCTTTTCTTGTAGAGATATTGCATAATGGGTTTCCCGGGAGTGTCGAGTTCTAAAGATCTGTTATGTGGCGCACCTGTGTCGCCGTGTAATTGGTCATTCACTTTCATCAATTGACTGGCCCAATAATACGTTTGCATTCGGGGTAGTCCTATTCCGCCCTCCCATATGGATCTTTGGAGCGTGGCGAGAGCTATACGTGGGTGGCCGTCATTCCATAGTAGTTTACGAAGTGTCTGATCTATTTTCCTGAATATGTTTGAAGGAATATATAAGGGGGCGTTCTGTAATATGGCCAGGAGTCGGGGCAAGGCCATCATTTTAAAGAGCGCCGCTCTACCCAGTAATGTCAGAGGAAGGGATGACCAGTGACGGGTGTCCTCTGTAAATCTTGTCATGACTGGGTACAGATTTCTGGGAACATAATCATTCAGGTTATTTGTTATTAATATACCTAGATATTTGAACTGTTCCCTTTCTAGCTGGTAGGGACAATGGGGCGGGATCGATTCTTCCTCTTGTCTAAGCGGGAACAGAGTAGATTTAGCCCAGTTTACTCTCAGGCCGCTGAAGGAGCTGTATTTCTGGAGTAAGTCAGTCACTATGGGGCAGGATCTAACCGGGTCTTGTAAGTATACCAGCAAGTCGTCTGCATATAGGGACACTTTGTCCTCCCAGGCTTCAGACCATCGGAATCCCTTCCATGTTTTGTTAGTTCTTAACAGTATTGCGAGCGGTTCGATTGCTATTGCAAATATCATAGCTGACAGTGGGCATCCTTGCCAGGTCCCTATGCCAATTTCAAAGGGGTCTGATACGTGACCATTCACTTTCGTGACGGCTAATGGAGATTTATACAGTAATTTAACCCAACTCATAAATTGGGGCCCAAATCCCATTCTATGCATTATTTCCCAGACCGCATCCCACCTAATAGAATCAAAGGCCTTCTCGAAGTCCACTGCCAACAGGGCTAGAGGGCCTCGGATAGTGGTCGCATTTTCCATTGCCATGAATAATCGATGTATATTCATCCGCGTGGATCTTTGCGGCATGAAACCACACTGATCCGGGTGGATCAAGGAGTGTATGACTTGCTGGAGTCTATTGGCTAATGTTTTCGCTAGGATTTTGGTTTTGGTGTTGATGAGGGAAATAGGTCTATACGAGCTGCAGCAATCTGGGGGTTTGTCCGCCTTGGGAATGACCACTATGGTGGCCTGTCTCAGGTCTTGTGGGAGGGACCCTTTGCTGCGGGAGGTTTCATACATTTTCAGTAAGTGTGGTGTAATTAAGCTTGTGCCTATTTTCTTCCACACCTCAACGGGAAAACCGTTGGGTCCCGGGGTTTTCCCCGGTTGGAGGTCCGCTATGGCTGCAGACAGTTCATCCTCTGTTATGTTAGTTTCTAGCAGGGCTCTTTGTTCAGGCGTCAAGGAGGGAAGAGTGATTTCCGAGATGGCCGTGGTGTCAATAGGGGAGGTTGGCGCTCCATAAAGTTCCTTATAATAGGCTGCAAACCCTTCCGCTATGTCGCGGTCCGCTGTTATTAGTATATTCCCCTGTGATCTAATTGCTCTAACATGTCGGAGCCCCTCGTCTCGCTTCTCCAGCCATGCCAACATTTTGCCTGCCTTGTCCCCGGTTTCGTACACTCTGGCACGCATCGCTGCCTGTGCCTATTTGGCATTGTCCAGGGCGACGTTCTGGAACTGTTTTGTGCTAATTGTAATTTGCGATGAGATTCTGGGAGGTTCGGGGATAGATGAGCTACCTCTGCCTCTTGCACTCGCGCTTCAGCCGCCCGGATTGCTGCAACCTGTTTCCTCTTATGGGCTGTGATCTGGGATATGAGTTCCCCCCTCAGTACTGGTTTATAAGCCTCCCACAGTGTTACAGGGATATCCACGGAGGTTGTGTTCAATTCAAAGTATGATTCTGTCGCATTTTTAACATGCTCCACTAAATCGGGGAAGCCCAGATAATAATTATTTAACCTCCATGTGGGTGGGGGGACCGGTCTGTGGGTATTCAGCTCTAACATTAGCGGTGAGTGGTCTGATATACCTATTGGTAGGAGGTGTGCATCAGTTGCTAGATGTAATTCGGACGTCGGGAGAAAAAAATAATCAAGCCTGGATAGTGAGGCGTGTGCTCCGGAGAGAAACGAGTATTCTCTTGTGCCGGGGTGTAAGTGTCTCCACACATCTTTCAGGCCTATTGCGTCAACGAATGTGGCCAATTTGGTATGCGCGGCTGGATTTCTCAAACGGATATGCGTACGGTCAAGTTCCAAATTCATGACTTCGTTAAAATCTCCCCCCACCACTACCAAGTTCGAGGAATCTGCTGCTAACATAGGCGTTATATCGTTAAGTAATGCGGTAAGTAAGGTTGGTGGTGCATATATGGCTAGCATGGATATAGACCGCTCCCAGAAAGTCGCGGTTATGTAAACAAATCTACCTCCCGTATCCTGTGTGACAGATAGGAGATTCAATGGTAGTCGCTTGTGTTCCAGGATCAGTACACCCCTGGCTCTCATGGAGAAACCTGAGTGTAACGCAATGCGGTAATTGGTTCGCTTAAAAAGGTTACAGTTCGTACCCGCCAGGTGCGTTTCGGTTAGAAAGGCCACATCGGGCGCATATCGGTTCAGATATTGTAGTACAAGGCGCCTCTTGATACTGCTGCCCAGCCCGTTCACATTCCAAGTCATTATCTTAATGGATTTGGTCTGGCTTTCAATGGCGTGTTCTGTCATGGTGGTCGGGAATTGGGTGTGCCGGGCAATGCTGCATGTGTCCCCGGATGGTGATCCCTGTCCGCCCAAAGGGAGCCAGACCCCAACCCATAGCGCGCATCAATCCTAAAACAGTAAACTAGACAAACAAACTCTGTCATGAAAACAAACTCCCCTGCCCCCTCCCCATGCTCCACCCCAACGTGAAGTACCTGTCGCCCGAACATTAGGCCGAGCTTGACTAGGGTCTGCTCAGACTGAACAATTAGTCAATACATTTGGTATAACTTGTTTGTGTTTCTCTCGCTGTTACTTGACGCTAGTCCTATCACTTTTGTCAGGAGAGGCCCAATTGGCCCAATTGAGCCGCCATTTCTTTGTTCTGCGGGGGAAATCTGCCAACGGGTATCTCAACTTAAAGTTCATTGCAGATGTCGGAGGTTATGTTGGTGTCAACATATGCCTGCCCGCCTCAGTCAGCTTCTCTTGGCGGTGGTTCATCCTGGTCTTGCAGTAGCTGTGCATTCGGGAGTCTGTCCGGGCGCGGTCTATTCCGTTCACATTCCCTTCTGCTTATTGGGCCCCAATCTCCCTCCAGGTTATTTTCTGCCCAGTTCTACGCATCTTTTGGATCATTAAAGTGCACTGTTGTGCCATTATGGTAAATTTTCAGCTGTGCCGGGAACAGGAGGCCATATTTGACGTTTTGGATATGTAGCCTTTTCTTGAGCTGGTCAAAGGATTGGCGTGCTCTTTGCACTTCCCTGGTGAAGTCCGGGAAGAAGGCAATTTTAGAACCGTTATAGGTCATGGAACCTTTGGATCTAGCCATTTGCAGTACCGTGTCTCGGTCCCTGTAATTTAGGATTTTGGCAATCACTGTGCGGGGTGGTGCCCCAGGCGTTGGTCTGCCTGTTGGGACTCGATGGGTACGTTCAATAGAGAAGAGTTTTGAAAATTTCTTTGGGTCATATAGATCCATGAGCAGTTGTTCAAGGAATAGTAATAATGGAGGGGCCTTCACTTTTCTCAGGTAGTCCCAGAATTCGTATATTATTTCGCCTAGAGCGTCCCTCCCCCTCCTTCACTCGTTCTTCTAGAGTTTTAACGCATTGCAGTACTCTGGTCATCTGTTGACTCATGTTTCGGAGGCCATCTTCCGTGTTGGATATGCGAGTTTCCGCCTCTCCCATGCGAGACGTGAGTTTCTGCAAATCATGGCGTAGGAGGGACACTTCTGTGCTGATGCCATCCATTTTAATCTCCATAGCGGTTCTGGAATTAGCTATGGCATTCATAATGTCTTTGAGAGAGGGTTCGGGTTCCTCATCTTCAGTAGATACCGTTTTCTCCTGTGTCGGCTCCATGGCCAGTGTGGGCACTGCGTATTGCTCCATTTTACTTTGTGTCGTGCCTCTTCTGCCCTTGTCTTTACCCATATCCACTTCTATCACTGATCCGGCACTCTGTAAGGATCCGTCTGCCACTTTCAGGGTCTCCCTGATTTTAAACGTGTCGTATGTGAGCCGGGACACAGATTTGACTCCTCTGGGCTGTTGCTCAAGAAAAGGGGCGATTTGCATTCGGGGTGTTTTCGGCATACTTCAGTTATTGAGGGGGGGCGATTCTCCTTCCCTGTCCCCCACCTTCCTCTCTCCTCCGTGGGGTTGTCCACTTGCCCTCCGGGTTTCCCTCGCCCCCCTGTATGCAGGAGTAATGTGTTTGTGCCCAACAGAGTAATGCTAGTCCATCAGCTCGAGTCTTGTTTCCGTGTATCTGGGTGGTTTCCCAAAACTTTATTGCTGTGTGAGATTACCTCTATGTTTTGCCACACTCCCAGCGAGGGTCTTAATGCTGATGTACCGCGTGGTTTCCCTCCCTAGAGGCGAGGGCTATTGTTTGTTTTGCCAATTTCAGGCATCAAGGATCTTTATTGCATCCTCCTGCACCATGGGGGCGATGTTTGTCCTGCCCCTCCCAAGCGCTGCCGTGAGTTTATGGCGCTTTAAATGCCCTTCTCAGGCGAAATTTCGGTCCTTTGATGGCGCGTAGGAGAGACCCAGCAGTGGTTCCTTGTGCACCGCGATGATCGGGGGGCACGTCCCCTCAGGGGGGATCACAGGTGAGAAGTGTCAAGGGGGTTTGCTGGGAGCGGGAAAGCGGGAAGCGGGAAGGGACTGCTCGCAACCACCGCCCCCCGCCCGCCCCTCTCCTTACCGTTTCGCGTGCCTAGTTACGCACTTCTCCGTCCTTTCTGCCGCTGCCTGTTACTCTGGAGTGCCAGGCGCTCAACGCGGAGCGCCTGCAGCCGGTCAGCACGCCTTGGGTCGGGGATGGTGCTGGCGTTCTTGTGAGGAGAGTCACCGGGGGGGGATGGGAAGACCGCGCTTTTTTTAGGCCGCAGCGCCGCAGCACCTCCAGGCGGGGTCGCGGCCTTCCCGTTGGGTGTTCTCCACCGCCCGTGGGCCGCTCTTCTTCGCTCTGGGAGTGATCGGCGAGTTATTCCAAGTCGCTGTCGGCCATCTTGGATCGTGTTCGGCGGCAGCTGTGCTCCCTCACCTCTCGCCACAGCTATCTCCACTTTCGATCTCCGTTTCGGTTTCGGAGTAGCTGCGATGCGTTGTGCTGTCTTTCCGCCAACATTTCGTAGTTTTGCAGGGGTGCTGCAAGTCAGGATGTTTTGGCGGTACCAGGAGCTCAGCGAGCTCACATCTACATCGACTGCTCGCTAGCCACGCCCCTAGCCACGCTGATCTAGCACGCCTTCCTCGTCCACCCGGAGGACATTTTCTTTGTCCTCTTTGACTAGCCTGTCCTCTTCCAAATGAGGAATAAAAACGAAAAGGATGACCCCTCCAGGAAGATGAGCCTGAGTAGGAGTGTTGCTGAGGTTGACATATGATGGCGCTAACTGACATAGCTGCCGCCTTAGAGGTCTGCAGCTTCTTCAAACTTTCATCCACCTTGCTGCTGAACAACCTCAAGCCGTCAAATGACATATTGAGATGTCTGGCCTGCACATCTGTTGCAAAACCGGGATTTCTCAGCCACGCAAACCTGCATAGCACTGTGCTAGACACCATGGACCTGCTGATGCTGTCAGCAGTGTTCCCCCATAGACTCCTTTCCATCTTTTACAATCGCAAGGAAACTGCCACGTTCCTCGCCCTCAGGAATGTGTTCAGCTGCCGCACTAATACAATCCCACAGGGTGTACGTGAATCTCGCAAGGGTGTAAGTCACATTTGTTGACTTTAAAGCTATACTTTTCGAAGAAAAAATCTTGCGACACCGGGCATCAATTCTTTTATCATCCCTACATGGGGGAATAGAGGGGTATGCAGATTGTCTGGTGGATGTAGCTGCCTCAACCACTAAGCTTTCAGGTGTAGGATGCTTAGTTAAATAGTCAGGGTCAGAGGATGAGGGTCTACATTTCCTAGCAAAATGTTTACCGCTGGTTCAGATTCTGGGGTTTCCCATGCAGCCATAACCTTCATCTGAAGTGCGTTGTGAAAAGGAAGAACAGGATCCTTTTGAGGACCTTGACTGAGAATGTCCGTCTTGTGATCCTGTTCGTAGGTGGGTGAATTTCTTTTCCACCCTATGAACTCCACCACCCTATTCATAATATTTCTATATGCTGAGTCAGCATGATCAGCATGATCAGCTGGGTCAGGTTTATCGAATTCCAATTCAGATGACGTGTATATACCACTAGCTGTTTGGAGACAGTCATAGAGTTCAGACATTTTGGACTGAGGGTCAATGAGTTCCTCTGGAACATTCTTCTCATCCCAAAAGGGGAAGTCTCCTCCTCTGAGGATTGTTCTTCTTCATAAATAGAGGCCATAGACTTGAAAAAGTCTTTTCTTGGTACAGGGTGAAAAATGTGACCTGTGCTTTGTGGGGCATCAACCTTAGTTTTGCCAATGGCGTTGATAACGGTGCCGGAATCAATGTTATCCTCGACGAAGGCGGCGATGTTGGTGACGCTGGCTTCGATAAGGTCAAAGGAGCTTTAGATAGAGGTGCCGCCGAGGAAGGTGTCGACGGAGCCTTTGACCCTGATGTCGAGTAAGTCTTCGACAGAGGTGTCGAGGAAACCCTCGACACAGGTTTCGATGACGGTTTGGAACCTGACGCCATTTTGTATGATGTCGCCTTCGGTTTATGCACTGATAGGCCTGTCTTACTCTTTTTATGTGGTTTCAGAGAGGTCTCTGTCGACTACACCCTTGACGATTTCTTGCCAGATTCAGAGCGTTTAGTCTCTGACCTTCCTCTGTCATCTTTAGAATGAGCTGGGACATGGTCTTCTCAAAGATTTGCATCATTGAGGCTCTAAAAGCCTCCCATATTCTAGAGGAATCATGATTGATGGACACGTGATAACCCCTGTATCAGAAGATGAAGGAGAAGAAGAAGAGGGAGATCAGTGACGTCTCTTCTTCGCCTTCTTCCCAGAAGAGGAAGATTCTTTTTTTTTTCTTTTTTTTGGATCACTTTATTTATTGTTTCAGAACAAGTTGTACAAAGGAAAGGTAACATCAACATATCCATTACATCAGGGATTTGCACTCAAATTACAAAAAGCATATATTTATCAAACAATCAAATATAACAGAGTTAAGATTCATAATATAAAGTCCTTAATAAACTACTACAAATCTCTATCCCACAGTAAAATATCTTAAATCCGACTACAACAGACAAAACAACATCATACAGAAATCTCAACAATCCCCTGACTATGCCATAAAGAAAATGAGGCATGTGATTGATGAGTATCAGCTGTATAATTCATTAAAAGAACCCCAGATTCAAAGCTAATGCTCCTCTCGCTTCTGTTTCATTAACATTACTTTCTTATAGCAAGACAAAGTACGGACATCTAACAGCCAATCATCTACATTTGGCTTTTTACTTGATTTCCAAACTTTTAATATTTGCTTAGTTGCCACTGCCAGTAACCTATTGATCCAATATGTTCTTACATTGGCCTCATCTCCTCTCTCTCTCTGCTTGATAACAAAATTGTGGAATAATATGTACACGGTAATGGGCCCTCCAGTATAATAGCCAATCATATAATATCCAATATACTAAAGACTTCACTCCAAAAGGTGGATACCCTAGAGAATGTCCATAGCATATGGGATAAGGTACCCCCATGAAGACCACAACCCCAACCGACATTATTATTCAATAGTCCTAATTTGGCCATTCGAGCAGGGGTCCAATACAATCTACATAGAATCCTTTGCCTAATGTACCTTAGTCCTAAATCCATTTTCGACTGCACACCCACATGAAGCAGGCTTTCCCATTCTTCACTTGAAATGCCCGTACCCAGTTTCTCCACCCAAGCCTGGCAAGGTTTTTTCCACGCTTCCATATGCGAGTGTTCTATCGGCATTAGTCTCATGTACGTTGACACTGTACATGGAAGAGAGGATAACCGCACAGACCGCGGGTCTCTCCCTCATGGTATCCCCTAGCATTCCCTGACGTTCCATCAAAAGATTTTCTTGACCGACTCATCGATCTAGATTTCTTAGACTTACGCCTGGACTCTTCCCTAGACTCTGTTGAGCCTTTATTTTCCTTCGAAGATGCCTTTGAAAATTGCTCCCCCACCGCTAATTTACCTCGTCGTTCCTTGAGAGCTTTACCCGTCATAGCTTGACAGGAACCTTAGTCGTCCACTTGATGGTCGGGACCCAGGCACCAGAGGCAAACTCAATGGGGATCAGTTATGGACATTTTCTTCCTCCAATTTTGGCATTTTTTTAAGCCAGTTTTGGGGATAGAAGGATTAGATGAGGAAGACATCTCGAAAGACTGAAGCGCCATTTTCATACACATGAAGCGAAAGCTTTCGGAAAAACAGAACTGAAGCCAACGGGGGGGGCTCGAGCCATTTATACTACGGATGACACTCTACGGCAGCCCTAGAGGGACATCAACGCCACGACATCGAGCACAGTGCCCTCTGGTGTGTAACATTTATTCCCGAAGCAGCAAAGCTGGCGACACGAATATCTAAGAGGAGGGATATGTGGGAGGATGCAATCCATTCAAAAATTGTTTTATGACCCTCTAGGGCGTCATCAATAAAATTCATATCCTCCTCTGCTTCTTGAGTTCAAATTCCAAACCTAGGTACAGTTCTCTTTAGGAGGGCATATTGGTCTTCTGAGGGCAAATTGAAGTGAAATATGATACCATTCCAAAGACTCCAATTCATCGGAGCAGTCCTGGATACTTCCTCTGGGAAAGCCTCGCCTCCTGAGATGAGAGCTCATCACATTTTGCAGATGGTAACAAAGTTCAAGAATGCCCAGCATCTGCCGGCCTTCGATTTTCTTAGGTTGCTTGGCCTCATGCCATCCTGCAATTTTCTGGTGCCAGAGGCCAGATTGAGAATGAGATCCCTTCAATGGGCCCTCAGGACTCAATGGTCCCAATTTTCGGGGAATATGTCAGATCTTTTGCATGTTCCGGCCAAGGTGGCTCAAGATCTTCTATGGCGGGCTCGCAAGGAGGGAGAATCTTTTTGGCAACCATGGCCGGAGATAACAGTAGTGACGGGCACTTCACTCACAGGGTTGGGAGCTCACACCAACGATTTGACAATCGGCCTTTGTTGGTCTCCATCGGAGTCCAAACTACACATCAATCTTTTGGAGCTGAGGGCAATCAGACTAGCTCTGAAGATCTTTCTGCCCTTTGTACGGGGAAAGAATGTCTTGATAATGACGGACAACACAATGGCCATGTACTACATCAACAAGAGAGGAGGCATAGGGTCACTACCACTGTGCAAAGAGGCAATGCAGCTATGGTTCTGGGCAATACAAGAAGGAATCTTCTATCAGCAGTTCACCTAGCCGGAGAGGAGAACACGGTGGCAGATGCTCTGAGCATGCAGAGCACAGTCTCCCACGAGTGGGAGCTAGCTCAGGAAGTCCTTCAAGAGATCTTCACCTTTTGGAGAACCCCTCAAGTAGATCTTTTTGTGACCGCTGTCAACCGGAAGTGCAAACTGTACTGCTCCAGGGAATTTCCCCCCAAGAGGGGCTTTAGGAGTCACAATTGTGGTGCACTGGTAGTTTCCACTCCTGTACACGTTTCCTCCAGTCCCCGTTATTCCTCACGTAATCAGGAGGTTGAGAATGTTTGGGAAATCCATGATCCTTATTGGTCCGGATTGGGCCAGGACGACGTGGTACCCAGACCTTCTGGACATGTCCATCTGCCCTCCCAATATGTCTTCCACAAAGAGAGGACCTTCTCTCGTGAGAGGACGGTCAGGTTCTCCATCCAGAGGTCAAGACACTCAACCTTCACGCATGGTTTCTGAGAGGTTGAGATATAAGGATTGGGACCTCCCAGATGACGTAATGGAGATTTTGCTATCGGCCAGAAGGCCAGCCACAGAATCCTTATACTACTGCTGTTGGAACAAGTTCTGCAGCTGGTGCAGGTATACATGCAGCACACCTATGGTTTTATCTTTCTTATTACACTTGGCTAATCTGGGTCTCCAGGTTGACACAATTAAAGGGTATCTAGCGATTCCCTCTCAAGGGCCGGTTTGGGAACTCAACTCAACTTAGTTTTGAAATTTCTCATGTGTGCTCCTTTCGAGCCTTTTCATTTCTGTCCTTTAAGATTGCTAACACGGAAGACCATCCTTTTGGTTGCTCTTTCTTCAGCCCGTAGGGTGAGTGAAATTGAAGCCTTGTCTTGCAAGCCTCCTTACATAATTTTCTTCAAGGGTGGTCCTTAAGGTTGATCCCACATTTTTACCCAAAATTGTCTGATTTTCATTTAACTCAGAAAATTATACTACCGTCTTTTTATCCTCCACCTTGTCTTGGTAAGGAAGAGGAGAGATTACACAGGCTTGACCAAAGGCGTACACTTAGCTTCTACATATCCAGGATGTCTAAGCTAAAACAGGATGATCACCTTCTCGTTGGTTACACAAGCCATAAGTTGGGTATGGCGGTCACAAAACAGACCTTTTCTATGTGGATCATTTTAGGAATTTCTGAATGCTACAGATTAGCTGGAAAAGATCCTCCTGAGGGTCTCGGAGCTCTTTCGACCAGGGGCATGGCTACTTCCTCTGCTTTACAGGATGGTCCTCCGCTCATACATTTACAAAGCGTTACTGTCTGGACTCTTCATCAGGCCAGGAAGGTGGATTTGGGAAGGCAGTGTTATATTCGGTACACATAAGGAACTCCTAAATTCTTACTCCATCCTCCAAAAAATGCAACACTGTTTTGGGAGTCTATCAAAAGATGAGGAATGTGTGGGAGGACACAATCCATTCGAAGAACAAGTTACTTACCCGTGGTAACGTTCTTTCGATTGGCTGCTCCTCCCTCATATTCCTCATCGCCCCTCCCAGCCTACCCTGCAGTAGAATGTCCTTGTTATTGCAGTTTATGTTCTTTCAGGGTGTGTGACTGTCTTGCGTAATGTACATCTAAAAGAAAATTGCAAATACGCACAAAACCGGAACTGAAGTCAATGGTCGCTGCACGTGCTTTATACCAGTGATGATATTGACATCGAGACAGAGGCCCTGGAGGCCATTGAGCCGACAGGCATCGGCATGCAGCGCACCCTGATGCAAAAAGTTTCCAAAGAGTCTAAGCCTGATATAGATATATGAAAAGATGAGGAATACATGGGAGGAACATCCAATCGAAATAACGTTACCACGGCTAAGTAACTTGTTCTTCTCTACTCTGGGTAACATTTCCATCATATCTGGGAAAGAAGGGGAAGATAAATGTTCCCTTGAGGAAGAGACTCTATTAGAGTTCTCCACTCTCTATGACCTACAAGAAATCCTCGAGTAAGATTACTTTTCAGACCATGGTGGTGACTCCTCCCAAGGAAAGTCTCTGCTACTCTATTCCCTTGGTATCATCCATTGGGGAACCATAATTAAGATAAGAGGAGAAGGAAGAACCACTTGTTCTCTCCAAACACCCTTATAAACACAGAGAAGTAGAGAACCTCAAAGGGTTCAGTGATAGAGAGCCAGAGACTGAGATTGTCATGGTAGGAGAAAGAGATGAAGAACTTTTATTCTCGGATCCTCATCTCCTACAAGAATATGGATTTTCCCAGAGGGTACTGTCATTTTAGAGTAGGAGGAGCGAGGACTGTCCAACTTGGGGACACCCCTTAGTAGTTTACAGAAACACAGAGCATCTAAAGTTCCAAAAGCTAATGAACCAGGTGCTGACGCCACAGTGATAAGGGGTGAAAACAGAGATATACCATCTGTTCTTCCCCCATCTCCTCCCTTACATCAGAAAATATTTCTCTTGTATGAAGTATGATCATCCAGTGGAGTATTGTCTCTTGAATAAAATTGATCTCCCCACCACACCATCGTTAAAGGATCCCAGGCAGGCTGGGCAATGTGGAGAAATAAGGGCTGAACCTTCTTAAGCAGTGATACTCTATACCCAACCTAGTGAGAGACAGACGGAGTGGAAAGAGAATTTGAAGAACCCTTTCCTGAAAGGGAAGAAAAATAAGACCAAGAGAAAACCCCACATGTTTCTATGCACCGGGGGGTAAAACCAGCTACAGAGTCCCTGCTATCCTAGAGGGAAAGGCTACCTGTCACAATTAGACATTGGGAGTAAGATATGCACTATAAGAGCAGAATTACTTCCCCAGGGATAGAAGAGAATTGGGAAAGAAAAAGAAGGCTGTGTTCATGGCCATGTGGAGGGACACCCACAAACATAAATCCCCATCACCATCTTGGGAAGAGAATTAAATCTTGTGATGGCTGTGATTTCCAGTCTACCGGCACAACTAGTGATCGGAAGTGACACTCCCCAGTTCGATTAATGGGTGTCAGAAGTGGCACAATTAAAAATAAAAACCCATAGAGGTAGAACTCCCTCTCTGAGAGAACCACCTAACCGGGCGGTAGTAGAATACCCTACTCAAAACAGGGGGGGAGCCCTTGGGCGGGAAGCCAGAGTATAAGGGGAAGGGAATGTAATGAATCTGAGGGCATCATCACCACTCCCATGTGGCCAGGCACGGCCACAGCTACTGGATCCTGACGATGGGGATGGGGGGGGAGAATACTGGGGGAATGACATATGGGGAGAGGTAACCTAACCCTGTGGCACCCCCTAACGTTATGGCATAGTGCCAACCCTACCCTGCTCTTTCATATATTGAGACAAAGAAGAGGAAAGGAGGAGGAAAGATATCCAGAGCCGGCAAACCAACTCGACAATCTAGTTGTTGGAAACTATTACAACTACAACAGACCGGGAAGTTTAAATGCTGAGTAGCTGAGAGAAATGAGAGAGAGAAGAGAGGCGTGCAGGAGTGGCGGTTTCCTGATTCTGATGGCGAGAGTGGAGGCATGTGCAAATGCTGGGCGAGCGTGGTGACAGACGGCAGCGAGGAAGTGATCTGGTGGAATGGCAAAGGGAACACGCTGAGTGCCCCAAGGTCTGTATTGCTGACATACCATTGCGGGGAGCCAAAACGGATAAGAAGTGCCGGCATCACGGATCGAGGCATACCGCTGACAAGACCACGCCAGTCAGAAGCACTGACACAAAAAGGCTTGTTCAGCAATGATGCTGGCAACCTCCAGGGAAATGTGGAGCTGGCAGGCGAGAGCCACGAGAAGGAAGGAAACCACAAGGCAGAGGTGCTGAAACCAAATGGAACAAGCGGGACGCTGACTGACCACTGCAGATTCACCATGGGAGAGCCAATTCCTGCTACAGTAACCCGGTGAGTATGCCTAAGGGAGCAGGGGACCCCAGGGGATTCCCACACTGGTATCAAAAGGAAATTGAAGTAAATGATATGAATGAAATGGAATGAATGGTGCCATAGGTCGTAAAGCAACAGAACAATATAATAAGAGTAGACTGTCAAGTTTGTAAGTGTTTTGCATATGCAGAAAGCCCTGGCAGGAGAGTATACAATGCACTTCAAGTTACAAGTATATGAAACCAAGTTTATGGAAACAAGTGTCTTGTATGTAAAGAAAGCCCTAGCAGGAGAGTATACCAGGCATTCGCAAATCAGAAGTGTCTAAATATAAAGCAAGCCTTGGAAGGAGAGTGAGCCAGGCAAGACCAAGCTGGACAATATATGAAATATTTTACCTGAGGAAATCCTGACAAAGATATAATCGGAGAGTTAACCAAGGAGTGTGAGTGGGGGGCGTGGCCAAGCAGCCATGTAGGAGGACATGTCCGTGCAGAGCTCAGCTGGATCCGAACATTATCCTTAACAATCCGCGCTATACATGCGCCAGATCCTGTTCACAAATAAGTGTTTGCACAGGGGAGGCTGCGGAGCACATTCTGGAACTACATAAACACGATTGCCTGCGAGGAAGAGTCACTGGAGCCTGCTTCGCATTGCGAGGTTCTGCCGGCAAATAAAAAGAAAATGGTTGTCGCCTGAATGGCCAACGAACAAAGAAGAGTCGGGCCCCGGGTTGGACTGTGCCGGTGGCACGCGTAGTTGAACTGGCACCCGGAACGGACGCCCGCGGATGACACAGCGTTGTGGTGCTGTGACCCTGTGTGGCGGAGAAACGGTGAACGTCTGCAGACACTGAGCCGGGCCGCTTGTGCCGAGGAATGCTACGTGCTCAAGAAAATATCCCGAGATAATCCAGAGCGCAACTTTGTTTCTGCAGTAAGGATCCCTGCGAGCACACTTCATGAGACGCCGCCTGGAGGCAAGACCGCTGGATGAACGACATGGAGGCTGCTACATTTGTATCCAGACCGGATACTCTGTAGAAACAAATTGAGCCCCGTATCTTGCTAAGAGGCAGCCAGGAGCTCTCAACCACTGTAGCTGACCGAGGTACGTTCAGCTGCACACGGCGAGAAGAACTCCAGGGGGGAGCAGTTTTGGAACACATGGGTGCATGGGAGGCGCCCACTGGAACTAGCTGGACAGAGCACACACATCGTGGGCAACATGCAGCTGCAATAGAGTCAGAGAAGTGGGAGACAACCCCTGGACTGGACAGTAGGCATACAGGGAGGAGCAGAGGAGTGAGCCTGGTGCCGAGCTCTACCACAGCTACCTAAGTGCTAAGGGCATCGGTGACTCTGTGGAGCCTAGGGCCAACACACGCCAGGGCAGGCTCGCACCTGAATAAACTTGTGTGCACCGGATGGTGGGCCCTTGGTGTTGGTCCCGCAGTAACTTGGACGAGGAGCCATGGCGGACTGACTTGCCCTAGCACAACTACGTGGGAGGACACAGCCCACTCCAGGAACTGAGCTGGCCGCATAGGAAATCCCTGGGTGTCACTAGTCAGGGTTCCAGCACCGGAAATAGCCTCTTCCCTGAAGAGGGCCAATGCCTAGAGTGGCCGGGCACCCATAAGCGACCACAAAACGCTGAGATGGCCACCAAACTGCCCAGAGCGAAGGGTAAGCAACCCACGCTCGAAGAGTATGCCAGGGCATCCCCAGGGGCAGAAGGGACTAAGAGCAGAGACGAGACCCCCTCTGGGAGTGCGGATGCTGCGGGCAGAGATCAGAAGATCCTCGCTGCGATAGCTGACTTAAAAGTGGCCTGGGAAACCAAACTGGGATTGGCTATGACCGAGCTGAAAACTGCATTAGAGCTCAAAGTCGGGGCAGTGTAAGAAGAAGTAAACCTCCTCCGGCAAGACGTAAGAGGGCTAGCAGAACGCACAGGAGACCTGGAAAAAGAGGTGGCCCCGAATACAGCGGCATGCACAGCTCATAAATCTGATCTATATGCCTTAGTGCAACGAGTGGGCAACTTGGAAAGCAGGGCGGAGGAAGCGGAGGGACGCGCCCAAAGAAGTAATATACGCATCGTCGGACCGCCTGAAGGACCTGAAGGTCCTAACCCCATGGAATATATTGAATCAATGTTGCTGCAGGAGATAACCGGGGGAGTTCTGTCCCAGGGGTTTGCCGTGGAAAGGGCGCATAGGGCCTTGATGTGAAGGCCACCACCGGGGACTCCCCCCAGACCGATGATTGCTAAGATCCTGAATTACCGTGACCGGGAGAGGATCCTTGAACATTTCCGGAAGGGCGGAACGATAGAAAGGGCATCAGCACACATAACGGCATATCCGGATTACACCCTGCAGGTGCAATGCCGATGAATGAACTTTGGGACCGTGAAAAGGAGGCTGCGTGAAGCAGGCCACAAGTACATGCTGCTATACCTGGTGAAACTGAAGGTGTTCCACAAGAGCAGAATTTTGTTTTTTGAAACCCCGGAAGATGCCATGGAATGGCTTGATGAGCAGAGCTGCCCCCAAGAGTCGGGCATCCAGAAGGAAGACGGCGAAGATAAGTAACATGCCGCGCCGGCACATAGCGTTGCAGCGTATGACATTGGGACTTGAATATAGTAAGGGATATAGCCTGCTATAGATGTGTGAACAGGGCAGTTTTTTTATGTATGATCCGTGAACACGCGGATCTTAGCTAATGGCATAGGAGCCTAACGGAACCAGCCCTTGTACACCCCCCGAGAATAGACTAGTTAGGTCACCGGCAGACCGATGACACCCTGCCTGGTTTGCATTCGGTACTCCGAGGTCAGACCAAAAGTGGGGCAGCCTGAGATCCAGGGTTGGAGCTGGGCACTTGTTGGGGTCGGGTAGGGTGGTGGGAGGGAATGGGTGGTGTGCAGTGCTGGAAGTTGGGGAAGGGTAAGGGGGGGCAGTTGGGTTGGGGGGTTTATTGTTGGGAGTGGGAGGGAAACAAGCCCAATCATGTGTCGAATCAGGTGGGAAGGCAGTACCGGGAGGGGAGGCGGGACAATCCTTAGATGGTGTCGGGTAGCCTGAGGGTAGTGACCTGGAATGTGAGGGGCCTTAACAGTTACTTGAAACGCAATAAAGTAATGATGTACCTGAGAAGGTTGAAGATTGACATAGCGCTATTGCAGGAAACCCACCTCACTAGGGAGAAGCTAGAGGTGGTCCAGAGGAAGTGGAGAGGGAGTATCACGGGAGCCACATACTGAGTTTATGCGAGGGGGGGTCATCACGTGGGTGGCACTGCACGTGCCATTTCAACTGCTTCAGACCTCGATAGACCCTGAAGGCAGAATGACAGTGATGAGGGGGATGCTGGAAAATAGAGAAATGAGCATTATTAATCTATATGCCCCTAACCAGGATACAGCAGCCTACTTCAGGACTTTACATGGCAAAATAGGCCCTCTATTGGGCGGAGCAATCTTATGGGGTGGGGATTTTAACTGTACATTAAACCCAAAAATGGACAGATCAGACAGTAAATTAGACAGAGCCACACCAGCCGCGAAGGCACTGCAGGCCTTGCTGGGGAACATGGGACTCGAAGATGCCTGGAGACGGTTACACCCAATAGATAGGCAGTATTCATTCTACACAGCTCCACATAACTTGCACACGAGGCTGGACTACATCTTTGTTGCATTGGAGCTGGTGGGAGAGATGACGGGTGCAGAATATAAAGCTAGAGTGCTATCGGACCACTCCCCCTTGGTCCTGGAGTGGCGACACCAGCCCCCTAGAGCGAGAATCCCAATGTGGAAGCTTAGAGTTGAGGTCCTGCAGGATTCAGATTTCCGGGAGGACTTGAGGGAGGCGATCACTGAGTATTTTGATATTAACACGGGTAGTGTCCAACCGCAGGGAACCTTGTGGGATGCGTTCAAAGTAGTAATACGAGGAGCGCCCATTTAAAAAACCAGAGGGCTCCAGGGAGGTGTGGAGCGGGAGTTGCAGGAAACAGAGAAGAAGCTGGAAGACATAATGCGTAAGGGGGTACCTCACAGGAAGACGCGGACAGGATAAAGTTGTTGCATCAGGCTTGCAGAGAGCACTGGGATAGATTGTGCAAACTGAGGTACAAGAAGTACGTTGAGAGGCAACACGCAAGTGGAGACAAGCCGGGCAGGCTGCTGGCATGGCTATATAAAAATGAAACGCCTAGGGCAGCGATCAGGGTGATCATGGGAGATGAGGGCTAGTGCTGGGACACCCAAGAGGGAGTCAATGAGGGGTTCCTTAGTTCTCCAGCATGGGGTCTGGCATGGATTCACATGCTCATGAATATTCCCCGTCGTCAGGCTGGGAATCCTTGGTAAAGAAAAAACCAGTATCAGTTTCGTTTCTGATCTGTCTTTCGTAGTAATAACCAATCACTGGTCTCTGCGTCATACTGACCACAGCCAATGACTGCCCTCTACCTAAGCACCGCCTCTGGCAGCCATCTTCAGATTTTTACCGCACGTTCATGTGTTGGGATCCTCGTGCTATTGCTCTCGAGCGTTAGTGCTATTTTTTCACATTTTTTCTCAAAAACTTCGTTTTTTCGGTCAAAAGAGCCTCAAGCTCCACCGACTCTCCATCCGATCAACGGGGACCCGTTTCGGATTCGTCTGCGCCCCTCAAGGGTGAAGATTTCGTCGAGCTACGCTTTTGGAGGACTCCAGAAGTTTCTCAGGCCCGGCCATGGCCCAGGAGAAGGGAAGCTCGACGCCCGGAAAGCTGTTCAGGGTCTGCCCTGGATGCCAGCTGCAGAACGTCTTCAAGGAGGACGAACACTCTTTTTGTCTTTACTGCCTACATGAGGACAAGACGCACGTGGAGAAGAACTGTGCGTTTTGCGGCAACATGTCGGAGCAGACCATGAAGGACCGCCATCAACGTCTCACCAACTGGCTAGAAGGGAAGAGCCCGTCCGGCGAGAAGAAGAGGAAGAAATCCGAGCGGTCTTCTAAGACCTTTGAGGACGCCCCGGCGACGGGTGTCCAACATAAGGCCAAGCACCGCGAGTCCGCTGGCACCGGGAGCGCCGAACGGTCGGGCTCTACGGGCGCCAGGCAGGGCGCACCCTCCCCGGCACCATCAACCACGAGCCAACGCTCTGGGTCGGGTAAGAGCAAGGCCGAGCACCCGGCGAAGCTCCTGGAGAGGCCCCGGTCGAGCTCGAAGGCGGAGGGGGAGCGAGGCAGTGTCCCCCCCCTCAAGGATAAGGCGGTGAGCGCACCTAAGGTGGTGAAGGCCTTAATCCATCCGGCCAAGCCCTCTATCGAAACTGTCGCGGCTGCCCTGGCTCAGCCTGTGGAGGCAACACCAGTGGTGGCGACCTCTGGGCTCAGAGTCTCCCTGCCACCTCGGAGGGAGTCCTCTTTTGTGCGCATCGATAGGACCCCCGTGAAATCCCCCGTGGGGAAGAAAAAGGGGGGCAGGGCGTCGTCGTCAACCTCGGAGGAGGAGCTGGTCGAGGTCTTAAGCCACGGCCTCGGCGTGGAAGAAGACCGGACCGACAGGGCCCCTGATCGCCCGTCGGATTCCCCTCTGCCAGCGCCGCGAGACAACTCGGCGGCCATTTTGTTGGCTATACAGTCCTTATGCTCTGAGATAAGGACGAGACTACCGTTGCCGACGGAACCTCTCCCGTCGGGGGACCCAGAACCGGGACCTTCTGGTGTTCCCCCTACCAAGAAAAGAAGGATCCACCCTCCACCTCCTTTTCAGCCGTCGCGCCCCTTCCAGCCCTCCTCCCCGTCCACCCGAGGGGATGATACGGGGACTGACACGGCAGCGACGGGTACGGACGACGAGGTATACGACGAGGATGTACCGTCGTCGCCTCCCACCAGGGCTTCTCCGCCCGACGAGATTGGATCGTTCCACTCAATGATCGCCAGGGCATCCGAGCTTTTCCAACTCTGTCCTGAGGAGAAGAAGAAGGAAGGTTTCCTTTATCAGCGGCGCGAGGCCAAGAGGAAGACGGTCCTCGCGGTGCCTCTATTGGACGACATTTGGGATGAGGGCCTCACCCTCCTCAAGAACCCGTCCACGACGCCAGCTAGAAGAGACCGGTACGAGAAAAAGTACCGGGTCCCGGACACGGCCCCCCTGTGCCTCCGGGCGCAGCCTACCCCGGACTCCGTCGTCTCCGCGGCGGCCAGGAAAAAAGCGGGGGGGGTGGTGCGGCCTCCACATCGACTTCCCCACCGGACGGCGAGGGAAAGAAATTGGACGCTATGGGACGCAGAGTCATCTCGTCTGCAGCGACGACGATTAAAGCTGCCAACGCCTTGGCTATCGTGGCCCGATACGACAGGGAGCTCTGGTACAAACTGGCTCCCCTGCTGGACTTCTTGCCGGACGACAAGAGGGCAGAGGCCCTGGAGATCCTGCAGGAAGGTGAGGTGGCTTCGGACCACGCCATTACCGTTGCGACGGACATCGCCGACGCTGGGTTCCGCCAGTTGGGCAACGGCGTTTGCCTTAGGCGGCGTGGATGGCTCAAGGCTACGGACTTCCGTCAAGACGTTCAGACCAGAGTCCTGGACATGCCCTTCGATGGGAACAACCTGTTTGGGAAAACGGTGGACGATTCCCTTCAGGCCATTAAAGCGGACACCGAGACGGCCCGGGCCCTTGGAGTTCTGCAACAACGACGGACGCCCTTTCGGAGCAGCGGAGGCAAGGGCGCCTCCAAAGGTTCCGGCGGCGGTTTCTCCTCATACCGTCAAGCGGCCCGCTCGTCATCTCAGGAGGCCTACAGAGGACGAGGCAAGCCTGGCGGACCCCGCCGTCGTCGCCAAGGACAAGGCGCTAAAGCCTCGTCGAAGCAGGATTGAACCGGCCGGGGGGTCGGGCCCCCACCGAAGCACCCCGGTGGGAGGCCGGCTGGCGAGCTTCGTCAGCGTGTGGGGGAGTCCATCTCCACCGACGGTTGGGTGCTGGACGCCTTGGCCCGGGGCCACGCGCTCGAGTTTCAAAGAAAGTGTCCGCGCGTCCCCCCCCCCGTGGCCAGGAAAGAACTTCACGTCCCTCAACTTCTCCTGGAGGTGAAGGCGATGCTCAAGAAGGGCGCCATCGTACTCGTCCCAAAGAGGCTTCGGGGCTCCGGAGTCTACTCGAGATACTTCCTCGTGAAGAAGAAGACGGGGGGTTGCGCCCCATCCTGGACCTGCGACGTCTGAACAAGTTCATCAAGGCGCAAAAGTTCCGGATGGTCACCCTCCAGCACGTCCTGGGTCAGCTGGAGGAAGGAGACTTCCTGTCGTCGTTGGATTTGGAGGATGCCTACTTCCGTATTCCCATCTTGAAGGGGCACCGAAAATTCCTCAGGTTTGTGGTCCAAGGGCGGCATTACCAGTTCAAAGCCCTCCCCTTCGGTCTACGGTCGGCACCCAGGGTGTTCACCAAGTGCCTCGCACCGGTGGCGGCTCAGCTGCGCCGCGAAGGAATCCACGTCTACCCCTACCTGGACGACTGGCTCATCCGAGCCAATACAAGGGAGCTCGCCGTGGTCCACACGGCAAGGACCGTCCAACTTCTCACGGACCTGGGATTCTCCGTGAACTACGCCAAATCCCACCTGGTACCCGCGCAAGACACTCTGTTTCTGGGAGCGAGGCTCAACACAGTGTCCCTTCGGGCCTCCCCGTCGGAGGAGAGGACCAGGACCATCCTGGGCAAGGTGCAGTGGATGTTGGTGGCCGACGCGGCCAAGGTGAGGTCCATCAAGTCCCTCCTCGGAATGATGTCTTCCTGCATCTACCTCATTCCCATGTGCAGGCTCCGGATGCGCCCGTTGCAGGAGTTCCTGGACGCGCGCTGGATCCAAACGACGGGCAACTTCGAGGAAAGGATCACACTCGACGAGAGTTTCCGACGAGCGATCCGGTGGTGGGGCACCCGCACGCATCTGACGGCGGGCATGGACTTCCAGACCCCAGCCCACCAGGAGACAGTGACCACGGATGCCTCCCTGGAAGGGTGGGGAGCTCACACCGAAAATCTGCACGCAAGGGGCCTTTGGCTCCCGACGGAGAAATCCTTACATATCAACGTCCTGGAGCTCCGTGCAGTGTTTTGGGCCCTCAGGTCCTTCCTTCCGTCCCTCAAGGGCAAGGTGGTGAGGATCTTCACCGACAACACCACCACCATGTTTTACATCAGAAAACAGGGCGGAACCAGGTCCCCAGCACTGTCCAAGGAGGCGCAGGACCTGTGGCATTGGGCAGTCGCCCAAGGGATGTTTCTGGTGCCGTTTCATCTGGCAGGGATAAAAAACACCATCGCCGACTCACTCAGCAGGGAGCTGCGCTCGTGCCACGAGTGGGAACTACGGCAGGATCTAGTGGATCGCCTCTTCCGACGGTGGGGCACACCCCAGATCGACCTGTTCGCGACGGCGACGAACTCCAAGTGCCGGAGGTTCGCCAGCAGGTTTCCCCAGGCGAGGAGCATGGGCTATGCTTTCTCGTTCCCCTGGGAGGGCCTGTTCCTCTACGCGTTCCCTCCTTTGCCACTGCTAATCCGGCTCGACCCTCCACCACGACCCGAAATCGCTGAACTTGCAGGCCTGGCTCCTGCAGCGCTAGAGTTTGGAGGATACGACATACCGGCCGACTGCAGAGAGGTTCTTGCAAAGGCCAGGGCGTCCTCGACTCTTAAATGCTACGGACACAAATGGAAGAGGTTCTCTGTCTGGTGCCACGCACAGAAGATTAACCCTCTACGGATTACGGCTCCCCAAGTTCTGCCGTACCTGCTGACGCTGGCCAAAGCTGGACTGGCACACGCGTCCATCAAGATTCATCTTGCTGCGATCTACCAATACACCAGAACCACGGGACGGACGTCCTTGTGGTCTCATCGTCTGGTGAAAGAGTTCATGAAGGGACTGTTCAGATCGTTCCCGCCGGTGAAGGCTCCGGCCCCGGCGTGGGAGCTCAACGTGGTGCTGACCAAGCTCATGGGACCTCCGTTCGAGCCTCTGCACTCGGCCCCGTTGAAGTTTCTGTCGTGGAAAACAGCGTTTCTTGTGGCCATCATCTCCGCACGACGGGTGGGAGAGATCCAGGCCCTTTCCTGCAAGGCCCCGTACTTGACTTTTCACGACACGAGGGTAGTGCTCAGGACGCACCCCTCCTTCATGCCCAAGGTACCGTCGGACTTCCATCTCAACGAACCCTTGGTGTTGCCTGTGTTCTTCCCGTCGCCTTCGTCGCCGGCTGAGAGGACTTTGCACTCGCTGGATGTGGCTAGAGCGCTGAAGTTCTACGTGGACCGCACGAAGTGTTTTCGGAAGACGTCACAACTCTTTGTGAACTTTGGACCTGTCAATCAGGGGAAGGCTCTCTCGAAGGCTTCCATTTCCAGATGGCTCTCCGGCTGTATCATGTACTGTCATCGGTTGGCAAACCGACCGCTGCCCGGCCGTCCGAGAGCCCATTCCACCAGAGCGATCGCAGCTACCACGGCGTTCCTTTCTGGTGTGCCCCTGCTGGACATATGCAGGGCTGCTAAGTGGAGGTCGACGCACACCTTCACGAAGTTCTACTGCGTCGATCGGGATTCCAGGGAGGAGTCCAGGGTCGGCCAAGCAGTGCTGCGCAACCTGTTCGCCTGAGGTGAGCCTGGTGAGGAGGTAAGATGCTTAATGTTGAGTTTGATGCAATGCTTAATGTTGAGCCTTTGCCACCTCCCGTGGTTGTGCATGTGTGTACTGCTATGTATTCTTTATTCATGAGCATGTGAATCCATGCCAGACCCCATGCTGGAGAAGGAACAAGTTACTTACCTGTAACTGTTGTTCTCCAGCATGGGTCTGGCATGGATTCACATGCGAACCCTCCCGCCTACCCCTCTGCGGCTCTTCACTTGGTCATACTGCCACTTCACGTGCTTCCAAATCTGAAGATGGCTGCCAGAGGCGGTGCTTAGGTAGAGGGCAGTCATTGGCTGTGGTCAGTATGACGCAGAGACCAGTGATTGGTTATTACTACGAAAGACAGATCAGAAACGAAACTGATACTGGTTTTTTCTTTACCGAGGATTCCCAGCCTGACGACGGGGAATATTCATGAGCATGTGAATCCATGCCAGACCCATGCTGGAGAACAACAGTTACAGGTAAGTAACTTGTTCCATATTATAAACGTCTTTACGGAGACGCAGGGGAAGCGATGGCTCATACTATTCAAGAAACATTAGAGGACATAGGTCTGCCCAAGTTAGATGATCGGCAACGAGAGGAATTGGACGCCCCAATTACGCTAGAAGAACTGGAGGTAGTAGGTCAGCACCTTCCCACGTGCAAGGCCCCAGGGCAGGACGGACTACCCAGTGAATTTTATAAAACGTATAAACAGGAGGTGCTCCCCCCACTGTTGGCCATGCTAAATGAGGCGGTCGGGCATGGCAGACTGCCTGAGTCCCTACGAGAGATCATCCCACTTTTAAAACCGGGTAAGCCGGATACAGACTGCGGGTACTACAGACCCTTATCGATGCTTAATCAGGATAGCAAAATCATCACAGCAGCGTTAGCCAATAGACTTAAGCGAGTCATTGGCAAATTAATACATCCTGTTCAAACAGGTTTATGTACCCGGTAGGAACATAACCGACAACCACAGGAGGCTCCACCACATTATTGACCAAATGGAGAAGGATCCCGGCAAACTGGCAATAGTCTCGCTGGATGCCATTAAGGCCTTCGACTCTGTGAGATGGCCTTGGCTGCTGGCAACTCTGAGGGAATATGGGATGGGGCCAGGATATCTGAGGTGGGTTAAAGTGTTGTACAATTCCCCAATTGCTAGGGTTAAAACAGGTGCCACTGTTTCGGACAAATGGCAACTCAGCCGTGGCACTAGACAGGGCTGCCCCTGGTCGTACTTAGGAATCAACATATATCACTGAACGGAACATGAACACAAAAATAATACAATGAAGGCGGTTGATGGCATTAAGAAAAACATGGGGTTTTGGTCTAGACTGCCTTTAGCCATGATGGGTAGAGCAGCCCTGATTAAGATGGTAGTCCTTCCCAGACTGCTGCACTTTTTCTCGAACATCCCGTTCGCGATCCCTAGACGCTTATTTGTTACACTTCATAGTCTGTGCAGGGGCTTTTTGTGGCATAACTCCAGGAATAGGGTGGCCTTCTGGAAACTACAAAATTCATGTGACAGAGGGGGCATAAACCTGCCGAATTTTGAGTTATATTATTTGGCGGGACAGCTGCAATACGTGACCAGGTGGTTATCCGAGGAAGAAACGGCTGAAGCCAGGCTATTGTATAAAGACCCAGCCCCCTTCTTCCTTAGAGAGACGGTGTGGTTGCCTAAACCAAAAGTGCTGGGAATGGCGAGATTACTGGTGCTAGGCTGGGAAGTGTGGCAAAGAGCATGGCAAATAGCGGGAATTCCATCCCTGTTCTCCTTGCAGATACCACTAGTAGCACTATGCGGGCAGGATTCCCAAATGATGAAAGCAATCCGTACATTTTGGGAACCGATGGGCCTGGTAACCCTTGGAGATATATGGCAAGACGGGGTGGCACTGGGCTTCCAGGGACTAGTGGATGATACTGAGGTGCACAAAGGCCAACATATTACTTACACCAGAATCACCAAATGAGTGCGAGAAAGCTGGCCGGAGCCTGTGCTTACAGAACAACCTGATGCAATCATCGAGACGATGTATGATATCTCGGAAGGAGGGCATGAGATATCTCGTCTATATGAGCTACTGGGGACTAGGGTTGGGAAAGAGCTGCCCCAACTGAGGCGAGATTGGGAGGAGGAGGTGGGAGAACCCATGCTCGATGGGCAATGGGAAAGAGCCCTGAGGTATCATAAGACAGTGTCCCGAAATGCGAGGCTTCAGGAAATTCAACTGTATGTCACTCACAGGGCATACATGACTCCCAGGAAGATAGCCAAGTTTGGAGGATCGACAGCACAGAAATGTCCACGGTGCGGGGAGGAGGGAGCGGGGATGCTGCACATGTTTTGGGCCTGCCCGGAAGTGGGGAGGTTTTGGACGGAACTGAAGGCTCGCCTCGCTGAAAAAGTAATTACTTTGGGGGTAGAGTCAGCTTGGGCATGCATGCTGGGGAGTTTTGCCAGACCACGTAACCTGAAGCACATTAGTAAAATGAAAGACCTGGCCTACATTCTGGCCAAACGGAGAATTGAGTTGAAAGGCAGCCCAACGGCCCAAAATTGAGACGTGGTGGGCGGATCTGATGAAATGGGCTGAGGCAGAAACGGCTGCTTGGTACGAAGCAGTTAGCAGGGGTGGGGAAGAGGTGGGACCCCTGATAGCATGGAGACAACTGGTGGCCTCTATGATGGGACCATCCCAGGTCGACCATAGTGAAGATGATACGGAAGAGATAACAGAAGTAGACACGCCTGAAGACAAGTAAATAATGACATAGAAATAGGAGCTCGAGTTAAGGGGTGGGAAATTGACCAAAATGTTAATTTGTAATACTATGCAAGTATAATTGTGATATAATCCTTAAAGTTTGTAATGTTAGGAGTTTGTGTTTGAAAAACAATAACAAATAAAAACAAAAAAACAAGGGGTGTGAGTGAAATATATCTAAGAGTGAAAGAAATCTGTCAAGAGAGTACACCAGGCAGTCTACTAAGATTCAGATTGTCAATCAAGTTACAATGAATACTGATTCTGTTGATTTAAAGAAACGCAAGGAACTGCTATCAAATGAAGAGAAATCCAGGGTAAGGGAATTATTCTTTTGAACTGTGAATTGAATCCACCTGGAACTTTTTTGTTGGAGCTAAACATTTCTTCTTTGGAACATTTGTACTCTTTTCATGTCCAGAGACCTTTCACTTTTACGTTAGAGTTGATTTTAGAATGTGCGGGTCAGAATAGTACTTGTGCACAGGACTGATTGTTGTACACACTGACAAAGGACTGACCTATTAGTTTTGTCTGGGTAGGGACAATACCCTTAGAGCAGGGACAGAGAGGCGTGTTCCAAACCCACCTTTGTTTAAAAAGTCTATGGCCAAAATCATGAACCCACTGTGTCTCAGTTTCATTCCTGACCCTTCACAGTGGACAAATAACATTATTATTTCAAAGTCCTTCCTTTTATGATTGTGTTGGCTTCTCCTGTGTTCACAAAGGCACTAGCAGTAGTGGCAGCGCACTTTGCACCATCAAGGGATATAAGCTTTCCCCTATCTGGATCAGCGGCTCATAAAAGGGGAATGCACCTCACAGTGCTGCTGAAACACCCAAATGACTATCGTTCTGCTTCATAGGCTCGTATTCTCAATAAACCCCCAAAAATTAAGACTAGTCTAAAGCCGCAATTATTCCCCAATTTCCTGTAGACCACAAATATTTCAAGATGCCCCACATATGAGTACGCTCAGGAAAGGCCATTATGGTGGTTATAATACATTTGGGTGACCGGTTTAGGGTTTGCGAAGGCATCTTGGTTCGAGTCAGGATTCGAATAAGTCTAAAGGTTCGGATTTGAGTTAGGGTTTGGATAGATTATTGCATACATGATGAACCATCAGCTAATGCCCAGGATAAGGTTAGAGTCTGAGTCTGAGTCTGTGTATGGTCTTGTCAAACAAAAAGAGCGCTAAGTAGTGCAGGGTGTTCCCAGAAAAGAATATGGTTGGCTGAAAATTGCTGTAGAATTATATTAACACGAGTAACCGTGAACATTTCTTTATAGAGTCAATTCTTTGTACCCTATTATGCGGCTGCAACAATCTGTGTCTTCTTGTACAACAGCGGTGTTATAGGCATGCAGAAAGGCTATAGACGGCTGCCTGCCGTTTGATCAATATACACTCATGAAAGTGTATGAGCAGAGCCATTCATGAATTTAAATAAACCATGAGTCAGTTGTCTCTTAGCTAAATATATTTGAAGAGCTGCTTCAGAGTCCCCAAGTCTATTTGCAGGCTATATCTATTTGAACCACAACATTAGGGATCATGTTTGCCACCTTCCATGGGGAGGGTCTGGGTACATTTTGGCCGCAACAACCAGGGATACCCCTGGGCTCTAATACAGCAGCCCCTCATTGCCAGCACCTCAACTTGGATCTGTTCTGTCATGTTATATGGTGTCTTTTTTTTAGTACTTTCCAAAGTCTGTGTCAACATTGCATTATCCTTACCACTTACTCAGGTTTCTTATATTCTCCTTGTGGTGCAAGACTTCCAATGGATGCTAAGTTAGCCTCTGCAGAGTGATCACTTCCCACAATGAACCAGTATTTCAATGCAGTCTGCTGAAACTGTTGAGCTTTGAGCCTATGGAGATGACATTGTCCCTTTCTGCCTCTCTTAGGGTCTGGCAGGTGGTAATTGGACCGCTGCTGCTGATAAAGAAAGCGGGAGCTGTCAAGCCCATTCTAGACCTCTCAGAACTCCACGATTTCCTGTCTTTGGAAACCGTCCACAGGACTGCTCTGGCACAGATCCTAGAACCCTCTAGGTGTTGGACTGGAAGGATGCTTACTTTCACACCCCTTTCAGAAGGGAGCATTGCCAATTTGTGAGGTTTACTCAAGCTGACCGGCACTACCAATACAGGTGCCTTCCATTTGGCCTGAATGCAGCTCCCAGAGGGTTCACAAAAGGTTCTGTTCATTGTAGCAGCTCACATTCGGCTTCAGAAGATTTACTTGTACTTGTACCTGGACTATTAGTTAATAAGGGCCTCCTCTTTGGAGGAGAACATGTTCAGCCTTTCGGTTGTAACACCCTTCATGACACAGGGTTTTCTAACATTTTGAAAAGACTTGCTTCCTTCTTTCTCAGAGGACCCAGTGTACCAGTGCAATTCTGGACACCTCCCAGGGAAATGTCCTTTCCTCTGTCGGGCAGGATTCTGGTCTTCAGACAGACAATCCATTATAACGTCTGCTTGGTGGTTCTAGGGGTTTCTAGGCCTTACGTCTTTATGGCCCTGATCGTACCCTTCACCAGGCTCAGGATGAGACCTTTACAGATGCACCTTCTATCCAACTGGAACCAGCTGTCAGATTCTCAGTCCATTAAGATTTCCATCATGAAAGTAGGTCAAACTTCTCTTATTTGGTGTACTTGGAGCAGGCACAACAGACTCTTTACTCTCTGATTGGTAGGGTATTGTCAGACTCTCTAGACCTGTGGAATTCCCAAGAAAGACTACCCCTATCATTCAGGGAGAAAATGGTTTATAGGCTCACAGAAAACACTACAGCAATGTTATATTTGAACAAGTGGGGGAAACAAACTCTCCCTCTCTGTGTCCTAGCATGTCGAATTTGGGAGTGGTGCACCTTGAACGACATACACCATGTTGCATTATATTTAGAGGGAGAGAGAAACTCTAAAGCGAATGCCCATTCCCTGGGAGACACTTTCAGTATGGATTAGTTGGGGGAAGGTTCTTTAGTTTTCCCCCTTTCCCTCTTCTTTGTTGGACCCTGTGTACGTTCATGAAGGAGCACAGCTGCAGCTTTAGTTTGGTTATGTCTTTCTGGTCTTGGTAAATGTGGTGTTTTCAGACCACGTTCTTCTAATGGATTGTGTCCTCCAACGTATTCCTCATCTATGACATGTAATGTCCACAGATGTGCTGCTTTGGAATTTTCTTCGGCAGAGGGCGCCCTCGCGTTGATTTCTCTTGAGGGCCTCTGTCGAGGGTGAGGCCATTGGATGTTATAAGTAGGACGCACGGTGCCCGTAGCCTCAGTTCCGTTTTTTCCACAAACCTGTTTGCTTCGAGAACTCGGCGCGCCTCGTGTCTTCAACGTCGTATTGTACGATTATGTCGTCTTCTTCCACTCCAAAGACCCCCGGTCTGGCTTCAAGAAATGTCAGGACTGCGGGTCCAAGATGTCCCTCACAGACCCCCACCGTATCTGCTTGTGGTGCCTGGGCGAGAACCACACCTTGGACGACTGCTCGAAGTGCCAGTTGTTGTTCTCCCGGTCTTCCATCACATACCTCACACTTTCTCAGTTCAGAAGACTTTGCACAATCTCGTCTAGCAAGAATCTTAACATTCTATCTGGGCAGAACTAAATAGTTCAGGGAATCCAACCATCTTTTTTGTTACGTATGGTGGTATTTCACCTGGAAACAAAGCAGCTAAAGCTACCATCCAGGTCCAAGAAGGTTTTCGTGCACATTCCACCAGAGATAAGGCAGCAACATTTGCTTTCCGGAGACATGTCTCTATCAAAGGCATCTGCAGAGCAGCCCCCTAGGCCTCTCCTCCTGTTTTTGTTAGGCACTATTGTTTGGATGCTTCTCCATGGAAAGATGCTTTCTTTGGTCAACAGGTCTCGAACAACCTTTTTGCTCCAACCTCTGAAGGCATCAGGTAGCAGACACAGACAACTGAATAAAACCTGGGTCACAAACTTTTATTCAAATAAAAAGAAAGTTGGGAAAATACCTAACATTTCCTATGCTAGGGTGGGATTTCCCTACCAAACTGAAACTAAATAGTGTTTGTCAGGAAGTCCAAAGCAAATATCTGTCTGTGTCCAAAACCTATAGTTGCCCTCGCAACTACTTGAATATAATGTGAAGGGATGTCAGCATCAAAACGAGAAGTGTTCAAATAAAAGTTCATAGCTTCTTCCAGCTAGTGTTTGGAAAAGGGGGTTTCCCTTCCTCAAGATTCAGGATGGTTCACTTTGTCAAAAAGAGGGGTTGCCTTCCCCATGCTTTGAAGTCTCCCAATGTTCCAAAACCAACACAATTCTTTAGGATACTTCTCAGCTTTTCTGGCAGCCTTGCCTGTCATCAATTTCACCAATATCACAAAAGTTCAGTTCAATTATATCAGATCACCCAAGTTTCTCCTTGATAGTCAAACACAAGCTTATGTGTGAGTTACGTGACTTTTCCTTTAGGTGGGTGTATTCGGTCTAACCGCAGTTTTTGGACCACACAGTCCACCCATTACAGGTCACACAACTGACACACCTTACTTGCTTCTTCACAGTTATACTGCCACTGTTTCGGTTCATAGTCATAATGTCGAAAAAATAATACCGAAATACAAAAATGTCGAAAGAAAAATGTCGAAAACAAAAATGTCGAAATTATATATATATAATAGAAAATGTCAAATAGTCGAAACAAAAATGTCGAAAAAAAAGTCGAACGATAATACTAACAGAACGAAGTGAGGTGATACTAATCGTCCATTTTTATGGGGGGGGGTTACCCCCCCCAACCCCCCGTTACCTCTACGCCGAAACTCTCCCACCACCCTCTCCACCACCAAACATAACAGTTTGCCAATCTGAAAATAAAGTACACTATGACTAACGAATACCACATAGAATCGAGGGTCATAGGGGTTAAACCAATGTGTAACACCCACGAGTAAAGAACCTTACCTAAACACCAAAGGGACAGATGACGGTTGTGGACAACTGTCATTAGCTGACAAAACCAGAGTCAGAGTGAACTGAAGTATATTCGATTCGGCTACGTCAGGCAAACAATAAGGTAAAATAAAAAAACATTATGTGACACGATATTTAAATTGTAAAATATATTATTATTAGTGTATGGAAAAGATAGTAAATCGTTTTTTTCTGTTACTTTAGATTGACCATGACAGAAAGGGTTGAGTACATAGCCTCACAAAAAGGCGGAAAACAGCTGATATGGAACGGATACATTTATAATAAAGAATTGGAGAAGTATGACCGCTCGTACTGGAAGTGCATCGAATATGGGCGGTCAAAATGTGCCGCGCGTGTTATAGTTGCCAGTGCCAATACGAAAATAAAGGGGGAACACAATCATCTACCGGACAAAACAAAAATAGAAATAAAACAGACTCTCCAAGAGCTCAAAAGAAAGGCAACAGAAAACCCCGGTCAAGCTAGCGGTTTGGTCATATCGACGGTATGTGACACGTTACCCACACACATATCTGCACAGATGCCTAGCGAAAAAGATATGCAACGCACAGTAAATCGCACAAAGCAGCAAAAAGAAAATCTACCACCGGCACCTACAACGTACAATGAAATAGACATACCAGAAGTGTTTGCAGTGACAGCTAAAGGAGAAAAGTTCCACCATTCCACAGTTGATATACGAGACGAAAAAATGTTGATATTTTCTACTGAAACCAATTTAAAGCATCTGAGTGAAAGTGCCCAGTGGCAAGGTGATGCAACTTTCAAAGCCTGCCCAAACCCCTTCCAACAATTATATTCGATACATGGAACAATAAATAATAAACTGATTCCACTTGTTTATGTTTTAATGCCCAAAAAAAATGAGGACACCTACAGAATCATGTTAAACAAAATCAATGACACCGTACCCAATTCTAAACCGAAAAACATAATCATGGATTTTGAATTAGCGCAAATTAAGGCATTTTCTTCAATTTACCCTGATTCTAACATACAAGGCTGCTTCTTTCATTTTACTCAGTCGATATGGAAAAAACTACAAAAAATTGGACTAAGCAGCAAATACACAGAGGACAGCACATTTCAACATCACGTAAAAAAAATATTCGGATTGGCATTTGTGCAAGAAAATCAGGTTATAAATTTCTATGAACATTTGATTGACACTGACTATTTTAAAAATCATGAAGAAGAAAATGCAGACCTGTTAGATTACATGGAAAATACATGGATTGGACAACTAACAAGAAATGGAACCAGAAGAAGACCAAAATACACTATAAATTTGTGGAATTGTTACAAGGCAACCTTGGAAGGGCGACCTAGGACGAACAATGCACTTGAGGGATGGCACAGCCGTATTAACAAAACGTTCAACACAAGTAATCCCAATTTGTGGCATTTTTTGAAGGAATTAAATCATGAACAATCACATCAGGAATTTCGTATCTCTCAAGCAATTTCACTAGCATGCACAGGATTAAAAAAGAAAAAATACAGAGACTATGAACAACGCCTAGAGCAATTAGTACGAAATTTTAATGAAAATGACAAAGACAATTACCTTGATTCAATAGCTTACAATTTAAAATGTTAAAAATACTCACGTTTTTTGCGAAATATCCGCTGCACCATGAGAATTCCAGGGAAAAACCCGTAAAAATCACCACGAAGCAACATCCAAGGAACCCAAAATGCAAAAAGTAACACAATGAAAAACACCATCCAACGATAAATCCATGATTGCGATCCAAAAGAGTGAAATCCATGAAAGTAAAATATAAACGTCCCAAGAAAGTCCTTACTAAAGAATCCACGATCCAGCGAAAACATCCAACGAATCCAGGAAAAAAAGTATAAACGTCCCAAGAAAATCCTTGCAAAAAAAATCCACGATCCGACCGAAACATCCATCGAATCCAGAAAGTAAAACATATACGTCCCAAGAAAGTCCTTGCGAAAAAATCCACGATCCAGCGAAAACATCCAACGAATCCAGGAAAAAAAGTATAAACGTCCCAAGAAAATCCTTGCGAAAAAATCCTCGATCCAAGCAGAACATCCATCGAATCCAGAAAAACCACGTTGCATCCATTTGAAGGGGTAAAAAAAAATCGAAGATCCAAAAAGAAATCCACAGGAACGCAGGGAGACCCGAACACGATGAAACCGCGGCGAGAATGAACTTTAAAAATGGCGCCTACGTATACGTAGCGCAACGCAACCTCACGTAGCATGCTATTACCATATGTAAACAAATGGACAATCTCTCATTTGTAAAACAATAGCGCCATCTATTGACGAAAAAATATACTAAATGTTTAACGTTACAGTTTGCAATTGTTAATTATTTATTTAAAATTGCAGTTTACATTAAATATATATTTATTTAACTACTATTTTATTTAAAATATAACATAGTACATGCTATGTAACTGCTATTTTTATTCAAGATTTTTAGTGCTATTACTATTAAAGAAAGCTAAATAAAAGATATTTGAAATAATAATAAATAATAAAACACATTTAAACACTTACCTTGTATTAACTTCAATTCGAAAAAAAATTCGACATTTTTGTAATTCGACTTTTTTGTTTTCGACATTTTTTTTTCGACATTTTGTCTTTCGAAATTATTGCATTCGAAATTATGACTGGATACCCACTGTTTCAGCTTCACAGTGGTATTGGGTTTTCCTCTTGGTACTCTCTCAAGACTTGTTTTGCCACCATTCCCTTGTTGTACTTTGAGATATTTTTAAAGCGTTTGCCACTGCTTATTCTTTCACTTTGCACAGTTCTTTATATTCTTATGGCACTTACCAATGCTGGTTTACTTCTGTTTATACAATTCACAGTTCCTTTGTATCAGGGAATATGTAATTCAAATCGTATGAAATCACACTTGCTTTCTTTCGGTTTGGTATTCAAAACATAGGCTTAATTTCATTTAATTCAAACACGTTGCATAACTTGCCACCAAATTCCCATTTTACCGTCCTGCTGTGAATTTGCACCATGCTCACAGGCGTTTTCACACTTTTCAAATACTTAATTTCTCTGGCCCTTTATTGGCCTTATCAATTTCATCTGGTTCACAGTTCAGTATTCACTAATCCTTCGATTCAATTTTCTCAGCCTTTAAGTTATCATATTGTCAGAAGTCTTCTTTTAAGCTCCACCAGCATTCACAGTGCCTAAAAGGTCCCTCGCTCTCTCGCGAGCGATCCAAGCTGCACAGACCACGCGGTTTACCCAACAGCGTCCCGGAGCCATTGAAACTTCTTTGACTCACTGGGTATGCTGTCTCGGGGTACTGCTCTCCGAGACGGCAGGCTCTCTGTGGCTGTCTCTGCTCCCGGCTCGGCGCACCTTGGTTCCAGGATCTCTGCCGCCTGGGTTGAACATAGGGGTCCCTCCGACTCCTGGAGGGTTGCAGACCAGTTCTGCCACCGAAGACGTATGTTATGTATGCAATGTAATGGAACGTATAAAGTGCAACTAAGGCCCTTGGACCTCTAGGCGCTTAAAAAGCCAGACATCAAGGTCATTAAAACCCACATTCAGATCCCCAAATACAAGCACCTTTGATTGAGGTTTCAGCAATGATGAAATCCAATCACTGAATTGGATTAGAAAACCTTGCCTGCTGTAAGGAGGGCGATTTATCAAGAGGCTATTTACTGTAATTTTGAGGTCAATCTGCATCTTTGCATGCAAAGTTTCACAGTCAGATATACTGAAAGTGCTAATAAGGCGGATGTTCATCGACTCATGGCAAAGGAGAGCCACGCCTCCACCCTTCCCAGTTGACCTATCTGCTCTTAATATCCTATAATCTTGGGGAAGGGCAAGAGTCAAATTGGGGCCCGCTGCTTCATGTAGCCAGGACTCCATCATAGCACAAATATCAATATTATGCTAAACAATGGAGTTAGAGTGGGATGAAATTCTCAAGCTGTCTGACTTTTCCATGATAGAATCATAGACATTATGGATTACTGCAAATTCCAGAAACTCTCCTGATGGAGACCAGGTACTGGCAGAAGTATTGAGCAGGAAACCAGATAAAACAGGCATCTCAATGCAGCCGGATGTTCTGGCTGGAGACAAAATCATATGGGAGAAACCACAAAATGTGACTCCTGTTGACAAGAAAAGAAACTGGATTTCAGATATAGACGCACAACAACAGCAATCCTGACAGCATACAAAAATGAAATATAGAAGCAGGTGGAGGACTTTGCAGGTGACCTCAAGGATGAAAGAATGGAACAGTTTCTCATTGGATTTCGGAAGGCAAAACATATGGTGGCTCATGACTTGTTAGTCTGCCACTGCAACCAAGGCCTGGACCTTCGCACAGCAGCATGGCTGAAGAGCACAAAACCCCTGCCGTAGGAGCAAGACAAAGTCAAAGTATTACCTTTTGATGTGGTCACCCTATTCCATCCAAGTACGGAAAAAGAACTGACAAAAGGATAAGGTGTATATGCTCACAGCAAAAAGCCTGTCACCCATCTCTTGGCCAACAGCGAGGCCAACCTCTACTTTTCAAAGCAAGACACAGGGCCTCATTATGAGTGTGCCGGTCTGGTAGCAACGGTGCCGGTAAGCCTAGCAGCACTGTTGTTAAAGGACCGGCACACTATGAGTATGCAGGCGGGTGCCAGCCCGCCCACCAGGGACCGACCTGTTGGGCAGAACGGCACCCGCCCACAGACTTTCACAGAAGCACTGGCACTGTTGCACACAGTGCTGGTGCTTCCGTGCTCCCCATTCCCATTTGAGTCCTATCGGACTCAAATGGGAATGGGGATTTACATTTTCCGGCGCTTGACTTCACAGACCGCCGGGGCTGTAATGCTCCAGTGTTTCCGTGAAGTCAGGCACTGCTAGACTTGTAATGAGGCCCACAGAGGCTGTATGGCCCTTCATAAGGCAGGTAAAGACAAACCCCAATTCAAGCCCAGAAACAAGGAAGCGTTTGTGGACTTGACAAGGCTTCATAAGCACACCCCCAAGCCAGAAAAACTGAAGCTTTGATATCATCCATTCTCAACAACATTCCACACTATTCAGCGGGCGAGTCAGTGACCACTTACCATCATGGAGTGTCAGAAACCAGAAGGTGTCTCACCTACTAGTCCGCGGGATCTGTCCTGCAAGTAGCCAGGATACAGCCATCGCTTTTGGATCCATTTCCTGGGGGTGAACCACTGCGGGAGGATCACTTGGGTGAGAGGTCTTCGGGGAGTGGGAGTGGCACACGGATGGTGAGACGCGGTATCCCCTTTCCTGTAACACCATTACCCCATTTTACCAGGTTGGATATTTAGGAACTCAACCCCCGCCCTTTTACAACACGAACATTTTCTCACAGACAGCTCACTATGAGAGAAAACAGACTTAACACTCGAGCCGCATACCTAATGTGCCCCAATACAATGGTCAGGCAATTACTGACCATCACACACACCTGACTTCCATTACACTTCCCCACACGGATAAGACACAGCACAAGAGCACACTCGGAGTGAGGCAAAGCACACGAGGAAACAGTAGTTCCAAGATGGCAGTTTAAAAAGAGTAGAAAGACGGCGAAACAGAAGGGTGCAGCAAGTTCCCTTGACCTTTTCGACAAGGAACCGTTACTTTCATGAAACCTCGAGAATAGAAAGCATAAGACCAGGAAACCAGGCTGAGGAATCCTGCATTATGTGTCGGAGGTACCCGGGGCCCTCCCGTGTCGATAATCAAGGCGGGGAGAATTGCCAGCTGCCGTGGTACTGTCCTTTGCTCCAACAACAAAGCAACAACAGTGAAATCAACACAGCCGGTGAGTTGGAGAGACCGATACAAGAACGGTCTGTGTTGAAGCCAAGATTGCAAGCAGCAACTTTGTATGGCGAGCGCTTGAACAAGCATTGTATGAAACGCGTGTGATAAGTGAACTGTAGATGAGTGATTGAACTTTGAAACCAAGATACGATACCTTGTCCGGCACCGCGTGTGTGCTCAATCGAAGGTCTCTGTAAGGTATCCAGCTGAGAGTTGACAAAAGTGAACTAGTGGCAAAGGATTGTGAATCAAAGTGGTCCTGCGTCAAGCAAAATCCTGCGCACAAATTAAAGTCTTCAATATTGATACAGTAAAGAAAGTTTGTGGTAAAGTGGATGAAGTTGGTCCGACCCGGCAGAGGGAGACTGATTGGAGATTTTTTGTCAAAGTGGAGCTGAGCCCGGCGGAGGGGTATCCGGGGTGAACCGTGAATCAACCGAGAAATTGGATACATGAAAATACTCGGAGCATTGTGTTAAAGTGGATCTGAGCCCGGTGTAGGGGGATCTGAGGTGAATAGTAAATCACCTTAGAAAATTGTGTATATGTGAAATACAAAAAGGAAAGGATCTTTGTTTATTGCATTAGGCCCTCTGAAAGAAGACACTTTGAATGTTTTGAACTGCACCCTCGTGCAAGAGAAGACAGAGACTGTGCTAAGCTCGAGTGTGCCGCCTTGTCCCATGCTGAAAACGCAAGGAAGGGAAGCCAATGGCTTGAATATCCTGACATAGCATTTCTTGAACACTTTTCTTATGTATAACATTGTTTCCCACACTGTTTGTATTTAGAGGTAAGGATTGGCAATAGTTTTATTAGTATAGGCCCTTTTATTTTGACAAGACACCACTAGGACTACGTTATTATTATTTGATGGTCGTAGCTTGCTCCCATTTTTAAATTTAGGATTAGATAGGCATTTTGCAAACCCAATTGAAGTTCAGTAAACACCATTGAACTGTCGTCACCTTTGTCAGTTTTACTGTTGATACCATGCCTTCCTTACAGGAGACAGATAACCTCAGACCCATGGATCTTGTCAGTAGTAAAAATGCAGATTCTGTCCTCCGCTCCCTCCCACAACAGTTTTCATCAAATCTAGATGAAGGTCTACAGAAACTAATGATGCTGTATGCCATAGAGATTATCCATTCACAGAATCAGTTGGAGGGATACTATTAACATTCTTTTGCCCTTCCAAAGAAGGACAAACGTGGGTGGAAGACTATCCTCGATCTATCCGTCTTCAACAAACTCCTCCCATTTACCAAGTACAAGATGGTGACGGTGGGCAGATCATGGCATCATTCATGGAGGGAGATTGGATATGTGCGCTGGACTTACAAGATGCGTACATGCACATTCGAGTTTGGAAGGGACACAGTACATTTATCAATTCTACTGTTGAGAACAAGCACTACCACTACAAAGTATTGCCCTTTGGGCTGAGCTCAGCACCAAGACTATTTACTAAGGCCATGGATGTGTTGATGCCTGACCTCCTCATCAGGGGGATACGCACATACACATGCTGTGCAGGAAATTCCTCAAGAACACTCACCTACCAGCTGTAATATTTCAGCATCTACTAGGTCTGATGGCTTCCTGCGTGCTGCTAGTTCCTCATGCCAGGATGCACAAGACAGACACAGCAGCATTTGGTGGTGAACTACTTGCAAAAAACTCATACTTTAATGGTTGGATTCAAGTTACAAACAAGCTACATCGAGATCACCGATGGTGGATGGCAGTTAAAAATCATGACGGGTGGAGTTCCCTTTTTCGCCCACTCCACTGCAAAGAATCTATCCACAGATGGAAGGCTAATAGGCTGGGGAGCAGTGATAGAGAGTTGGGAAATACACGACCTCTGGGCTGCAGAGTACCAGCAGAACCATATAAACCTCTGCGAACTAAAGGCTGTCTTACTGGTATTTTCAGCAACAGCTGAAGGGGTACAGGGTCTTGACACATGGGACACAACAGCCATGCTCTAGGTGAATTAGCAAGATCATCAACCTTGTGCAGGCCGACCATGCAAAACTCGATTTACCTGATTGCCACACACTTGTCAGGTGGAGAAAATGTCTGGGCGGACGCGCTAAGCTGAAGGTCGAATGCACCACCAGAAATCGGAACTTCAAGACGAGATATTTATTATATGGGGAACACTATTGATCGCCCGATTCGTAAAGCTATTAAATGAGAAATGTCTTCTTTATGCATCCTGGAAGGGACGGAGAGGGGATCTGAGAGGTGTGCACCCATGCTTCCATGAGACGGGCAAATAAGTAACAAAGGTGTTGCACAAACTAAAGCAAACATGGAACTGTTGGGTGATTTTAATTTCCCCATACATGCCAAGGAGAACTTCGTTCTCAGACCCCAAGATACTGAGATGCAAGACCCTGAGGACGTTACCATTGAGGCCAGATCCTTTACATCAGCAGGTTGGATAGATTCTTCATCCAGACCCTCAATCACTATCTGTATCAGCTTGGTGCCTGAGGACTTAGTCTAGGAAAACATGGCAATCAGGTCTGATAGAAAAGGCACAACACCTCACATTATTCAAGAAAGTGGACACGATATTGTCATTGGTGTCTGGAAGACAGAAGAAAACCCCTGTAGCCCAAGTAGGCTAAATTAAATGATGTACTTTCTTTTCTTTTTTTATTTAGCAAACCTTTACAAATAAACACATTTATAAAAGTTAGGAAAGAGAAATTAACAGTTTACATAAAATTATTTATTAAATTATTACACATCATCGCATTAAAAAACATTGTCATATTCGGGAGGGGCGCTGTTGCACGCACACAAGATAGCTGCCTAAGGTGAGAGCTCCTCTCCGGCCAGAATCCTAAATTAACTATAAATCCTGATCGGGAGCCACCCGGGAGACTGAAGGAAAGAGGTGCCCAGTGGCACCGACGACCACTTGGTTTTTGAAGTCCGGCTGAGTGATGGTCCACCATGGCAGTTGTGAACCGTGATATCTGCACCCCCGGGAAGGTTCCAAAAGTTGTACAATGGGGTTCATCATCAGGTTGGGGTTGATGGTGCGGGAGGGGGGTAGAGAGGACTGTTTGGGATGTTCTGAGCTCTGCACCAGGCGGAGCAATGTTGGGTTAGGGAGTTTCACCCACGGTATTTTGCAGGGACATGGTAGTTGGGACTGTTGGGGTTAAAAAATCAGAGGGTTGCACCGCTTCAGGATCTGTACGATCGGCTGACCTGTGCCTTGGCACTCGAAGCAACACCTTTATAGAATGGCACACACAAAGTGTGGTCATAAGGGAATAAACATTAAATTGCTCTTGTGGAATGTACGGGGGCTTAACAACCCGATTAAGGCCAGAAAGGGTGTTGCAGGACATAACCCCCAGGTGCTGCTGCTTCAGGAAACACACGCACTTCAAAATATGGTTTCCAGTTTTCTTCTACGTTGGGGCCCCCTCAGAAATGGGACGGAATATTCGTCCCAGTCCAGGGGTGTCCTTACTCTCATACGCCCTGCAGTGGGCTTTCGTTATTTGGACAGCAAGATAGATGCCCAGTGCAGATATGTAATGGTGTGGGGGGAGATATCTGGTTGGGTCGTTGTCATAGTGAATACACATGGGCCTAAAATAGATGACCCAGAATTCTACTGCACAATCCATCACTCTGGTCCTACTGGATGACACCCCACAGGCTAGGCGATGGAGGATGCCCCCGGCCATACTCAAAGATCCTCACATATGCAAAGCACTCCGCACAGAAATAGAAGAATTCTTTGTGATAAATGAAGGATCAGTTGACACATATTCCATATTGTGTGAGACATTTAAGGTGTTGATACGAGGCATCATCATGGGTAAGTCCACGGCTGATGTTAGGAGAGAACTGGGGACGAGTTGGCAGGGCTTGAGGCAGAGTACAGTGCCACGCATAATAAAGAGGTCCTTTCCAAAGTTCATGATGCGATGGGTAGATTTCACAAGCTAGCCGATAGGGAATCCTTTACATAGCCACCCCCGCCAGTGCCCGCAGGTATGGCGAGAGTAATAAGGCAGGGAAATTTCTAGCCAACATGTTTAAACCAGAAAGCCACAGGAACCCAATTGTTAGTATATACAAACTCCTGTGGGGGACATTGTTAATCGTGTGGTTGACATTAACACCACGTTTGTTGATTTTTACAAAGCCTTATACTCCAACCAAGATACTAAGTCCATGGATGAGATAACTGACTATCTGCATGGTATTAAACTCCCTACTCTTATCCCTGAGGTCCGGCTGGCACTGGACTCACCCATAACATTGGACGAAGTCATAGCCGCTATAAAGGCATTAACATTGGGTAAGGGCCTCAGTTCGGATGGCCTGGGAGCAGAGCTATATAAAGAATACCATGACAAGTTGGCCCCAACACTATTAAAAATATGGGAGGAGGCAATGAGGCTCCTTAAGATGATAGTCCTCCCCAAATTACTTTATTGTTTTGGTAACATACCGATCTGGCCCGGGAAAAACATTTTTTTAGGAAACTTCAATCATTAGTCTCCACGTTCATATGGGGTGGGAAGACAGCCAGAAGGAAATGGACCAAATAGAACGAGCCGTTTTCGTGCAGTGGCATCTCGGCCCCAGACTTCGAGCTATACTATTTAGTATCCTGATCACAGTTCGCCAAACACTGGTTTGATCCTGATGACCAAGCAGCACACATACCTATTGAGAGATATACGGCCTCCCCCTCCAATGTCCGCTCGGGTATATTCAGCCCCAAACACAAGGATTTGTGCGAGTTTGACCAAGTGAGCGCTACCGTACATGCATGGTTCAATATATATAAAAGAATTGGACTTGTGAACCCATACAACCCGGAAAACCCATTGTGGAATTTCCCCAATATTGCCCCTACGTTCGATAGATCACGACAGAAGATGTGGGACCCGGCTAGACAGTTCAAAATGCGTGATATGTTCCCGGAGCGCAAATACATTGAACTAAGGGACTGTGTGGATGCAATGAGAAGTGGGCCGCTTAGGCGATTCCACTTTCATCGCATGAAGGCGCGTTTGCAGCTAAATGGTCTACATTCCCCGCAGAACCCCCTAGACACGAATGCACAAGGGCTATAACAGCAACAGATGGGCGGAAGGGGTATCTGTGCTGAACGCTCTGGTTCAGGTACATTCACCTTCCCACAACACCATGAAAGAGACCTTGGAGCAGGATTTGGGTTGCACAATCAGTGACGAAAAATGGCTTAGATGTTGTCAGCTCACCAGATCCGTCTCCCTGAATTTGCGGCTGAGACTAATCCAATTTAAAATGCTCAATCAGTTACACTATTGCCCCATCAAGCTGGCTAAATTTGTGGTGAACTGCACACGGAAGTGCCCGAAATGCGATGCCGCCGATGCGAATGCATATCATATGTATTAGTCTTGCTCCCTGGTGGCAAAATATCAGGACGTGGTGGCAGAAACCCTGGTGGAGATCACTTCTATCCCTGCTTCCCCCTCACCACTAAAATACCTGTTTGAGGATATAGGTAAAGCGGCTGAAACCACTAGACGACTATTCAATGTGGCATGTATAGTTGCTAAACGCTGCTTATTAAATAGCTGGAAGTCAATTAATGCACCCCGGAAGGACGATTTCCTTAGACAACTCACTATGGTAAATGAGTGTGAAGAACAATTCGTTTTGACTGTGTCTGGATCATGCCGCCCTAAAGACATCTGTGCCCCCTTTAGAAACTACCTCTGTAATATGCTGTCAGATGGCGATTTTACTCCCCCGACTACCCCATGAAAAGTAAAACAATGTTTGTTGTGCCTTGATGATAAGCTTATGGTAATGATGGAATTATGCGGCTGATGTGATGCTTTGTTCCGATGTAACTCTCTTTAAAAAAAAATACATGGTAATATTCAATCCCATTCAATTAAATAGCAGTTCTAAAAAGTTTTAAAAAATGGACACCTCTAATGACGAGCTAAAACAAAGACTAATCACTGGTTATACCCCTATTTTTCCTAGCTTTAAGGAATTTAAGAACCCGGACACTGCAACTCCCACTGTTGCTGAGTCAGTACTTAAACATTGCTTCCACAAATGATCGTAATCAGCCCAATTTATTGTTAGCAGGGGTTTCTTAAAATAAGCCAGTCTCTCCACACTGAGGGCTAAACGTGATTATAGTAGGTACCTGGTTGTTTCTACTGTTTCCCCATCGTTACAAAAGCAGCAATAAGCCTCGGAACTGTTTATCTTACCACTTTTCAATAGCACCTCTCTAGTTGGTAATAAGTTCCATCGAGTACACATTGAAATAGAGCGGAAAAAGCGATTCGGAAACATGAGCAAGTAGGATGCCACCGTCCCTATTTTTCCATGCTCATGCAACAGGTGCTGTAGGGATGGGTCATTATGGAATTGCTCAATCGTGTTACACCAATCTCCATCAAACAAATCGGTCTTCGCTTTCCCAGGAGTTGCCACCAAGTCCTTTACATTGTGATTAATATCGCCCAGCAGTATTTTGCAGTACTCTCCCACTAATGCCAGGTACATTGGAGACCCTGGCTTCTGATTCGCAAACATACTTAGATTGATATCCTAATTTAGGGAACCTTCAGCAGAGGTTTTAATCTTACAATACACACACAAGAGCCTCCACTTTGCTTGCACCTGTAAATAAAGCATACCCAATTCTTAGCGTATTGCTGTGATGCCGACTGTGTTAGGTACACACAAGACCGGTTTCCACACACAGGCCTCGATTGGATACAGCCAACCATACACTCTCCTGGGCCATAATTCCTAGCCGTAGAGTAGTTTGGACACAATTCTACCCTCATAAAAATTCAACGCTGGCTTCATTGAAAAATGCCCATACTTTATCAATTTTCATCAGCTGATTAGAGAGTGATGCTGCCTTTTGAGTCAAAATAACACAAATATTTTGCAATGAAGGTTGCCTCATAATGTGGAAACCCAAATAGGTAACACTGACTGAACTGGACAGGGTTGTATTTTCTAAGTGCCACTTAAATCGATTGTGCTTACTCCCCTAAGTGAACTCCAGGAAGTTGGTTTTGTCAGGGTTGATGGTAAAACCATTTTCTTTGGCAAATAAGCTTAAATCTGTTAAGACGCTGTAAACCTATTTGCGTGTTATCGAAGATTAAGAAGTCATCGGCATATGCAAGCCATGTCACTTTCAGCGATCGAAGCTTAGGAGGAATACATACGGCGTGGCTTAAATGTTCCCCCACATCCGACACGTACAGATTAAAAAGGCAGGGAGCCAATACGCATCCCTGCCTTAGGCCAGACTCTGTCTTTATGCTACGAGAAAGTAGCCCCTCTCTATTCAGTCTCACTCTTATACCAGTGGATTTATGGAGACCCATATTACTTTGAATAGCCCTCCCAGTATTCCCCATCTGGACAACTTCCCCCAAAACCTACCTCGGTCAACACGATTGAAGGCTGCTGAGAGGTCTGTTGAAGCTGCATATGTATGGGAAGTCTTTTTATCTGACCAATCCTGCTCTTGTATTGCTCTCACCACCAAGCCGTTTGCATTTGTGGAATACCCCTTGCAAAATGTACACAGCCGGCCAACAGATGTGGCCTATTCCTCCAGATGCCGTAGTAAGAGGGACGAGAAGACTTTACTGTCTATATCAATCAGAGTGATCAGTTGATAATTATGTTGGTTTGTCTTCTCTTCTCTCTTCAAAATCGGCACCATAAAGGAAAGGACATCTTCCATGATTCAGGGAGAACTTGATGTACATTCTTTTACATTTGGGTAAATCGAGCGTTTTGGTGGACTTGTGCAGAACATTTTTGGCCGCAGCAGGGGCCTTCATAACCACAAAATAGGCAACCCTTTCACTATTGAATCCTGTAGGCCACCCTAGTTATAGTGAACAATGGACCTCTGACAGGTTAGCCAAAATAACCAATCAAGGTAGCATTAGAGAGCAGTCAAGGCTATTCTCAGGAGAGTTTGAGTGGGGTCAGGGATCCACAATAAGTCCACGTAAAAATGTGTTCTTATTTTTCAGGTTACACTGCTAAGGTGCGACCAACAAAAAGCAGTGGAATGGAAAGGTACAAACAGACTTGTTCTCAATGTTATCCTATGGCGGACTGGGGGCGACAGATACTTTGCGGTTGCTCACCCCCTACCGGCCCCCCCTTCAGTGTTTGATTTTTCCAGATGACTGGATGGGTCGACTGGAGGTTGGAGTTCCCGCTGTTCGTTCCGCTTAGTTGTGCAGGTGCAAGGATTCCTCCGGTCAGGTCCAAGAGCAGAGTGCAACCCTTGGCGATGGAGAAATGCAGAAAGCACAGATGCTGACCTCTTCAGGACACTTTACAGGACGGGGAGGGCAAGTTGCAGGGGTCCTTCCAGTCGCGGTTGAAGAGACCTTCCAGAGCAGGATCGTCTAAAGCTCTAAGGCTGAAATTTGGCAGGAAGGTGAGCTACGCCACCAGCTGCCAACCACCGAAGTTCCGGCGCTAAACACAGAACAGCAACAGTTCTAGCGAGATATCCCACTGAGAAGTTAGCCCGATTTTCGAACAAAGGTGGTCTCTTTGTCCATATCAATCAGAAAACTTTTTTTTTTACTGATCCATAAACAGAGGCAGAAAGAGCACTGCACACAATCTATGTGGCAAGTTCTACCTGGAGATGACGAAAGTGATAAGGAAGGCTTCACACCTTTTTGTAAAGTTTGGAGGGGCAGCAGCTGGAAAGGCAGCATCTAAGGCAACAACCGCCCGATGGTTGGTCATGGTGATTTCAGAGGCCTAGAACATCAGAGGGAATACCCTGCCCAATGGCCTGCATGCTCACCTTCTAAGAGCACATTCTGCCTCGGTAGCTTTTCAGAGTCATAGTCCATTGATCGACATATGCATGGTGGTGACATGGGGAACTCCACACTTCTTTTATAAACATTACTCATTGGGTACAGGTTTGAGGAACAATACGCTTTTGGACACGTGATCCTCAAGAACCTCCCATCAGTATGGAAGAAAGGGGGCATTACACAAGAGTATGAAATGGTTACTTATCATATAGACAAATGTACTCTTAGTCCAGACTCCTCATTCCCTCCATACACCCTCCCTCCTAAATTACCAGGTTCGTCTTTAAAAAGAGACTGATAGACTGGCCACCAGGGGGCGCACGGACGATGAGCACCACCGTGTGAGCTCCGCACCCTTGGGTCCCAAAAGCGCTTTGAGCCCCTGTTTTTGACCCCCCTGTGGAGAAGCAACTGCTGCTCGTGCCACCCGAAGTGGCCCCCCACCCGCTGAGCGAAGTCTGGGTGAAAAACGGACTTCCCATCCCGGAGTAAAGTCCATCCGACAGCAAGGCCCCTCCCCGCCGCATACGCAGCAGCCGGAAAGCGGGACGCGACTACACGGCACATCGAGGAACCCGGCTCCCTCCACGAGCCGACTGCGAACGGCGCAGGCCCTGCTGCTTCACCTGCGGAGCGAACGACCATCTGGGGTGGGCGAGTGTGTCCGCACTACCCGCGCAGCTACCCGAGCAGCTCTGGGCCACGGGCGAAAGGAAACTGTGGAGAGGGTAAGTGAACCCCCCTCAGAGCATGCAGCAGCGCTTTGCCTGGCTTGGGGCCCTCCCTATCCCCCCCGGCACTCTCCTCACGGGCCCGGGGCCGAAGATAGCGTTTGGGGTGCAGATAGGAACCACCCACCATAACCGGGCCCCTGCGATAGGCGGCACGCGGCCTCAAGAGGGCCCCCTCATCAAGGCCAGACACTCGGGCCACTGTATATATTGAACGTGGCCTACGCCTTTTGCCCAGCTGCTCCGAAGGACAAGCACAGTGCCCTGGGAGACTTAGACGCCACAGCCAGCCACGGAAATCGGGGCAAGGGACTTGCGCCCGAAGTGATGACAGTGCAGAGGGTTGGGCCCCCATCTATGGGGCGTCTGCCCTCCTCTGCACAACCACCAGTCTTTCGCCCCCTCTGGGACCTGAACCTCAATCTAAATAAAAGCTACTGGTCAGGAGATCTCCCCCACGCCATCTTGCCTGGGCCTACACCCAAGACCTCGCCGACAGCGGAGCACCCCTCCCATTGGAAAGGCTCCCCCGCACTGAGAGCTGGGCCCCCGTGTGCTGCGGGGCATGTGCCCTTCTCAGAGCCAACGTCCATAACGATGCCCGCTTCCACTGGACCTCAACACGGTTCAACGGTGCCCCCCAATGAACCAAGGAGCAGCACGCACCCTGCCCCCCTCAACTGCCCAGACTCCTCTACCAGAGGGCACCCTCCAACCTTGAACCATATTCAGTCGGGTGGCTGTGGAACCAGGGACAAGCCCCGATTTTCACTCTTTGGCTGTACCCTTAGTGGGATCTCCTGCCCAAACACCGCCAAACCCAACATATGAACGCCAAGGAGAGACTGGCGGCATACCAGTTCTCACCCTCGCAACACAGCTATTACGCACCACTATTATTAGTCGCCACTATATCAGCACCGGGCCCTGAGGCAGCCTCCACCAAAGCAGACGTCGCCGATATCCTCAACGAAATGCAGAGTATGAGACCTGACATTGGCGGCAAAATCGATAAAATAACTCAAAGGATGGACTAGATGGAGGACCGGCTTGAAGAACTTGAGCACAACCAGACCTTGCTGAACACCATAGAGGCCGAAATGGACGTGCTATTCGCCGGACTCAAAGCTAGGGAAGAGGAATTTCGCCTAAAAATCGATGACTTGGAAAACAGAGAGCGGCGCAATAACATACGCATCTTCGGAATTCTGGAGAATGAAGGCGAGACCGAGTCAGACCTGAAAAGAACATTGCATAGCATAATGAAGTCGCTTTTCAATGATGACTCAATTGATAAACCCAAAATTGAACGTGTGCACAGGGCTGGGGGAAAGCCAGGAGGCCCGCGATCGGTGCTTGCCCGATTCCATTACTACGCAAACAAGGCCAGGGTCTTGGACAAGGCCAGAAACACTCTGCAAGTCGCGTTGGGCCTGGTACATGTCTCCATATATCAAGACCTATCCTCCCTCACACTAGCAATGCGGAGAAAGTGCCAACCACTCACCAAAATGCTGAAAGAAAAAGGGGTCCGATACCGTTGGGGTTATCCCTTCTCGCTTTCCTTTGAATGGGAAAGCAATGCCATCAAACTAGTCTCAGAAAAGGATATTAGGTGCTGCATATTTGACCTACTGGGTACCCAAGAGGAGGAACCATCACAGAGGGGAAACAGGCCAGAGGCAAAGGAATGGCACACCAAAGGTCCACGGAGAAAGAAGATGCAGGGCGCCAGGAAATATAGACGGATGAACGCCTCCCCGGACACCGAACATTGAACCCACTTTGTTCTTTTACCTGTTTCTCTTTTCATGGGTGCGCCTGACGACGGACATTAGGCTAACTAGAAGACCCCTGAGAACGTCGGATGGACATCCATTGGGTAGTAATGGGGGAGAGTGGAATCGTTGTCCTCACACCACCTCACCTGATGCGGAAGAGGTGCTCGCAAAGCAACCTGGGATAAGGGTACACTTGGATGATGTGACTCGATGCGCTTAAGTGGACCCTAAAGAAGATGGAGGAAGCCGAGGTCTGTGTAAGGCCCGAGAAAGGGTAGCACGTAGGAGGTGGTGTGAACCGATATGAAAATGAAGGAGGGCCCTTACAAAATTTTACCGGCGGCCGAACATCGGGTGCAAATGACTGAGATCCTATTGTTGAAATGCAGTTCAGTTCGTTAACATGTTTACATATGCAGGGGGGGAGTTGGGGGCTCATGGTTATGTTTTATAATTATGTGGTTGGGACCGTTTGAGGTGCGGTTCCCGTTGGTGGTCCGAAGACGATTGGGTGAACATAACCCAGCCGGATCGGACGCCGTATGGTTTGGGGGGTGAGAGGGAGGGCTAGTGCGACTAGAAAGGTCAGGTGGAACGGATGAATACGAAAATGAGAAGAGAAAGGCACACTTAATACTGTTGAAGGCTGAGCGACAAGGATGTTCAGCAGCCCCCATAAGGCCACATAGGAACCGGCTTACTTGTGTAGGAATAGGCATATGGCAGACGCTTAGAGCAGAGACATTGAGGCAGGCGCACTTATTGGGCTACCTCACACATTGCAATGGCAGCAACACCTAGACATCACAAGCTACGCATATGCACACTCAATGTAAAAGGCTTGAATTCCCCCACTAAACGCTCGCTGGTAGCGAGGGAATTTAAGAGGTTGAACATTGATATTATGTTCTTACAAGAGACGAAATATCAGAAGGGTAGCGAGAAGGGGATCCCCAGTGGTCTGGTGCGGCATACATATTGGAGTTCGGGTGTCCTCAAAAAAGCTGCGGTGGGGAGTGGGGATCCTGGTCCGGAAGAATCTCCACATGAAGATCCTAAATTCCTGGTCTGACACGGAGGGTAGGGCCATGTTAATAGTCGGATCCATTCAAAACACAGTTGTAACCCTTGCCACAATTTATGCACCCAACCAAGGCTAAAAAAGATTCCTCCTTAAAACGAGTGAATGGCTTTTTAATAAATCGCAAGGTCATACTATACTTGGGGGCGACTTTAACACATGGATGAGCAGTGCCATGGATAGGCAAACCGCACACAATGTCTCCCAACCTCCCCGGTTGCAGGAACATGCAGAAATTAAAACTATGCTTGCCCTATACGGCCTCTCGGACATTTGGCGTCACTTACATCCAATGGACAAAGGATTTACCTTTCGATCCATCCCTCATGACACGCTCACAAGAATAGACTATCTGTTCCTCTCGGAAGACCTAATGAGAATACTCCACACCGCAGACATACATCCCATTGCATGGTCTGACCATGACATGGTTGTGGCGGAACTAGACTGGGATGGCCTTGCCCATCGCAACACTAAGTGGAGGTGCAACGAAATGTTGTGGTCGGATGTGGTTTTCAGGGAAGAATTGGAAAATGAAATCAAACAATTCTTCATGACCAATGATACGGGTGAAGTCGCGAAAGTGAATGTCTGGGAAGCGGCAAAGGCCACGTGGCGTGGGATCCTAATCAGGGAGGGGGCGAGGAAAAAGAGGGAACGCACCTTGCTGGAGGCTAATCTCCTCAACGTAGAGCTGCACACCTTGCGGAAGCTAAAGCATTAAGGGAGGAGCTAAAAGCCCTTGAGATGAGCAAGGTGACCCAGACCTTACAATACCTTAAACAAAAGTACTATGAAAAAGGAGACAAGGCCGATGCTCTCCTTGCCGCAAGGCTCCGTGCGCAAAGGGCAGAAAGATGGGTAGACGTGATAGAGAGGACAGATGGCACTCTCGTGGATACAACAGAATCCTCCCCAGAGGGCATACGAGAGGCATTTGTCTTTTTTTATGAAGATTTATATACCTGTGACCCTCCTCCCCCACCGGGGAGTGTAGATGCCTATCTCAAAGAGGCAGATCTCCCGGCGCTTACATGCCCGGAGGCGGAAGCTCTTGACACTCCGGTCACTGAGGAGGAGGTGGCTGATGCCATTTAACGTCTTAAGTCAGGAAAGGTGCCCGGGGACGATGGCTTCACCCCTGGCTTCTACAAAAGGTTCACTGCGTTCCTTACCCCCTTCCTGGTGACCCTGTTCAACCACATCTTTGAAACAGGGCAGGCACCCACGTCCTTTGCTCAGGCCCTCCTAACGGTCATCCCAAAAGAAGGCAGAGACCCCAAATACTGTGGGTCATATCGCCCCATATCACTCCTTAGCATAGATGCCAAGATATATGCGAGAGTGATAGCGGCCAGATTGAAAAGGCATTTACCGAAATTAATACACACGGACCAGGTCGGCTTTGTTATGGGGAGACAGGGAGCTGACGCGATGAGGGAGACGTTACACTTGATACACGCGGCACAGGGGAGGAATGACGACCCCACCCTCCTGTCGCTTGATGCCGAAAAGGCCTGCGACAGAGTCGATTGGGAGTTCCTAGAAAGAGTTGTAGTCTGGATAGGTCTTGGCCCCAAACTACGCCGCGCCATTAAGGCAATATATTCAGCTCCCCAGACCTCTGTAGCTGTGAACGGTGGCTACTCAAGGTGGTTCCCATTAGAGAGAGGCACCAGGCAATGCTGCCCATTATCTGCTATACTGTTTGTGTTGTCTCTCGAACCACTGGCACAGAAGCTTAGACTTGACAAAAAGGTGGGAGGAATTAAAGTAGGGGATCAGGAATACAAGCTAGCCCTATATGCTGACGATATCCTCCTGCATACAACGAACCCCGTGAGCTCGATACCGGCGGCCATGGCAATAATTGGGGATTATGGTCAATTGGCGGGCCTGAAAATCAACACAGAGAAATCGGTCCTCCTCCCGCTAGACAAGAGTAGGGACTCAGAGGTTGAGCGATTTGCACCCCTAGGGATAGAGGTTAGTCTCACTACATTGCGATATCTGGGCATCAATGTGACTCGTAACCTGGGTGACCTATTTGAAGCCAACTTCCCCCCGATGCTAAAAAGACATTGAACGGTGGACAAGGCTCACCATCTCGTGGATGGGCCGACTGAACACCATTAAAATGGTAATCCTGCCAAAGTTCCTTTACCTATTTCAGATGCTCCCCATCCAACTCCCCAGAGACGACTTTATAACCACCAAAAAAGTACTACACACCTTCCTATGGCAAAACAAAAAACCCAGGGTCCCTGCTGCCTTACTTCACCTCCCGAAAGATGATGGCGGGGTGGGTCTCCCAGACATAGAGCTGTACTATAGAGCAGCACAACTGCGAGTACTAATCCCACACGTCAGACAACAAAAAGACCCTCAATGGATAGGCTTAGACAACTACTATCTCCGTCCTTTTACTGTGGGGGAATGGTTATGGGTACCTGGGCCCCAATTACGAAATAGCATCAAAAACCACCCCATCCTCGGGACCATATGGGCCATATGGAAACCAAACAAAGGAATGAAAGGAGTCACAACATGGCCCTCCCCCTGGCGCATTTATGGGCCCCGGGCATCCGGGATGACATTCTCGATCCAGGCAGTTTTGAATCATGGTAGGAGGCAGGGCTTGAAAGGGCAGGCCAATTACAGAGGAATAACGCCTTCATCACTATCCAAGAGCTGGAAGAAGCTCTCGGCATAGATCGGCTCTCAGTTTTCCAATACCTAAGACTAAAAGGTGTTATGACTCGGGAGGTCTGGAGGGAGGCCCTACAGAGAGACCTCACAGTGTTCGAAGAAATTCTAGACACATACATAGGCTCCAAGGGACTCATCAGTGCAATGTATGCAGCACTAGTTGGAGTCAACACAACCCCCTCAATCACTTTGAAACATAAGTGGGAAAAAGACCCTGGGAGATATCTCACCCCAGAAACATGGCTCAAGATTTGTAGAAGGACCTCGAAAACCTCTATCTCCTGCCAGTACAAATTGCACGGGATCAAGCTTTTGTATAGGTGGCAGTACGACCCACTCCGGCTAGCCAGGATGTATCAGGATGTGAGTCCTTTCTGCTGGCGGGGCTGTGGCCAGAAAGCGGACTACTGGCACATGTGGTGGGGATGTACGGCGGTCCAGGCATATTGGGACAAAGTGCTCAGTTGGATAAAAGAGATTGAAGGAGAGGAAAGGGAGAAGCACCCGCTCTTGATCCTATTTGGTTTGGTCGAAACAGAAGAACAAACAACCAAATTGCCCATAATGACACATGGGCTCTTGCTTGCTGCGAGGGCCTGCCTTACAACTGTGTGGAAAATAATTAATTTACCAACTAAAGCTGAGTGGATCAAGGTCTCCCGGAATATCTTCAATATGGACAAGCTAACAGCAGCCATTCATGGTGACTGCACTTCCATTGACAATGAATGGTCCGAGTTCCGAGCCAAGTATATCGCACAAAGTTGAGTGTGCAACATGATACAGCTAAAGCTCCATTGCAATGATCTGCCTACTGCTCTAATGTTAATTCTGAAATGTCTTATGCAAATGCCACTTTTCCAAAAATTCTTTTGCCTATGAACTCCTTCGCCGGACTGTAAAATTTATTTTAGACCAGTTGTCGCTTCAAGGGCTGCTGGGTGGAGGGAGGGGGTAGGGGGTCAAGTTGTGGTTAGTCGTTAAGTATGTGCAACTGTAAAGCAGTTGAGTTATTCTGTATTCCTTGTAATGAAAACTGCATTCTCTAGGTTTGAAAAACAATAAAACCAATTTAAAAAAAAAAAGAGACTGATAGTTTGGTGGCGCATGCAAGGGTGTGGCTGGTGTGCCCGTGCAAGATAGTCATAGAAAATGCCGCTATGCAACAGGCTCTGGTCCCATCCCTGTTCTGTGGGATGCCCCATCAGTATAGAGGAAAGGGGACTTTGGACTAAGTGTACTGTTGTCACTGTGGTGAGTAACCTTTCCGGAATGTTTCATTGCACTCTGTCAGTTATTTATTCTGCGTGCAAGTAGTGCTACTTTGATGATGCTTTTGTGTGTCTTAATCATGCTCTCTGATTGTTTTTTTTTCCTACTGCATGTTTGTCAGATACACCTCCCTGGGCAGCATGGACAATACCATGAAGAACCCCTCACAGCGCTACACCAACCACGTTGGCCAGGAGTGTTACCGACCCGCCTACATGCTGGAGAACGAAGATGAAGAGCGCACATCCAGGAAGTAACTATCGCTGTCTGGGGAGCCATATGGAACATTTACCCCCGTGGGAAACCCTGTGATGTCCATGTGCTGTCCTTTATGTGTTTGGTAGTGCACCTGACTTGACATCCACCAGTAGCAGGGGTATGGATGCAACTCATGGCTCACGCCTCAAGATGTCATGTCAAACATGTCAAAGCGTGGACCAAATCCTACCTGTCTTCTTGTTCGTATCTCACCCCTATGTCTGTCTGAAACCCCAGCTTTGCAGCAGGCTTATTTCCAGTAAATTGTTACTGGTAATGGGTATAACAGTACAACGCATGAGGGAGAGCAGCCCCAGCCCAGGTTTCTTTGGGCGCTTTCAGACTTGAACTTGTTGATTCTTGTCCAATGACTTTTAGGTTAACCCTTAATGCAGCAAAGTGGCTTTATTCAGACACCCCATCAATTCCTTTCCAAAGCATTGATGGAAGTCGAAACCTACATGTGAGGTGGATTGCATGCACCAGAATGAATTGGAGTTATGTAAATTGATAGCCAGACCTGGATTAAAGTATTGCACAAAAGACTCGGTCAATTTAGGACATGAGCCTCTAATTTAACGACATCCAACCTTCAATTAACATTGCAACCCTCCACAAGTTTCTCTTAGAAATCTGCGACACGAAGATGTGGACAGACTTGTTTTTCAGATGTCTAATGCATCCGTGTTTGTTACATTAGACCAAATATTGGCTCATCACATTGTATTTTACATGTCTTTACATCTACCCAATGTGGATCTTTTTTAAAAAGAAAGAGGGAAAACACCCTGAATCCCCCTATCCTTTTCTTTTTTATCCTCATATTCTTTTCACATTACTTTTGCTTGTTCACAGAAAAAATTGCAAAATGTATGTAAATGCAGTAGATGATAATGCATAAAGATGTAAATCCAGTGTCCATTAAGACACATCTGGCTAGTAACTTTTGGTAGTCCTGTGCACACATTTATCAAGGTATTCGAGATGTTGTCTTCATTTGCAGGGCCACATTGGTGATCTCAAATCTCCAACCTTGCAATCCAGTACACCCACAGTGATCAATAAATTGAGCCCCTATGCTTCTATGTACACACGTCACACTTATCCTAAACGGGTTTAAAAATGAAAAACACTTAACACCCAACTGCAGTCCTAAATCCTTGTCCCTCTTCCTTTTTCACTATATACCTCTCCCCTCTGTGGTTTTCTCATTTGGCCTATATTCCCACTTCTGCACTGACAATTCTCAAATATGTCATCTTTTGTTCTTTTTTGGACTTTCTCAAGACCACCATGTCCCTTGTCTCTTAGCAGTACAATCTGTGATGTACACCCACTTCTTACATATCAACACTTCTAAAACAGAAATGCATTCCTCCCTCCTCTGTCTCCCCTTCTATTTCCTTTCCTCCATACAATCTGTCTCTGTTCCTAAGCATGCTATCTTAGCACTTACTTTGACTTCTCTCTCTCTCCTTCACCACACATATCTCTAACACAGCGACTTCCTGCCACTGTCAACTTTACCATATAGGTAAAGCATGTCACTTCCTCTCTTTGCATGCTACCAAACTACTTATCTCTACTCTTTCTCTCCTGGACTACTTTTTTGCCTTACTCACTGGTCTTCCTGCCTATAATAACCCCACTCTGCTCAATCTTTTAACTCTTCCATACATACTTTATACTGTCCTTCTCACCATAGTTCCATTTCCCCTGCATTGGATCCCTCTCTTGACTATCTTTCAAATCTCGCCTACTCTTTCATTTTCTCTGCCCTGTTTTCAAATACATGGACTTGACCCCTTATCGCTCTTCACAGCTCACTCTTTGTCTCTTCTCATTCCCTTCGTTCACAAGGCCAGTTCCTACTTGCAGTATCCAAACCCTGATGCTCTCCGTCTTGTATCTGGTCCTTTGCTCACTTGGCACCTAATCATTGGAACTCTCTACCCCATGAAATTAGATCCTACTCTACCCTTAAGCTATTCCGCCTAATCTCAAAAACATTCTCCTTTCTTCTGCTTGCTAGCTATGTATTGAGAAATTCTTATCATATAATTTGTACCGTTTTACCATTTACAGTGCTTTGCTGAAAGTGCTAAATTAATTAATAAAATACAAATACAATTACACCAAAAGCAAAGGGCATCATCAATAACGGATTTTCTATGTCTGAAAAATCTTTCATTATATCTAATATATGTCATGCCATGGTTCATTGAAATGGGCAGTTGTGGTGGTCCGAAGTTAAAGTAAAGGCAATGCTAAGTATGATGGGGGAACGTATGACAAGCAATTTGAAACTTAGCATTTGTTTTTATTGTGTATAGGTTAAAAGGCTTGGGAAGGAGCGTGGGTTGTTTATGTCCCTAGAATAAGACATTTGATTATACATTCCTTATTAAATATTTGCACATGTTAGTAGAGCAGTTTTAATAGTCTCAAAAATTCAAAAGCTAATCACTGGCAACTTAAGACATTAATGTTACTTGCTTTTTCAGCCACTGTTTCATTGAGCACATGGCCACTCTTTTGCTGCCATGGCAACCACAGCCATTTCCAATGTACTTTCTTCAGGGAACCCATCTCTCCTGGCTTCATTCAACTACTGGTCTGGCGCCAAATGTGCAGTTTAGAGCATCTTCTACAGCGTGCTTGTCCAATCAATACCAGCTGTTTTTGCTTCTGTCTTGATAATTTTCTTCTGTGATATATTCCCACACATTGAGAATGGCATTAGTGGAGTCCTTGACTCATGTTTTCTCACGTGCTGTGGTAACCTATGTTCTCCTGCCGCCAAATCTGTTCCCAATGATCCATCTTTCACTCCCCCATTTCCAGCCCATTTGATATCTGGTTATGTTGGTTGGCAGTTAATAACCTGCCCACCTTTTAAAGGTTAGGTTCTAAACAGCTTATATAGTAATGTTGCCTACTACCAGACAAGGTAAAATATAAATTATACTCTTAGGTGTTTAAATAGTGCTAAATCTACCCGCTGTCAGATGGGTTGTCTGATGTAAAACTGAGAGGGCTCTATTCTGACAATGTCGTAGAATGAATCTATAGAGCATACTTCTCTTCAGTCCCCTTAAAGTCCAGCTCAGGTTATATTGCTTCCAGCATTAAAGTTCTTTATTGAGAAGCATGATTCTAGTGTCATCTTCTACACATCTTGTTTCTGTCCTTGGTGAAAGTCTCCTGCTTGACTCTGTGGACATCCAGTGTGATGACCAAAGAGGCTATTTGCCTTCTTGAGCTGGTTCATGATGTGCGTGGGTGGGTGTGAGGAGGAGCCGCCTGTCACTCACACTTAGTCTACACCTAAGGTAGGGGGTCAGACACGTGGCCATTTAAGGACACTGTCTATTTAAGGGAGACAACTAAACCTGAGACCTGAAATACTGTGAGATGTTGTGTACATTCCAGGAACAGAGGAATTGGTAAACCCTATGGGCCTCATTACGAGTCCAACAGTAAGCACGGCGGTCGTGGTGTCCAGCGGAATTACCACCACATTAAAAGTGAAGAGGAGCACGCAAAAACCTTCTCTAGTAATGGTAATTCCGTCCAGCAAATAACTGCTGAAAATCAACACCGGATGGTATTCGTGCCAAATACCGCAGTGAAAATGGTATAATTACTCTTGCCAAACTTAAATAAAGTAAAAAAAATAAATAAAAATGTTGGAATTACTGAATGGAATGAATTGAAAAGGGTGGAATTAGTACCAGGCCGAAATAGCATCTTGCTGAATATGGGAAGTCCAGTGGCAGCCATCTTTAAAAATACTATCCATCCTGAATCGCACATTTCCTGTAGCCATTCGAAGCCAGAACGTGTGTCAAATATGTCTCAGGAGAAAGGCCAGCCCATAGTCCCCAAAATGCGGCAATGAAAGCCGAAATTCAGTGAGGCAGAGCTGTAGGTCCTCGCTGATGAGGTAATCAGCCATGCAGAGGAGATGTTTGGGGAAGCTAAAGAAAAACTTCATGCCAGAGGAAGAATGCCATCTGAGGTGCAGTAAGAGAAATGGTGGTGGCAGTGGGCACCGTACCACATGATAGCAAGGGCTGCCGGAAGATCTGGAATGTCATCTCTCCTATGATAATGCATGATCAAATTCCCAATATCATGCAATTGTCTTACATGAGAATGCCCTCATTTACATGAGAATGAGGGCATTCTCATGTAAATTGGGCACAATTTACATGAGAATGCCCTACCCAATGGCAATGGGAACAATGGCACAGTAGCAACAGGGATGTGCAAAGAAAGGTTGGATACTGTGAAAAGAGATATATACCATATTGTACATGCACGTGACCTCATGTTATCATTAGATGCACCTATCGGGGCATCCAATGGCCATGTCCCGGCATGAACCCCTTGCACCCACATGCATCACTGAAGCACCCACAAGCCATTGAATCCACATAGGAAACACCAACACCAATGACTGGCCCAACACATGTAAATGTCATTTGTGCAATCTATTTGCCAATGAGAGCCTGCATATGAGATTGGGACAGACTCCATATCATCTGACCCTACTCCAACCGTGTAGAGGCAGTGGGCCTCGTTACAAGTTTGGAGGTAGCCAATGCTGTTTTTACCAGCATGGCTATCCCCAAACTCAGGTCCGGGTCCCGAAAAAGGGGAATTACCGGGCCATTCTGACATTTGCAGGCCCGGTAATTCCCATTTTTGGGACCCAAACCCGGTACGTCCCCATTCCCATTTGAGCCCCCATAGGGCTCAGTGGGAATGGGGAGGATGCTAACAATGGTCCCGTTAATGACAGGACCGTTGTTAGCATCCTGGTCTGCTCGCGGGTGCCGCTCTGGACGTCTGTTCTGACCAGGCGTCCAGAGCGGCACCCCCAAGCAAACTCATAATGTTGCAGAGAGGTAACAATGGCACCGGTAGCACTACCGGCGCCGTTGTTGCCTTTCCGCAACACTTGTAATGAGGCCCAGTGTCTTTTACCTGATAACCTACCCTGCCCATGTCCCCTGCCCACCCCACTGGGTAATCCACAAATGACACTAATCACCTACACCCTAACACCATGGCATACGAGAAATGGCCCTCACAGCCTGCAAATTGTGTGTTCCTCAGTGGCCAAATGTGTCTTGCTAAGCATCCATCATAGTGCATGAGTGTCTTGCAATGCCATGTACAAGTAAGCATGATGACCGACTGCATATCATTCATCATGCAACAGGATCTCACAGTCCACTCGGACAGTCGAATCCAGCACAAGCATATCCCAAGGCACTTCCACCGGTGCAAGAAATGTATTTAAAAGAAATTGTCATGGAGTGTTACTGGACAAGATGGCCATCCGTGCCTTCACCACTCTTACTGCATGGCGGGACTTGATCAGCAGCATGTGTGTTGTTGTCCTTTGGGGGAACAATGTCGATATCTGGGGGCAGAGGAATATGCCTCTTGATGCACATTTTGTGCAGCATGGCACAGACTACACATATTTTCTCCACCTTCTCTGGCCTATACCTCAGGGAACATCTGGTCAGATGGAGATACAGGAAACCTTCCTTCAGTAGTCAATTCACAACCTGGTCCGTTGTAGGCCACCTCCTGTTGTGTTCATGGATTGCAGACAGGTATCCTAAGCCACGGCAGTTGTGGGTATCCAGAGTCACCTGCAAAGGCCACAGGTATCAGTAACAGAAATATGAGGATGTATGGCATTTTTTCATGGCATGTTGGACTCTCTAAATGAATTGAAGGCACATTGGTCTGTGTCATGGTTGTATATCCCTACATTCATTTATGTGTCATGTACTACAAGGGGACATGGTCAGTGTCACTTCGGGATTCAACCTTTCACACATCACTTCACCACCAGATGTAACAGGCATACACTGTGATATGATTATCAATATACATGTTGTCTGTGGAAGTCCTGTGTGCGGCTCTTGTGCATGTGTCCTTTGGGCGTACAGTACTTATTGTGAGTTTTTTGTGTTAGCTTTCTTGCTCTTGGGGAATTACATTCATGGTTTGCAGCGTACATGTCATCACACCAGTGTTGAGCCATCATCATGCCCTGGTAAACTGCGCTGTTGCCTTGCCTGTGTAGGTAGGGTTCAAGTACATTGGGTAGGTGTGCTACAGAGTAACATTGTGCCTTTGTGGCATTAATCCCTGGTGGGCAGGGAGATGTGCTGAGATGCATGTCCAGGAATGCATGCTGCACCTGGCTAAGCACAATGGAAAAGGTGGGCTGCGACATGCCATGCAGCATGCCCAGAGTATGCTGGTAGGTGTCTGTGGCAAGGAGGTACAGCACCGCCATGAGCTTGAGCAGCAGTGATATAGCAGTTTGGATATTAATCCTGCTTATATGTCATCCAGGATCTGGGAGAGTAGCTCAGCAATAGTCTCCCTATCCTGAGTGTTCTCATCTGGCCATCTGTTAATGCCCAGGATGATGGCCTGACCCCATGGAATGGTCTCTCACCTAGCATAGTGTCTCCTCCACCTTTCTGCTGCATGTGGTCTGTGGTGCTGCTGTTTCTGTCTCTGCGCCTCAGTGAACACCAGAAAGTGTTGGACTCCAAGGTATTTATTGAGCACGTACCTACCTTCGGGAAGCAACAGAGCGCTTTACAATCATACAGCGAATAATATATTAAGGGAGTATAGAAATAAGGGAGTGGGGATCTAACAACCAGGAAGGGAGGGTAATAGTCAGCAATGAATCTACAAGTAACCAGGGGAGGGAACAGTGGGGATCATATGACCCAGTCTCAGGTAAGGTGGGGGGTGGATGGTGTATGGACATGTGTTTTGGAGGAGCCATTCCTTGAAGAGGAGGGTCTTGAGCTCCTTCCTGAACTGTAGAAGCAAGGGGGTGTGTCGGATTTTGATGCGCAGGACGCTCCAGAGTCTTGGGGCATAGACAGAGATGGCCTGTCTTCTGTTATTTTCTTTCCTGTATCGGCAGAGTTCAAATATGCATGTCTTTACTTCTGGTGGATTGTAGGCCTCCAGAGATGCTGAGTTTCTCAGTCAGGTAGCTTGGGGACTTCAGGGTGACAGCCATGTATATGATGCAGCAAGATTTGAAAATGATACGGCTTGCAGCGAGAGCCAGTGCAGTTCAGTGAGGGTCAGGGTTATTTGGTCGAATTTGCAGAGTCCATTGATGAGTTGTGCTGCAGCATGCAGGACTTATCTCAGGGGAGACAGGGTAGTTGCCAGAAGGCCGTGCAAAAGGGCATTGCCACCATCCAGGTGGGAGAGGACCAATGCTTGAACAGCAGATCTGAATTTGTTTTCTGAGATGAAGGGCATGATTTTTCAAAGGAGAAAAAGTTGCTACCAAGCCGTTCGTGTCTTCCTTGCTTCATGCTGTTTGAAGGACTTCATGCTGTTTGAAGGAGAGGTTGCTGTCAATGCCGAACCCAAGGGACTTGGCACAGGTGGCCAACTGGAGTGTGAAGCCCTTGGGGTGCATAGCAGAGAGCCAGGTCTGGATGTCCGGGTATTCAGTGTTGTTGGTCAGCACTAGGAATTTAGTTTTGGAGGTGTTGAGCTTCAGGTGAGCACTGGACATCCATGACTGGATCAATTAGAGGCATGTCTTATGTAGATGTCTTTGACGGAGGCTATCTTGAGGTAGAGCTGCATGTCATCTGCGCACTGGTGGATGTGGGTGTTGTATGGAGCAGGAAAGGTTCCAAGTCGTTCCATGTAAAGATCGAAGATCCCAGGGGAGAGAATGTATCTTTGTGGGACTTCAAAGGAGATGAGTAGAGCTGGTGATCTGGAGGAATCCATTTGTACAAACTGGTGGCGAGTAGCAAGGTATGGTTTGAACCAGCTGAGGACCATCTCACTGATCCCCATGCGCCGATGTAGATTGTCAGTGAGTGTCTAGTAGTCTACTGTGTCAATTGCTGTTGAGAGAACACAGAGAACTGTGAAAAACCAGAAGGCGTTTCACTGACAAAACCCCGGGGCTCCTTTCCTCACGTGGCCAGGGCACAGCCATCGCCTTTGGATCCAAACCCTGGGGGTGGACAAGTGTGGGCGGATCACCTGAGTGGTAGGTCCTCGGGAGTGGGGCAGAGACACCTGCTGGAGAGGCGCGGCAACCCCCAATAACACCTTTACCCCATTCTCGGATACCTGTAAACTGTAACTACCCCCACCCGCTTCCCTACACAAACACTTTCACATAGACAGCCTGCTCTGGGAGAAAACAGACTCATACCCAAGCATTGTACCTGACATGTCCCACTACTATGGTCAGGCAAAGTCAGGCAATTACCGTTAACAACTCACACCTGACTTCCATTAAGCTTCCCCACCCTGATAAAAGGTGGAGCTGGAGAGCACACTCTGAGCGAGGCAAAGCACACAAAGGAACAGCGTTTTCCAGACGGCAGCTGAACGAGGGGAGAAAGGCGGCAAACCGAAAAGGGAGAGCAAGGAGGGAGATACACTTGACCTTTCCAGTGAGAACATTACTTTCCAGAAACCTTCACAGTAAAAGGCGTAAGGCCAGGAAACCAGAATGAAGAATCCTGCATTGTGTGTCAAAGATTCCCGGGGCCCTCCTGCATGACTAGGCGAGTCGGGAGGAGCAGCAGTCACCGTTGTACCATACTTGGCGCAAGGATCAAAGCAGCACCAAAGAGATGAACACAGCTGGTGAGTTGGGGAGACCGATGCAAGACCGGTCTGTTGAAGTCAAGGTTGCAAGCAGCAACATTGTATGAAAAGCGCAAAAGTGAAGAATATTAACACGTGTGATGAGAGACACGAGTAAAGCTCAATTGCCAATGGATGTTTGAACTTTAATATGAATCAGAGAAGGTATGAGACAAAGTAACAGAATGGTTGGGCACAGTGGGTGTGCTCAATCGAAGGTCTCTGTGTGATGTACCCAGCCAAAAAGTGGCAGAATCAAAAGCAATGAGTGAAATTTATGGATGAAATGAAGCAAAGTGGTCCTGCAATGGTTTAAGAAAAAAACCATTGCACAGTCGAAAGTCTTTGAATTTTGATAACAAAAGAAAGCAAAGAAAGTGAGATTATAAGGTCTGAGCCCGATCGAGGAAGATCCGTGGTCCGAGCCTGACTTAGGGAGACCCTTTGTGAAGAGTAAAAACCTGAGAACTTGTGAATGTGAAAATCCTGATGAGAAATGAACTTTGGTACTTGTTTGTTAAACCAAGCACTCTGCAATAAGAGACTTTTATTGGCAGGGAGACTTTGGCGCAGAAGACCCAGATACCTATGTTTGAACTCCATCCTCGTGGCAGAGAAGCCAGAGTGTGTGCGACCTAGTCTTGTGCTGAAAACTTGGGGAAGGGAAGCCAACTGCTCAACTATCATGACATATTGTTTCTTGAACACTTTTCTTTTGCATACATCGTTTTTCTACACCATTTCTATTTAGAAGTAAGGATTGGCAATAGGTGTAATAGTATAGGTCCTTTTTTTGACTCCATTAGGACTGCAATATTATTATTTGATGGCCGTAGCTTGCTCCCATCCTTAGATTTAGGGTTAGATAGGCGTGCAACCAACCCATTGAAGTTCAATAAACACCCTTGATCTGTGATCACTTGTGCCTGTCTTCACTCTTTGATACCATGCCTTCCTTATATGTGGTGTCAGAGTGGGATGCGACTCAATTGAAACTGAAGTTGGTTGAAAATTAAAGTTATCTAGTTCATATGGCTGTAAATTAGCCGCCATCGATGGGAGGGATTCTTTGTATGTTTCTCTGGCCAGGAGGTTGGCTTCTCTCGCTTTTCGGGTTTTATTTTCATAAGCTTTTTTTACATTTTCACAGTCTTCCTCCGTAGGCGTGTATGGGGGAGACATGGATTTAGGTTTTTCGTAAGATTTAAGAATATCAAAAAGTTTGCTGGCTGCATTTGGTGCGGCCTCAATCTGCTTATTATAGTATTCCGCTTTAGCAGCTATGATGCAGTGTCTATACTTGACGTTCGCCTGATTCCATTTCTCCTTTGAGTTAGGAGTAAGATCTTTTCACCATATTCTTTCTAATCGCTGTTTCTCAATCTTGAGATCCTGGAGTGTACTATTAAACCAGCTTTGATGATTACTGGTTTTCCTGACCATTTTAGATTTGAGGGGGGCTTATTGTTTAACCATCTATGAGATATGGTTAGTGTAGATTTGTAGGAGTTGCTCGCAGGTGTCCCTGGTTTGAAAACATTCCCCAATTTGGCAGAGACATGTTTCTAATTGTTCTGGACCTATACCTTTAAAGTTTTGGCTCATGGTTGTGATGTGTGGACTGTGTTTGTAGCTAGGGGCAGCTGGTACTCGGATCTCAAAGAGAACTTTAAAATGGTCTGACCAGATGCACGGCTGGGTGGATATATTCTGGGTAACAAGATTATGTGTCACGACCCAATCTAACTGATTTCCCTTCATGGTAGTGGGGTCGTTGTTTTGGACTATAAAGTCAATATTTTTTTAATGAATTTTCGGGACTAATGGCTTCTTTATCTAAGGGGGTTTTGGTACCATCTATTGAGGTCGCCGACCAAAATTGAAGAGGAGTTAGTGGATTTCAGAGCATTTAGTTGCTGAGTGATCTCACAGCCGAAGTCTGATACCAAAGAAGGGGGTCTATACAATACAATAAAATTAATGCATGCTCTAGAAGTTGGGGAATATTTGAGGTGTAATGTTGCACAGCCATTACAGGCTATTCAGGCTTTGAAAAGACTATATGCTTCTTTTGCAATTAAGGCCACTCCACCTCCTACCCCTTTTTCCCTGTTTTGGTGGTATAAAGTATACCCCTCTGGGACTGCTTTAGTGCATACAGGCCTAATTGGATCTTTAAGCCAAGTTTCTGTTAAAAATAGCATGTCTAGCTTTTCTTCAATAATAAGATCATGGATATCCTCAGAGTGTTTAGGAAGGGACCGTGTATTTAGTAAACAAACTTTAAGAATCCCTGAGTTTGGCTGTTGGAAACTTGTTTGCTCGGTGCCGTTGTTTTTTTGTTTCTTTTCCTTAGTGCTAGCTTGAGTAATGGGGGCTTCAGGAAGCGGTGGCTTTATGTTTATATTACTGGCCCCTGACTCCTCCCTTACTGAGGGTATCATATTTGATGGAATGATCAGTTCCCCGATTCAAACACCCCCAACATGTCCCTCTGTGCAATCTAATGGCTAGTGAGATCCGAGTGGCTTACCTCAGTCCGGTGTGTTACTAGCGATGTCTTATATATCACTACCGCACTGATGAGGTTCCCTGGAGACACGGCTAGAAGGAGAGGCCGTGGCCGTGTACAGCCGCGGACTGGCGCAGACTGGCTCCTTCGCGCCAGCGCGTTCGCGCCGGGTTTCTACTCAAGAATCCCTTTCGGACTACAATCCTGATGGGGATTGTAGTTCGGTGCAGCTGTGGCCGTGCGCTATTCCTCACGCTGCTGGCCCTGTTTCACTGTTGTGTCTGGTGCAGCTATCCACGGGTGGAAAGCTTAGAGTCACGGGTCTTCACGGGTCTTCTAAAGAGACCAGATAAGTCGTGACTGAAACTAGGCAAACACGACAGTTTTAACAATTATTAGCAAGTTCTGAATTTAGGTACAGTTCTAGCGGCGCAATTAAAAGATATTAAAATACTTAAGAAACTTTACAAACTTCTAAACGAAAACGAAATGTACGAAATAAACGGAGTTGCAGGGAAGGCGGCACACTAAACAATTACTATCTCTGAAGAGAGGGGATGCCAAGTGCCTTAATTACTGGCGCAGACTGGCGCCTTCACGCCAGCGCCTTCGCGCCGGTTTTCTACTCAAGAATCCCTTCCGGACTACAATCCTGATGGGGATTGTAGTTCGGTGCAGCTGTGGGCGTGTGCCGTTAAATCATACTGCAGTTTTAAACATCTTGCACAGTATTTTTGCCTTACGTACTATAAACTCTAATGGTATTAAGATTGTAGATCAGGAAGAACACAGTAGTAGGTCCGTAGCTAACACTCAACTACATCTTGCGCCACGTCGATGAGATGTATCATCATGGATATATTTGCAGATGAGTTAAAATGTCCCCTTACAAACTAAGGGCAGATAACGGTATTAGTCAGAAAGTCATCCTCCCAGACCGAACTGCACCTATAATCGTTAGAAAAAATGTAGATCTGACACATAACCCCACTAGCTTGGCACATCATTCCTGTTCCCTTTCAAATTCACCCTGCATAGCGCCACAGAGGCCACCACCCAGGAATACACCGTCAAAATGGAGAATTGAACAACGAAGATGACTATTGGCAATGGCGGCTCTTCCCATCTCACTTATGATGATGGATTGGTAACTTATATGTTCTTTATTGTGTAGTTACGCTCCAAGAAACCTGATTAGTCGATCCATGTGGGTTTGATGGGAGAAGCACACTACACATCCCGGCTACTAAGGGTCCGCTTGACTGGCCCAAGGGTGGGCTCCTGGTCTCTTGCCGTCATCACTGAACCCTAAGTAGTGTACAGGGTTCTACCAGTATAGTCCAGATAGTTAAGATCAAATTCAAGAGTACAGATATGTTCCTCCTAAACATATACAACCCTCCCAAAGTGAATGCTAATAAAGAGAATATGGCCACAGTAAAAAACTTTTTGCAGCAATCAATGTAGAAAACCCTGTGTCGGTCATGGGTGATTTTAACGCCAATATCGTTTTAGAAAATTACATATTAAGGTGCACAAGTAAGTCCGACCCAGTGGAAACTAGCAAGCAGAGTAGAGCTTTGGGCTCATTTGCTTGACTCCCACAACATGATTATGCCCAATGGTAATTGTCCTGTCGATGCCCAACAAGCCTTTACGAGAGTTCTTGGCAATAGCGCCTCACATCTTGACTATGTATGTGTAAATACAAGTGCTCTTAAACTGGTGAAAGAACTGGCCGTTCTCCCTACAGAGGAAAGTGACCATCTTCCTTTGTGTTCTTCTGCACAATAAAGATATTGAAACAGATAAGAATGCGATTGGCCATCATCCGACAGGTGTTTACAACCTGAACAATACTGTCAATCGTATGCATTTGAATACTGTGAGATTAAACAGAGCAGGACTGGCTGCAGATGAGATTCTGACTATATATATATACAGAATCATTCAGAAACACAGGGAAAAGTTTGTGACAATATTACTCAAAACTTTGAAAAATGTACTTATCAAATTATTCTGTATACTCAAATTAAAAAGCAACATAAATGTAGGGAGGAACTTTGCACAAAGGTATCGAAGCAGCAAACATTTTCAGAGACAGCCATCATGAGAGAAAAAATATTAGAGGATGGATATAGCCCTTGCCCTAGCGACTTGCACACATACATATGTTACGCTCACCTGGTTTCTGCGGAGGCGTTGGGGCATGGTTCCAGCCCTCAGGGGGGTCCGTCTTTGCCCTCTGCGCTTATGTGGTGACTGGTGGTAATAGGTGATGATGCTTGGGACTGCTCCTGCGTGGAGAATAGGGGGCGTGAGTATGCCATCTTGAGCGCCTGATCCCCTTCCAGACCCCTTCTCCCAAACCGTGGGATGCGCTGTCCCTGGAAAGCTCACCTGTTGATTAGTTTTCGCGAGCACTCTGTCCTGCTGCTTCTGGCAGGGGTGCTTGTATGATCTGGACTGAGTTCCTTCACTGGTCCATTGCACGTGGTAGTCCAGTCCTGCTGCGACTAACCCGCTTACCTTCAGGTAAGTGTTTCTGTTTGCCTTTCTTTCCTCGTCTGTTTTTGTTGTATTGTAAAGTTTGTTGTCTTGTATTGCTGTCCGTTCCACTTTTGATGTTTGCTCTTTTGATTTCTTCCCTCGCAGGTAATGTTGCCAGCCCGGCAGAAGCTGCAGAGCTCAAGGCGGCAGCCGGAGGGAATGAGGAACGAAGCTGCAACGGTACAGTAGCTGGTAAGTTGTTAACTAGGGAGCGCAGGGTTCAAATGCGGCGCGGCCCTAGGACTGATGTTCTAACCTTGTCTTTCTTCTTCTTCACAGGGTCCGAGTTCATGGATGCGGAGTGCAGTGCTGCAGCGTCGGGATCAAGATCACTGGATGTCAGGAGATGAGTCTGCAGATGAACCGATGAAGCACCGGTTTGCTGGAGATGAGTATGCAGGAGAACGCCTGGTTTCAAAGGTAAGTAAACTGGTCCAAGCGGCGGTGAGCATCACGTTGCACGCGTGTGCACAGTAAAGCGAAGCACCGGCCTTAAGGATGGAGCAGCTTATATAGCTGAGCTTCTGAAGCTACACGCACCAGGTTCAGCCTGCCTGCCACACCCAATGAGTCAGCACATGAAGAGCAGGCCTAGGGAGCCACACCCGATGAGTCAGGACATGAGGATGTTCTCTGGAATAAAGGCTTTCAGCTCATGGAAAGTTCTTTTAAATAAAAGCACTCCTGCACTGAAATAAAGTAAAAGCACTCCTGCACTGAAATAAAGTGTTCCTGCTCACATCTCTATAAGCCTGGTGCCAAAGGCGCCAGGACTGAGTCCAACCAGGGCCCCTGTGTTTATGGGTCCCAAAGGGACATAAGTGAGTCAAGTGACCCATTGCCCCCATCACTAGATGGTGTGGTTTTTGTGTTCTGGGGCCTGTGGCCATGACAGCACTCCTCCTCAAGGCTCTTCTCATGGGTGGTTTCCCCCCTGGCCCTGGTTTAGTGGGGTTATTGCGGTGGACATGCTCACTGGGTTCCCAGGTCCGATCTTGGGGTCCATAACCTTTCCAGTCTATAAGGTAGTATAACTTGGACCGGACCATCTTAGAGTCTAGGATCCTTTTAACTTCGTATTCTGGTTCTCCTTCAAGTATTTTGGGATCCGGTGGAGTATCGATCCGCGTTCCTGGTCTCAATGGTTTTAGGAGGGAGACATGAAACACTGGGTGGATCCGCATGTGGGCTGGTAATTCTAATTTCATGGCCGCAGGGTTGATCACAGCCTTGATAGTGTAGGGTCCCAGATATCTGGGACGGAACGCCTGTGGTCCTTTCAGGGGGAGGTTTTTGGATGCTAACCAAACCTTGTCTCCGACTTGGTAGTTGGGAGCTTCCCTTCGGTGTCGATCCGCAAACTGCTTCTGTTTCTCTTTGGCTCTGGCAAGATGCTCTGCTGCTTGCTTAAAAACCTGGGTGATGGTTTTGTGTAAGGCCGTTACAGCAGGCCTTTCTAATGATTCGAGTGGGTCAAAAACGGATGTCTGTGGATGTCGACCATACACTATGTAGAATGGGCTTTGTCCCGTACTGGTGTGAATGGATTTGTTGTATGCGTATTCTGCTAACCAAAGTATGTCCGTCCAGGTATCCTCGGTTTGTTGTAGCATACGCCTTATGTATTGCTCAAGGGTCTGGTTAGTCCATTCGGTCTGGCCGTGGGTTTGGGGGTGATGGCTTGTAGATAACCGGAGGTCGATTTTGGAAGTTTTACAACACCTTTTCCAGAATGCAAAGACAAACTGAGTTCCTCAGTCTGATATCAATATTGATGGGAACCCGTGTAGCCGGATGATCGCTTCCAAAAACACGGTAGCCAGAGTAGAAGCAGTTGGGAGACCTTTCAGGGGAATAAAGTGGGCCATTTTGGAAAACAGATCTACGACGACTAAGATGGTATTGTATCCGTTACAGGAGGGAAGGTCTGTAATAAAATCCATTGATAGCGTATGCCAAGGTGCTGGGGGTACTTCTAAAGGACGTAGCACACATGCGGGACTTTGTTTTTGGGACAGGTGCCACAGGTTGCGATGAACTGGACAATGTCCTTTTTTGGGACAGGTGCCACAGGTTGCGATGAACTGGAAAATGTCCTTTCGCCAAGTTGGCCACCAGTAATTTCTCTTTATTTTAGCTTGGGTTTTGGCTATTCCAGGATGCCCTTCTACTAATGAATCGTGATAGTTTGCGGTGATTTGATTCTGTAATTTCTTATCCGGGATGTACAATCATCCTTGATAGTATGATAGGTTGTCCACGATCGTATACCGGTCTCCGTTTCCTAGCCATTCCTGTTGTGCTGGTGGTCTCATCAAGTGTTGCAGGTCAGATTTTAAGTTGTCTAGACTGGTGGTTGCGGCAATCATGACTTGGATTCGTCCTTCAGGGATGATGGCCACGGGGGCTGGTGTAGTGAATGCCTCTTCTCCCTCGCTCATGCGAGACAGAGTGTCCACTTTTCCATTGCGTACTCCGGGTCTATAGGTGATGACAAAGTCGTATTCCGCAAATAAGAGAGCCCAGCGGAGTTGGTGTGATGATTGCACTTTAGCAGTCTTCAGATATTGTAGATTGCGATGATCCGTGACGACAGTGACTGTATGTCTAGCTCCAAGAAGATAATGTCTCCAAGCTTTGAACGCTGCCTTAATTGCTAGCAGTGCTTTATCAGTGATTGCATAATTCAATTCAGGAGCTGAAAACTTGCGAGACCAGAATGCCATGGGATGCAACTGACCTGTTTCGAGGTCTCGTTGTGACAGGCTTGCTCCCATTGCTATGTTGGAAGCATCAGTTTCGACCACGTATGGTAGCTCTGGTCGAGAATGCCGTAGAATTGGTGCTGTGGTAAATGCTTGTTTTAGCTCCTGGAAGTCTTTATCTGCCTCTGCAGACCAATTAAATTGTTTATTTTTCCGTAGTAAAGAGGTGATTGGGTGGGGGGCGCTAGCGAGCCCGACCAAGATGGCCGCAAGCCCGTGAAGCTCCCTAACGCGTCCTATATCCGGAACATTATCCGGCGTCTCTGCGGAGGCTTTCCTGCCTTTTGGGGGCGGCATTGTAGGCTATTTCTAACCAGGCCCCCGGGAAGATTGGTGAGGTGCAGCTGCGGGTCCGGCGAGGCGCTCAACGAGCGGTGTTGTGGAGGAGGCCGACACTGTCGGAAAGTTGGAGAGGTGCGGGCCTGCGGAGGAGCGACGGAGCTGTAAGCAGCGTATGGTGTGCTGTGCCGACCCCTGCTCACCTGGACACTGGTGGCGGGGGAGGCAGGACCAGCCGGTCATTTTTCCTGTGGAGGTGTGGGAGAGGGGCGGTTTGTCGGCCCAGACGGAGCGGTCGGCCCGCCTGTGGAGCGCAAGCCCTGGGGACGGCCAAGACTGGGAATGCGGGCAGCCGCGGCTGCCGCGTAGCAGGTGAACTCGGAGCCGGTAGGCCCCCCCCCCCCCTCCGGTGGCGGCCCTCTGCGCCGGGGGGTGGCCTGCCTGGGTGGAGGAGCCACGGGGTGGGTGAGGCGACGCTACCTGCCGGGCCTGGGGGCGCTGCCCACCCCCCCTTACTGTGCGGCTGTTGGCCCTGGAGTGCAGCGCCGTGGTGGGTCGGCCTTCTTTTGCAGTGACCTGAGGACTGAAGGCTGGGTGCACCGGCAATCCCAGTAATTGGAGGTCGAGTGGCTGGCTTGGTGTGTGAAATCAGAGGCACTGAGAGACAATCTTATCTGATCCACTGACTCCCAAGAGGATCTGCACTGGACGTTTTTTTTTTTTTTTGTTGTTGCTCCCATTGGATTTTTCCGAGGCTTGGAAAGTGTTGCACGGCGCTGCTGGATGCTGGAGGAGCCCTTGTGTTTCTGGAGTATTCTCACCTTCACACCTCTTTGACAGCGGGGCTCCTGACAAGTTTTGGACTGGAAGGGGTTTGTGGTGCAGTAAGAGGCTGCAGGCGGTGGCAGCTCTGGTGCTAGGCTGTTGGTCGGAGGGACCCCAGCAGGATGGTGTGGAGTTGGGTAAGACTTTGTTAGGTGCAACTGGTGGCCACCCCTCTGGGAGACGGACGGATTCTGAGTGTTTGTTCCCCTACTTGGTGCAGGAATCCTGTACCCCTGGCCCTGCGTGGTGCCGCTGTGCCCTGGTCTCGATGCTAGCCATGACCAAACCGGGTAAAGGGGTTAAGCAGCAGTCTAAATTGAATTTTGAGTCCCCCACGCAGTCCAAATGTGGGGACTCGGCGGGTGGGGTGGCGCTGACGTCGGGCGGGGGCCCGAACCGGATCCGGTGACTGCCTTTCAGGACATCAAGGCCATGTTCTCACAACTACAGACCGGGATACAATCTCTGGACGGCAAGTTGGATACCCTGACTTGCAAGGTGGACCATATGCAGGTCCGGCTGGACAAGCATGGAGAGAGACTAGACGGGGCGGAGGGGCGCCTGGCGGGGGTGGAGGGGGTGGCGGCGGCGGTCTCAGGAGAATTGTCAGAAGTCAGGAGAGCCCTGAAGGAGCTTCGGGAGAAGCAGGATGATCTTGAATCAAGATCTCGCTGGAATAATATACGGATTGTCGGAGTCGACGGGTCAGAGGAACTTGGAAGCGGTGGTAGAGGAGATATTGCGAGAAACCTTGGGCTCAGATGGTTTCTCCCAGCTCTGTGTAGTAGAAAGGGCGCACAGGATCCCCAGCGGCCAGGTTCCGATTCCTGGAGCCCCTCCCCGGCCATTGATCGCCCGACTATTGAATTACAGAGATAGGGATGTGGCACTCCGGAAAGCTAGGGAAAAAGGTACTTAGTCCTATAAGGGAGATGTGATTAAGTTCTTTCCGGATTTCTCGGATAAAGTGCAGGCAGCCAGGAAATCCTTTATGGAAGTAAAGAAAAGGCTGCGGGATAAAGGTCTGCAATATGCAATGTTATTCCCTGCCAAGCTACGGGTGGTGTACGAAGGGAAGTCCCTGTTTTTCCAATCTCCGGAGGAGGCCTCCTCTTTTCTTGACATGCTGCCGAAGTCTCATGGATCGCGGAGGGGGGATGCCTGACATCCTTGAGCATGGGAAAACTTGATGCTGTTGCTGCCGCTCTCAGCAGCTTAGCGTAGTGTCGAGAGCAGAGACACCTATCCTGTGGTGGTGCGTGGGGACGTTGGGCTTGTAGCTGCCCCCTGAGCGTAAGCGGTTTATGTATGAGTGGGTGGGAGTTGGGAAGCTGGAGAGTTGGGGGTTGCAGCAAGGGGGGGGGTTGAGTTTTTGTTGGGGAGGGCGGGTAGGTGTGCTGGGGGGTGGGAGCGATCACTGACGAGTTGGGGGGTTGTCGGTAGAATGGGGTGGCGGGAGGGGGGACAGGGAGAACCAATGGGGCGCCTTGAGAGTCTGGGGTGCAGTGGGGGTTGTCAGGGCAGGGGGAGGGTGCGGGTTGTCTTCTGCAGATGGCGTCAGTACATTTTATGACCTGGAATGTCAGGGGTCTTAATAATTTGCCCAAATGTCGGAAGGTTTTGCAATATTTGGAACGTCATAGAATCGGGGTGGCCTTCCTTCAGGAGACTCATTTGACACCGGAAACAGAATCTAAATTTGGGAAACACTGGGGGTGCCATAGATATTTTTCTTCTTACTCCTCCTATTCCAGAGGTGTAGGTATCCTGGTGCATAAGTCGGTGGGGTTCCGGTTGGTCAGGGCGGCGAAAGATTCAGAGGGCAGGACTTTGATAGTGCAGGGAGTTATCCAAGGGAGGTTATATACAATGATTTGTTATTATGGTCCTAACCAGGATGCCACAGAATCTCTGGACTGGCTGGAACGGCAACTGGGGGCACTTCCTGAGGGAGAGATTATTTGGGCTGGGGACATTAATGCCGTATTGGATGCACCCCTGGACAGGGTGGGGAGTGCAGTGCGCTTGAATAATAAGACCACCACGAAATTACGGGGTATGTGCTCAGTGTGGGATATTGAGGACATCTGGAGGGTGAGACATCCTGGAGTGAGACACTTCACGCATTACTCGGCGCCGCATGGCTCTGCGGCTCAATTAGATTATTTCCTTGTATCTCGGGCAATTATGGGTCGGTCCGCTGGGGTGGGTATTTTGACCCGCATTTTATCAGACCATGCTCCCGTTTTGTTGTCAATCCGTTTGGAGGGTCGGGATGAGGTGAAGACTCCTTGGAGGTTTAAAAGTGAGGCGCTTACAGATGAGCTCTTTAAGAAAGAACTGTCGAAGGCCATAGATGCATACTTTGAGGTCAATGATGGGTCAGTGTCCTCTGCTGGAGTACTGTGGGTGGGATTTAAGTGCGTGATTAGGGGTGAATGTATAGCTAAAGAGGTGGGAATCCTGAAAAAGCTGCGGAAGGATCTGGCTGATAAAGAGGAGGTATTACGGGAGCTACAAGAGGGGGCTCCCGTTCCGGATCGGACTCAGCGGGGTGCTATCAAGCGGAAACTACAGGAGTATCAGGCACTAGCGCAGAGGGAGGTTAAATATATGTGGGATAAAGTAGCTCCTCGGAAATATGGTGAGGGTCAGGCCCCGGGTCGGTCACTTGCTAAGTTAACTAGACTGAGCGGGCAGGATAGTAGGGTGATAAAGATTACGGATGGGAATGGTGTCGATCATTATGATGATGAGGGCATTACCCATGAATTCGAAGAGTTCTATGGCCTCTTGTACTCATCACAAGTAACGGAGATGCAAGCAAAGTTAGAGGCGTTCCTCGATGAGGTGGGGTTATACTGGTGTACAGAAGAGCAGAGGGGGGGGCTGAATGGGCCTGTGATGCTGGAGGAAGTGGTGGACGCTATTAAATCTTTACCTGGCGGGAAATCTCCAGGTCCTGACGGCTTCACAGCCGAATTTTATAAGTGCTATGCAGAGAAGCTGGCTCCGCGCCTGTTGTTGATGTACCGGGAGGCGGTATCCTAAGGGCGCTTGCCTGACACACTTAGGGAAGCCGTAGTGGTCGTACTTTTAAAGTCCGGGAAGCCAGAAGGGGACTGCTCCTCATACCGCCCAATTTTGCTTCTTAATCTGGATAATAAGATCTTGGCGAAAGTTATAGTGAAACGGTTAGCACCACTGATGCCTACTTTGGTGAGGGCGGACCAGGCGGGATTTATCCCAGGTCGCTCGACCTCTTTTGGGTTGCGGAGAATGTTTGGCCTGATGTCGGCGCTGCCGGCGGAGGACCCGGTGGTGGCGGTTCTGTTGGATGCTGCCAAGGCGTTTGATTCTGTTGAATGGCAGTATTCTATTTGCGAGTTCTTTATATCGCTGGTCTCCCTTCTATATACTGATCCGGTAGCTAGGGTGAGAGTGAATGGGCGGAGCTCCAGGATATTGTCGCTTGAGAGAGGAACACGCCAGGGCTGTCCGCTATCCCCGTTGCTCTTCGCACTGGCGATAGAGCCATGGGCGGAGTGGGCTCGGGAGTTTCATCTGCAGCGCGGAGTTCAGCTGCATACCCATAAGGTGATTATATCGTTATACGCAAACGATATGGTCCTGTTCATCCGCCATCCTGAAGTTAATCTTCACCCGATTATGTCGGATCTACAGCGCTTCGGTGAGATCTCGGGGCTGCGCATAAATACCAGTAAGTCAGTAATTTTCCCGTTGACGGGGGGGGGGGGGGGTTTCCCACTTTCGAGACAACTGGGGATTCCAGTGGGATCTGCATAGCATTTGTTATTTGGGGGTTACAGTGGCAAGGGAGGAAAAGGTGGTATATGTTAAGAACTATGTAGAGGCTCTGGATTCAACCAAACGGGCAATGGCGAGTTGGACCTCGCTCCCGCTTAACCTGTATGGTAGGGTCTCGGTGATTAAAATGACTGTTCTTCCCAAATTTTTGTATGTGTTTTTGAACGTCCCTATAAAGGTGCCCCTGAAATATTTTCGGGACCTTCGGGCATCCGTGCTGCAGTTTATTTGGGCGGGCAAGAAAGCTCGGATTGCTTGGGAGAAACTCACGGCACCAGTTCATGAGGGAGGGTTGGCTCTTCCGGATTTTGAGTTATATTATAAGGTGGCGCAGGCCGGCTATCTTCGATACTGGTACGGAATGGCAGCGGAACATAGACACGTGGAGATAGAGAGATCTATCGCGTCCCCAGCACTGTTGAGGTCGGTCATTCTGACGGCCCCGAGTCGTTTTCGAAACCCTCGGAATTTGATGGAGCTGACATGCTGGGCCTGGGTGATATTGGAGAGAGCTCCCAATAGGGGTCTTCTATACTCACCAAAACTCCCGCCATTGTTTGTCCCTGGGATTCCCCTGACCAGTGAGGAGAGGTATGTCGCTATGCTGAAGCGGTTGGGTGTCACTACATGGGGAGAGCTGTTCCCTGAAGGGAGGTTTGTCTCTATAGATCAACTGAAGGAAAGGGGAGTCTTGTCAGCGCTGGATGTGTTTATATATTATAGACTGAGGGTGTCATTACAGAGGCTGTTTCCAACCTTTCCCGAACCTCCGGATGTGGCTTTGGTGCTTGATAGGGTGATAGGGGGGGACATAGGGAGACATATACTCTCCGAACTGTATGGCTTGGCACAGAGGGGCAGACCTGGCGTTGGAACATCCTCAAAGGGGCTGTGGGAAAAGTCCTTAGGGCAGGAAATACCAGTTCATGTCTGGGAGTACTGTTGTCGCATGTAGACCGACCGCACCTCGGCCTTGGCCCGATCCATCTTCCGATCCTGCTATCTGTGATCGAGCTGCACTGTTGGGTCTATGTATTCCGCACATCTTTCTGGGGGGATTTACTACTTGGGCTAATACGTCCTTAAGTTCCCCTCGCAAGCCTCGGTAAAAGAGCGTAGTTCTTTTCTCCTCTGGCCAGTTAGTTTGTGCTATCAGACGATTGAAGGAAGTGAAAAGTCTTGATTACCATGCCGTAGTGATAACAGTTCATTGTCCAGAGCCCGCCCTTGAGTATGCTGTGCAAATAGTTTCTCCATTTCACGCTGGAAACCTCCCAAGTCTTGAAGCAAAGGATCATCCTGGTTTACCAAGGGTATTGACCAGTCCGCTGCACTACCTCCCAAATATGAGAGTAGAAACTCCACTCTCGCTTGATCGTTGGGGAATGCCCCAGGTCTGCACAAGAAATGTAGGCGACATTGATTCATAAAGATGACGTACTTATTCGGATCGCCTGTGAAGCGTTCTGGTGGGGCCAGGGGAACCCCCCTTGGAAGAACCACCTGTACTGGCGTGGGCTGTGGAGACGCGGCAGGAGGGGCATACCCCGGCAGTGGGACCTGGCCTGCCTGTGCCTGGAGCATTTGCCTTGCTAGTTCATCTTTCCGCTCCCGGTTCACAATTAGATCCCTCCTTAGGGCATTGGTTTCCTGTCTTGAGGCATGAACTTCAGCCTGTAACTCTCCCAGTAATCGGGCCAACTGGTCAGTTTCAGAAGTTTCCATAACGCCCAGGCAGAGATTCAAAGAGGATTTGCGTTCTGTTACGCTCACCTGTTCTCTGCGGAGGCATTGGGGCACGGTTGCAGCTCTCCCGAGGGTGAGGTCGCTCGGGTCCGACTTCGCCCTCTGCGCTTATGTGGTGATAGGTGATGCTGTTCGGTACTGCTCCTGCGTGGAGAATAGGGGGCGTTAGTATGCCAGCTTGTGTGCCTGATCCCCTTCCAGATCCCTTCTCCCAAACTGTGGGATGCGCTGTCCCTGGAAAGCTCACCTGTTTATTAGTGTTGCCGAGCACTCTGTCTGCTGCTTCTGGCAGGGGCGCTTGTATGATCTGGACCGAGTTCCTTCACTGGTCCCTTGTACGTGGTAGTCCAGTCCTGCTGCGACTAAGCCACTATACTTCAGGTAAGTGTTCCTGTTTGCCTTTGTCTTTCCTCGTCTGTTTTTGTTGTACTGCATAGTTCGTTGTCTTGTATTGCTGTCCGTTCCACTTTTGATGTTTGCTCTTTTGCTTTCTTCCCTTGCAGGTGATGTTGCCGGCCCAGCAGAAGCTGCGGAGCTCAAGGCGGCAGCCTGAGGGAATGAGGAACAAAGCTGCAGCGGTACAGTAGCTGGTAAGTTGTTAACTAGGGGACGCGCAGGGTTCAAATGCGGCGTGGCCCTAGGACGGATGTTCTAACCTTGTCTTTCTTCTTCTTCACAGGGTCCGAGTTCGTGGATGCGGAGTGCAGTGCTGCGGCGTCGGGATCAAGATCACTGGATGTCAAGAGATGAGTCTGCAGATGAAGCGATGAAGCACTGGTTTCCTGGAGGTGAGTATGCAGGAGAACCCCTGGTTTCAAAGGTAAGTAAACTGGTCCCAAGTGGCGGTGAGCGTCACGTTGCACGTGAGTGCACAGTAACACGAAGCACCGGCCTTAAGGATGGAGCAGCTTATATAGCTGAGCTTCTGAAGCCACGCCCACCAGGTTCAGCCTGCCTGCCACATCCGATGAGTCAGCACACGAGGATGTTCTCTGGAATAAAGGCTTTAAGCTCCTGGAAAGGTCTTGTAAAATAAAAGCACTCCTGCACTGAAATAAAGTAAAAGCACTCCTGCACTGAAATAAAGTGTTCCTGATCACATTTCTATATGAGCCTGCAGCCAGGCCCCCTCTGTTTATGGGTCCCAAAGGGACATAAGTGAGTCAAGTAACCCATTGCCCCCATCACTAGATGGTGTGGTTTTTGTGTTCTGTGGCAATGACAGCAAATGTTACCTATGAAACCAAACAGACGATAAAAGTATTTAAAAAAAAGAATATCGCAGATGGCTAAGACTGCATCGTGCTGAATGTGCTCGGGAGGTATAGTGTAGGATAGCTTGTCACGCTACTGCTGGTAACTCAAATGAGATATGGGCAGTACTACGTGGTACTAAGAAAAGGGGTTGGAAGATCAACAGTGTGCCAGAAACAGAGTGGATAAAGCGCATTGAATCTACTCTGGGGGCTACTCTGCCTCAAGATACTGCCGTCAAAATACCTACTGAATCGTGGCGATGTAAATTATCAGTACAAGACAAGAGCTCACTAAAGTGATTGAGAAATTAAACAATTCCTGTGCTTCAGGAATAGAAGGAATGTGTAACAGGCTTATAAAATTAGCACCTGGTAAATGGGCTCAGGTACTCTCCATCTTATTTAATCACATTGGGGATCGTGGAGTGTTGCCCTCGAGTTTGAATGAAAGCATTATTGTACCAGTCTATAAAAAAGGCGGCTAACCCTGCCAATTATAGGCTGCTAGCGATGCTTGAAAAATATTTTGCTGAAGTGTTACTTCGTGAATTTACCGAGTGGATTGAGGAAAACAAAATATTCCCCCAAAACCAAATTGGATTTCGCGCCAAAGCGGATACCACCCATAATCTTATGATCTTGGTGAATGCAGTTGAATACACACAATCTATTCGAGAAACAGCAGTGTTTGGCGCTTTTATAGACTTTAGCGCAGCATTTGATACTGTCATGCGTAATCGCCTCTGGGAGAAGCTTGTTAAATTGAATATTCTGCGTGGCCTGCTGAGGACGCTTCTGTTCCTGCATAATCACTCCTTGTTTAAGGTGCGTATGGATGGAAGGGGGAAATTATCTAGTTTGATTAGTACCTGTAGAGGAGTGAAACAAGGTAGTATTGTGGCAGCAACATTGTTTAACCTATACTTGGCTGACCTAGCGACAACCTTTGACAACATCAAGCATTATCCAGTGAAAGTTGGCTCATTGAAAATTAGCTGGCTTAGGTACGCTGATGACCTGCTCCTGCTTGCTCATATTCCTCAAGGACTACAGAGCCTGCTAGACAAACTATTTGTGTATGGAAAAGGAAATGGACTAAGAGTTAATATCACCAAAACGAAGATCATGGCTTTCACTGGAAAGGCTAAACTGAAAAACAGCCCAGTCTGTACATGTAATAATAAACAACTGGAGCAGGTCAAAAATTACAAAAATGATTAGTTATATCGATGCATTTGGAAAGTTGATAGACAAGCTAGAAAAGGGACATTGGGACGTATAATATTGTGACATCAACGGTGGCTAGGGGGCTTTGATCATGGTAATAATTACTATAATCTTGCATCATGTAAACGCTGGCTTAAAAGGAAAGTCATAGATTACAGTCTAGAAACCGACCTTATTCAGGTGGCCACCAACCGAAACAGTGGACCCTATAGTCCAATATAGAATACCGCGTACACTTAAGCCTGTCTATATAAAGGCCTATCCTGAAAGTGCTGTTGTGCAACAATACATGGTCCTAAAGTTTAATGTTTGTGAGATTTTAGATATCTGAGGTGCATGCTTGGGGGTCACTAGGAGTAGGAGACTCTACAGGCTGTGTGGTAATACCAACATTGAAACACTTCAACATATTTTAGTGCACTGCGAAAAGCTTGCTTACATTAGGATTTCTTATGTTAAGTCATATCGAAATTATAGTAATGCGGTAGACCTAGTGGATATGTGGAGCACATTTATGGATGGAATGACATCAATTTTATGTATTATATCACTGCATTTTATTTGCACTGTAGGAATATTCTAAGTGAACTATCCAGTTGTATATGTTAAATTTATCTTATATTGCTTTTAAAGTAGATCTGAATTAACAGATGATTCCTTTTTATATAACTCAAGAATTTGATTGTATATTAACTATTTATTGAGGTTTGTCGAATATGTATTGTATTGTGTTATTTTATGTTTTTAAATACAATGTCAATTCCTGGCTATATGTATACTAAAGAAAAAGAAGGTTGGTCATGGGAAACGACATTGCCCTCTTAATAAAATCCCTCTTACCACTACCTTACCAGAAAGCCTCAATCAGAATGATAAGACCAAACTATCATCTGCCAGCATGCCTTTTATCCAATCCCACGAGACACCAGTGAGAAGGAGAAAAAAAAATTAAATCTCAAATTCTAGACCCTGAAGAAAATCCCAGACCTCTTTATATACTGGGGAAAAAAAACATATTGAACCCCTGCCACCTTCGAAGGAAAACATCTTTGGGCTCAATTGGACAGTGGAAGCAGGGGATGCTCAATACTTGGGTGGGGAAAAATGGGGGAAGGAAAGATATGCTGTGTCAATGGTCACGGTGAGAGTCATCTAATCACCAAAATTCCTGTTACCATCTTGGAGAAGCATTTTCACCTGAGAGTTGGCTGTGATCCTAGATGTTCCGGCCCAATTAGTACTTCGAACAAACATGCCCCATTTCTATCATTGGGTCTTTCAGATAGTCTGGATAGGGGTAGGAGAGGAAAACCATGTGGATAATTCTAAACAGATCTGTGCATTCTATATGAACGCCACAGACAGTTGGGGAAGGGTATGTGAAAAACCAGAAGGTGTTTCACTGCCCAAACCCGGGGATCCTTTGCTCAGGTGGCCAGGGCACGCCCATCGCCTTTGGATCCAAACCCTAGGGGTGGACAAGTGCAGGAGGATCACCTGAGTGGGAGGTCCTCTGGGAGTGGGGAAGAGACACCTGATGGCGAGATGCGGTATCCACCCTCCTATAACACCTTTACTCCATACCTGGATACCTGGGAACTGTAACCTCCCCGCCCCCCTCCCTACAAAAACACTTTCACACAGAAATCCCGCTCTGGGAGAAAACGGACTCATACCCGAGCATTATACCTGACATGTCCCACTACTATGGTCAGGCATCAAAGTCAGACAATTACTGTTAACAATTCACACCTGACTTACATTAAGCTTCCCCACACGGATAAATTACGGAGCAGGAGAGCACACTCTGAGCGAGGCAAAGCACACAAAGGAACAGTGTTTACTAGACGGCAGCTGAACGAGGGGAGAAAGGTGGCAAAACGAGAAGGGAGAGAAAGGAGGGAGATCCCTTGACCTTTCTGGTGAGAAACCGTTACTTTCCAGAAACCTTTATGGTAAAAGGTGTAAGGCCAGGAAACCAGAGTGAAGAATCCTGCATTGTGTGTTGGAGATACCCAGGGCCCTCCTGCATGACTAGTCGGGGAGGAGCAGCAGCTGCCATGGTACCGTCCTTGGCTCCAGGATCAAAGGAGCGCCAGAGAGACCAACACAGCTGGTGAGTTGGGGAGGCCAATGAAAGACTGGTCTGTGTTGAAGTCAAGGTTGCAAGCAGCAACATTGTATGAAGTGCGCAAGAGCAAAGAATACTAACGCATGTGGTGAGAGACGCGAGTAAAGCTCAATTGCTGATGGATGTTTGAACTTTAATATGAATCAGAGAAGGTACGAGACAAAGTAACATAGTGGTCTGGCACCACTGGTGTGTTGAATTGAAGGTCTCTGTGATTTACCCAGCGAAGACGTTGCAGAAACAAAAGCAATAAAGTGAAACTTATGGATGAATTGAATCGAAGTGGTCTTGTGATGGTTTAAGAAAAATCCATCTCACAGTCGAAAGTCTTTGAATTTTGATAACAAAAGAAAGCAAAGAAAGTGAGATTATAAGGTCCGAGCCCGATCAAGGAAGACCTGTGGTCCGAGCCCGATTGAGTAGGACCAATTGTGTACTTATGTTTAAGGGGGTTTGATCCCGACTGAGTGCGACCCGTGGTAAACAGTGAAAACCCAATAACTTATGATGAGAAAGGAACTTTGGTACTAGTTTGTTACGCCAGACCCTCTGCAATAAGAGACTTTTATTGGGAACGAGAATACCCATGTTTGAACTGCATCCTCGTGGCAGAGAAGCCACAGTGTGTGCGAAGCTCGAGTCTGCCACCTTGTCCCCTGCTGAAAGGGAAGCAAACTGCTCAACTATCCTGACATATTGTATCTTGGAAACTTTTCTTTTGCATACATCGTTTTCCCACACCATTTGTATTTAGAAGTAAGGATTAGCAATAGGTTTATTCGTATAGGCCCTTTTTGTTTACAGAGACTCCACTAGGAAAGCGTTATTATTTTTTGACGGTCATAGCTTGCTCCCATCCTTGGATTTAGGGTTAGATAGGCGTTCAGCCAACCCATTGAAGTTCAATAAACACCCTTGAACTGTGAGCACTTGTGTCTGCCTTCACTGTTTGATACCATGCCTTTCTTCTAGAACAAGGAGGCAAGGATGGCCATGATAAAGGATTTTAAGGGCATTGTCAATATCCTTGGTGGAAGCTTTTTCTGTGCTGCATCTGGGTCTAACGCCAGATTGGTAGGATTGAAGGTGGTTGTTTGCTTCAATGTGTTGGAGAAGTTGCGTGGCTACTGCTTTCTCAAGGATCTTACATAGAAAGGGAAGATGGGTGATGGGGCGGTAGTTGCTGAGTTTGTCAGGGATCAGTGTTGGTTTCTTGAGAAGCAGGAGGCTTTGTCCAGTCTTGAGGGTCGAGGGGAAGATGCCTTGAGTTAGGAAGCTTTAGATGATTGTCAGGTAAGGGAGGAGTTGTTCAGTTGCAAGTGTTTTGAGTACAAAGGCAGGGAGGATGTTGTGCACTTAAGATGTGGCCTTGAGGAATGCTAGAATGGCAGTAAGGGCTTCCATAGTGAGTGTCTTGAAAGTTGTCCAGGTGGTTGTGGTTTTGAGAGATGGAATGTGTAGTGTGCTATCAATTGTAGCGTTGGTGTCTGTGTTGGCGGATCATGCTGATCTTATGGGTCGATCAATCCTTGGCTATGGTGTTTTGTTAATAGTTGGCCTTGGCAGAGGTGATTCGTCATCTGTGTAGCATGGAATTCCTTTAGAAGGGTGAGGGCAGATGCGCTGCAGGATTTTTGGCAAGTCTTTATGTATTTGAAAAAATTTTGATTAAGGTTTCTTAGACACCAAAGTCAACAATATAAAAATAAACAAACACTGAAAGAACCCAACAACTGGGCAACATTAGCATCGGATAACACATATCTTGATAATGGGCACAAAAACAACAACAAATGGTATGAAGAGCAGAGGTATCTAGAACACACAGTGCGGAAGAGTCAACACAGTACATCGCACAGAACATATTGAATTAACCAGCGCGTAAAAAAACAAAATACCACAAAGAAGCATATATCGCTGAACGCTCAAGGGGGTTTATCGTCGGAGTGGGGTAACATCACCTGTGGGGATTTCCAAGCTTCCAGATTCGCAGTGGGCACATTCATGCCGCTCTTCAAGGCCATGCATCATTCCACTGTCTCTGCCATGGACCACCTCAACCAGTCTCTCCACCACACAGTGTAGCAGGGACCTCCAAGACATGACAATCCTGCTCTTAGCAAGAATGCAGGCCAGGTCCATAACCTTTATTACATATTAAGTTTGTCTGGGTGGGGGTATACACCCAGCAGGCATTCCACAGGGTTCCATTGGTATCTGCACAGACTCCGGTGCGTGTTGCATTTGGAGCCCGACGGAGCACACCATAGGGCACACCCAGAACATAGGAAGTAAGTCTGCAGGTACACCTCCACACCATGGGCATCCAGGGGATGCCCGTTCATTTAAGCGTGCAACCCTTTGCGGGGTCATATATGTCCTCTACAGGACATTCAACTGCAACAGTCAGAATCATGCATTTCTAGAGACCTTTTTAGCAAATAGTAATGCTCAGACCCACAAGCAGACTCTGGTATATACTTGTCAAGGGTTTCCGCCCATCCTTCAAACCATATAATGTGGACAGTATCATATCACTCTTAGGTTGCTTAGGCCATATGGCGCACTGCACCTTAGCAAAATAAGTAACACTTGTGTATCCGAAAAAAGACTCCTTTGTTTATCCCATACTCATCAACCACCTGCGGGAAATACCCTAACACCCCAGCCTTAAAAGTGTCTCCCCGAATGACAAGACCCAACCCTTCCCATCTTTGTAATAGTAACAAGTCACACTTGTACCAGGGCAGGCTCGCGGAGAGAGGGATATTCGGGGAGTAGGGATTCCCTAATTCAGGGACTTTTTCATTCTATTTATTTATTGTTTGCTTGTTAGGCGCTTTTACAATAAGAATATACTGTTGGTTTCAAAGCACCCACAGGGCAGAGAGGGAGAGTGGGAAATACATTACAACATTACATCACAATATTTAAGCGCAGAGGGGGAAGAGGGAGGTGAACCTACTATGGCTTGTGAGTATTCAGAATGTGCAAGTGAAGAAAAGAAGAGGAAGAGGGGTAAGTGCTGCGGAGTCACAGCCCGTGGGAGAGCCATGGACGAAGTGCTAGGAATGTTGAGTGCTACACGGCTTGGGCCGCGGGAGGTGCAAGTGCGAGTCTCCAGAGCGGAGGGAGTGCAGATGCAAGTGCTGTGGAGCGACAGGAGCTGGGAAGAATTGGTGTGGGAGGTCAAGGCCCTGAGGATGCATAAGGGCGAAGGACACCGATTCAGCAACTGTGAGATTAGCGGAGCAGAGAAGGAGGGAATGATGAGGAAAGACTTAAGGAGCTTCCATAATTTGAGAATATCCTGCTCAAGGAGCAGGGGGAGACTGTTCCAGAGGAGGGAGCCTGCAGAAGAGAGGGAGTGACCCCCTGTCCTCTGTTTAGCAAAACGCTTTACACACAAAGATTTGGTGCCAGAGGAGCGAAGTGGTCTAGAGGGAGAGTATTTAGTAAGATAGAGCTGAAGATAGTATGGTCTCTAGGCCCAAACAGCCTTGTGGATGATGCAGAGGGCTTTGAATTTAATCCGTGCAACAACCGGGAGACAGTGTAGACTTTTTAGTGCAGGAGTGATGCAGTCCCTGCGCTTAAGCCCAAGGATAAGTCTTGCTGCCATATTCTGGAAAAGCTGCAGGGGTCGCAGACTGAAAGAAGGAAGAGTCAGGAGAAGGCTGTTAGAGTAGTCAAGTCTAGAGAGAACCAGGGCTTGAGCCACATTGAGTCTCTGAGGGAAAGTGAGAAAAGGTAGAATACCTTTGAGAAGGAAGAGCTGATAGTTGGACTACTTGGCAATGTCCTCTGTGTGAGCGAGGAAGGAAAGAAAGGAGTCGAAGATGACTCCAAGGTACCTGGCTTCAGTTGAAGGCGCAGGGTGAGTGCCAATGGAGGAAGGCCAGAATGAAGGGGTGAAGGAGGGAGCAGGGGTTCCAATGGGAGGGATCTCGGTTTTACAGGCTTTGAGGCAGAGATCATTGGAGGCGCACCAGGTCTGGATGGCAGACAGGCAGTCTGTTACACCATTTATGCAATGGCATTTTAGGCGTAACTGGTCACTGTGCGGAGGCATAACTCACGGAATTCCCAATGCAGCATGAGAAGAAAGTTTCAGCGGTCTAGTTGTTGCACGCCGCCGTCAAATGCATGTGACGGAACACATGACTCCCCTTAAGGAATCTGAAACGCCACTTCTAGGTGTCGCTTCTGCTAAGGGTGATGCTCCGTAAGTTCGTTGGGGATTTATCTATGATAGAAACCATACCAGTGCTCTCTCCCGACTAACTAACTTTCTCTCTTCCTCTCTCGCTCTTTTTTTAGAATAGAGCCCCGTGTGCACCTCCCCACTCCCGCTTCCCCTTTGTTTCTCTGTGTTTCTCCCGATCGTTCGAGCCAGACCCTCGATCCAAGATTCCGGCTCGATCCAGAGTTAGAGCCCGCCTTGCGGAAGTAGGTTCTGTTCGTACAGTGACCCATACCTTTTTCTACTTTGCTGTGCCTTGACTAACCATTCTTACCTTGTCAGTTTTTCCGCTCTCCATCGTAGTACAACTCGTCCCGCCAGCCAGACATACCAACCCGCAGGACCTGACGTCAGTCTCGCTTTGTAGGAGTAAGCAATCACACTGCAATAGAATTCCATTTTTTCCCTTTTCACCCGTTCCCCTTCTTACCTGTCATTATCTCGTCATGTAGGGAGCCAATCCACTGCCACCTACCTGAGAAGATACAACGAACGGAGAAAGCCAGTCCAACACGTCCCACCTTGTTGATGTTCGGAGACTGAGCCCAGCCATCCAGGGTTTTTTCCCCCCGAGGGTTTCCCTGGGGTTCGTGTTTCCCTTCACTGGTAGTTTTAAATCCAGTGGTTGGGGAAGACGGGGACTCCCGGGTGATCCTCACGTGCTGCAGTTGCTGCTCCAGCCAAGTCGGTGTTCCGCCAGGTTAGTGACACTCCTGTATGATTTTTCTGAAATTGGCAAATCTATAAGACTGCAATATTTTCCTGATAAAGTATCATTAACAGTAAGCGACGCCCAAAAAACGACAGGATGGAGCAGCAAATGCAACAACTAATGGCCGCCATGCAGACTGTCACTAGAGATACAATCTATAAAACAGGATAACGCCCAATTAAGGCAACAAGTGACCCGAGCATTTTCAGAGGCCCCCCCTATAACTCTGTGTACGGGCAGGTTTGATGGAGATCGGCATAAACTTAAGGAGTTTTTGGACAGCTGTACCGTACAATTTACATTTAAATCTCGATTCATTCCAACAGACAAGGATAAGGTGGGATTTTTGGTCTCATATTTGTCGGGCCGGCTTTAGCTTGGGCTAACCCCCTAGTCACTTCGGGAAACGCTATATTGGATTCCTACCCTGCATTTGTTAACAGCCTGAGGACTATGTTTAGTCGTCAGGAAATTTTGTTCTCCACCCACGAGAAACTACTTGATCTCCGTCAGGGGAGTAAGGACCTAATATCCTACATCACTCAATTTAAACAATTATCTGATGAGACTGGGTGGCCAGATGATGGCTTATTAACCCTGTTCCGCAGGGGCCTGTCAGAGGAATTGAAGGATGAGGTTTCCAAGGTTCCTCCACCGGCCAATTTGGCGGAAATGATAACCCTCACCAAGCAAATCAACTATCGACTGCAAGAAAGGGCTCTGGAGAAAAAGAAACCAAAGGGGACTGTCCTCATTCCGATCCTCTACCCAATGTTCTCAAGACCCCTACGGTTGATGAACCCATGCAGATCGGATCAGTTAAAGGTCCGTTAACCCTCCCTGAGAGAGAACGGAGAAAGACACTAGGACTTTGTATGTATTGCCGGTCTTCCCCTCACATTTTACGTGAATGTCCTTTAGTTCCCCCGCGCAGAACACAAGTTCCTACGCCGGGAAACGCCAAATCCCTGCCATAGAGGGAACCACGGTAGGGAAGCCAGTTCAAGGTTCCCCACAGCACTTAGGATTATCTCTTGAACAGTCCCCTTGTAAGCAGTCCATGATAGTACTTTCTTTGACATTTAGTCTGCCGGATCGTTTGATTCAAGGTATCCCGGCCCTCCTCGACTGTGGGGTTGCAGGGAACTTTTTGGATGACCATTGGGCTGCTACTAACGGGATCGCTAGGACTCTTAAATCTTGCTCCACTCCCATTCAGGCAGTGGACGGCAGTCCATTAATCTTTGGTCCTATCCGAGAACAAACCAGACCGGTGACCTGTCTAATTGACTCACATAAGGAGAGCCTGGTTTTTGACTTGATTAAGGCTGCTCACTTCCCAGTTATACTGGGGCTCCCATGGCTTCGCACCAATAATCCATTTATAAATTGGACGGCAGGAATTCTTTTTTTGGATTCAGAGTATTGTTTAGCTCATTGTATATCACAAGAAGCTGTGGGAATTCAGGTTCCGTCTGACAGTTCTAGTATTCCCGAAATCTCCTCTCTCAATCAGTTAGAGACGGTACCTAAATGCCATCAGCAGTTCTACAAGGTTTTTTCTAAACCACTCTTTCCTATGATACCACCTCATCGTAGGGATGACTGTCACATCTCACTACTCCCAGATCAACCCCTCCCGTTTGGTCGAATTTATGTACTGTCACTAAAAGAGAAAGCTGCTCTCAAGGAGTACCTTCACTGTCATCTACAAAACGGATTGATCACTGAATCCAAATCACCTGCCGATGCTTCTCTCTTTTTTATTCCAAAAAAAGATTCTGAAGAGTTACGTCCTTGTATAGACTATCGTGGACTCGAGAAGATCACAGTTTTGGACAAATATCCAATGCCCTTGATTAAAGACATTTTGGAGCGGTTCGAGGAGCACCACTATATACCAAATTAGATCTCCGCGGGGCGTACCATCTGATTCGCATCGCAGCAGATGATGAGTGGAAAACAGCTTTCCGCACCCGCTTTGGTCATTTCCAGTATCAAGTAATGCCATTCGGTCTTGTGAATGCACCAGCCATATTCCAGAGGTTCATGGATCACCTATTTGCTGACATCCTTCTTCATTTTGTAATCATTTATTTGGACGATATCTTGGTTTATTCTGCTAACAAAGACGAGCATATCCGTCATGTTAACATCGTTTTGGATTGTCTTCAGGCTAATCAACTATATTGTAAGGCCGAAAAGTGTGAGTTTCACCAAACCCAGATCACCTATCTTGGTTTCGTCTTATCTGCTCAAGGTATCTCCATGGACTCGAAGAAGGTTTCAGCCGTTCTAGATTGGCCATCTCCCACCTCGGTAAAAGAGATCCAACGTTTTCTGGGATTTACGAACTTTTATCGGAGGTTCATTCCTTGCTACTCAGAGATCGTACTGCCCATCACAAGACTACTTAAGAAGGGACTAGTTTTTTCATGGGACAACCAGGCGCAACACGCCTTCGATACTTTGAAGAAGTTATTTACTTCTGCATCTATCTTGGTCACTCCAGATCAGTCTCGCCCTTTCATCGTGGAAACTGATGCTTCACAGCATGCTTTAGGAGCAGTCCTATTACAACAAACTACACTAGGAGAGGAAAGGCCAGTGGGTTATCTTTCCAAGACATTCACCCCTTTAGAGGAACATTATTCTGTGCTTGAAAAAGAACTCCTGGCTATAAAAAAGGCATTTGAAGAATGGAGACATCTTTTACTGCGTTTCCCCCTTTCCAGTCGTGGTACGTACAGACCACCAAAACCTAAAAGTCTTTCAATAGGCCCAAACAACCAACAACAGACAAGAACGGTGGGCACATTTTTTCCTTCCGTATCGGATCAAATTTACCTTTTTACCAGGAAGCCAGAACCTACGGGCGGATGCTCTTTCCCGCAAGAACCCTCAATCCGCCAGTTTTTGTTCAGAGAAGATGTTTCAACGAGCATGGTTTATCTCCGTCACCTCCGATTTTCTCCAGACTCTTAAATCGGAGACCTTAAACCAACGTCATCTGTGTGAAGAGATAGCTAGAGGTCACCATATTACCAAAGACCAGGAACTGTATTTCCATATAAACCAAGTTTTGGTTCCTACACCATCTCTACAACAGGAGGTCCTTTGAATGTGTCATGACACTCGGGCAGCAGGACATAGAGGCATCCAGACAACTCTTGACTTGATAAAGCGACATTTCTGGTGGCCTACTCTTCAGTCGGATGTCACAGATTACGTTAAGGCTTGCAGTATTTGTATTCAATCAAAAGCATTACGTACTTCCCCCTTCGGTCTATTGGCCCGCATGCCTATACTAGAAAGACCCTGGCAAATCATCTCTACAGATTTCGTTGTAGATCTTCCCCTCTCGTCTCATAATACCACTATTATGGTCGCTATCGACTACTTCACCAAATTGGCCCATTTCACTCTGTTACCAAAAATTCCGGGAACCGTTCAGATGGCGAAGATATTCATTGCAGAAATTTTCTCAAGACCTGGTCTACCAGATACCATCATCTCCGACCGAGGTCCACAGTATACGTCCGGATACTGGAAGAGGGTTTGCCAAGTCTTAAATATCAAGAGAGCACTGAGCTCAGGGTATCATCCCCAGACCAACGGAGAGACCGAACATTTAAATCAGACCTTAGCAGGCTACCTATGCTTCTTTGTGTCAGCCGCTCAAGACAACTGGGTGGATCTTCTACCTTTTGCAGAGTTCGCGTACAATAATGCCAAGCATACCGCTTTGAAGACAAGCCCCTTCCATTGCTCATTTGGATACCATCCCTCTTTTATACAGTCTGTCTCTTCTGCCTCTTCACGGTTTCCCGGAGTGGACGGTCTAATGGCGAAATTTCTCGAGGGACACCGAATGGTACGTATGGGCCTACAAACTGCACAAGATCGTGCCAAGAAGTATACCGACCAACACCGCCAAGAAGCTCCAATTATGAACCAAGGAGAAAGGGTTTGGTTAGCCTCTCGCTTCCTCCCCAAACACCTGGTACCTTCCAAACTGTCTCCAAAGTTTTTTGGACCCTTTAAGGTACTAGACCAGGTAGGCTCTGCAGCAGTCCCATTGTTTTTACCTCCCTCTTGGTCACGTATTCACCCAGTGTTCCACTATTCCCAGATCAAGCCTGATGTACCAGATCGCTTTTCTCGATCCATTAAACCAATCCCACCTCCAATTATGACCCCTTCTGGAGCCGAGTTCGAAGTGGCCGGTATCTGTGACTCTAGATATCATCGGGCCGTCTGCAATTCTTAGTAGATTGGAAGGGATACTCATCAGCAGACAGAACGTGGGAACCGGCCTCAGGGGTTCATGCACCTCGTTTGATACAACGTTTTTTTCGTCTGCACCCGAGTAAGCCGGGTTCGCCTCCCCTGAGGAGGGGGCATACTGTTACACCATTTATGCGATGGCAGTTTAGGCATAACTGGTCACTGTGCAGAGGCATAACTCACCGAATTCCCAATGGAGCAAGAGAAGAAAGTTTCAGCCGTCTAGTTGTTGCACGCCGCCGTCAAATGCATGTGACGGAACACATGACTCCTCTTAAGGAATACGAAACGCTGCTTCTAAGCGTCGCTTCTGCTAAGGGTGTTGCTCTGTAAGTTCGTTAGGGATCTATCTATGATAGAAACCATACCAGAGCTCTCTCCCGACTGACTAACTTTCTCTCTTCCTCTCTCGCTCTATTTTTAGAATAGAGCCCCGTGTTCACCTCCCGACTCCCGCTTCCCCTTTGTTTCTCTGTGTTTCTCCCGATCGTTCGAGCCGGACCCTCGATCCAAGATTCCGTCTCGATCCAGAGTTAGAGCCCGCCTTGCGGAAGTAGGTTCCATTCGTACAGTGACCCATACCTTTTTCTACTTTGCTGTGCCTTGACTAACCATTCTTACCTTGTCAGTTTCTTCGCTCTCCATCGTAGTACAACTCGTCCCGCCAGCCAGACATACCAACCCGCAGGACCTGACGTCAGTCTCGCTTTGTAGGAGTAAACAATCACACTGCAATAGAATTCCATTTTTTCCCTTTTCACCCGTTCCCCTTCTTACCTGTCATTATCTCGTCATGTAGGGAGCCAATCCACTGCCACCTACCTGAGAAGATACAACGAACGGAGAAAGCCAGTCCAACATGTCCCGCCTTGTTGATGTTCGGAGTCTGAGCCCAGACATCCAGGGTTTTTTCCCCCCAGAGGGTTTCCCTGGGGTTCGTGTTTCCCTTCACTGGTAGTTTTAAATCCAGTGGTTGGGGAAGACGGGGACTCCCGGGTGATCCTCACGTGCTGCAGTTGCTGCTCCAGCCAAGTCGGTGTTCCGCCAGGTTAGTGCCAGGTTAGTGACACTCCTGTCTGATTTTTCTGAAATTGGCAAATCTATAAGACTGCAATATTTTCCTGATAAAGTAACAGTATCAGTAACAGTCATGGATGATGGGGGAGCAAGAGGGTCAGCAGAGAGTCTGAAGAAGAGCAGTGTGTCGTCTGCATAACACTGGAGGTTGGAGGAGAAAGAGGAAATGAGGCGTGCAAGGAGAGCAAGGTAGATGTTAAAAGCCAGGCGGAGAGTATAGAGCCCTGGGGGATACCACATGTGGAGATGGATGTAGGAGAGGAGAAGGGGCCTAGGATAACTTTGGAGGAGCAGTTAGTGAGGATGGAGGGCAGCCAATCCAGTGCCCATTCTGAGATACCAAGTGTATCGTGGAGCCTTTGTTTGAGGGTGGAATGGTTAACTGTGTCAAATGCAGAGGAGAGATCGAGAAGGATAAGGACAGCTGGGGAGCTAGAGTCCAGAGATGTGAGCAGTTCTTCACGGGTGTTCAGAAGAGCAGTTTCCATGCCTCTGGATGCTTGGAATCCAGATTGATGGTCGTGGAAGCCACCAACAAGTTCAGTGTGAGAGTTAAATTTGGGCAAGGCAAGCTTCTCAAGTAGCTTATCCTGGAAGGGGATCATGGAGTTAGGGTCAGAGGATGTTTTTTTCCAGGAGTGGGCACACAGGGGAGGGAAAAGATCCAGTGAAAAAAAAAATGATTGCAGAAATCAGCGAGAGCTGTCACGACCTTGGCCCCAGACTATGGGACTCGGGCACCATGGCCCCCGCCTCAGTACTTTAACAAGGCTAGAAAGGCCCACTTCAGCCCGTTGCGGGTGCCTTGGACACAATCCTTGCGCCGTTGGCATCAGGCTCACTTGGCAAGTATGGGTTTCAATGGACAGTGGGTGAACATGGCTGCCCCCACAAGGATTGTCGGGGAACTGCAACAAGCAGTCTAGCTTCAGGGCAGGGTCTGCCCCAAAGGCACCTGTGATACCTGCCGGGTATTTAAAGCACGCCCAACCCGAGGCACGCGCTTCGTGTTATTCTGCTTTTGCAGCCTGACGTTCACCGGGTCCTGCTCAGCATCCTGGCCTACGCGGGCGAGAGACTTTAAAGAACATTGCTATCCTTACCTGTTCAGCTCCAGCTCTTCCATCCAGTCGGAGCCTTCGGGAACTTTTCCATCGTTCTCATGCTACATCTCTAGGAAAATAGAGGCAAGAATTAGAAGCTACTTACCAGCTCTCCTGGAAGGCCTCTGCCATTCCGAACATCATCCTCTGCGGTTGGTCCCATTACATCGCCGCTTCCAGGAATTCTCTGCGACCTGTGAAGAACAGCAGCACAGGTCAGTCGACTTGCAAGGACGCTTTCAGCACCGCATCTAGCGCATCCTTACCTTCTCGAACTCAGCCGTCGGCCTCGGCTCGCTCCATCAGCCTCTGCAAGACATGAGAAGAAGGTAATTGGAGCATTCATCAATATAGACACTACTCAAAACAAACGCTAAAAGGCTTACCTGCAAGGTGGAGTCGCAGCCGGTCTGGACTCCAGGCTATCAAGCCAACAACGAGGCATCCCTGCCCAGCACGGCAGGACGGAGAGCTCAACATTCCAAAAGTCAAGGTGAGCGAAGTCCCAAGGGGAACGCAGGGAGGTGGGTCTCTCGAGGGAAGGAGAAGTCTCTAATATCCACCTCCTATCTTCTAGAACTGATTCCTGACAGAATGAAAAACCGGGGAAGGTGCAGTGAACCCAGAAGTGTCCGAGACCAGTCGAGAGGCGCCCCTATGGATACAAGGCGGGCGTTGCAGAACGCAAAGCTGTACTTAATAATCCACCCGGGCGCCCGGAATGGAAACCTCAGAAACTGATGAGTTGACCAAAGAAAGAACGGATGACCTTAGTAGGCAACTTCTTCAATCACAAGCCGTGCAAGCCCCTTTGCCAGGGATCGCCCCTTCAACATCAACTCCAGTGAGCAATCCGGTCCAGATCAACCTACCTGGAACAGTACCATTAGCCCCTCTGGAGCGATTCTCGGGAGATCCCCGATGATGTGCGACTTTCATGAACCAGTGTCACCTCCATTTTCTGTGTAGACCTGGGGCATTTCCCACCGACCAATCACGGGTGGCCTTCGTCCTATCCTACCTGAGTGGAAGTGCTACTGATTGGTTGGTGCCATTCATCAGTGGGGATGACCCCCTGCTACAGGACTTTGGAGGGTTTCTCCAGGAGCTGGAAAAGCTTTTCGCCCGACGCCACCATGGACAGGCTTTAGATAATTAACTTTTGTCCCTCCGACAAGGGAACCAGGACTTGCTGGCATACATCGCCACTTTCAATAGACTGGTGGTAGAGGCAGATTGGCCTGAAGACAAATGGACCACCCTGTTCCCTCGCGGTCTGCGAGGGGAGCTGAAGGATGTGTTGGAGCAAGTGGTGGACCCCCCTCGGGATTGTGCCGAGTTCATTAGCCTAGTGGTGCAACTAGATCAGGGACTGCAAGATCGAAAAAGCGATCGTGGTAAACCGGATGCCCGCCCTGTATTTGTGCGACCCAAAGACCAAGCTCCTCGAGGGTCCGAAGGTGCCATTGAACCCAGGCAAATAGGATGGGCCAGACCTCCTTTAACCAAAGCCGAACGGGAGAAAAGGAGAGAGCTGCAGTTGTGCTTGTATTGTGGCAAGGCCGGCCACTTTCTCAAATAGTGTCCCGTCAAGCTATCCAGAAGGACCGTCGGGGCTACAGACAAGGAGAACCCCGGTGAGGAGTCAGAAAACTGCCAAGCCCGCCAATTGTAGGGGTCCAATTGTCGAGCGAGGAGATTCAACTACAGACCTCTCATTTTGCTCTACCTGTGATCTTAATCACCCACCAGCAGTCATCTGTCATGCATTCAATGGAAGCTTATATTGATAGTGGAGCAGTGGGGAACTATATAGATCAGGACGTCACAGCAAAGATGGGGCTACCTCTCTGCCCTAAACCAACCACCGAGACGGTCACAACCGTTGACGGCACTGAGATCGCCTCGGGACCTGTGCCCGAATGCACCACAGAACTCACCCTCTTGTGTGAGGATGCACATCGCGAAATCATCACCTTCGACCTGATCAAGGCACCGCAGTTTCGGCTAATCTTGGGAATGCCATGGCTAGTCGCACATAACCCACGAATCAACTGGTGTGCCCGTGAATTGGTGTTCGCCCATGGCTGCATGCATGCCTGGTACCCAAAAGGTCGGAAGGGGAAGCATGCCAGTTCTCCAGTGCGTGAGGGTGCAGTGAGCATCCTGGGAGGGGTCGCTATGCTGCCAGTGCACTACCAAGACTTTCAAGATGTTTTCCAAAAAGAGCAAGCGAATGCTCTGCCAGCTCACAGACCCTACGATTGCCAGATCGATATGCTGCTTGGAGCCCGGATTCCGTGTGGGCGTATCTATGCGCTTACAGAACCTGAAAACCAACATATCTGAAGCAATACCTAGCCAACGGCTTCATCCGCCCGTCCTAGTCATCGGCCGCGGCTCCGTTATTGTTCGTACCGAAAAAAGAACGGGAATTGAGAACGTGCATCGACTATCGTGCCCTGAACCAAATTACTGTCAAGAACCGCTATCCTCTGCCGCTGATCCCAGAGTTAATAGACCAGGTCAAGGAAGCCCAGATTTATACCAAGTTGGATCTTAGAGGGGCCTACCATCTAGTGCGCATTAAAGAAGGGGACGAGTGGAAAATGGCATTCCGCACCAAGTACGGCCTATACGAATATCAAGTATTGCCGTTCGGTCTGTGTAATGCCCCAGCCGCGTTCCAATACTCCTTGAACGATGTGCTTAGAGAACTCATTGATGTCTGTGCCCTAGTGTACATTGATGACATCCTGGTGTACTCGACATCTGAGCAAGAACATGTAGGGCATGTACGGGCAGTCCTGACCGAGCTTGGACAACATCACCTCTACGCCAAGCTGGAGAAATGCGTGTTCCATGTTACGGAGGTGGAGTTTCTGGGCTTCTTCCTTTCACCCAAGGGGATACGTATGGATGCTCACAAGGTTGGTGCGGTCCTCAACTGGCCAGTGCCAAGTTCCTTCAAGGGTGTCCAGAGTATGCTGGGTTTTGGGAACTTTTACCGCCGCTTTATTACCGGGTTCTCTCAAATTGTGCATCCGATTACTTCACTACTACGGAAATGTAACAAGACCTTTCGCTGGACGGAAGAAGCGGAGAAGACCTTCCAACAACTCAAGGCGAAGTTTACCACCGCCCGATCTTGCGGCATCCACGTCCAGACCTTCTCTATATTGTGGAAACAGATGTGTCTAGTATGGCGATGGGCGCAGTCTTGTCGCAGAAGGAGCCGCACACAGGTCAACTGCATCCAGTGGCCTTTTGGTCACGGAAGTTCTCACCGCCAGAGCTCAACTATGCCATCACTGACAAGGAGCTGCTGGCCATTAAGGCCGCATTCAAGGCTTGGCGACACTACCTATTGGGAGCCAGACATACCATCACCTCAAATATGGACAGATCACCATCTAATCTCATTCTCCTTGGACACCACAACTCCTAAACTGCAACAACCTTGTGCACCACCTGCACTTACCAGAAACAAAAAAAATATGACACTAGACAAACTACTTCCCGGTATCCTGCCCACTCTGAACGCTCTACCTAACAACCTAAACCCCAACGATTTAGTGGAAGAATTCAATAACATTATGAACAAAACCCTTGATGACATCGCTCCACTTAAGCTTAGAAACAGTAACCCACAGAGCCACCTGAATAACTGGTTCACCCCTCTCCTAATAAATATTAGATTAGAAAAAAGGAAATGGGAAAATACGTGGAAAGCTCACCCCACTCCGGAAAATAAACTGAAATTAACATTTCATCTCAATATAAAAAAGAAATCATCTCGGCTAAACAAGAGACCTACAACAACAGAATTACACAAGCCAATTCAAACACAAAAGAACTGTTCTCCATACTTAGAGAATTGGAAAATCCCATAACGCCTCAAGATAACTGCCTTAAAGATAAAAAATGGTGATCCGAAATCCAGCATACATTATCTAACAAAGTCATAAACCTCCAAAAGAAAATAGAACTGAAACGAGAGACCTTAGCCTCTGCCACATTGCCCTCTACTAAAACACTCTCCAACCCTAAACCAACCACCCAATTCCACTTCTCCAAAGTCTCTATATTAGAGGTGGAGAAAGTAATACTTGGTCTAAAACCGTCTAACTGCAAAGGAGACCTTTGCCCAGCACAGCTCATCAAAGATGCTGTGTGAGACCTAGCACCGTTCATCACAAAGTTGATTAATGCCTCCTTTACCACGGGCACCATCCCGAGCAACCTAAAAGAGTCTTAGGTGCTCCCTCTCCTTAAAAAGGCAACTTTAGACCCGGCTATACCCACTAATTATAGACTGATTACTAGCGTACCTTTCCTCTTGGAGATTCTGGATAAGGTGGCATATATCCAAATCCAGAACTTCCTGGAACAAAACCAACTACTAGGCTCCCGCCAATCCGGCTTCCATCCACTGTACGGCACAGAAACCGCATTGATTGACCTAAAAGCCCAAATAGACAAAGTACGAGATTCTGGAAAACCAGCATTTCTCCTGCTATTAGACTTATCTGCCGCATTTGACTTAGTGGATCATAAAGTCTTGTGTAACCACTTAGATACAGAAGCACACTTCTCCACTGAGGCTATAGTGTGGATCCAATCATTCCTTAGCAACCGTACCATGAGGGTCTTTTCACCTACAGCATCCTCAGACTCCATCCCCATCACCTGCGGCGTGCCACAGGGATCTTGCGTCTCACCAACGCTATATAACATTTTCACTAATCCCCTGTTGGATGACTTGGACCATCTGGGTATCACGTATACCAACTACGCTGATGATACCCAGATCCTCCTCCCACTCACAGGGGATTACGAAAAGGATTTAGCTCTAGTGAACAAAATTTACAGCATTGTTCAGGCATGGATGGCAATCCACGAATTATGCCTGAATAATGATAAAACTGAGCTTCTTATCCTAGGTACCGCTTCCCTCATTAATAAACTAAGTACAAACTACTCCTCTTTCATCATCGATGAAAACTGCATACATGTAGCCAAAGAAGTAAAAACGTTAGGTATTTACCTTGACTCCACCTTATCATTCTCCAAACAGGTAAACTCCCTAGACTCATCAACAGCTTACACATGTAAACTAATTAGAGCAGGAAAACAATTCTTATCGCAGCGCAGCTGTCTAACATTAGCCAGAGCCTTAATCATCTCCAAATTAGACTACTGTAACGCATTGTACATAGGAGTCACCAAATCCACCATTAACAAAATTCAGATACAGCAAAACAATGCCCTCCGAGCTGCATTGAACATTCCCGAGAGAACACATCTCAGAAACAAGGAAACATAAATGGCTCTCCACCCACAAGAAATTCAGACTCAAAACCGCAACCCTCACATACTAATCACTTCATAATAAAGCCCCACAATATTTAAAGGACAGATTCACCAGAACACATTCCACAAGACAAACTAGACTAGCCAACACCAACCGCTTCCAAGTACCCCGATTTAAACTTGCCACCATAGGTGGAGCTAGCTTCCCAGTCAAAGCTGCTCAACTGTGGAATGAATTAACCATCACTGTGAGGCTAGAACTATCTTTTACCAAATTCAGGCAAAATGTGATCAACTGGTTGACAACAACAAATGTTAAATGAATGCATGAACTTGTTCCCACTTGACTGTTACCTGTCACGTGTATTACACGCCTGTAACCAATGACCTTTGTATCCTGTAACTTGTAACCTTTGCTGTAACCTGTAACCATGCTCTAAACTGTACATCTTCTTACCTTTTGCGCCCTTATACTCCAGGGTCTGGTGCACATAATAAATACTAAACAAACAAACAAACAAACCATCAACGTGATAACAGATGACCGAAATCTCCAATATTTGAAGGATGCGAAAGCTCAGCCATCTCGGCAGCAACGTCGGGCCCTTTTTTTTGCGTGGTACGATTATCTAATCACGTATCGACCCAGAGTTAAAAATGGCAAAGCAGATGCCCTTTCTCGCATGGGCACTGAGGAAATGGCACATGTACCTCCTAACCTTGTGGCCATTATCCCAGGTGACTGAATCCTAGGCATCACTACCATGACCCAGGACGAGCTCTTATACGAAGTCCGGCAAGTGCTAACTCAAGAGCAACTGCAAGAATGGGGTTCCAGAGGCGAACACTATTGTGTTAAAGACCAACTGCCTTATTACAGGAACCGGCTGTTCATGCCAGTGACGGAACTGCAAGAACAAGTCATCTCAGAGAATCATGACTCTCTCATAGAAGGACACCCGGGAATTGCAAAGACCTTGGCTAAGGTGAAGGGGAGTTACTGGTGGCCAACGTGGCGCAAGGATATAATCAAATTCATCACTTCCTGCGGCATCTGTGCCCAGATCAAGTCCTCCAAGCAAAGACCCGCAGGGCTCCTTCAACCTTTGGACGTTCCGCCGGCCCTGTGGCACACGCTGTCCCTAGACTTTATTAGTGATCTCCCTTCTTGTCAAGGTTACGACACCATCCTGGTAGTCGTGGACTTATTCTCCAAAATGGCTCACTTCTTTCCATTCAAGGGTCTGCCTTACGCCTCGGGCCTCACCCGGATCTTCCTCGAGCACGTAGTGCGCCTGCACGGATTCCCTTCGGCCCTAATATCGGATCGAGGGACTCAGTTTACGTCCAACTTCTGGAGAAAATGCTACTCTCTAGCCCAGATAGACATCCGACTGTCCACTAGCCACCACCCCCAAACAGACGGTCAAACGGAGAGAACGAATCGGACCCTCGAGCAGTACTTAAGCTGCATGCTCCACCAGGCGGAAGGGGATTGGAAGGATCTCTTATGGCTCGCCGAATACACCTACAATAACTCATTGCACAGCAGCACTGGACAAACGCCGTTCTTTACGGTTTACGGAAGACATCCGCGCACGTCCGAGCTAGACAGCCCGACGACTCTGGAAATGCCAGCCGTCACAACCCTCCACGACCATCTCACAGGCTTTCAAAAGAGCTCAAGAACATCTGCAACTAGCCAAGGCACGCCATAAGAAATACGCGGACCAGCATCGCACCAAGGCCCCGGACTACCAAGTAGGGGATCAGATGTGGCTAGCCTCGAAACACATACCTATAAAGGGGAAGCGGACATTTCGCCCATGGTTCCTGGGACCGTACCCTGTGGAATCCATTATTAATTAAGCTGCTGTAAAGTTGTCATTACCAGCCCACATGAGGATACACCCAGTGTTTCACGTGTCTCTTCTAAAGCCGGTGAAGCCAAGAACTCGGGTTACTACTCCACCAGAGCCCGTAATCATTCAGGGAGAACCTGAGTACGAAGTTAAGGACATCCTGGACTCTAAATATGTGAGGACGAAACTTTACTATTTGGTGGACTGGAAGGGCTACGGTCCACAGGACAGAACATGGGAGCCCAGTGAGTTCATCCATGCTCCGCGCCTGCTTCAACGTTTTCTTGGAGAACACCAACACCCTGACAAGCCAGGACCGGACAGGAGAGTCACCCTGAGAGGGGTCTTGGGGGGAGTGCTGTCACGACCTTGCCCCCAGACTATGGGATTCGGGCACCATGGCCCCTGCCTCAGTACTTTAACAAGGCTAGAAAGGCCCACTTCAGCCCGTTGCGGGTGCCTTGGATGCAATCCTGGCGCCGTTGGCATCAGGCTCACTTGGCAAGTATGGGTTTCAATGGACAATGGGTGAACATGGCTGCCCCCACAAGGATTGTCGGGGAACTGCAAAAAGCAGTCTAGCTTCAGGGCGGGGTCCGCCCCAAAGGCACCTGAGATACCTGCCGGGTATTTAAACCACGCCTGACCTGACGCACGCGCTTCGCGTTCTTCTGCTTTTGCAGCGTGACATTCCCCGGGTCCTGCTCAGCATCCTGGCCTACTCGGGCGAGAGACTTTAAAGAACATTGCTATCCTTACCTGTTCAGCTCCAGCTCCTCCATCCAGTCGGAGCCTTCGGGACCTTTTCCATCGTTCTCCTGCTACATCTCTAGGACAATAGAGGCAAGAATTAGAAGCTACTTACCAGCTCTCCTGGAAGGCCTCCGCATTCCGAACATCATCCTCGGCGTTTGGTCCCATTACATCGCCGCTTTCAGGAATTCACTGCGACCTCTGAAGAACAGCAGCACAGGTCAGTCGGCTTGCAAGGACGCTTTCAGCGCTGCATCTAGCGCATCCTTACCTTCTCGAACTCAGCCGTCGGCCTCGGCTCTCTCCATCAGCCTCTTCAAGACAAGAGAAGAAGATAATTGGAGCATTCATCAATATAGACACTACTCAAAACAAACACTAAAAGACTTACCTGCAAGGTGGAGTCGCAGCCGGTCTGGACTCCAGGCTATCGCCAGTGAAGTAACTCAGCGGATCAAGTCAACAACGACGCACCCCTGCCCAACACGGCAGGACGGAGAGCTCAACAATCTGAAAATCAAGGTGAGCGAAGTCCCAAGGGGAAACCGCAAGGGGAACACAGGGAGGTGGGTCTCTCGAGGGAAGGAAAAGTCTCTAAATCCACCTCCTATCTTCTAGAACTGATTACGGGCAGAACGAAAACTGGGGAAGGTGCAGTGAACCCAGAAGTGTCCCAGACCAGTCGAGAGGCGCCTCTGTGGATACAAGGTGAGCGTTACAGAGCAGGGGCAAGAGAGACAATGTTATCCTTGATGGTCCTGGATGAGTAAGGGGAGACCTGTTTAGAAGAGATCTTCATGGAGCGGACAAATCTGCTAACTTCTTCAGGTGTGACAGGAGAGAAGGAGGTTGGGGGAGTGTGATGGGTTGTGAGCGAGTGTGGAAAGGGTGGTCAGAATGTCCTGAGTTTTGGTGGCAAAGTGTGAGGCCAGTACATTGCAGAGGGCCTGGTAAGGAGAAGGGGAGGAGGATACTGTGGAGGGGTAGGCCAGTTCCCTGCAGATTTTGAAAAGTTCAGCCGTATTATTGGATGCGCCAGATACGCGTGCCTGAATGTGGGCTCTTTTCTTTGCTCGGATGGCGAGTCTGTATTGCCATTGGCGCAAGCGGCAGACCAGTTTGCCAGAGGATGAGCCTGAGGTTTGCCACTTTCTTTCTGCTGCCCTGCACCTTCGTTTCAGGGCCTCAAGTTCAGTGTCGTACCAAGTGTTATGCTTTGAGGCAGGTTTCAGGCGGCTTCTCATGACTGGGACAAGAATGCCAAGAGTTTTGTTGATGGAATTACGTAGGTTGGTAAGGGCAGAGTCAGAGGTGGATGCGTGGGGGGGGTTAAGGTGAAGGCGAAGGCAGCCGTAGTCACTCATTTCATCAGACGGGTATTAGTGAATGAGGTTGGTGCGACCTTTGGGGGGGCGGTCAGAGGGCCAATGGGACCCAGATGGGAGGAGAGGTGAGAGTGGTCTGACCAGGAGAGAGGGGTGACTAGTGGTGGGGAGAGAGAGAGGTTAGAGTGTATGAGGGCGTCCAAAGTGGGTCCAGATGTGTTGGCCCAGATGGGAGAATGCAGAGGTAAAGCATGGAGCAGAGATCGGTGAATAGAGTGGATGCAGAGCCAGGGAAGTCCAGCTGAATGTTAAAATCACGCAGGAGGAGAAGGTTAGAGGTGGAAGAAAGTAAGGAAGAGCAGAAGTCTGCCCATTCAGAGAGAAAAAGGGAGGTGTGCCGGGAGGCTGGTGGATGGTAGCACTGGTCAGGGTGGAGAAGGGAGAGATGACCAACTTGCAAACCAGGCTTTCAAAAGAGGAATAGGTCTGGGTAGGTAAGATGGAAGCAGGAACCCACTCAGGGAAGATTCAAGCAAACCACCCCCCCCAGCCAGTGCGGTGCGTCCAAGGCTTGGAAATGATCTTGAAGCCATCAGGGAGGAGGGAGTTAAAGGCATTGAGCTGGCATTGAACCAAGTCTCAGTAAGAGCGAGAATGTCGAGGTCAATGTCTTCAAGAAGGAGACAAATGTGAGAGGAGTGTTTGTTGGCTGAGCGGGACTTAAGAGTCGCCAGGTGGAGGTGGTCAGCGCTTTTGAAGGTTTTCTGAGGGATGGGTACAGGGGCGTGGTAGACCATTCAGAGGAGGGAGAGGATGAGTAGAAGGGGAGATGCAGGTAAAGGAAGAAAGTTAATGAGGGAAGGCAAGATGCGGTCAGAGAAGGAGGTTGGGTTGTGGACCCTGAATCAGAATGGTGCCAGTGTGATCCACATTAACGAAGCAACAAGAGGATGCGAAGCCAGCCAAGAGGACTTCCCACTTGGTGCCACCGTTAATACAGGAGTGTAAGGAGGGAGAGAGAGAGCGGAGATGAGATGGGGAGACCAGAGATCAGAAGAAGGGACAGAGAAAGGGATATCAGTGAAGACCTCTCTAGAGGAAGCACTGACATAGGTGTCTGCAATGGGAAGTCCAGGGTTTGCACTCGAGATGTCTTTTTTGTACTTTTTCCTGCCGGATTTGGATAGAGATGGGGGATAGGTGATAGTGTAGCAGTTAGAAAATATAGGAGAGGTGGAGAGCGCCACAGGAAGGCAGAGGTTAAAGCCAAAGAAAGAGGGAGGAGTGGAAGCACTGCAGAGTTCTGGCTAAAATCACTAGTTTTGAGAGGCGAGAATAAGTTAAACCCAGCAGGTCTAGAATTACAATGGAAGAGTGGCACCGAAGATGTTACTAAACACACATAGTATTGATTTTAAAAATGGAGGCAGCAAACAATGCAATGCAGATGGTGTGCCTGTAATACTAAACACCCACATTTTTAGGAGCACACCCCAGATTCGACTATAGATGAGGCAGCAAATAATGCAATACAGATGGTTCTCAGTATTGCTAAATACAAATGGGAATAATAGATGCAGTGAAAGGAATGAGTTGGTGATGAGGAGGCGGTGAACAGTACTGAAAAAGCCTCAGGAAGGTTAGGTATGCAGGTCAGCCCAACTCACAATCATGACTGCAGGGATCATGAGTGGCAGAAAGTAAGTTGAAATCCAGGAATTAGTCCGGGGACAGACCATCGTTAGAGGCATCGATCTCTGGCTCTCCAGGCACTCCTCAGTCCGGACAGGGACAGACGGGGGGCCTTAGTCAGGGCCTTTGTTGGGGGCCAGATTGTGCCTTCCGGTAGCCTGATTGGCTATTTGCAGTAGGTCAAGCAGTTGAGGGGCTGCAGAGCAAATGTTGGTGGTGTCCACGATGGTAGAGTGTGGCCTCAAGGTGTAGAAATGGCTCCCAGGGCAGCAGGTCTCCAAGCACGCTCACCGCAAATGCCTCGGATGGGCAGAGCCCATGCAGTATACCATGCAAGTAGTATTCCCTTCCAAATCACTCTGGAAACAATTGCAGTGCCACACGTGGGCAGAATGAAACTCTCAATCACATGCAATGCTAATTCAGGTAGAATGTGACCCCCCAGTGGTTACCTGATGTGCATGCTCTTGGGAAGTGATTCCTCCTCCTCGTGGTCCCGGAGGCTGATGGTGGAGGCAGCGACCACCTCAGCGCGATAAGGGTGCAGAAGAAAGAGGGACAGACAGATCTGCCAAAGATGGATATGCCAAATCTTCCTCCCCAGGTCTAATATGGATGGTCTATGTAGTAAGCAGCCCTCTGTGATTCACAGGGCCTCCTTGAGAACGACTGGCCTCAAAGCGCCACACATCAGGGCGGTGTCCAGAGTTACATTGCCTGCCAACCAATGAGCTACATACTGGTCCTGAGCTACCGGATAGTACATCTCAAGCCACGGCAACTGAACCCCACCATCCTCATAGCGCAAATACAGCATAGATAGTGCAATTCTATGCCTCTTCCTGCCCCAGAGAAACCCATTCATAAGAGAGTCCAAAGTTTTAAAAAACGAGAGTGGAATAAGGAACATGACATTGGCAAACAAATAAAATAGGCGAGGCAACCCCACCATTTTGACTTGCGCTGCTATTACCAACAGTGATAGTGGCATTCGCTTCCAAAAGTTCACGAATAGAGAGATCCCTTGTACAGCCCTCACTATGTTATCTATGTGACTATGACTAGCCAGGAGCCAGATGTTGACCCCCAAATATCGAAAGGATCGGGTTTCCCACCGGATCCTCAACTCTGGCAGTTAATCCGGACTTCAGGTACAGAGTTTTACAAGCAGGAAAATACAGGATTTCTCCTTACTAAAGGAGATGCCAGTAAGTTTACCAAAAGTATCCAGGACCTCCAACACCATGGGGAGGTTGTGCACAGGGTCATACATATATAAAAGACAGTCATCGGCGTACAGTGAAATCAGATGGCGCATCCCGTTGACCAATATCCCAGCATCTGTAAACTCAGAGCGCAGATACACCACAAGCCGCTCCAAGGCCAGTATATACAAAATCGACGACAGAGGGCAACCCTGTCTGGTACCTCTACGTATGTTCCAGGATGCGAATACATGTTTTCCCATACACACCTTAGCCATTGGCGCAGAATAAATCAGCTTAATCCATTGGGAAAACCCAGCCCCGATACCAAATCCATCTAATACAGCATACATCTATTGCCAATAAACTGAGTCAGAAGCCTTGATGGCATCGAACGAGATTGCTGCATAAGGCGCATAATGCGTCTGGGACCTACCAGTGACATACTGGAGGCTGTGCAGATTCAACAACATGCTTCTATGCGGGACGAAACCAGTCTGATCACAGTGAATTAGAGAACCAATGACATGCTTTAGTCACTCAGCCCACAATGCCATACAGATCTTAATGTCCAGATTGAGCATCGACAAAGGCCTATATGAGTCACAGAGTCAGTGTGGCTTCCCAGGTTTAAGAACCGGTACAATTGTGGATTTGCATATGGTATCAGGCAGGATACCCATCTCATAGGCTTCTTCAAAGACTCAGAGAAGCACTGGTACCAGCTCATCGCCATAGGCTTTATAAAACTCTGATGGCAGTCCATCCCCACCCGGGGTCCTACCAGATTGTAAAGACATTATAACACACCGTAGCTCATCTTTGGTTATGTGCGCTTCTAGGGCTGTAGCCTGTTCTGCTGAGACCTTAAGTAGATTACTATTTGCCAGTGTACATTGAACCTCATCTGCATCCACCACCCCGCTCATCACCATAGAGTCCCTGATAGTATCTACTTAAGACATGTTAATGTGAATGTTAAAGGACATTTGTACCACACACTATCACCACCGGAGTGGTCCCCTGGCGCACTGGCAGCTCTGAAAGAGGAAGGTAGGATGACTTAGTGGGAGGAAGCAGGAAAAGTGCAAGAGAGCAGTGATGTGCTGTTGGCGGCCTCAACCCGCTGGGCCTGGGGTGTTTGCAGCAGGTAGCCGCCATGTACTGTTGTGCGAGTCTATGTGTGTTTTTGTTTTGTTATTGCAATTTACTGACGTTTGTGCGGTTTGTTGTGCCGTAGGTTTGCGGTTGTGTTTGGTTTGGAGTTTGAGGGGTGTATGCTGAGGGGGAAATAGTTAGTGGAATTGGTTAGTTGGCATCTCTATCCTGAATTGAGGCGTTGGGCTTGCGTAGTCTCCCCTGATGCGCCTCTGTCCTGATCTGGGCCCGTCTGGCATTCAAGGTCTCTTTCACATCTGGCCCCCAACTCGACCAGCCTCCCTCGCAGCCCCACCTGTCCTCCCTTCATGCTCCTGTGGCCACTGCACCTGCCATTGTCCATAACTCTGCTAGTGTGGTGATTGCCAATATCTCGACAATTCCACAAGACTGTGGTACCTGGTAGCAATTAAGGGACGGGTGAAATGTTGGGTGGGATTGGCTGGGGTAGTTGACTCCATCTCCTTGGGTGTCACCTGTGTTCCAATCTATCCACTGTCACCCGTCCAGGTGCCGTGGGAGCCTCCCTGTCGGTTCTGGGGCGGTCAGTGTCCTTTCCAGTTTAGTCATCCTTTCCTCTATTGTTTCGATTTTTTAGTTTGCGTTTCTGGTGTTGAAGAGCCGGGTTTTTAGTAATTTCCTGAATTTGTGGTGATCTTCGGTGTTTCTTATTTCTTTTGGGATGTTGTTCCATGTTTTTGCGGTTAAGTGATAGAAGGAGGTGCCTCCGAGTTTTTTCTTAAGGTATGGTTTTAGTTCCAGGCAGTTTTTTTTGCTTGATCAGAGGGGCCTCGTTGGTTTGTAGATTGTTATTTTCTTTTGTAGGAATTCTGCTCCTTGTCGACTGATTGCCCTGTGCGTTATGCACATGGTTTTGAAGATGATGCATTGTTTTACTGGGAGCCAGTGAAGTGTTTTTAGGGCAGGAGTGATGTGGTCTCTTCTGGATAGTTTGAGGAGTAGTCTGGCTGCTGCATTTTGGATCCGTTGTAGTTTCTTCAGGAGGTATTCTGGTATTCCGAGGTAGAGGCTGTTTGCAGTCGATTCTTGACATGATGAGGGCGACGATAATGAGTGTTTTGTGCGTGAAGGAGAGGAAGGGTAGGATTCTTCGTGCTGTGTGGAGGAGGAAGAAACATTTCTTCACTGTTGCATTTATTTGTGGTTCTAAGGTTAGGGTGTTGTCCATCAGGACTCCAAGATTTGTTACTACCTTAGATGGTGTTGGTGCGGTACCCATTTCCGTTGGCCACGGGACGGTGGTTTAGTTCTCTTGGTCTTTGGATATGATCATGATTTCTGTCTTTCCTGGGTTGATTTTCTGGTTGTTGCATTCATCCAGTTCAAGACTTCTTTCAGACAGTCGATTAGGGTTGAATGATCGGCTTTGGTGTCTTTGATTTTGTAGATGATTTGAGTGTCATCTGCGTAGTTGTAGCATGTAATGTTGTATTTTTCGAAGATTTTGATGACCAGAGTCTGGTAGATGTTGAAGTATAGTGGTGATAGTGAGGATCCTTGTGGCACTCCACAGTCGTTAACTCGTGGAGTGGATTTGAAGGGTTTAATCCATACAGTTTCTTTTCTGTCTGCTAGGAATGATTTAGTCCAGAGTAGTGCTGTCTGTTATGCCTATGTCCTCTAGTATTTTTGTCAGGGTGTCATGGCTAACTGTATCAAAGGCTGCGGAGAGGTCGAGCAGAATAAGGGCTGAGGTTGTGTTTGAGTCTGCGTTAGTTTTTAGGTCATCCTAGATGGATAGTAGTGCTGTTTCCGTTTCTAGTAGTTGGAGAGGTCTTCTACTTTGCCACTTGTGTTTTTTAGAAGTGGCTTGATATATGCTGATTTGAAGATCCTTGGTACAGTCCCTGTTGATAGTGATAGATTTAGAAGGTTTCTGTAATATTCTGCTGGCGTTCCTTGTGCAAGGATTGATTTGTTGATGTCTGGGGGAGACGGATCCATGGGTGATCCAGCTTTCTTGCTGCCTTTTACCAGCATTGCGAATTCTCTGCTGATATTTCAGGAACGTTTTTGAGTTTGCGCCGTGGTTCTGTTTAGGGTTTGTTTGGTTGTATGTTGTGGTTGGTTGGTCTCTTTTGTATGGTTTGTCAGATGTCATTTATTTTGTTTGTTGAAGTAGTCTGCCAGGTCGTTGCATAGTTTCTCTGAGGAGGTTGGGGTGTTATTGCAGCCCTGTGTGTTTCTCATCTCTTTAATGATGTTAAACATTTCTTTTTGTGTGTTGGTGGCATTGGTGATTCTGTCATCATAATGCCTTCTCTTTGTCTTTTGAATTTCCTTCTTGTATGCGCGGATTTCTTTTTGGAACGGTGGTTTTGTCTGGGTTGTATTCTTTCCTCCATTCTAGTTCCATCTTTTTGTTTCCCATTTTCATGGTGTTTAATAGTGGGGTGAACGATTTTGCCATTGCTCTTTTATTTAATGGGGTGAATGGTTTTTCTGGGGGAATCTTATCTTTTGTATCTGCAATCCATTTGTGTAATAGCTCCGCTTTCCCGTCTAGGTCAGCTAGCTCTAGTTCTGTAGTTGAGGGTTTGGTTAATTCCAGTTGTTCGAATAGGTTGCTTTCTTTGACGTGTTTCCAGTTTCTTTTAGTGGTGGTTGTGAGTTTAGGAGGTTGGATGCAGGCTTGGGTAGGCAGGGTGATTACGAATGGGATGAAGAGGTGGTCGCTCCACAGTATTTGTATCAGTGGTGCCGTGGTGATGAGTTTTTCTTTTGCAAAAATTGCGTCGAGGGTGTGTCCTGCCGAGTGCGTTGCCCCTTTGACTAGTTGTCATAGTTTCGTGGTAGTGAGATGTTCAGTCAGTGAATTTTGGGAGTTGGTGTGACTGTCATCAAACCAGATGTTGAAATCCCCCAGGATGATTAGGTGTTCGTGGTTGATGGCTAAATTGGTGATGGCTCTAGGTTCTTTCTTGGGTTTATCTTTTCGTCAGGTTCGTCTTCCAAGAGTTGTGATTGTCGATTGGAGGTTCCTCTTGCTTTGGTGATGTAAGGTGTTATCACATTGGTCGCTTGTTTGTTGTATTTTGTGTTGTTCATCCTTCTTCTACGTGCTTGTGTTAGGTTGTTTGATGTTGCTGCTTCTAGCGTTGGGTTGGTTTGCTGTGGTGAGCAGTTGTCAGAGAGGTATGGAGTTAAGTAGAGGGATTTGTCTCTTCTCTGTGTTGGTTCGATTTGTGTTTCTGTCTGTGGGGGTGCGTTCTGTAGTTGTCTTTCTTTGTTGCTGTTCTGGAGTGTTTGTTCTTTCTTCTTCTCTTTTTCTTTCCCTCGGAATGGGTTTTTTGCGCGGCATTATAAGATTGAGAGTTGTTTAGTCTTTGTTTATTTGGTGGTGTCCAGTTGGTTCTGCTTTGGTCTAGTTGTCTTGTGGAGTAGTAGTTGGGTGTGGAAGGCTGTCCGCTACTATTTTGGGCTCTGTCTGTAGGTGGTATTCCAGCTGATGTTGCCGACTCGTTCATTCGCTGTATTGAGTGGGTTAAGGGAGGAGTTAAGTTATATAGTTGGGTGTTATCAGTGGCTCTCTTTATTGTCCGTCTCCTTCAAGACGATTCATTCCGGTGAGCTAGCTATGTGGGTTTGAGAAGGGTATCTACTAGTTGAAGAGTGGGTTGGAGGGGCGCAGCTAGGATTTACGCCTTATGAGGCATGGGCCACTAATCGGAGTGCCACTCCACAGTAATTCACTGGTGTGTTCTGTCTCACTTTAGAGTGAGTTGGTCAGCAAAGTTTGAGAGAACTGTGTAGTGGGGGAGAGGCCTATCAATGCGATCTAAAGATCATACAATGCAGTTTGGAGGGCTATCAATGCAATCTATATGTCACACAATGTAATTTGGAGACCGAACCCCTGCTAGATTCGAGAGACCTGTATAGTGGGAGAGAGGCTTATCAATGCAATCTAAATATCACACAATGCAATTTGGAGATGGAATCCCTGCTAGATTTGAGAGACCTGTATAGTGGGAGAGAGGCCTATCAATGCAATCTAAATATCACACAGTGCAGTTTGGAAGCCTATCAATGCAATCTAATTATCACACCATGCAGTTTGGAGGCCTATCAATGTAATCTAAATATCATACAATGCAGTTTGGAGGCCTATCAATGCAGTCTAAATATCACACAATGCAATGTGGAGACAGAACCCCTGCTAAAATTCAAAAGACCTGTATAGTGGGGGAGATGCCTATTAATGCAATCGACATATCATACAATGCAGTTTGGAGGCCTATCAATGCAGTCTAAATATCACACAATGCTAAATTTGAAAGGCCTGTTTTGGTTTGTACAGAGGGGGGAGGTGTGTGCCGAGCAGTTCAGAATAGTCCAATATTAAACAACAATTGAATTTTGACTAAATTGGAGGGTAAGGGGGAGAGATGCAGTGCGGAGTAATCACCTTGCTTAATATGGGTTTGCTAAGTGGCTCGGATTATAGTGTAGAGTGGTTGCTCTACTCCTAACCCAGGCCACTCCTACCTTGCTGGTCCTTGTAGTTGATGGTTGACGGCTGGCCACTGGCTTCCACTGCGGACACCTGCTGACACTTCCAGGAGCCGCCCTTGGCTTTGGGGTCCTTAACCGCAGGGCTGCACGGGCAGAGGGCTGCCTTGCGAAGACCAGTGATGAAGGCTGAGAGGACCAATGAGAGCAGCGCTGTGTGGGTCGGGAGGCGGGAGGGAAGGGAAAGCAGGAAGAGGGCGCGGGGTGGGAGCGGGCTGCTGGGGGGTTCCCAAGGCCTCAGGGCCTGCAAATATTCAGAATTAAGGCGCTCTTGGAGGGCCTTTCTACTAACTGTGGTCCTCTGGAAATGGAGCCCGTGATTTCAGGCACGTCGCAATGTATGCAACAGCAAGGTCCTATGGACCAATGAGAGCGGCGCTTGGCAGGTCGGGAGGCGGGAGGGAAGGGAAAGCAGGAAGAGGGCGCTGGGTGGGAGCGGGCTGCTGGGGGGGTTCCCAAAGGCCTCAGGGCCTGCCAATATAAAGGAATTAAGGCGCTCTTGGAGGGCCTTTCCACTCACCGTGCTCCTCTGGAAATGGAGCCGCTGATTTCAGGCACGTCGCAAGGTATGCAACAGCAAGGTCCTATGGATCAATGAGTGCGGCGCTGAGCGGGTTGGGAGGGAAGGGAAAGCAGGAAGCGGGCGCGGGGTGGGAGCTGGCTGCTGGGGGTTCCCAAAGGCCTTGGGGCCTGCAAATATTCAGAATTAAGGCGCTCTTGGAGGGCCTTTCCACTCACATGCTCCTCTGGAAATGGAGCCAGTGGTTTCAGGCACATCGCAAGGTATGCAACAGCAAGGTCCTATGGGCCAATGTGTCACGCCCCCGCACTTGCCCCCAACCCCACACACGTATCACCTACCTGGCGCTTCCCGCTATCATGCTTTCCACCCACATCAGCAGGGGAGGCACGGCAGGCGGGATACCACGGCGGGCAGACCCGCCTCTTTTCGTCCCTTTCCGCGATGGCGGTTGCCATGGCGCCCCCTCCACACCCAGCAATACGAGCATACCAGGAAGCACCGGCAACACCAATCGCTGGCCGAGTTGCGCTCTGCGTAACGCGCACGAGCAGTCACGCGATGTGTCACATGACTCTGCTCGCAGCTTCAAAAGAAGCCAGCAAATGCAGCGCGTCGCTTCACAGCTACTTCTTCTGGAGGACTGCTAGGCGTTACTTTCTGCATCTTGTTACTATCCTTACCTCGACCATGGAACGTTTTCTTGGCTTTACATTTGGATTCCCTTTGGACTTTGGCGTGCTCTCTGACTCCCCGGATCATCTTGACCTCTGTTTGGACACTGGACTTGGCTCTGGATTGCCCTCCTGTACCCCAGTTCTTGAACCACGGATTGCTTTGAAGATTTGCCACGGATCACGTTCTTGCTTCACTCAGGTGTTTTCCGGAGTGCCAACTGCATCATCCCAGCCTGCTGTTGGTTCCCCCTGCTGTATGTGTAGGTCTCCTACCTATTCTACCACCCTTTAGGTAAGCTGGTGTCACTGTACCTTGTTCGCTCCCCTTGCCAATTGTTTTTGGGTGTTTCCCTGATTCTAACCCTTTGCCTTACAGCACTCGGGGGTCCTTCCGGCGTTCCCGGTACCAGGCTGACAACGACACTCCACACCTGTAGCCTCAAGGATTGCTAGGGCAGTTAAATTTTACCTGCTCGAGCGGTACTTGGGGACGGAGGTATTACATAACTGCACGACCATCAAGTCTGACCTCAATGAGAGCGGCACTGGGCGGGTCGGGAGGCCGGGGGGGAAGGGAAAGCAGGAAGAGGGCACGGGGTGGGAGCAGGCTGCTGTGGGTTCCCAAAGGCCTTGGGCCTGCAAATATTCAGAATTAAGGCTCTCTTGGAGGGCCTTTCCACTCACTGTGCTCCTCTGGAAATGGAGCCGGTGATTTCAGGCAGGTCGCAAGGTATGCAACAGCAAGGTCCTATGACCAATAAGAGCGGCGCTGGGCGGGTCGGAAGGCGGGAGGGAAGGGAAAGCAGGAAGCGGTCGCGGGGTGGGAGCGGGCTGCTGGGGGTTGCCAAAGGGCTTGGGGCCTGCAAATATAAAGGAATTAAGGCGCTCTTGGAGGGCCTTTCTACTCACCGTGCTCCTCTGGAAATGGAGCTGGTGATTCCAGGCACGTCGCAAGGTATGCAACAGCAAGGTCATATGGACCAATGAGAGCGGCGCTGGGTGGGTCGGGAGGCTGGGGGAAGGGAAAGCAGGAACGGGGCGCGCGGTGGGAGCAGGCTGCTGGGGGGTTCCCAAAGGCCTCGGGGCCTGCAAATATAAAGGAATTAAGGCGCTCTTGGAGGGCCTTTTTACCCACCGTCCTCCTCTGGAAAATCATTATTGGCCGACTGCCACTGGCAGGTTTCACCACATTCGTCAAGAATTTCAGTAATAACATCCACTCTAACATGCAACCATCCCCTCTCCATGCATCCTAGATGTGTACGTACCATAATCAAATTTTCGTAGCCATTCCCAGGTTTCAGTGCGCATTATGCGCCGGGGCAGCAGGACCTCTTCATTGGGTCTGTCTTCACCGCCCGTGCTCTCAATCTCCTGTATATTATCCTCCAGTTTGCTCAACTCAGAGGACAAGGTTTTCCTAATGCCCCCCACCTTCGCAATCACTTCAACACGTATCACTAACTTCAGGGCCTCCCAGACCTTGCTCCAACTATTCATACAGCCCACGTTAATATCCAGGTATTGCTGCAGCACTTCCGCCAGGTGACCCTGAAATATATCATCAGAGAGGGCATACACAGGCATACGCCAGGTTGGGACCGGGGCAATTGTGACCATGAGGGTCCAGGTTACTCTCAGCGGGAAATGATCAGAAACGGTCCTGCCAGCATATGTTGCCCTCACAAATTCATTCGGCATTCCCTCCCCGTGAATTGTTAATCGATCCTAGTATGGACTTTGTGTTGTGCAGCATAGTAAGAGTAGCCTTGAGCATCCCTATTGAGAGTTCGTCAAATGTCTGCCAAGGATAGATCCTTCAACATGGTACGCAAGGTCCTAGCCACAGGAGGGGGTTTGGGAAATCTGCAGTCCGACCTATCCAGTGCAGGATTTAGTGTGCAATTAAAATCACCCCCCATATCTTAAAGAGACCACTGAGATGCGTCAGCCTTTCATACAGGGAGCGAGAAGGAGGCAGAGGCATCATGGTTTGGGGCATAGGAGTTGACGCTACAGACCTCTCTACGTTCAATGAAGCCACGCACAACTATCAATCTGCCCTGGTCATCAGTTTCCACCTTAATGAACTTGAATGGTATGGACCCAGCAACTCACACCAGGACACCCCTAGAGTGTTTTGAGTACGACAAACCATACCCTTTGCCCCAACCATTGTAGAAAGCTCCTCTCCTAACAAGTGTGTTTATTGTAGCAGGGCTGTGGAAATCTGTTTCCACCATAGGTAGGAAGCAATCCGGAGTCGCCTCAAGTATGCAGACATGCCCTGGACATTCCATGATATCATCTTAAGTGTAGTCATCCCTCAAGGAGCAAATTAATCCACCCCCACCCACCCCATGCCTGTAACACCTGAATAGACAACACCTGGTCCCCTCACTGCACTACCAGCATGACCCTGCCCATGTCCCTTGGTCAGTTCCCCCTGCCGTTACCTTGGCTAAAGTCAACAAAAATGAACTTAAACATAACACATCTTAACAGTGTATAAGAACAAACGGCTCAATGGTGTAACACTGCTCAGCCTTCCCGCCCCCCAAGAACAAAAATGTCCCAGAGGTCCACAGGTATTGAGGAGGCCGCTGTGACGGGCTCATCCAGTGGCACATCTGCCTCGAGGTGTGGGTTTCATGTGCCATGTCAGATTGTACCTAGTTCCAATCAGGAGGGTCCATGTCCGGCCCCAGAGCCGTCATTAAACCACAGAAATATGGCATCCGTCGTTCATGAGTTCGACCAAGATCCCATAGCTTGGCTAGGCACGTGCTATCCCATACAGTGCCACAGAATGATAATCAGCCAGTCTCAAGGTCGCCCTATCTTGCCACAGGTCTAGAGGACATGCCACATTCATCCATCCATTGATTGGTCTTGCTAGGGTGTTCAAAGAAGAAGGATTTACCTTCATGGATCACCTTGAGCCTAGCCAGATATATCAGCATGTACTTGAGTCCCAGACTACAAAGCCTCTCCTTGGTGGGGACAAACATGTTCCTCTTTTTTGCACCAGAGGTTAAAATGGGCAATAGGCTTTAGTGAAGATCCATGTTTGATTGCACCCTAGAGAACTTAAGGATTGTCTCCCAGTCCTGGAAATGAAGGAGTTGTGCAATAACGGGGCGAGGAGGTGCCCCTGCAGGCCGATGGCGAGCCAGCGATCTATGTGTCCTCTCAACGGTGAAGCCCTGAGATAATTGTCCAAGACCAATTTCCTGCAATAGTTCGTTCTCAATATAAGACGTGGGGTCGGCACCCTCCTCGCCCTCCCTGAGCCCCAGTATGCGAACATTATTACGGTGGGACCTGCCCTCAGCATCTTCGACTTGTTGTTCCAGGACCTAGTTTCTACACACCAGCTCGTCCACTGTGGCCTTCAACGTCTCGATCATTTTTCTGAGTCGAAATCTGTCCCTCATTGTCCACCACTCGGATGGATAGCGACTGTATGTCCTGTCGTAGGAGATTCACGTCCATCTTGACCTCATCAATTTTGTACTCTATGACTCTATGGAGGTGCGTAGTGCTGCGGTCGCTGCCGGCACTTTATCCTCTTGTTGTAGTGGGCAACAGGCATCAGTCTGCATGATACCTTTAGACCCCCGAGGAGGGTCTTTCTGGGAGCTCCTAAGCCCAAACAAATCCATTATGGTCTTCCTCTGGTTCCCTTTTGTCTTAGTTTCCAGCATGTTGAGGACAGGGTAGGTTTTGCAGGTCTCTGACCACTCACAAGCAAGCAGAGCGCACACACTGCAGGCCCCAGAAATCGTCAGCATAGCCACATAGCAAGGTGTCAGCCTACCAAAGATATACACCATTGTGTCTCGTAAATACCAGTGCAGGGTCATACCGCGCAGACAAGAACAAGTCACATCAGCAAGGTGTAGGGAGTGGGCTCAAGGCAGCTCTTTGCAGTCAGGCGTAGAAAAACAGAAGGTGGTATCAGCTAGCAAAGGAGGGTTATACCAACATTCCATTCACCAGCCAATCCGCTCAATACCAGTTGAGAACTAGCTCGAGGGCCCAATCATTGACATTAGAATATAGTTAGCCTTTCCTGTTTTCAGTCAAACCCAATAAACACCAGAAAAACACCCCCAGAAAAAAGTGCCTCCTAGGTTTAAACCGGAAAACACGGTTTCCCCTACCCCAGTAGTGCCTTAATGTGAGCAGGAATGGGACGAGGTTTGGTGGTGAAGGGCTGGCTGGAGAGGGGGCTTGGCAGACAATAGGAAAAGGGCCCTATACCCCCATGTATGCTTGTTTGCTTTCTCCCATTGCTTCCCCTCCTGTCCTCCGACCTTATTCAAAAACACTGCACATTCAATGTTTCATTGTTTCCTTTGTAAATCAAAATATTTGTATCCGTATGTGGTCAGAGCTATTTTGAGCAATTGTAGACACATTTTAGCCATTTTTGTGGTTGCTGATTCACGTCTTAAAATTGGCTACAATTCCTCAAAATACCACTGACAAATATTTGTATTTACAAAAAATTGTTTAACATGGATTTTTCAGTGTCTGTTGCCACAGATTCTCTGCATATGTGTATCTGTCTGGGGGAGAGCTGAAATGTTTCAGCTGCCTGTCTGCTTTAAAAGGAAAGCTTTGTGAGGCTTCCATGTACGAGGCTCGCGTGAAGCCACGGTGTCACGGTCACCTCCCAACCTCATTTGGCTCTCTAGAGCACCCGCACAAAGTGGCCCATCAGAAGCTGCAGGCCCCTTAAGTGCTGCTTAGCTCTTTCTTTCTTCAAGCAGAGCTTTTAAATTAGGAGCGATTTATGAATGATGGCTCATTTAAGGGAACATTGCTTTGGACAAGATGCTCTTAACCTTTCTGTGTGAAAAATGCAAATGGAAATTTCATTCTGAAAGCCCACAGAAAGCACAAGTTAGTTGTCTAAATCTATGATGTCATCAGGCCAATATCACACAGAACAGTTTTAAATTAACTACATTATTTTCAGATGTTCATAGTTAACACCAAAATGTGTTTATTGTTGGTAGAATGTAATATTTTCATCATACCATAGATGAACCCTGAATTTGTGACACATTATATTTTGTTATAAGCCTTTCAAAACCCAAAGGCCATTGTTTGCCTTTTGCTGAGTTGCAATCCTGGAGACTGGTGCAGTTATTTTTCCCTGATTGTGGCTGCTTTTCAGGGCACAAGTAAAGGATACATGTGGGTGGACAAAGTAACCTTTTTTCAGAGGGCGGACGCAACCCATTGTTTTTTTTATGTGGGCAAGCTTGTTCAAGTATTTGGCTACCAGGATTTTACCCGGATTGTCATGTTCCCAGTGCAGACGCGTACCCACAAGCAAACAAGCACTTGTCTCGTATTGGAATTTTGTCTTCCAGGGAATATTTCGCTACAGATTGTTGGGTTTAAAAGGTAAGCACCTTTTATACTTTGTCAGCATATGTATTGGAACATTTCCTCTCTCAGGTTGTTTTTCTGATGTTCTTACTTTTTTGTCCAATGCTCTTTTGTCTTGCCCAATTTCTTCTAAGGGGAAGGTCAATTGAACTATATTTGCATTTTAAGATGTGTTCACTTACTGTGCGTATATTCACGGGTGCTAGCTGATTTTCGCTGTGGGGACAAAGGTACCCAGAAAAAGTGAAGGCGAGAGAGACGTGCTCCTCCCCAGTCAAAACAACACATTTTGCAATACATGTTTAGCAGGAATGGGAAAAAAGCCATATGAATTACAGGAAGGTATAAACATAAAACATCTCAGTAACAATCATCTAACCGGATGAGTTTCCTTTGCAACATTCTGCTATAGGATCCCCCGATATTTCCACATCGGGCAAACAGTTTAGACCTGCTCACCCCCTGCAGTCGAGCCTCAAGGGGTACATTAATGACACTCCCTTCTCATTGTGTAGTGAGGAGCACTTCATAAACAGTTATTATTTACTTGGAGTTTATTTCGTTGACAGTCAAAATTATCCTTATCCCCACCAATGTGAGTCCTCTAGGGCAAATCATTTTATCACACTATGCCTTATCTGCTCAAATTAGAAGTCTCTACAATGCAGAAAGGTCATTTTCACAAATCAAAGTCTTCATGGGAAGAGAAGAAAGGGCAAAGATGTGCAAGGAGTCCCTGAAAAAGAATTGCATGATTTACTACAATACTTTTGACTTGTAGAAATGTTAAATATTACTGGATTAACACTTTCATCTTTATTCTCCTGAAAGTGTTCATAATATCGTGCTCTGAGAGACATTACCCTACTCATGCACACAATGAAACAATGTACACTGGAAATAAGTTAGTCATACTTTTTAGAAGGGGGCAAATGGGAAAACACGGATAAACACAGACTCTGAAAATGTTTGAAAACACTGGAAAAACACCCCCAGAAGTAAAATAAAAATAAAAAAACCCGAAAACAGGAAAGCCTAAATTTAGTCAAGTACTCATCTGAAGCATCTTGCAGCAGTAGTGGCCCGCCTTGAGGGCAAAAGCAAAAGAGACCTCAACAGCCAGGGTTCTGCCCCATGCCAATCCAGTCTGGCTGGCCCAGCCAAATGCAGCAATTCTCAGTGCCAGGGCAAACCCCCTCCACCTCGTACACAATATGTGGCCATGCTACACATCCAATACAGGCCCACATCCAGGGATGCAGTCAATAAGCACCTAGTCTGATTCAGGGCAGGCAGCTGCAGGAACGGGGTTCATAGCATGTCCCTGCACCCCCAGATGGTCCTCGTCCTAAGTGGCAGTCCCCTAAATTAATATCACCAGCTCCCCGGGGTATCCTCATCTATTTGCGCAACACAGCGCTGCCAAATGCTCAGGTAAACACCACTCGGTGGGCTGCAGCCGGTCCGCAAATGCCATCAGGCAGACCACCGGCAGCCTGCCCAGGATCCTCCAAGCCGGGCCTCACCTCACAGCTCCACCGTAGGGCAGTGCATGTCACCTGTGCCCCTTAGCTGGCAGTTGAGGGGAGTGCCACTTCCCGGCAAGTGCAGAGGCCAGCACCTCAATCCACATGGAACGTCACAGGGCACCAGGGCTTCCACTCCTCGGCGCAGGTGCCCCATCAAGACCAGCCACACTCGCCCATTCAAGTCAGTCAGAGGTCGGCAACTGCCACCATCTTGGCTGTGGTCGCAGCAGCAAAGTTACACAAATTACAGGCAATCGAAACAGACAAACTGCTCAAGAGTCGGCAGGGTCACGCAAGAGACGCTGTATCGCTAAATATCCACTACTGGGCATAGATTCAAAGGATATTTACAGGATCCATCTCGGGAACTCCTGCAGTTCACTCCTCATGGCATTGTGGCAAGCCACGCCCATGATTTTCACCAAGTCTTCTCTTGTTTTCTGATGGTTCGTTTGTTGAAGCAGAGTTCTTGAGTGTACCAAGGAATGGAAGGTATATGCGTGAGGGAGGCGAGCGTTGTTTTACTTGGGCATGGCGGTTGATGTTGGTCGTGTGGGGGGGTGTTGAGTTTTTGAAGGAACAGAAAGCTTGTTTGCAGAGTTTCTGATGGGTTTGCTTGACTGATGTGGTGTGACTAATATCAAAGGGGATTGCGAGATGGTCTAACCAGTCAAGCCAGATTGGTGAGCTGTAATGGAGGGTGGGTAGGGCAGTGATGATGAGGTTGAGGATATTACGTTTCCTATGAGTTGGGTTTTTCGTGTGCTGCTAATGGCAGCACGGTGTTGGGAAGTGTGTTTGGGGAGGTGTGGACTTTGTGCCCTTTTTGAATCCTTTGGGTGCACCTGCGGCTTCAATTGACTCACGTCTTGGTACTTACCCCCTCTTTTGAGTGGAGTTAACTGCACCTTATTTTTTGTGGAATTCGTGGCCATTTGCGGCCGTACTTTAACTTTTAATACAGCAGAATTACTGCTTTACATGATGGTGTTAATTACCACTGCGCTAATTGTGCCAGTTTTCGGTGGTAATTTGCCAGCAGAATTAACTCCCAATTTCTGGAAATCCCTTATTCGCGCAGTGGTAAAAGTGGCAGCAAGTCTGTTATCACCACATTTACCACTTACTGGTGAACTCGTAATGAGGCCCTATGTCTTTAAGAGAGCTGAACACTGAAATTAACAGAAACCAATCACACAAAGAGTTTAATTACCAGTGATGACGGTGACGGACAGCTGCCCTGACGACAGAAACCCAACATTTTCTTGAGGCACTTGCTGCGCTTAGACATCAGAGGCACATTTTCATTTCACAAGTGGAATCTACAAAACTATTCTAGGTGCCTGCCAAAGACCCTAGAGTCCTGGTAGCCTGAACATCTAGAATGGTGCATGTACCTACAAAAGCCATCCCTGACTCAGTTGGAATTGATTTTTATTGCACGCACTGTGTAGACATTCCAGCAATGGAGTTAACCTTCTTTTCCACAGGCCTTGGAATGGTGCTACCTCGAGGGATCTACGGCAGGGTCGCTCCCAAATCTGGCCTAAATGTGAAGTATGTTATTGCTATTGGGTCTGGAGTGGTTGACAAGGGATTATTGCTAGATGGTTAAGATACTTTAGTTTATTGGCTGCAATGAGTCATTCATAGTGCAGGAGGGAAACCCCAAACCTCAGTTGATTTGTGATATGTACCTTCTCACCCAGCCTGTAGAAGTCAAAGAGCAAAAGGAAGAATGGTTGAAGCCTTGTCTGGGTCTTCATATTTGCACCTACATTCATCAGAGTGTGGACGAGGGGCTGGAACAGGATCTGTCATACCTGTTATGGGAGCAGGTACTTGATCCTGCGGATGGGATTGACCTAAACCCCTTTTAGAACTCGAGTTCGATGTAGCCCAAAGCAATGGTCACTCTCTGAAAGCTTTTGATGCCATAATATCCTCAGAGCAGGGCAGATGACTACTGGACCCTATTTTGTAGAGCAAATGGATCTTTTGTACCGAGTAATGAATAATATAAAGGGAGATGGTCATACAAGGTATCAGCTTGTGATACCGCCACCTTTCTGGAAAGCTGTTCTTGATCTGGCCCACTCCAATCTCTCAGTAAGGCTCCCAGGGGTAACTTAGATCCAGTGCCATGTCCTTAATCACTTCCTTTGGCTCCCCTATACCCCTTCGCTGTCACTGATGTTCCTTTGTCCAAGATAGGAATGGATGTGATATGTAGCGGAGTCAATCAAAAGGCAGGAACTGATATACCCTACTATATATGTTTAGATATCTATACCATATTTTACACAGGTGGGGTTCCTGAAGAAAATAACTACTGACGAGGGTGCCCCATTTATGTCTAAACGCCTTGCCCATTTAAAGAAGCTGCTGCAAATAGACCGTTTTTGAAGGTATCTATCACCCCCAGACAGATGGCTAAGTGGAGTGCTTGAACACAACCTGAAATGATTTTCTCAGAATAGGAGGAACTGCGATGGAATAATACCCTGATTCCTCTTTGCTGCACGGAATACTCCCCTAGCACCCACTGCGTTTTCTCCCTTTGTGGTCTTTGGGAGAGAATGCTGAGACATCCTGCATATCTTGAAGGAGAGCTGAGAAGTACGTGAAGATCCAGATGGGAGAAACACAGGATTTGTGAGAACTACCCAAATGAGACTCCAGTTGTTTTGTAACTTGGCCCAACAACATCTGCAGATTATCAAGGATAAAAGGACACATTTATATGATGGAAAAGCCAAACTAAGTAGGTTTCATAGTAGGCAATCTTGTATTGGCCTTACTTTCGATCTCTGAAAATAAAGTACTACCAAATGGCCTGGACACTACCAGGTCATGCAAGTCCACAGTGACCTCAACTAACGTGTGCAGCAATATAGTTGCAGGAAATCCTCCGAAGTATATAACGTTAACTGGCTTAAAACCTGCTAGAAAACAGAAGAACCAAGTTAGATGGCACACCTTGAAAACCTTGGCCCCTTTGACAAATTGTATCCCGAATGATCTGACCCAGACCAGACCCAGCACTTGCAAAGGCTGCCTATTTTCTGTTGTCTTTGTATATCGGCCCAGTTGAGTACAGACATTTATGCATGGCATCAATACGCTTCTACGAGCCTATTGAATACCTAAGACCCATCGAAAGGCCAGAGGATGAAAAAAAGATGTCGTACCTGACCATCGTAGAACTCTCCCAAAGCCACTGTTCATCTCTGATTGTCCTTGTGCCCAATCCCGATGGTCGTTGGTGGATTTGCATAGATTTCAGCAATGTAAAAGAAATATCTCTTTGCCTATCCATTGCCAGGAATTGATAGGAATCCCAAGAGGATCAGACCAGCGAAGTATATCTCCACCTTTGACCTAAGTAAAGGATATTGGCAGATTTCCTTGGACCTGAAAATCGAGAGAAAACGGCCCTTGTCCACCTACGGGCCTCTTTCAATTTACTGTACTACTGTTCGGACTACCTGAGACCCCTGCTACTTTTCAATAGGGTATGGGCACAATTTATTTTTATTTCTTAATGTACTTATTAGTTTACTAAGAACCTCTTTGCACAGTACATCAGCCTCTCCATACCAAGGTGACATTGTGGTATACAGTATGAGCTAGGATGACCACAGGAGATATGTGGTCACCTACAATCTCAGAAAGACTGGGCTTGCAGTAGTTCAACTGCAAAGGGTGAAAATGGAAAGCATCTCGAGTATCTTGGCTCTCAAGCTGAAGTAACAATTGTTTATTTTACTTGACTTAGTGGGGTACTACCAGTGCTTCATTTACAACTTCTTGACCATCGCTGGACCTCTAACTGACATGCTGAAAGTATCTAAAGGTAATCAAATCCATTGAACTGAAAGCACTGCGAGTGGCTTTAGGATGTTGAAGATCTCCTTTTGTCAACCCCCTTCCAGTAATGCCCAACATTTATGAACCATTCATCATAAACACGGATGCCTCACAAGTATGACTCGGGAGAGTATTCTCTCTAGTCCGAAATGGAGTAGAACATCCCATCCTTTTTATCATTGGGAACCTCCATCCTTGCGAGAAAAACTCTACCACCATCATAGTCGTGTTCATGGCCATTATATTGTCATAGAGGCTCTCGAGCATTGTGTACAGGCTTCAAATTCATATTGGCTACAGCTCATGCCCCCCTAGAACTTAGGACACCAACTATAGAGGACCTCGGGTCCTCACCTGGTGAATCCCACTTGCAGGAGAGGCTTAGGTTCTGTCCCAGTCATCCGACCTGGTGGTGTTTTTCTAAGATTTCCACCAGACAGGCTGCCTGGGAAAACAAATTAGAACTTAACTTTTTAGTGCTGTCCTCTAAAAGGTTGCAGATTTCTGTAGTTGGAGCAATCCAGAACACCTCCCACCGTGCAAGTCTTTGTTGTAGGGTCCTGTGTGAGAGAGACATAGACATTACAAGCAAACTAAGCATACGTTGTTTGATTTCGTGCAGAACGGATTCAGTGGACATTCTGTGCACTGCCGGAGGCCATTGGGCATTGGCGTGGAAGATAGCAATAGAAATGTATGTTCGAAGCATGCAGCCTCTAAGCATATGTCTGTTCCTGTCGGCGTGGACTGACAGTTGGGCAGGGTGCTTGTGGGAACACTTGAGCACCCTGTGCATGCGCTACTCAAGGGAAAGATTCAAAGTTTAATTTAACTGCTGCTGATCAACAGGCTTGGGTCGCATCCCTGTTCCATGGGACTTTCCATAAGTATGGAGGAAATTGGACTATGGTGTAAGAGTACTGGTGTCACTACGGTGCGCACCCAGAGGTGACACTCCAGGCCAATCTAGGTAGATAGCCCGTGGCAGAACTATAGGGGTGTCAAAAAGAAGAGGGGACATATGTGATGAGCATGGTGTCTCCCCAAACTAGTTGGTGATGGCTCTGCGGGTGCTATGGGGAGGACCCTGTGGTGAAACACATTTAGTCTGTGTTCCGTAAATCAGGAAACACACACATGTGGTAATTTAGTGTGTTATAACTGGGGGCCTGAAGTAATATGGGATCATTAAGGCCATGCTCTCCATTTCCCCAAAAACGTATTGTGTATGTTCCAGGGACAGAGGAATTGGTAGTCTTTTTACTGTCATTTTAAAAAAAGCCGGACATTGAACATAACAGAAAACATGTAGTGAAGGAATTCAATGCAGAGATGCAGGCAGTTGACATTTGCTCCGATAAGAGAAACACATTGCATTTACTTGCGTTGCTTCAAGCCTGCTTAAGCTTTAGAGGCACATTTAAGTTTCTTACGGGCTTCACACAGTGAGCTACGTTGATTTCAGAGGGACACAGAAAGCACCTATAACAATAACTCACGGTGCCTGCTACATACACAGTTACTGCATTTGTTTCCTTGCAGCAAGAGCATGGAGAATTAATGCATGGAAACGGCACCACATTCAAAGATGCTTTTTCACTGTTCAGCAGTCAGCTTTTCCCTGGAGCACAAACACTACTCTGCACTACTAGCATGGAAGGAGAAATCTGTGGACAACCTGTGGTGGCAGCAGCCATACAACTGGTAAAGGGAAATTCAAGATGGGGTATCAACCTGAAGCCCAAAGCGCCAAAGCAGACACAGATGAATAGGCCAATCACAGCCCCTTGCATATTCATATTCACAGATGCGAACCTTCACAGGAAGGCCAACCCCAGGGGAGTAGTCTGAGGGCTTTATAAGCCCAGACTCTGAGTCATGCAATGTCATTGTTTGGAGTGGGAGCTGATAACAGGAGACTCAAACAAGTTGGAGAGCCATGAATGTGTCTGGAGGGAGAGTGATGGGATTGGTGGTGGCACGTGGAGGGGGGGGGGGTCAGGGGAGTGGGTTAAGGCCTCTGGAGGAGGTTGGTTAAAGAAAGCAGGGGGATGTTGTGCTAAGACATCTGGAGAGGGTTGGTTCAAAAGAGCAGGAGGATGTTGGTCGCAACCTCAGGAGGAGGGTGGTTTGAGATATTAGGAGATGGATGGAGGAGAACAAAATGAGGCTAGTTAGGCCATAGCTAGCAAGACAAGACCAGTACAGGAGGGCATGACATGACTGGCTCAAGACAGATGGTATGGGTGTGATCTGAAGGGGTCAAGCCCACGAGAGGAGAAGTAAACACATGGTGTTGAGGAGTAGAGAGCTGGTCAAGAGGTCCTGCTAGAGGGAGCCGAAAGAGGCACCTTGAGTTGAGCTGTGGAAACACAGTTGAGCAACCCCAGTTGGCTCTGGTTCAGTTTAAAAATCAAAACTCTACTATGACTTACAGCTCATTCCAGAAGCACAACACCGGCTACCGGCACACTGCAGCTGGTCATATCTCACCAACAACTAAAGCCAAGCAGGATGACGTCTGGGAAGAGTAACCTGAAACTGAGACAGGGAAGTGCCCCAAACGTTTTGAACTTTTTAAGTTAACCCTGGAACTGTTGAAAAGAGACTAGGCTGGCCCTTTACATTGTTTAGCTTGACCTAGGAGAATACTCTTATGTGATTAATAAAATCCGTTTTACCTGTGAAATTATGTTCAACCTCTTTGTGCTTTCATAAAATCTATCGTCCATCCTGGTAGTTTTGTTCCTGCCTTTGACATGACTGTGCAGATGTGAAATCCTTGCTGAAGTGCGAAGTGCAGGTAAGTGCAGTTGCTGGATGTTCACTTTGAGCTGTTACTGTGTGTCCCGTGGATTCCTGCTTTTGTTTTGGTGTGCAGTATCGATTGAGTAACCTCTGACTGCGGGAATATAGAAAGTCCTCCTTCAGTTTTACTGCCCTTGTATCAGCAGAGGAAGAGGAGGGGCACCATCCTTAAAATCCTGCTTGCAGCGTTAAGTGCCCGGAAGTGCAGTTACTGCATGTACAGCGGTGAGGAAGATCGACTGCGGTAAGATAGCCTTTGAAATACCATATGAACTACGTAGCAAAACTGGAATGCTTAAAATGGACAATTGTACAAATGGTGAAACTGATGAGCCTGAGCAAATTCTGCTTAGTACAAATGCTTCTAAATTGAGTAGAAGTAAATCCTGATCAGCCATGCCTGAAGGTGGTGAGTCCGATTAAAATCACAAGTTATTTTATTAAAACCAACGAGAACGCACAGGGGCTACTCCAGGAAAGCGAATGGAGTGGAACAGTAATTATTTTAACTGAATCCCTACACTTGGAGTTGGCCATGATGTAAGTGATCAATATCTTCCAACTGATCTTATATCTGATGTTTCAATATTAGCTCCTGCGGTGTCTCACGAATTGACCAAGCATGTGCGTTTATCTCTTGAACCAAGAACTAATTAAAATCTGTTGCACGGTGGAAGAGAAGAAGTCATCCTGTTTAGGACTCGGCAAAGGGGGCCTTTTATTGAGAAATCCCGAAACTATTTAGTACAAATGTCCTCTCTTGAGTTTCTACAAGTAGTACCCTGCCCCTTGCAAAATGATGGAAATTCATATCTGCCAAAGGGTGTATCAAGGGCATCTACGCAAGAAACAACCCCTAGTTAAGTGTCTATATCAGATACTTTGGGAACCAATATGCGACCGTCCCCTAACAAAAGGTCTGCTTTTAATGCAGGTGGTGCTTCTTTTGCAGCCTTATATTGTATTTAAACTCACTACATAAAGGCTATGAACATTTTAATCATGATGTTAGGGAAGTGAGAACTGTTTGGAGAGAGCTGTGCTCAAAAATGAGTTTCATCCAGGGCTATCCTAAAGTTGATGTTCCAACTAAAATCACAAAGGGGAAAGGTAAACGAACCAAGAAGAAACTGCCTAATGCCTCTGGTATTGCAGACCCTAGGAGCCCCAGGCAAGGTACAATTATTCAATTCTTGCAAAGGGCAAATGTCCAGAGCCCAGATGTTGGGATTGAGAACCTCAGTACACATGAGGAGTGGTCTGAGGAGTCGGGAGTGTGTCAGCATTGCTCTAATAAAAATCTAGATTAGTCTCTACTTCTGTCAAACGGTCTTTATCTGGCAACAATGCTCTCAAAACGCCTAGTGGTTCACAAAGTCTTCTCTCCAATGCTGGCAAAGGCTGACATTTCCACTCAAGGTGGCCATTCCTCAGTTAAAGAGGGTATCTATCCCACTCGGTGCTTGTTTGACTTTACACCGATGGAGCAAGATAGAGTGTATGGCATCCCAGGGTTAGAGTTTATTTTAAGCTGCAAATCACAAGTACCTTTAAATAGATCTAATGTGCTGGACTTGTTATCAAATATTCCTTCACTGAGAACTATACACTACAGTGATATTGTTCTAGTGGACTTCCCGGATTCTCGTAGAACAGATATAGGCTTTCTCCATATTACATCAAAATGTGTTTATGAACTTGTACTAAGTGTATTAGCAGCCCTGCTGATAATGGGCTACGACCTGTTTAAGTGGTCAAGGCCTTTGAGGAAGAGAAAACTTCAGGGAGCTCAGTTGTGGATATGTAGGAGTCTATTTCAATATATAAGAAGGACAGTAGAGCTGTTCCTATGGAGAAAGAGATAGGAACTATCAGTACAAAAGAGTGATGGGAGTTGGTTGCCAGGATGTCTTGTAAATGTTTGCACAAGTGGTGGAGTTAGATTTCAAGCGTAGGAATCATACGCAAAGATAGCTTCCTGGAATACACAAGGCTTGAGAACTGAAAGGTATATGGCTCTTTTGAGAGAATAAATCTTCAGGAGGTATGGCTGAAAGAGTTCCCGATTTTAGATGACTACAAGGTTTATTTGCAACCATCTACAAAGGTTTCAAAGGAGAGACCGTGTGATGGGTTACTCACTGCTATTAATAATGATCTGGGGTGGGTAAATAGTTGTATCCAGATTAATCACCCAGGCATCCTGTCCACTATATTGCCATGTATACAGGAGGATAAAGAGGGTAAGAAAGAAATCCTGTTGGTTAATATTTATTGGAGAAAACCAAAAGAGGTGATGGCTGGAAGGTTTAGAATTAATCTTGCTCTGGCCAACCCTCCAGACTATCCTCCTTCACCTGCCAAACCATTACAAAAGGGGAAAGACAATATGCCAATCAGGCTTGGTCCTACCCCAAAAGGGACTGTGTCCTCCGACGTATTCCTTATCTTTGATGTTACCCATTCCAGCTTGCTGGCCTCGGAAAAAATGTTCAGTAGAGGGATGCTGCGTGTCGACATCCCTCGAGTCGGTGTCCCTCAACAGCCTCCATATCGGCGCTGACGTCATCATGCGTATGAATAGACTTGCGCAGCATCCGTTGCTCAGTTCTGTTTTTCCACGCTTCGTGGTCCTCGGAAACGTGATGCTCAGTTACTTTCTTCAGGAAAAATCTTTTTATTCTTCGAAGATTATTATCTTAATACGATGGCTTCTTCATCTGAACCATCAACTCCATGGTCCGGTTTCAAAAAATGTCGTGACTGTGGGAAGAAAATGTCATTAACAGATCCTCACAGGATCTGTTTGTGGTGCCTGGGGTCGGACCATCACTGTTTGGAATGCGAGGACTGTATGTCCATGACGGCGAAAGCCTTGAAGGAGCGTAAGGGCAAGTTAGATAGAGGTAAGAGCTTTAAAACTTCTACTCCCTTGAAAGTCTTTTTGGCTGAGTCGACATTCGTCGACAAAAGAAACATTCCCGTTCAAGATCTCAAAGCGGTTCTCATCAGTCTTCGAGATCAAAACACTCTAAGAAGAGGCGTCATAGATCTCCCTCTTCTTCTTCTTCCTCTACCTCCCCAGAAAGGGTCACCGGCCCCACGAAATACAGCTCTCCAGCTAAGTAAAAAAATGCTTAGCGTCTTCGAGAAAGCGGCCTCGACCCCCTCAGAGACGTCTAAAGGTGATACCATGGGTGAAAGACCCAAAAGACCAAAATGCAGCGAGTCGTAGAACCCGGTGAAAGAAACTACTCGAGAGCGTCATGAACCCTCGAATAAAAACAGTAAGACCGCGTCATCGACGCCCTTGTCGAAGGATTCTTCGACTCATAAATCTGCGTCATCAACGCCTTTGTCGAAGGGTCCTTCAACGCATAAATCAGTTGCATTGATGCCATCTTCGACGCCACTGTCGACGGCGATAAAGACAAACCTACAACTGTTACTACAACACAGACAGTAGAGGTGTCGAGAGCTTCGACCATGACGTCGAGGATGCCATCGACAATCTCGACAATGCCGAGTAGGATTCCGATCCTCTGGAGTACATCGAGGTCCCTTCAAACTTTCTCGACGCCTTTTTCCGGATTGTCGAAGCCATTTACTTCCACGTTGACAACCTCGACATTTTCTCAACCTGTGATAACCAATTTGGCTCCCTCTGCTCTAGAAATGGGTTTTAAACCATATCCTAGATCTGACTACTTTAGAGCCTTGTCCTCTATATATGAGGAAGGGGAGGATTCCGACCATGAGAGACCCTTTGGTTTACAAAGGACTTCAATACCCATGCCAGAGGAATTAATCTCTGAAGAGAACAGGTTAAAAGACCTTCAGGATTCTCTGCATGAGGCAAGTGGTTTAGATACTTCTCCAGAAGTAGAGTTTGCTAAACCAGACCCCGGAGAGCATGCTGAGACCCCTTATAGGATTCTGATGTCCAGAATAATTGAATTCATGGGGTGGTCTACACCTACACCTTCTTTTCAGCAGGATGACCTTACTGATATTTTAGATAAAGGTCCACAGGAGGATCCTGTTGTTCCCTTTCATACTGCTCTACAAAGAAACATTTCTGCAAACTCCTGAAGTTATCCCAGCAGTAAATAAAAAAACGTTCTGCTGAATACAGGGTAGCAGCTTCGGATCCTGAATATCTGAGCAAGCATGCAACTCCAGAGAGTTTAGTTGTACAGGCAGCAACTTCATCTAACAGTAGGTCAGCATACCCTACTATTCCACAGGATAGGGATGATAAAAGATTTGATGCCATGTCAAAAAAAGTATTTTCGGCATGTAGCATGGCGCTTAAGTCGATTAGCGCCACTTGCACGCTAGCAAGATTCAGCCACACACTTTGGTAGTGTGCTTCATCTGCGGCTGACTGTCTTCCAGAAGGAGAAGAAAGGGATGCATTCTTAAACATCATCAGGGATGGAAAGGATGCAATGTGCGAGTCCCTCCAAACAGGCATTGATTCTGCTGACCGCATCAGCAGGGCCATGGCTGCAAGTACCACAATCCATAGATTTGCGTGGTTGCGGAAGTCTGGTTTTGCTCCAGACGTACAGGCCAGACTTCTGAACATGCCCTTTGATGGCACTTCATTATTTGTGAAGAAGGCTGATGACAGCCTGGAGAGATTACAGACATCCAAGGCAGCAGCAAAACCCCTTGGGGCTGCAATCTGGCAGACTCCAAATCGTCATTCAGGAGCTTCCTGGAGGGCTAGGTCCTTTCGCTTTTACTCCGCATTTGGAAAAGGCAGAGGAAAGCCAGCTCAAAGGGGCCAGAGACGATTCACCCGTGGTGGACGGGGAAAAGGTACAAAAGCTGCAGCAGCAGGCACCACTTTACCCTCGGCATCTGCGTCAGCCGCTTCTAAACCCCTCTGAGGTCTCTCTCACAAGACACCAGTAGGGGGCAGGTTAACTCAACATCTGGCAGAATGGCAGGCTATTACATCAGATGCCTGGGCATTGGAGACAGTTGCCCACGGTTACTGCCTGCCCTTCCTACACATCCCTCTGAGTCATCCACCAGGGAACAACTCTTTGAAGTTTCCAGACCCACTCCTTATGCAGGAGATTGTAGACCTGCTAGAGAAGGGTGCCATAGAACCGGTACCCGTAGCGGAGAGGAACAAGGGTTGGTATTCCCCCTACTTCCTAGTACCAAAGAAGGACGGAGGACTGAGAACCATCTTGGACTCGCGAGAATTGAACAAATTCCTCAGGAAAGACAAGTTCAAGATGGTAACTCTTTCTCAGATCCTTCAGGCCCTCCAGCTTCAGGACTGGTTGGTATCTCTAGACCTTCAGGATGCTTATTTCCATGTGCCAATCCATCTCAAACACAGGAAATACCTGAGGGTCACAAATGGCAACTCTCACTATCAATTTCGAGTTCTGCCATTTGGGCTGACCTCCGCCCCGAGGGTCTTCACCAAGCTAATGTTGGTAGTGGCTGCAAGTTTAAGGAGGGAAGGGATCCACGTCTACCCCTACCTGGACAACTGGTTGATCAGAGCAGTATCTTTGGAACAAGCTTAGATCCAGCTAAATTATGTCTGCCAATTCCTTCACAAGCTGGGCTTCTCCCTCAATTTAAAGAAGTCACAGATGATACCATCACAGAGACTCCAGTTCATTGGAGCAGTCCTGGACACTTCCCTGGGAAAAGCCTCGCCACCAGAGGTGAGGGCTCAAGATATTCTACAGAGGGTCACCAAGTTTCAAAATGTCCAACGTCTACCAGCCTTCGACTTTTTGAGGTTGCTAGGCCTCATGGCATCCTGCATCTCCCTAGTGCCAGAGGCTCGCCTGAGAATGAGATCCCTCCAGTGGGCACTAAGAACCCAATGGTCGCAATTCTCAGGAAGAATGTCAGATCTCCTTCAAGTCCCGGACAGAGTAGCTCGAGACCGTCAATGGTGGGCCTGTCGGGAGAACATCTTGAAAGGAGAACAGTTTTGGCAACCATGGCCAGAGATAACAGTAGTCACGGATGCCTCACTCACAGGGTGGGGAGCCCATGCCAACGACTTGACCATCAGCGGTCGTTGGTCTCCATCGGAGTCCAGACTACACATCAACCTGTTAGAGCTGAGAGCAATCAGACTAGCGCTGAAAGCTTTTCTGCCATCAGCACAGGGAAAGAATGTCCTGATAATGACAGACAACACAGTGGCCATACACTACCTCAACAAAAGAGGAGGCATAGGGTCACTGCCACTGTGCAGAGAGGAAATGCAGCTCTGGCTTTGGGCAATTCAAGAGGGAATCTCTCTATCGGCTGTTCATCTAGCCAGAGAGAAGAACTTGACGGCGGACGTTCTGAGCAGGCAGAGCAGTTTCCCACGAGTGGGGAGCTAGCTCAGGAAGTCCTCCAAGAGATCTTTGCCCTTTGGGGAACCCCTCAGGTGGATCTGTCCGCCACCAGCATCAACAGGAAGTGCGATCAGTTTTATTCAAGGGAATTTCCCCCGAGAGGAGCTCTAGGGGACGTGTTCGTAGTGGACTGGGAGTTTCCACTTCTGTAAGCGTTTCCTCCAGTCCCTGTCATTCCTCAAATGATCAGGAGGTTGAGAAGGTTCCGGAAAGCCATGATCCTAATTGCCCCGGATTGGGCCAGGAGAACGTGGTACCCAGACCTTCTGGATATGTCCATCTGCCCTCCAATTTGTCTTCCGCAAAGAGAGGACCTTCTCTCGCAGAAGGGAGGTCAGGTTCTCCATCCAGACATCAGAACCCTCAACCTTCACGCTTGGTTTCTGAAAGGTTGCGATACAAGGATTGGGATCTCCCGGATGACGTCATGGAGGTGTTGCTTTCGGCCAGAAGGCCAGCAACAAAAACTTTATACCGCTGCCGTTGGAACACATTTTGCAGCTGGTGTAGAGAAAAGAATATTGAACCCTTTTCATGCAATACACCAATGGTGTTATCGTTCTTGCTTTACTTAGCAAATTCAGGTCTTCAAATTGGTACAATCCAGGGCTATATCGCAGCGCTGTCAATCTTTAAGCGTACTGCTGAGGAGCCTTCATATTTCAAATTACCCTTGGTGATCCAATTTCTGAAGGGGTTAACTAATGTTTACCCCCCAAAGCCTTTTCAAGTTCCATTGTGGGACCTAAATCTAGTCGTAAAATGTCTGATGGGTACTCCTTTTGAACCACTCCATTCCTGTTCATTGAGATTTCTCACTCTTAAAACAGTCTTTCTAGTGGCTCTAACATCTGCCAGAAGAGTGAGCGAATTACAAGCTCTATCTTGCAAACCTCCTCATACAATCTTTCATAAAGGCAAGGTTGTTTTACAAGTGAAGCCTAATTTTCTCCCAAAGGTGGTCTCTGAATTTCACATTACTCCGAAAATAACCTTACCTTCGTTCTATCCTCCTCCCCACCCAGGGAAAGAGGAAGAGAGGTTACACAGGCTGGATCCAATGCGTGCCTTGAGTTTTTACATTAGCAGACTTGCTAGGATAAGGCAAGCAGACCAATTGTTTGTAGGATACGCAGGGCACAAATTAGGATTGCCAATCACGAAACGGACCATTTCAAGGTGGATCATTTTAACCATTCTAGAATGCTACAAATTAGCAGGAAAAGGGCCCCCTCAACATCTTAGGGCTCATTCAACCAGGGGTATCGCAGCCTCTTCGGCTCTCTAAAGAGGGGTTCCAATTAGAGACATATGTGTGGCTGCCACATGGTTGTCCGCACATACCTTTACTAAATTGTACAGCCTGGATTCCTCCTCTAGTCAAGAAACAAGATTTGGGAAATCTGTGTTGCATTCTCTGCATTCTTAAAGGGAAATATTTCATTTTTTACTCCCACCTCCTTTTTACACTACTGCTATGGGAGTCTATCAAAGATAAGGAATACTTCGGAGGACACAATCCCTTCGAAGAACAAGTTACTTTCTCATCTTGTAACGTTCTTTCGATGCAATGTTCCTCCGACGTATTCCTTATCTCCCCTCCCATCCATCCCCGCAGTAAAACTTACCTTGTAGTTGCAGCTTGCGCTCCTTCAAGGTTAATAACCAATTCATGCAAAGCAATTTTAAGCTTCAAAACGGAACTGAGCAACGGACGCTGCGCGAGTCTATTTATATGCACAATGACGTTGGCACTGATACGGAGGCTGTCGAGGGACACCGACTCGAGAGATGTCAACGCGCAGCGCCCTCTACTGAAAAACATTTCCGAGGCCAGCAAGCTGGAATGGGTAACATCAAAGATAAGGAATACGTCGGAGGAACATCCCATTGAAAGAACATTACAAGGTAAGAAAGTAACTTGTTCATCTAGCCCGAACTGCTTGGTCACATCCCTTCTGCACAAGAACACAAGCATCTCCAAATATGTTTCGGCCTTGTTGGGCCTCATCAGTGAGAAGTAGCTTGGGCCTCTAGGCCCAGCAGGCACAGAAACCATGTCTGGGCATACCCGTCCCACTCGGGGTGACTACAGCAAAAGAAAAGAGGTGATGGCTGGAAGGTTTAGAATTAATCTTAACCTCTGGCATTGATCTGGGCAACCCTCCAGACCATTGTTCTTTGACTGCCAAGCCATTACAAAGGGATAAAGACCATATGCAAATCCGGCTTGGTCCCACCCCAAAAGGGGCAGTCCAACCCGAACTGCTTGGTCACATCCCTTCTTCATGAGACCACAAGCATCCTCAAACATGTTTCGGCCTGGGGATGCTTGTGGTCTCGTGCAGAACGGATGGGTTTGTTGTCCATGACTGTGTGTTTTAAGTTATTAAGTAAACTACACGCTATTATGGAAAACAATAGCAGTCAGTACTTTACAAACTGGATACAGGAGAATAAGCCTTTATTAACCTGTAATGAGCAGTCCATGGAGATCTTAGAACGGGAGCCGCGCAAAGTGAAAAGGACAATTTGGGATGATTGGATCTGGACTGGAGAGACCAATAATATGTTTTACTTCAAAATGTGTTCAAAGAGGTGAAACCTCTGTCACAGTGTGGGCCCTAAATTAAGCCATTCCCCTGTCCTTTTTGGAGAAATACATTCTTAAGATTTATATGAATCTTTTACCGACTATGGAAGTAGAAGGTGCTCGCAAGGGGGTGGAAAGAGCCAGTAGAATATGTAGCTATTGTAAGGACAAAGGCTCAATTGAGACGCTGGAACACCACCTAAAGTTTTGTCCACAAACTATAATCGTAAAACGTACATATTTTTGTGTGTTTTTCTGTGATATAAGGGTTTATATCTAAGCATATTTTTGGAAAGACATTTTAAGTGGTAGACAGGTCTCTCTGATCTTGCCAATTTTAAGATGTATTGATGAAATCTTGAATTTTAATTGATTGCTTTTGGAAGGATGAAATTGTACACTTGGATAATTCAATGGTCTCTTGCTGTTTGTTTTGCATACATATGTATGTGAAATGTGTGCGTTTTTTTGTAAACTTTATGCACATAATTAAAAAAAAAGAAAAAGGAATCTTTGCTGAATTAATGGGTTGGGAAAAATGTGCTGGTGAACAACCGAAGAAAACCACACTGTGTTAACAATGACTGTCAGGTTGCAGACAAATCTCTCCAACAGGTCCTCCCACTCTCTATGGTCTTTTTCCTGACAAGATAATAGGTCTGAATCTTAAGGCATCTTTGTGATGAAAGGCTTTGGTGTGGTAACATTGAAAGATCTTCCAACATCCCCTCCTCCCACAAACATACCCATATATATTAACAGTTTACTCTTTTAGGTTCACATGTTGGTATATCTTTATACTAACTGTTTGAGTGCAACCTTTTTTAGGCTCAGCGTACAGTTCCCCAGAGGTTTAGTAAGGCAGAGAAGAGCATGCACAGTAGTTGTTTTTTCCACCATTTTGTGTCTTTCATGTTGATATGGACGGTTGCCTGTGGTGTCAGAAATCCCCCTTTATGTTTTGGAACCCCGGAATCGTTCCTTTGTCAACTTCAATGTTTTTTTTTTTAACAGTTCACAGGTCTTGCCAGGATGTGATGATGACGAAGGGTGTCACGACCCCAAAGTCTAGCAAGCAACCATCCTTTCTTCCAGGCCTGGTAGGAACCAAAAACCATTGGTAGCTGCTGGATGCTAGAGATGGAGCAGTTTATTATGCAGCAAACGACTCTGCTGGCTCCTGGAGCTGGAGCTCCCTGCTGGGTCCTGAGCACCAGAGCTCAGGTCCCCTGTTTGGCACTGAGGGCCAGGGCTATGGTCAATTCTGGATCTGCTGCCAAGGTTCTGGAGATCTCTGCTTGGTACTTTTGCTGGAGAGCTTGGCTGAGTATTGGAACCTGAGATCTCTTGGGATCCCTCATATCAGCAGAGTAGAGGTGGGACCAACTGTTGTGGTCACTACTGATGTGCTTACTTTGGCTTTAGGTCTCCAGTGTTGTCCCAGAATTTGCTTTTGGGAAGTCATCATGTGTGCTCATGGGAAAGTTTATTCTCCAACCACACAAATACACTGTAGCATAGCCAGGCTCAGAAAACAAAATATATTACGCACAAATGTGAGCTGCCATAATTACCACACAGATTACATAAACTGTGCACATCTATCCAATTGTGTTCACAGGAAAGCCATTAAGAGCCAGACCACAAGGTACAATGTGTGGAACAGATATGCTTACACAAAGACTAACCATGTATGGGCAGCTCACAGCCTTGATACCTATTCTGGAGCAACATATCTGAAGCTTGGAAAGCGCAGTGGCACCACCATGTATGTCTCCTGCCTGTATGCACAGCACTGTCTCTTTTGTCAAGGGATAGAGTTGTTATTAATTTCAAACCAAGCAGAGAGAGATTACAATAAAATCCACAAGAATACTTGTATTTTACCAACTAGAAACCATATCTGCAAACAAATACTAACATGTATGCACTGGCACATAGAGTAGTTAACTGTAGCAATAGTTTTGCTGTTTGATATCTGTTATCAGTTTATTATTATACTATATTTAGTGTTGGGGTCCACAGTTTTCTCTTGTTTCCGTTGAAAGTTTTATAGCGTGATATCCCCAATAGGTGTGTCTGTAAAGATTTACGTTATTTGACTTTGACCCAAATGCCATAACAATCCAATTATTGGCGCAATCTTCCGATTATTTTGTTTGCCATTCTTATAAACATTCATGATGTACCCTCATTACTTGCATTATTTTTAAAAACGTAAAGCTCAAGGTGGGGGGGTGGGGTGAGGCTTGCATACTTAAACAGATACCAAGTAGAAAAGACATTGTTTCAGGTACAGCCAAACAATACAGGACAGCTCTCCCTGTATTCAATTTACTTCAGAATGTTCCCACTGCAGATAATCTGGGTCATTTAATAGTCTGATTGAAATAAAGGTTTAGTGTTTGTGTTTTTAAAACAACTGTTTTCATAAAGGGTGTATCTGTTAACACATTTTGCAGATAACTCTCCTTGTTAAGGATGTGGTAGCTACTAAAATGCTACCTTCTATGAAAGCTTTTATTGCCAAATTGCCAAATGTATGCATTGCTCGGATGGTTGCCTGATATGTTATTTATATTGTGAACTAATTAAACTAGTAATACATGCATTGAACAAGGTGCAAGTGTTCTTTTTAGTTCCTCTTAATGCGCCTTAATTAAGGAATTTAAATATAGGAACATAGCCATTTTTGTTTGTTTTTGATGCAGCCCACTTTACCTTGAGGTCTGTATGCCGAATCAATTTTTATTAAGTTTAAGAGATTGTACTGCATGCCTTATTTTAGTATATGAAGGTGTAATCTGATTCCCTACTGGAGCACTATTTTTTTTTAACTTTTATTTAAGTTGCACAGTAGACAAAATTACACATTACATAGTGGTTCCACAGTAACGTAAATAGTGTAATACACGCTGGTTACAGACATCGTACAAGAGGCACTCGCAACATTTCGTCATCACTGCTGCCTGTTTCAGCTCTGACGCTCTATATCTCTTGGTTTATTAGAGCTGAGGAGCAGGCCACGGTACTCTTCCTCTTGGTTGTTTGCCCACACCATGTCCTCTATCCATTCCTCAATTGTGGTGGTGGGGGGGGGGTTGCCTCTCTCTTCCACCTCATCAAGATGGTGTGCTTGGCCAGGACTAGTCCAATATTTATAAGTTTGCGGTTGACCGCATTCCTTTTGAGTACACATCCCAATATACACACAGATAGGTCCCAGGCCAAAGGTTGTCCCACCATTTCTTCTAGTGCCCTACAAATCCCACTCCAGTATTCAGAGAGTATCCCCCTGTGATACAACATCTAGGGCCTCTGCCCGTATGAGTTAGGTACATTCTCTGTAACCGTGCTGGGGTGTGATGCAACCTATTCAGTACTTTACATTGTATTAACCTGAATATGGAATTGAGTGACACCTGTTTAGTGAGATTGCATAGATGAGTCCAGTGAGAATCCGAGAGTTCAACCTCTCACGTCCCTTCCCCACTCCCCCTTAATGTCAGGCAGCAGCACTTTCCTTGCTTCCATCGCTATTTTATAGAGCCCAGCAGCAGATTTCTTGGATGTCCCAGTGGAGGCTATGTAATTGAGACAGGGGTGTAACTCTGGCTCCTGCAGGAATCCTTCCCACACTGCCGCCACAGCCGACCTAAGTCTAAGATATTGCAGCTTCCGGAGTGAGGAGTCTGCGACCTGCAGTTTAATCTCTTCCCATTACCTGAATATGCCATTATGGTACAAGTCCCCTAAACGAGTAACACCCGCCTTCCGCCAATATGTGGAAAGTGCAACGTCCATTGAAGGAGCCAGGTAGGGCGCGTCCCATATCGTCATGTGTGGGCTGTAGAGCACAGCACCACGCGGGTGCCGTTTCAGTTTCATCCAGGCCTGTTGCGTGGTCAGTCTGGGGTTCAGGTGGTCACTATTCCCCCACATTCCGGCCGCTATCTCATGTAGTAATGTGGCCCTGGGTCTCCCCTGGGTCTCCAGCTCAGAAAAAAGAGTACATGGGGCCTCAGAGGTCCAATGCATGTCATATTGTGCTTGAGCTGAAAGGTAGTACACCTCAAAGTCTTGTGCTGCGAGCCCCCCTCTCACATATGTCTGTGTAAGACGATCTATACGGCAGGTTATACCCTATATTTTTGTTTAATGAGGGATCTCTGATGTATCAGGGTACTAACAATGTAAACAAACAAAAGGGAAACACAGACTTCCTCCTGCTCCTGCAAATCACTGATTTCCAATTTTCAGAACCAAGTTAGCACCCAGAAGTTATAGAACATATAAACTTTCTATTGACCAGACCTCCATTTTTTAAAAAGGTTTTAAACAGGAAACCATATTTTATTCTTTACTCATTTTGAGTGCCTGTTTATCACAAAACCATTTCTTTTTCTTTTATATAAAACACATTAAACATGTATCAACACATAAAACATATTAGAAACATTGTCATATAAAATACATTCAAGATGGGTTCATATAAACAAAACGACCAATTACAGTACATAAAAATATATCAATTCATCTGTTTTCCAAACGGTCCTTATTCCAGCCCTTCTTATATCAAATGACTCAAACTGAAAAAGTCAGAATGAGAAAGAATTGTCTTTGTTACTTATAAGGTGCTTGCTACCTATGACCTCTAAGGGCTAGATTGGCAATGAATGTGATTGCAGAAATAATGTCGACGTGGTGCGTTTCGGCCCATATCGTAAAGATAGACCGCATCCAGCCTTGGTCTTTTCTTTGTTCTTACCCGGCCTTCATCAGGACAAGGGATAAATGGTCTTTTGAATTCTTCTAAACCCAATTATGCTTCTAATTTCTAAAATTAAAACAAAGATAAAAGCAACTTGATGGTCAAAAAAGTGCTTATTCAATCGAGCATATGTGGATGTTAGCTAGGTTGTGCAAAACAAAGGGGAGTCTGGGAATCGCTCTACCAGCACGAACACAGCCCAATGACCTGTTCTTCATGTCTTTAGCTCACTGTCCCTTTCACAGAGAAGAAATGTCCCCGCATATCAGTCTTTGTCCTGCTCAGGGGCAGTCCAGCACCGAAATGCTGGGCAATTCTCCTCTGAACAAGAGTACCAACAGCAACCCCATACACGTGTTTCAGTCTTGTTGTGCATCATCAGTGAGGTGAAGCTGTGCCTCTCTAATAACAGTGAGCAAGGGGTCCACGTCTAGATCGCCCTGGTAACTTAGGGTGAGACCCAAAGTTAATTTATGCAAAACAAAGGGGGGTCTGGGAATCTCTCTACAGTGAGCTAATGACTTGGTAGAGTCTCTCCCAGGGGTTATTCACCCAAGAACAGGTCATTGGGCTGTGTTTGTGCTGGTCTGTGTTCGTGCTGGTATGGAACAGGTCATTGGGCTGTGTTTGTGCTGGTAGACAGATTCCCAGACCCCCCTTTGTTTTGCATAAATTAACTTTGGGTCGCACCCTAAGTTACCAGGGCGATCCAGACGTGGACCCCATGCTCACTGTTCTTAGAAAGGCACAGCTTCACCTCACTGATGATGCCCAACAAGGCTGAAACAAGTGTATGGGGTTGCTGTTGGTACTCTTGTTCAGAGGAGAATTGCCTAGCATTTCAGTGCTGGACTGCCCCTGGGCAGGACAAAGATTGATATGAGGGGAAATGTGTTCTCTGTGAAAGGGACAGTGAGCTAAAGACTTGGTAGAGTCTCTCCCAGGCGTTGGACACCCAAGAACAGGTCATTGGGCTGTGTTTGTGCTGGTAGAGAGATTCCCAGACCCCCCTTTGTTTAGATAGGTTGTGGTCCACTCACCTTCTTGTGGTGGACATAGTAGGGACAGCAGCCTTTGTTTAATCGTCACATACAGAATTCTGTGACACTAGGACCTGTTGGATATAATCACAAAACAGTCCTACGTATACCTTTAGGGCATGTGTACGTTTCCAACAAGCATAACAGTATCTCAATACCATGGTTTTCATTGCTTTTAGTGCGGAGATAAAAATTCATACCTTCTCTGCTGTTAGTGGTCTGCTTTACGGCGGAAAGGAGCCTCGGACGGCTTAACAACACTGAGTTGTGTTTTTCTTCAGACAACCCGGTCCTGCAAAGCTCAAGGCAAACGTTATTGCGTTATTGCTTTTATCTTTGTTTTAATTTTAGAAATTAGAAGCATAATTGGGTTTAGAAGAAGTCAAAAGACCAGAGACATTCTTTGTGTTTTGTTTGAAGAAATATCCGGCATAAAGCGGACTGTGATTCAACTAGGAGAAAGGAGGCATTCTCCTGGTCTAGAGACATTTTGAATATCCGAAACAATCCCCTTCTCCCACAAAGAGATGCCTGGTGGTGGAAGGACTCATACCCAGGAGAAGGGAGTCATTCTCCTGGTGCTCGAGAAGAGACCCTTTGTTTTCTTTTCTGGTTTATATATGTTATAGTTTAGGGAAAGAAAAGTAGTCGACCAGGACGGAGTATTTTTAGTTTCTACTGACAGACTTCCTGCCAGGCCCAAGTTATCTTTTGTTGAGGTAGGGAAACCATCTCTAGTAGTAGGGAAAGATAGGATTTCGACAGAACAGATGTCCATAGCCGAAAGCTCAATCCACCTGGTTAGAATCCTCATTCTTTGTCACCACAGTAGTTTTGGGGGGAAAGTGCTTTTGACATACTTCTCCAGTTCAGGGAGATGCTCCTCCGGTCTCTCTGCTACAGGACATGCTTCCGGATTGCCCACGCGGCTGGAGGCAGAAATGACACTGCTCATTGTCTATATGTGGCATTCATTCAAGGCTTACTTTAATGTCAGATGAGGATTTCGGAAGTGAACCTAGTGATACACTTCAGAAATTCCTGTCTGTCATTTTACTACTTAAATGTAGCGCATACACCTCATGTGTGGAGACAGGTGGAAACGGTAGCAAGGCTCAGGGCGCTGTTTCCAAGCTCTGGTACATACCCTCACCCCCAGTTATTTTGGTTTGTTCAGTGGAAGCTGTTTACAGAGTTTCTTGCTATAGAGATCACTATGGCTCGAGTGATCACCAAGCAGTCAGCGCTATTTGAGCTTTTCATATTGAAGACAATGCAGGTACATTTCTAAGACCCCGTAAATTGATTGTAGAAGACATGTTAGGTTTACAAGTTTGATCATTTGCACTACTAAGTGCACCAAACCGGGCAAAATCACCTTTACATCTTTTTGCATTTCGTAGCGCAAATTGTGTAAGTGCCACCTGCCGTTTACGTACGGCAGGCAGCGTTTACAATTGATTCCTATGGAATCCTCATTTTAGCAGGTGTATAAAGGAGGCGTATTCCATAGGAATCAATGCATTACCACCATCATGCAACTTCGTTTTGTATGGCGGAGTGGATGGCGATGGCGGAAACGAAAATTCCACTCCATGACCCTGCTCCACCATAGAACTAAATGAATATATAGCGTTCAAAGTAAAACACATGAGTACAAGTTGCATGCGTGTTTTTTGTTATTCAATGAAGAAAATGAGACCTGGTTAGATTGTTTCAACAAATTAATACAAAACATTTGGACTCTGGCCTTAGTCATCGAATTGCCCTAGATGTTATTTTCTAATATTGCATGGCTACTCACGAGTCTGCCCTAGGTGTTATTTTTCTTTCCCATGTGTTATTTTCTGATATTGTATGGCTACTCACGAGTCTGCCCCAGGTGTTATTTTTCTTTCCCATGTGTTATTTTCTAATATTACATGGCTACTCACGAGTCTGCCCCAGAGATTATTTTTCTTTCCCATGTGTTATTTTCTGATATTGCATGGCTACTCATGAGTCTGCCCCAGATGTTATTTTTCTTTCCCATGTGTTATTTTCTGATATTGCATGGCTACTCATGAGTCTGCCCCAGATGTTATTTTTCTTTCCCATGTGTTATTTTCTAATATTGCATGGCTACTCACGAGTCTGCCCCAGATGTTATTTTTCTTTCCCATGTGTTATTTTCTGATATTGCATGGCTACTCACTAGTCCGCCCCAGAGGTTATTTTTCTTTCCCATGTGTTATTTTCTGATATTGCATGGCTACTCACGAGTCTGCCCCAGATGTTCTTTTCCTTTCCCTTGTGTTATTTTCTGATATTGCATGGCTACTCATTGAGCCTGACCCAGATGTTATTTTTCTTTCCCATGGATGGCTACTCATCGATTGTGTCCCATGTTTTATTTTTTGATCTTTCATGGCTTCTCGTGTGTAACCATTGTTTTATTGGCTGCTTGCTTTTTGAATAATAGATGTCACTATAATTTAGGAGGAAAGGTGCAGTTAACCCCACTGGGTTTGACCCCTGGGCGCATGGATAAAGCTTGGATCCCTGCAGCGGGCGCGCTACCCACACAGCTAACGTGCAGGTTTAAATGCTGGAATGGCCGTTGTCAGCTGGTCTGCGCCCCCTGCGCGCGCGTGGCTGTGTCAGCAACATCCCCAGGCAGGGTGCGGGCGCGCACAAAGGGCCTGGCGCCGCGCGCGTGGGCAAAGCGTCTAGTTTCCTCTGCATTCTGGTTTTCATAATGAGGCGATACTGTTACCGGTCGGTCTCGTGAATTTACCACGAGGTTACGAGCGGGGTAAGGGTGCCCATAGGATTCCCTGGGAGTTTTGGAGGATTGACTGCGGCAGTAATTCCACCCATGTTAACTCCACTCATTTTTTTTAGGTAAAGTGGAGGATTTAGCTGCGTGCTGGTATCCACCACTTTGCCCGCAATGGTGGAATTTACAGGTGCAGGAAACTGGTGTTAAAATCGCGGTAAATATGTTACTGCCATTTTTTCCCACTCCACCGAACTCGTAATTTTTTTCATTTTCAAAAACCAAGTCTGAAGGTCGCCTGAAAAGCGAAAACATTCATAAAAATCCATAAATGCACAAAATACTTAATTCTGGCCAGTCAGCAGTTGAACATGCTACAGACATATCAGCCTACATATAGTAATGAGCGCTGGGAAGGGGAGCTGGGCCCGATTCCAATGAAATAATACACGGAGTGCTCTCAATTCAATATTGCTAGTTAACAAAGAAACTGATCAAAATCAAAAGCACACAGTCAAGCTGGCTCACAGGCTCTCCCTCTCAACACAGGGCCTAGAAGCCGCCTCCGCGAGGAAGGGGATAGAAAGGTAAGTGTACTTGATATTTTCAGGTGCCATCAGGGTACTGCCCTAGCTGCTGGCCATATGAAAAGTGTATCCTCTTGCTTGTATTTCGCTTTTTCAAGCTGTACATAACTGCCTGCCGGGACCACCGCACTGCCCACCTATCGGGAAGTGCTAGCGCTTAGAAGTGAATGTTTGTGGGTGATGAAGGTAAGTGCACGCAGGACTGAGAAGGGGATGGTGGGAAGTGGTGAGCATAACGGAATGCTGTGTTTTGTTGCTGGGATTTATACTGAGCACCGCTGCCATTTGCCTGGTCCCCAGGTGCTCCGGCGGACCTGCTAGGATGAGTGATGATCAGTGGGGAGAACAGAGCCCCGTAGAAGGTTGGGAAGCGCTGAGGCTAAGCGGGGAACAGTGGTAACAGGAAGGCAGGGCGGGGTTAGGACTTTGGAGTGGTGAAAGATGGAGAGGTGTGCAGGGTGGGAAGTGATGAGACTGATAAGGGAACAGTGGTAGATGGAGAGAAGTGCCGAGTTAGTGGCACTGCAGGGAGTGCAGGAGTGAGGCTAAAGAGGGAATACGGCAGGTGGGGAGGAGTGCAGTGCTGGAGGCAGTTCAGGGTGGGAAGTGGTGAGACTGATATGAGAATGGTGGTAGGAGGTGTGCACTGTAGGGTTAAATGTCGTGAGGATGATAAGGGAATGGTGGTAGGTGGTGGGCAGTGCAGGGTGGGTTACAATGAAGCTGATATGGGAATGGTGGTGGGTGGAGGGGTGCAGGGTGGGTTACAGTGAGGCTGATATGGGAATGGTGGTGGGTGGAGGGGTGCTGGGTGGGTTGGAGTGAGGCTGATATGCGAATGGTGGTGGGTGGAGGGGTGCAGGGTGGGTTGGAGTGAGGCTGATATGGGAATGGTGGTGGGTGAAGGGTGGGTTGGAGTGAGGCTGATATGGGAATGGTAGTGGGTGGAGGGGTGCAGGGTGGGTTGGAGTGAGGCTGATATGGGAATGGTGGTGGGTGGAGGAGTGCAGGGTGGGTTGGAGTGAGGCTGATATGCGAATGGTGGTGGGTGGAGGGGTGCAGGGTGGGTTGGAGTGAGGCTGATATGGGAATGGTGGTGGGCAGAGGGGTGCAGGGTGGGTTGGAGTGAGGCTGATATGGGAATGGTGGCGGGCGGAAGGGTGCAGGGTGGGTTGGAGTGAGGCTGATATGGGAATGGTGGTGGGCTGAGGGGTGCAGGGTGGGTTGGAGTGAGGCTGATATGGGAATTGTGGTGGGCGGAGGGGTGCAGGGTGGGTTGGAGTGAGGCTGATATGGGAATGGTGGTGGGCAGAGGGGTGCAGGGTGGGTTGGAGTGAGGCTGATATGGGAATGGTGGAGGGGTGCAGGGTGGGTTGGAGTGAGGCTGATATGGGAATGGTGGTGGGTGGAGGGGTGCAGGGTGGGTTGGAGTGAGGCTGATATGGGAATGGTGGTGGGTGGAGGGGTGCAGGGTGGGTTGGAGTGAGGCTGATATGGGAATGGTGGTGGGTGGATGGGTGCAGGGTGGGTTGGAGTGAGGCTGATATGGGAATGGTGGTGGGTGGAGGGGTGCAGGGTGGGTTGGAGTGAGGCTGATATGGGAATGGTGGTGGGTGGAGGGGTGCAGGGTGGGTTGGAGTGAGGCTGATATGGGAATGGTGGTGGGTGGAGGGGTGGAGGGGTGCAGGGTGGGTTGGAGTGAGGCTGAAATGGGAACGCGGAGTGCAGCGCAGTTACAGGTATTCATGGTGGTAAGTGCTGAGGCTGTAGAAGGTAGGGTAGGGGGCTAGTGCAGTGTTACTGCAGAATGCGTGGGTAGGACTACAGAGGCAGAGGAGAGTGTAGTGCCAAGTGGCGGACTTGAGAGGCGGGGGGGCGGGAATGGTGGGGGCTGTGGAGTTTTTCCTTTGTATCTGTTTTGTGTTTGTGGTGGGGACAGCCCAGCTGACCGGTTCGTGCACCTTCACGGGCCATCACTCACATGGCAGCTATTGAATCGTGCAGAATGGAGTGCTTTCCAGACCGCCCACTTACAAAAGCGTGCATGAAATGCGGTCAGCGACTGCATACAGCGGATGTCATGCCACCACCGCGCCCACCATAAACTACCTGCCAAGGGATAAAGGCCACTCTCGCCTGCTCGGCGCCCGCGATGAACGAGCTAAACAGCATCCGCTCCCTGCTCTCCGAGTTCGGCCCTATGCAGGCACGGCGCACGGCGGCGGCCCCGCTCTCGTCGCCCTTCTCGCTCGGGAATGCTTTCCGGGGCATGAGCGCGCCCCTCTCGCGGTACGGCAGCGCCCAGGGCATGAAGCTTGGCTACCCGCTGCTGCAGTCCCTGAAGGAGTGCCTCTACTTCCTGCTCTGCTGCTGGTGCATCAAGGAGCTGCTCGACTAGGCCGCGAGCCTGGCGGTGGCCGTGAGCAGCCACATGAGCGCAGCCACCGCCTCACGGACTCGCCCCCTGCACGCCACCCTGCGTGCGCCGCGTGGAAGCTACAAGATCCCGTGTGCTCTGCAAGTGGCCATCAGTTTGGTGAGCGCACTACCACCAGCACTACCCGCACCCCCTCGGCATGGCGATCAAGGAGCACAGCTCAGTTTCTGCAAGTGCCCATTTGAAACGACCAGCAGTGTCCAATCTGCTTTGCAAGCACGCACCACATTGCTGCCGCTTCCACATCTGCTTGGCATCCCGTCATCCGCAGTCTGATCGCCTCCTGGACTCGAGTCCAGCTCTGCTTCTGCAAGGCAATGGGTAGCCCTTTGGCTCGGCTCTCCCGAGATGGGCTCACCATCAACTCCTACGAACTACTGCTTGGCCTCTGTATGCACCCCCATTGAACCAATAATTATTCCAACTGCTCGCAATCACCCCATTGGCTTGGTAACTCGCGCAAGCTTTCCATGTGCTGTCCCAAGATGGTGGGATTCTCTTTCCTCTGCCACATTGAGCGCCCAGTTGGATCCCCATCCATCAGCAAATCTCCCTCTCTGCAAATATGGGAGCCCTCCAACTTAAACCGGTGCAACGTGTTTGGCTGCCAGGCTGCACACATTCTTCGGCCTGCTTTTGCCCGCATTCCCCGGGATGTGTTCGTTTATTGACTGTGGAAAGCTGCATAGATGTCCTGCAGAGATGTTTCCAGGTTCTCTTCTTTAGCCACTCCCGAAGTCTTCGTACTGGAACATTGGGTCCCTGAAGAAGAATGCCTCGCCACTGCCCAGCTGAGGCCAACGCAGGCCTTCTCTTGGCAATACTTTACTTATTCCAGCACACTGTTGCCACACTTCCAGAGACCTGTACACATTGTCTGTTATATACCGAGTTTGTGGAATTGCTGTGGATTAGATGCCTCTAAATCAGGAGCCTGCCTGCAACCGTCAGCTTTTCCGATGTTTTGGCCTCTTGACTATGCTGGCTATGGCTGATGGGAGTTGTAGTGCAAAATATCCGGCCACCCACTGGCTGCAGACCCTCGCCCTGGCGACCCACAGGTTGCAGTCCCTTGCTCTAACTCTTTACATAAGTTAGCACTGGATGGAGCAGGCATGGCTTTTTTGGTTGTTACGACTGTTATTTTTGGTGTGTCGCCATCAGCAGCCGCCTTGATTGTCCAGTGAAGACAGAGCACATTGTGAGGTGTTCCACCAGACAGCCCATCAGGCATATTTGCTTTTTTCTTGTTAGCGTTCCTGTATGTATTTCTGGTCCCCCTGTGGTCTTGCTGGAGAATGGTGTCCCCAGTCTCATCTTCGGACCACACTTGCTTTTTCGTAGATCAGCAGATGCTGCAGTGCCCTGTTGGGACCCCTTGTGCACTCCCCCAGTTCCTAGTGCAAATCCAGGGAGAACTCTGACTCAACACACAAGAGGAGGTTGACCACCAACCCACCCAGCAAGGCTGCTAGTAATAATCCAGGCCGCGGTTCTGATTGGTTCTCGGATGTGCATGGGATAGACCGCCTGACTCTTTGCCTAAGACGACACTCGTGCATAACTGAATGTATATCCGCCCAGCGGATACTGCATAGTGTTGGCTGCCGGATAGCCATATCTCCATCCGCTTTGACTTTCCAGAACGGAATCCTCCCTCTTCAAATTCTGGGATGCCTCTGACTAAAACTGACCCACACCACAATGTGACTTTGGCTACCAGATTGTCCTGCGGGCTAGTGACTTTGTTCCATCGTGAGTTCGCTGCTATCCATCAGACGTTTTCATTTCACCTTTGTGATGTGCCCCATCAACTTTTTCCACAGGTTCTCATATAATACCGCATTTGACCTCACATGGTTCTGCCGCCCGGGCAGATGGTGCCGCGGGGCAATTATCCAACTCCTTTCTAGAAACCTCTACTCCTGCCTCATAAGCTGACCAGGATGAAACCATTTCCACAGCAAAATCTCCACCTCTGCCAATTCTGGGAGACTCAGACCTGATGCACCTCAATGTGGGATTGACTACTAACATTTTATTGAAGCCTGCCTGTTTATGCTTTCTTGTAAATCTTTTAAATTCTTCCTCGCAGGAACCCCCACGCTGGACCGTCACATACAACAGGGCTAGATGTATGTCGAGCTGGCAAGTGCGTCCCACACACCTGCTCGATCACCAGTCTTAAACCTGTAGCACTCCAGATATTCTGGACTACAGCACCCATGATATGTTACCATTGGCTGGGCTGGCTAGGGGTTTTGGGAGTTGCAGTCTAAAACATCTGGAGAGCCAAGGGTGCAAACCCATGGGCTAGATGAAGGCTTGGTAGCGCACCCCTTGTTTCCAATCAAAAACATAAAACCAGTGAACCTAGTCTCGGAAGAAAGGCACGGTGGCACGGGATGACTTTGCCCATCAAACCAGCCACCTTGCACCTGCACTACTTGCCTTCTGAGGGCACATGCCCCGTTGGCCCAGTGGCGCTAGCAAACGTATTATGGTGTGCAACAGAGCAAGCCTTGCAGCACCTGGCCAATTCTCCAATTTCCTGGTTACGAGGTCCCCATTCCAACCCAGTTGCTCCATTTACGTGCAAATAAGGGCCTAGACGACCGTCCTGGCGGCCATCATCCCTGCATGCAGAGACCACAGGCCCATCCATTCTAACCATGTTCATACCTACATAGAGCAAATACAAAGAGCACAGGCACACCCTGTCTAACCACGTCCATGCGCATAAGGATCACAGGGGCATCCATTATAACAATGTCCATGCACATAAAGACCAGGGGCCCATCGAATTTAACCATGTCCTGTAATTTCCAGCGGCCCATCGGATCATGCCACGTCCAAAAGACCACAGGCCTATCCGGTATCTGCGGCCAGTCCATTAAACCCACTCCTAACGGCTAATGACAACAGGGCCCATACAGCCTCGGACAACCTCCCATGTTCAGGACTACTGGAGGGCGAGGCCCATTTATTAATAAAATCCCCAAAAAGATGAACCCTGTCCTGCATCAATTAAGCACACTGATTCCAGCCGGCCTTATTAGGCACTCTGAAGAGTTACAGGGAGGTAAGGGTACCAGAAAGGCTGGTAGGGTAAGGGGAGATTGAGGCCTACTGCAGTAGGATTGTGATGCCTCAGCCACTTGTCAGGCGAGTCCTGTGGGCGGAGTCAGTTACGTGCCTTCTAGCGCCTGTGTCTGAAAGGTTTAGGTGTGTTTGAAGATCGCAGTAAACTGTTCGAAAAAAAACAGCCCGCATGCGATCAGTTCTCAGAGTTTCAAACGCAATCACACTAATCCCCCACCTCCAACCCTCACTTCCCTACTTACCTGTTCGCTCGCTGCCTGGTTGACTGCAGCCCTGCAGCGTCAGAGCCGTCCCTCAAACGTGGGTCCGATCCAACGCTGCAGGGTTCCTTTTTCTTGATTTTTTTTTCTCGGTCCCCCGCCTTTAATATTGAGGAACACCCCTGCAAACCCCCAAGGGTAATACATACCGATCATAGGAGGGGAGGGGGGGCACCCCCACACCACATGTTCGGTATGTATTAGCCAATTTGTACGTTTTTATTCTGTCAAATGGTACAGGCCAAATTTGGTCAAATAAAAACCAACAATTTACTAATACCGTCTGAAAGATAAGCAGGGCTGGGGCAGAGCCAGTAAAATGCTGGCCAGCACTTCCACATTGGAAGGTCTGTAGAGTTAGCTCGCGCCAGTCACCTGTCGAGCCAATCTGTTTCTGAAAGGCTCCCTCTTGCCAAGGGCCCGTCCTCACACGACACTCATTTTATCAGAAGGAATGAAGGCTGAGTCACCCAAAAGAAATTCCAACCATTGAAATACAGGGGGCATCCATCTCTGTACAATGCGAATGGACCCTCACGAGATTACCTGGTGTCTGTACTTTACAGGGAGGTCGGGTCACAGCTGCAAAAAAACACCCCGCCAGTAGGGGGTCCACTAATTGACTTTCACTGTGTGTTGTGGAATTCTTGAAATAAATTGTGACGCAAATATGGCAAACACATATTAAACGTTTGGTGTTCATTAATACACGTGTGTGGGATTTTGGAAGGGCGGGGGAGAATGCCTGCCATTGTTTTCTTTTGTAGCCTCTTATTTTTTTGTGGTTCATTTGAGCAGCCCAGAAAGCTCCAGAGAATTCCTGGCCGCAGAGCTCGGCTTCATGTACGCCAGTTCTCTTCTGTTTGAAAAACTCTATCACGCCTCTTCCCCTTCAAGCACCGAAAGCGAGAAACCGCAAATGCCTCCGTCCTTATCAAGTATGGGCAACCACCTTTCGACTTCTGACTGTCACTCGCCCCCTTCCGGGTTTTCCTTTCAGACGCCTGTCTTCCGGGGTCACATATAAGATCGGGGACGTTCATGAAGGGTTTGAGGTCCCCCAAACGGAACCAAGCGGGGGGCGCTCACCTTTATCTGGCAATGACAGCCCTTATGATGTCACTCACATGTACACCCAACCTCTCACACACTGGACTGTTCATGAACGAGGCCAGGGTCGTCTGCCAAGTGTTGTACAACCTCTCGCAATAGAGAAAAGCATCACCTTTAAAAAAGGCAGCTTAGTCTAGGGTTTTCTGACATGTGTAACCACCCTTGCAAAACAAAAAAACAGAAGTGTCTGGGGCTCATGGTCCAATTATTCTCATCTGTCATGGTGACAGCTCTCCAGTTACTGCTGCCCCCACTCACTGCTGCTCCCCACAGTGTCAACATATTTGAAGTTGCAGCTGAAACTCACACTGACTCTCAGAGAGATCATCCTTGTTATAATTATTCTCTAAGGTGGCACATCTTACAATTTGACTCTCCAATCACAGGAACTACAGCCCAAGTACCTCCTTCCTGTTCTAGAAGGCAGGCCCAATCATTGCTGACCTTGCCTCAAACATTGCAGCAAGAGCCTGGCATGGGTCTGCGCAGCAGAAGAGAAATGGGCAAGACCCACACTTAAGGCCCCGCATGTGCCCGCCCGGTGTCCCCCCATGCAGAGGAGCAGCCGAGCCACAGATGTACATGCCAGCCATACCGCTGACAGCGGCTCATATCCATGTGCATGCCCACTTGTCCACTGAACTAGTAAGCTTCCCCTGGTAGTGCAGCTGCCCCCAGACCCACCCTGCTGCAGCAGAGCTGGCAGTTATAGTAGCAGAGCAATGCCAACGTCATACAGGCTGATTGGAGCAACGTGTAGGCATGGTCAGCACGAGCGCCCATCACTGTCGTCTGCAACCTCACTGTTATTCTTGAACATGAGTAACTGGCACAGCAGCACCCAGTGGTCTCATCAGGCTCACGATTAACAATAAGCCGGCATGACATGTGGCAAGCGGCCTGCAGACGCTGACTGTTTTTGCGTGTTGTGCACTATAAGTGATTGACGGTGAAAATAATGGAGTTGCCAAAACACTGCATTGCCAGCAAATTAATCTCAGACAGTAAATGCCGGTGCTCAGAAACAAGTCCCAGGGCACATCCATGGCAAACACCCCCCAAATTAAGCACTGCCAGCATCGAGGAGCCTGCCTTTGTCTATACTGATGAGGCCTGCAGAGGCTTCTTCATATCCTTAGTTGCAAGAGGTGAGTACACCAGGGTGTGAGTTCATTCTTGATTTCTCCTGCACTCTTCAGTTGATAGTTGAAAGCTGAAGTCTTTTCCTGTTGTTGCAATCAAGCAAGGAGTTTCCCCTCAGTAACAGTGGCAGCTGGTGAATTTTTTAATTGGAGGGACATAAATGATTTCCACTATTAAGTGTGACCAACCGAGTGCAGCGAGGGAGCCAGAACCAACCAGGAGGAGTTCGGGCAGGATGAGGAGGAAGCAGTGGCCGGCCAGCGTAGTTCTTCCCACATGAACATTTTTAATATAATGGGTTAAAATGGTCCATTTTACATCACACTTTCTCTGAAAAATTGAATAAAAAGCCACAGTTTGCAATCAGTTTTGTAGGGTAACGCATGAGCAAGTCACCAACAGTGCACAGGAGCATTTTCATGATGCCTTTGCCCATAATATATGCCAGTATATAAAACATTGTTATGCTAGCTGTGCCCATACATGTCCATGCTGGTTGCACCACTATATGCCAACATTCCCATATGAGAACCTAATCATATTTGCTTTTCCCAAAATGGCAGTAATGCTACTATAAGAAAAAATGTCCATGCTGGTTCTACCAATATATGCCAGTCTCTTCCCCACATAAGAAATACTCGTATTGGCTTTGCCAGTAAAAATGCCATTCCACAGTAATAAAACATGCCCAGACTGGCTGCAAAAACATGGACCCCCTACAGTCTCATAAGAACACACATCATGGTGGCTCCACCCCTGATGTCAGTAAAAAATGTCATGTCACAGTAAGGCAAACTGTCCATACTGGCTCCATCAATGTAGGCCATTACAGCCACACAAGAACACACATCATGCTAGCTTTACCGTTATTGCCAGTAAAAAATCCCATCCCAAAGTAATAAAATGTGTCCAAACTGGCTGCACCAATGTAGACCAATACCACCACATCATAACATTTCTCATGCTGGTTTTACCCTTGCTGCCATCCGACAGTGACAAAATATGTTCAGACTTTCTGAGCAGCACAAATAGACCCTGCCCCTTCCCCCAATGACAGAACCATGCCACACCCTCCACACACTCATTCATACAGCTTTCAAATCATACATTCTTGTTTTCTCCCAGGCACCCATACAGCATTCACCCACACACCCATAAAGCAGAGGTGTTGCTAGTGGGGGGCTAAGGGTGCTATAGCCCCTGGTCTTTTAGTTGTAGCCCCAGATAGCATCTCAAGAGCTACAACCAAAAGAGGAGCTAGCCCCCAGTCCCGACAGTTCCGACATCAGCGTAGCCCCGGGTCTTTTCCAGACCTAGCAACACCCCTGCCATAAAGCATACATTCTCTCATTCACAAGCACACACATGCAGGATTCACAAACTCTTTCTCATTCTCTCAAACACTTATGCAAAATGTGCTCTCTCATTCACACGCGCATCCAAACATACACACACTTACAGACACAAACGTTCATATGCACGCATACACACAGATACTTTAAAACAAATTGTCTTACCTGCAAATCCGGTCCAGACTGCAGATGACTCTGCTCATGCTGCCAGTTGCAACAAAGGCCCTCCGACTCCCGTGCAAAATCCAACAGGAACCAGGAAGCATTGAGAGCTTCCTGGTTCCTGCATATTTGTGGTGGAGCTGGAGAGCCTCAACCACGCTGTTCCTTGACCTCTGAATGTGTGGGGAGGCACAGGAGCAACCCTTATGTACATCGGCCCTCAGTACCCTAGCCTGCATCCCCAATGGGCCATGCAACGCCAGGAAATCAAAACGCCTCCGGCCTTGCATGGCCCACTGGGCATGCAAGCTAGGGTACTGAAACCTGTCAAAGAGAAACCAAGTTTCCCTTTGACAGTTTCAGCCAGCCAACGAACACTCCCTCTGCTGCTTGCTGTAGCCGATGGAGACTTCCGTGTTTTCACTGGGCTCGCTTGGCTCGTCATAATGGGTTGAGGGCCAGTGGCACAAACTGTTTGTCGACCATGCACGGGGTCTCAAACAATACTGGGAAGTTCACTGTTAACTCATTGTCTTCCCCTTTCCTTTTTTCTTTGCCTCAAAACCCACCCACCACAGAAAAAAAGGAGAAGAAGATCAAGGAAACAAAGGACACCGTACGGTGGCCACAACAAGTCGTGGGACAAGAAAGGCGGCACGGGCCAGAGGGGGTCATCCCCGGACCCGTTGCCCAAAAGGATGATTTATTATGTTTACGTATATTGTTTATTCAACAATAATCATGTTTTGTATCAATAAAATCCTACAGCCTTTTATTGCCAACACTGACCAAATTGTTGTGGTAAATCTGTTAAGGGGGAGGGGTTTTTAAAAGGCCTGGAGGCGTAACGCCAGCCCGCAAAACAACATAGTTATGGCTGATGCATATGGGTTCAACAGTTATGAACGATGTGCCCCAGCCCCATTTTCACTACAAACCTCCCCTCCATTTATTTAAATATACTTCGAAAATCCTCTGTCCTTCTTGGAAGTTATTCCTGTCATGGCCGGTTGTAGGAATTGCAAGGTCTTGTGCGGCAGAAGCTGTACAAGGCCACCTAGTTTGTATACGTATAAACATCACCGAAAATGATATCAGAGAAAGTGACATTAATCCTTGATACTTGAAGACATAATGAGAAGTTACATTGGAAGAAGTTGCTATGAGTAAGTCAAGAGGCTAAAAACGTTGTATTGTGCAATATCGGTCCCGACCTTAGGTTACACAGGGGCCACATCACATAGAGTACACACCAAAACACGAAGCTTACCCGCACATAGAGCTTGTTTGCTTACGTTCTGCACGCACCAGCAAGAGGGCACAGCAAGAGGGCACAGCAAGAGGGCACAGCAATCTTGCACTTCTTCCAATGCTCCAGCCAACTATTATCAGCCTTTTCTCCTGAAGTTGCCAAAGTGCTAATACATCATGAAAAGGGCATCAGTTCTGCTAAATTATTGGTTTTATTTAGTCAAAACATTATGTTGCCATAGCATAGCATAATTTAATGTTCCCTATTATTATTACTCGCTTCGCTCGGGCCTATAACTATGGGCCCCGGGGCATTACCTGAGTCGGTAACGCCCCCGCCGCTCGGGTCATATTGCTTAATTATTATGTAGGAGGAAATACCACGAGTGAGGCTTTTTGTGTGTATGGGTGAACGGATTCCCTTCTAAGGCAGAGTTGAAAACAAAGATTTATCCAGGATCAGACATTTTAGTTATGTGGTGAAGGAATATTCTGTTTGTATACAGATCGAGCTGGCTTGAAAAGTGCCCAAATCATATAACAAACCAACCCGAGACATATATGAAATCCCACAGAAATAATTCAAGTTAAAAGAGGTATAATTGTAGTTTTACAACCCCACTCCCCTGAATGGAACACTAAAAGTACCAGAATTATAAGAAAGGGGATCCTACGAAAAACCCTCCGTGTTTTAAAAATGTATTTTCAAGATTTAAATGCATGCAACAAAATGTACTGTGTGACATGGTCACCTGCTTTTGGTCATTGTTTGAGGTAAATCAAGCAGCTTATTATATACAATGTGAAGAACATATGACGTTTTCTAAAGAAGCAATTCCTTTTATTGTGTGAACCAAATAAGTACATAGGGACAGTTTAACAAGGTAATTTAATTGCCTTAAAAGAACGCACATATTTGGTTTAACTACCCGAAGCTTTGTGTGGGTCTTCTGCGGCAAATGCACCCCACAGTCCTCATCACCCAAACATTAACACTCACTAGGAGCCTTGTAGGAAGCCACAGTTACTTCAACGAGCCAGCAGCGCTTCCAATTCAAAACTCTGCTGGTAACTATACCATACCAGAGTCTCTCAAAGGGGCATCGACTTTCTAATGTTATATGTTCTATACATTCAAACCTGCATACATCTATACGATTGCATCAGTGAATTATGTGTGAATAGTATTGCAGACTAGGTATGATTGGAGACACTTACATAACTAAGTGAAAATAGGGCCCATAAACCCCGGGGCAGCCCAGACTACGTGCATCAAACAATGAAAATTGCGCAGAGAGGTCTGCACTCCACGCAAGGGCACACGGTGATTGTCCCATGCCTGCAATTGACAGAATACTCCCCAGCAAAATGTATGGAAGTCGTGGACTTCCGGATCCTGTTTTAGTAAAGACTTTGGCCTTTTCTAAAATTAAAAACACCCCAAAAGGACTTAGCTGAAGGTCTGGTTGTCCGGTAATAGTTATGGAAGCTCAATCTCCCTTCCTAGATTCAAATGCTCGCACACAGTCTAACCTTTGATAAGTTTCCTATTGGGTTACAGAGGAGTTATGTGGCCTCCAAACACAACATTGATTATACGCAAAAATCACTATTTGAATTAAATCTGCCCTTCCTATTCAGGTCAAGGGCTGCCGATTCCACGTGCTGTTCAAATGATTTTTTTTAAACCGTGAAAGGTTCTTTCCGGCTCTTCTACAGTCTGTCTCCTCCCTCTATTTCAACTTGACAAATTAACACATTTTGTGTTGCACTTCATGATTTCAGTTTACTCGGGATTAACTATGTAACTGAGCCACACTCTAAAATAATTGTATTTAGGGGCTCGCGTGTGGTTTCCAAATTAGACAAATACACGGGGAATGGCCCCATTGTCACCGATAAGATGAGAGCATGAGGGGTTGTGTGTTTTTAAGGGAAATAACGAAAATGAGCAACATCTCCCTGATCACGAAAATGTATTTCGTGATCAATGACGAAAATAAAAAAGGAAGGGACTATGGGTAAGAGTAGCTGGGAGAGGGTGGGAAGAAGTAAGGGAGCTATGGGGGGGGAGGCACGTAACTACAAGGGATGAAAGTGTGTTTTTAAAAAAGCAATTCGGAATGACATGCATTGGAAAGCTCACAGGTTACCCCCCCCCCCCCCCTTACAAACCTCTTAACACTGGCCTTTGTCGTTAAAGATGACACACACACATCTGTTGCTAGCAGCACCCTTCTTGTATTTCATAAGAGGCCAAAATACTGCAAGGGCATCAAGTGTGAGCGTCCTTGCACTGCCGCCTTAGAGAAGATTCAGACTAGAACCCTCAAGAAATGAGTGGGCCTCCCCAAGGCGCCCCAAACAGTGCCCTTCGTCTCGAATTGGGGAGCTCCACAATTGAGATCCAGGCAAAAATGAGGTTTGTTAGCTATTTCCTAAAGGTTTGAATGGGTGAGTCAACCACCCCAAACCTGAAGAAGGTGGGTGGGGACATTTGGGGATCCCCTGCTGTGTTAAAATATCAACAGTGAAAGAGGGGTACACACTATTGACCATGTGGAGAATTCCTAACATGGATTAACCACTTAATTACTCATTGCCGATTATTATGTCTCTGGTGAAGCAGAAAGCTGGTGGTGGGACCTGGAGAGGAATTTTAGGATGGCATGCGATCTATCTTCACCTGCTCCTTTCACTGCTTCTCGTGATCCCACGCGCTGTGGGGGATGGGGGGTGAAATAAGTGGTATTCGATATCTGGGGCTTGTAGGAGGCTGGTACTTATGACTCGGCTGAACCTGCTACCCCTTGAAGGTCGGATGAGGTCGGACGCAAATGTTACGACCAGGCATTGCCATTGCAACAGCGGCAGGTGGAGGACTTGGGGCATTTCCTGCTTCTTTGTGCTGTGCTATTTTGATCTTCCTAAAGCTTTTCTAAATTCGTGTTTTAAAGCTAAGCATATCCGAGTTGATCGTCATGCAATTCATCTGATAATGGTTTGCAATGATGAAGGATTTCTGGATGATCTGTATTATAAATTACGTTTCTAGAGCACTCAGTAGGAGGGTCTCCATTTTGTATAGAGTATAATTTTACTTTGTTGTGTTGATGTGTTGGTGTTATATTTATTGTTGTTTCTATTAATGGAGAAATCTTAATTTAATATCATATTATTATTATACTGCCTCCAGAAAAGGCGATGGAAAGAGATCTTAGTGCAGTGTTGATGTTGTTGCATAATAGTGTCACAGCCCGTCGGGAGTTTGGTATCCCTCAAACCAGGCCCCAAATATGTTGTTTTTGTTTTTTAGAATGCGCTGTAGTTGTATGCATGTTCTCTCACTGGGGTTGTGTGGTTTTTTGGGTTAAGCTTCCCCTTTATAAATGACTGGGTGGCGTGATTTTCCTTTGTACAATATTGGCATCCTTGTAGGAGAGCCCGATGTTGCCATGAGTGACATGATGCATCTCGATTTGAATGCACGTTGTTGGTAAGTTCCTGATGGATATGTGACATCACTATGAGTTTTCACATAGCTGCCAAGTTTCCCAGTTCCATGTGGACTCTAAGAGCCAGTCCTGATTTTTTTTTCACACTGCATGTAAGGACTTGTAGGCCTACACTTGCAATGGGAAAAAACAAACTACAAGTTCCAACATGAAATTGGAAGCAAAAACCAGGACTGGCTCGAGGTGTCACACGTGGAACTGGGAAACCTTGCAGGGATGGCCCAGGTGGCTCTTGCACCCACGTTGGCTGCTGTGCAACCATGGCTGGGGGAATGAGGGTGTAGCAAACAGGGGCCTCCGGGACTATGGCCTCGTGGTGTTCGAGCTTAGTCCTTGTTAGAAGTCTGGGACCCCTCTGGGCCGCCGACAGCAGGGGCAGCAACCCTGGCCAGCCAGGATGCATTGACCTTTTCCCTGCGGAGGGAGCAAACGCCACGCTGGGGTGTGTGGGGACCTGAGCTGCGGATGGGGGGGTAGCAGACCGGCACCAGGGTCTGGCACCTAAGGGAGTGAGCAGCACCCCCAGTCCTTTGGGGCTCTGTGCGGGGCATGTTAGAGAGTTTCCCACAGGTGAGGACCGGGTCCCCTCCAGGGGCATGCAGTGACTGCCTCTGGGTAGGTCAGCGGATGAGCCACATTGGGGACAGGTGCCCAAGGGCAGGGACAGCATCCCTCTTGCCCCTGGCAGGCTGGGGCGCGTTGGAGCATTTCCCTCCGGAGAGGGTCAGAGCTCCTGCCTGGGCACGCGGGGACAGCAGCATGGCCTGGTCAGGGGTGAGCACTTGGCTCAGTTCTCACGGGGTGCGGACCCAGAATGCCCCAGCCGGCCTAGGGGAGCCTTTGCCAGGACCTGAGACTCGCCCTAACTGCCTTCCCTATACCCGGGTGGCCAGGTGCTGTGCTTGGTGGTTGTCTCATTTGGCTTTGGTCCTCTGGGGCCAGTCGGTTAAGACCCTGTGTTCTGGGATGCCAACAGAGGGGGCCCTGGCTCCCTCACAGGGCCATGGTAGCTCCCCCTGGGACTCCCACCGGATGCTAGGCATCAGCTCCTGGGCTCCCTTAAGTCTCGCCCCGTGATCAGGCTCGTTGGGCATCACTTGCACTGGGGCCACCGCAGGGGTCGGGGGGATTGGCTCGCTGCCTTCCGGGCACCAGTCTGGGTGCAGTGGAAGCGTCCACTGTCTGCACCACACAGCCGCCCTGCAGGAAGACACTTCCCATCGACTATTATGGAGCCCGGCTGGAGACATGTAGGGGACTCGGGCCATCTGGTCTGAACGGCCCAGCCCGATGGGCAGTTAGGGCCAGCCGAAGGACCAGATGGCCCTGGCCAGCCCGCTCCTACCAGATGCCTGGTTGGCCATGAGGTTGTGCCTGCCTTAGGCCACCATCCAGGGTGAAGGGTTTAAGGCACCAGCTCCACTCCCGGGGCTGGGGTTTAAGCCACCATCCGCAACCACTGCCCAGCCTCTCCTCCCTGCCTCGCATGGGCTGGGTCCTGCCACTTTGCTGCCATCTGGTTTGTTAGGCTGACCGGAAAGGGAGAGACAAACGCTCCCCGGCCTGCCTACACCCCCATGGGTGCATCCAGGGTGGGTGGGAGGTTCTTGTGTGCTCCGTGGCTCAGCAGGAAGGATGGAGACCCTTTTGTCCAAAAGCTTGGCTCAGAGGATGACTTTCAATAGTTTGCAGCAACGTTGCTGCTCTGCTACTTATGAAACCCTGAGCCAGAATCAGGTCATCTAAGAATGATTTAGCACCGGATTCCCCACAAACATGAGGTTCACTACTTCCTTGGTTTTGTGGGGTGCAATCAATGGCCCCTAACCAATGGAACTGAAGGGCCGTGTGAAAAAGGCTTACCTGTCATTACCAAAGGAAAAGCATAATTTTAATTCACAAAGGCGGAAGAAATTCAAAGGTCCCTTTCACATGAGAAACAGGATTTGCTTTAAAAAAATATATTTATATTGGCATTTAATAAACATTTCTTCTAAACTTGAACTCCCCCAAACCCCCCGGAAAAACTGCAGATCCATTTCTGCATCAACAGGCGTAGATCAGTCCGTTCTCCAGTGTTATCATCCCTTTAGTTTCTATCAGTCAATTCAAGTCCAGCACCCTGATGTTTTGAGGGCACCATTGTTGCACAAAGTCACTTTTCAAAAAAGTGAGCATTTCTCCCCATTTCTTTTGGTTCCTTTTGGAATCTGTCTGCACCCCCTTGGGCCTTATATGTCAACCATTCCATCGCCACTATACCCCAAAGCTTCCGTACCAACTGATCATCACAGGAGGGAAGCTTTGTTTCCAGTCTTTGGCTGTTACCATCCAGGCAACTGTCAGTGACGTTGTCAAGGCTCTTTTCTGTGACTTCGAGATCGTGTTTAGCTCTGGGCTCAGGGACCCCACTAAGCTCTCTGCTGGTGTTTAAGCGGTAGGGCTTCGGGGATTATTCTTAGGAGACACTTTTCCACCTCCTCCCAAAAGCTTTTAATCTTGGGACAACCCCACCAGATGTGTATTCAATCCCCCACCCCCTTGCAACCTCTCCAGCATTCGTCCGGCGTGGTGCGAAACATCTTGTGCAGATTGCTTGGGGTATAATGCCACTGGAGCATAATTTTATGCCACGCCTCACGCAGTTGGAGTGATCTGGTCATCTTGGTAATGTTCCTCCACAGTTCCTCCCAGATTCTGACGGGATTACTTCTCCTAGCGAGTTTTCCCATGTTTCTTGATATGGCCATGGTCTTTGTTCTGGGCAGTCTTGCAAAAGTTTATATATATCTGCCACTAAGTGTTTGTCCCCTGTGTGTGAGGTAATGAATGTTTCAAATTTGTCCAACGGCCTCATTGCGGCTGCTTGGATCTCCTTTTGCTTCAACTAATGTCTGAGATGAGTATACTAAAATCGATCCTCTTCTCTTACTCCCACTTGTGATTTGCAGTCAAAGAATGACATGACTTCCCTTTCCCATATCATGTCTCTGATCTTTTCACACACCCTGTCCTTCCACTTTTTAAATGCTGCTTTTGCCATTCCCGGGGCGAAGTTGGGGTTGTCGAACATTGGCGGAAAGGGCGATGGTGTTGACGATAAATGCCCCTTCTTTAGTCTCCCGTCCCAGATGTCACAGACTGTGCGAAGGACCCTGCTCCGACGCGCTGTTGGAGGTCTATCATTTCCCTGTCCATACAGCAGGACTCTGAAGGGCATTCCGGCTACTGCCCTTTCCATGCGGACCCACATCTTGTCTGTGCGTCCTGAAAACCATTCCCTGACCACCCTTAGTTGGGCCGCTTCATAATATTCGTAAAGGTTTGGGAGCCCTACTCCGTTCTATGTCTAGGGGACCTCAGCACGTCCATAGCCACTCTCGGACGTTTGTTTTGTCAAATAAATTTGGAGATGAGCATGTTCAAGCTTTTTAAGAAGGCGTTCGGAATGGAGATCGGCAGTGTGTGGAATGTATGCAATACCCTCGGAAGGGTCACCATCTTAACAGTGTTTATGCATCCCATCCAAAAATATCTGCATTGGGGACCACTTTGCAAAGTCTGCCTGTGTCTGTTTGAGTAGAACAGGTAGTTTTGCTTTATATAGTGAGGCAACCCTGCTCGTCAGTTTAATGCCTAAATATGTTATACTTCCTTCAGCTACGCAGAAAGGCGAGCTTATCGTTATGTGATTAGCCATTTCCTTTGTGAGTCCTACTTCAAGTATCTCCGATTTCCCCATATTAATTTTTAGGCCTGTCAGTCCTTCTTGTCCTTTGAGCATGGTAACTGAGGGCAGGTATCGACTTCTCTGGTTCCACTAATGTTATTAGCATGTCATCTGTGTACGCTGCTGTTTTATGTATTTCCCCCCAAAGGGAACCCCCTTAATGGCCTGGTTCTGTCTTCTTGCAGCCAGCAGGGGTTCTAGATATATAGCATATAAATGTGGGGAGAGTTGGCATCCCTGTCTCGTCCGTCTCTCTATGTGAATTGCTTCCGAGATTTGGTTGTTTATTGCCAGGCGGATCTTTAGGGTAGTGTAGCTTGCTCTGACCATTTGTATATAACTGGGTCCAAAGCCCGTTTGGACCATTGTTTGAAACAGATACAGTCACTCCACCCTATCGAAAGCTTTCTCAGCTTCCAGTGAGATGATCGTGGCTGGCATCTGCTTCATTTCTAATTTTTCTAGGAGATGTATCACCCTTCTCGTGTTATCCCACGTTTGCCTTCCTCTAATAAACCCCGACTGACCTTGACCTATTATCCCCGGGAGAACCTCCTTCACCCTTTCTGCTAGTATCCTAGTGTACATTTCTGTGTCTATATTCAGTAGCGCAATCGGTCTGTATGACCCACAATTTGTGAGATCTTTATTTGGTTTCCCGAATAGGACTACTTTTGCTTCTGTCATGGAGCTTGTCACCCCTTCGCCCTCTCTAAATGAGTTGAATAGCTTCGTCAGAAATCCCTTAATCTTTTTACAATATATTTTATAAAAAATCCCAGTATAGCCGTCTGGCCCCAGTGCTTTGTTGGATGGCAAATTCTGTATCGCCTTCTCTACCTCTACTTCTTCTATTTCCCGGTCTCGGCCCTCTTTCTCTTCTTGGGACATCTTTGGCAGTTCTAGACTTTCCAGAAATGCCTGTATCTTTAGATCGTCGGGTTTCCCCGTTGAGTATAGCTCTTTATAATATGCTCTGAATGCCTGAGTTAACCCTTCTGTTTCTGTTGTTAGCCCCCCATCTGCTAGTTGTATTCCCTCTATATGTCGCTGGTTGGCTGTTGTTTTAGGAGCCTGGCTTGCATTTTGTCTGCTTTATTCGCGCTCACGTAGTACTTTTGTTTAAGTCTTAATAGGGCGCTCTCTACTTTAGAGGTGTTGAGAAGCCGTAGCTGTCTCTGTGCCTCCTTGACATTGCTATAGTTCTCCCTTGACTTCTGTCCGGCTAATACCATTTGAGCTTTTATCAGTGCCTCTTCTAGATCTTTCTCCACCCTGTTCCTTTCTTTTTGCCTTTGGGCTTTTAGAGAAAGGAACTCGCCCCTTATCACCGCCTTGAAGGCATCCCATATGATCTTCATCGTGGTCCCCGCTATATTGTTCAAAGTAAAGCATTCCTGAATTTTACCCCACACTTTTTCTCAGATTACCAAATCCCGCTATATATTGCACAGGAGTCTGCATGTCCATAATGGGTTATTAGGTTTTAGCTTCCCTAGATAAACCTTCATCAGTGTGCGGTCAGACAATTCTATTAGACCTAGTTCTATGTCCTTTAATGTGCCTAGGATCCCGGGGGTCCACCATGCATAATCCATCCTTGAATATGTGTGATGCACATGCGAGAAACACGTATACCTGGTTTCCAGTCCTTTTGTTTGCCCTCCATAAATCCTTTAATGCCAACCCCTCTAATCTGTCTAATGTTTCTTCTGAAGGATGTATGCCTTTGTGTACGTGTTGTCTGCTCCTGTCTATCTCTGGGTCCCGGGTCATATTGAAATCCCCTGTGATTATTAATTCCATGACTACAAATCGCTCTGGTTTCCCCAGGATTTGATTCAGGAATGTCTCTTGACCCGTGTTCGGAGCGTAGATGGTCCCTATAGTAATAGCCCTTTGTCCTATCTGCGCTTTGATGAATATGTATCTGCTGTTAGGGTCAACTAGCGTATTCGTTATTTTTGCACCCATTGTATCTTTAAGACCTATCATGACTCCCGCCATCTTATTGGCTGCGTTTGCTTGGTATATATGTGCATAGTGCTGAAATCTTATTTTATGTTTGTCCTCTTTTTTATGTGTGTCTCCTGTAGTAGGACTATATCTGCATTGTGGTTCTTTATCTGGGTGTGAACCTTCTTCTGCTTTACCTGCATGTTCAAGCCCTCACGTTGTGTGAGAGGATTAGTACTGGCTTCCCCATTGATCTATCGTAACCCTGCTTCCCCCTATCCCTGTACGCCTTGTATGTCACTCCCTTTCCATCAGTGTATGTGTATGAGTGTGGTTCTTCCTGCCCCCCTCCCTCTGCCCTCCTCCCTCTACCCCCCTCGGTCTCACCCTTTATCGGGTCTGACTCAGTGTCCCAGGACTCTTCCCACTTAGTGGGTACCGACTCATGTTGCCCCTCGGGCACCTAGGTTCTTTAACCTGTGCGATTCCAAGTGGTGCCTCTCCTCCTCCCCGCCGGGCCATCCTATTGCAAGATCAACGTATTGCTCATGTTGTGTATATATGCAGTCCCTATCTTCCCCCTATTTGTCACATTTTCTTCCGGGTATTGCCCTTACTGGGCCCCCTTTGTCTTAAGTCTCTCCTCTTTCAGTTCCTTGGTCGGGCCCCCTTCAGCTTCTCTTCTTTTCTGCGAGCTCCGCTGTTTCTCTCATCCGTCCTAGTCTCCTCTGCTTCCAGCCCTAGAACGGTAAGTCCTTTGTCACAAGTTGTCACCCTCTGTTGTCTCCATTCCCAGGGGAATATCAATCTGAAGTGGAATGTCCATTTGTAGGGGACTTTTTTTTCTTATAACTTCCTGGTTACCGGGCCCATTGCTCTTCATTTCTGTAGGGTGACAGTCGCCAAGTCCTGGAATAGGGTGAACTCTGAGGCATTTATCTGTATCGATTCTTGTGCCCTTGCAGCTTTCAGTATTTTTTCTTTCTCTTCATACGTAGCCAGCGCTGCTAGGACCTCTCTGGACCTGTTTCCTTCTTCACTCCTCCTCGGTCCCACTCTGTGTACCCGCTCTATATTTATCTCCTCTGGGGTGGTATCTACCGATAGGGTGGCAAAACATTGTTGAATCGTGCTTTTTAGTTCTCTATCGGAGGTCGTTTCCGCGAGACCTTTAATTCTGATGTTTGAGCACCTCGAGCGGTTTTCCAAATCTTCTCTTTGTATCTCGAGGTTATGCGTGGCAGTGGTGATCTGTTCCAGCAGTTCCAAGTTCTGGCGGACCTCTCTTTCCATTTCTGAAAGTCCTTGTTTCGTCATATCCACCCTGCTTCCCAATGAATTGATATCCTCTTTAATTTCTTTTATTGCTTCTTTTAAACCTTCTTTCAGGCCACCTATCTGTTGTTGGAAGGAGGCAGTCATTCTCTCCTCCATGCCCATCAAACACTTCTGTAGGTCTTCTTTATTTAGTGCCATGTACTGTGTCTCCAGTGAGTCTTCTCCTTCCTGTTTTGTTTGGCGTGTCCATTTTTCTTGCATTGGTTCCGCTGGGTCTCTCTGCCAGACTCTTTCTAATTGGGCTTTCTTTGGGTTCTTCTTTGAAGGCTGTGGGCCCAGGGATGGTTTCCCCTTTGTAACTGGCATCTGCAGGTGCCGGGAGCGGGCTCCCGGATCCTGTTCTTTCTTTGCTTCTCAGATGTTGCTTCCCTGGGGGAGTGCCATTTCCCTCTTTCGTGGGGCTGTGCTTGTCCCGGCGTCCCCCTCTACCTGTGGGTCTTTATCACTGTCCACTCAATATGGGCCCGACCCCCAGCAGCCTGTGGTTACTTAATGCATTGTCCGGGGGGACCCACCGCCCTCTCGACCCCTTGTGTCGGGTTCCAATAGTTCCTTGGCCAGTTGGTGGGGTTCCCCAGATATGTGATGTCATCAGTGGTGTCATCAATGACATTTGTGATGTCATTTTTTATGTCCTGGGTGTTAGTCTTAGCAGTGCACGGTGGCGTCACGAGTTATGGTTGCTTAGCGAATTTCAGGGGGTTTTCGGTTTTACTTGGAATCATAACGTCCCTTTAACAACGTTTTTTCACTGAATTTCATGGGTTTTTAGTAGCACAACTTAACCATAACGTACCCTTAACAAAGTTTTTTCATTGAATTTCATAGGTTTTTATTAGTGCGTGTTATTTTCCTACAACTTACTAATATCATACTTACCAAATATAACAATATTTGTGTCCAATTTACAAAGTGTCACCTTAAAACTCTGTCATTTCCCACCTTCTAGAATCATTTTTAACACTTCTATACACTTTCTTCAACTATTTGAACTAGTTTTGCATCCGTAGATGTCTACGAACATCTGACTTCATTGCGGACCTTCCGGACAGTGCCACATGATCATACGCTAGCGCGCGGCATGATGACGTGTCCAAGAACCCGTCTGCACTTCACAATAAGGACCATCCTTCGCGGACAGTTCGGAACTGCATTTTCTACTGATCTAGGAACTTTCAACTTAAAGATTTCCCTTGCACAGCTCCAACACATATTCCTACTCATCCATTAACAATCTAGTACACAGTGCATACATTTAGCAAAACTGCTATTTCTCTTAAAATGGAATCAGCTAATGCCATCCCTCCCCCCCAAGAGACACCACCACTGCTGTAATAAAGGAGCATGAGAAACACTGCCCCCTACCTTAGAAATAACACACGCGCAACATTTTCCCCTGTCCACCTGCCCCTCAATATTAGTGTTTGGTGCCTCTTCCCTCATTTCCCACCCAAAAACAATAAAATGAATGTTCCTTTAGGAACCACCTTTCACAGTTAAAAAATAGAACTTCCTCCACCTCATCTTCTTTAACAAATACTGTAGCCACACAGCCTGATGTCTGCGGGCATTGGTGCGTTATGATAAATAAATAAATAAGGAAAGCTACAAACCATTATCGTCCATTGCAGCCCCTGAAATGGGAGATAAGGGCCATTAGCACCCCTGGTTCCCAAAGCGGGAACCCAGGGTGCTAAAACATAGATTTTTCTTCCTATAGCGGGACGCCTTCGGAAGGAAAATCCTTTTCCAAGACAACCAACATGGAAAGAGAAGGCGGGGCTCCGTACACAGCCCCTCTTCCCTTGCCATGGCAGCCTGCAAAACCCTATGAACATATTACACAAGCACTTTTTTTCCCTTTCAAACCTATCCTACCTTCGAATAACTTTACCACATAGCCGGTCCAAGGTAGACATAGCCACTTTAACACCATTTTTCGTCCCTAGTGGTCAGGGCCAGTAGCCAGATATCCGCGTCATGACCTTATGCCACGACCCAGACAATCTGGTAACTGCCCACGGCCACAGGCTATACCTCAGTCACCAAAGGTATATGACTATTTTTTGTACCTACGTTATTACACTTGTCAAAAAATAAAACACGGCCATATTTGCAAAACCATGCTTTAATGTCCTTGCCAATGCTCCTCACGAGTTTGCTCGAAACCCGCCCACGTTTTATTTTTTAAAAAGTGTCAAAATATATGTACATACAATAGTCATATAACTTAGTTCCAACTTGACAAAATCCATTAAGTCTTTAAACAAACATTGAAGGTTGGGTCTATAATCTTTCTCAAAACTTTTGTCCACATTCGTCAAATAGCAACAAAGTTATAAGCCATCTAAAAATGTTGAGACCGCCCTCTAATGTCGCCCCCTCTTGAGAAAATCCCACCAAACTTTAGAAAACCATTTATATCTAGATCCAAAATCGTTTTGCCAAATGTTGTGCAGATTCGTCAAATGACACCACATTTATATGCCTTTACAATATTTTGGGACCCCCCCTCTAATTTTGCCCCCTCTTGACAGAATCCCACAAAACTTTGCAAAACCATTCAGGATTAGTCCTAGAATAAAATTACACAATTACATACAGTTTCACTGAGTGGCGCAAAAGTTATAAGCCAACCCCAACCCTGTAATGCAGAAATAGGTACAGATGTTCCAGGACATCTGGGGTGGTCGCGAACACCACAGGACTATCCCAGGGCATCTGGAGTGTTTGCGAACACCACAGGACTGTCCCAGGACATCTGGAGTGTTTGCGACTTTTCGGGGGTGAAACAACCCGTTATTTGGCTTCTTATGTCCATATCCCATCCCATCCTCACCCCCCCTAACTCCCCAGAGATTGTTTGTTGAACAGGGAAGTGATTCCGCGGACCGGACATAGATATCACACATTTTTTTACTTTACAATTTGGTCATTTAAAAAGAAACTACTGGACGTATTTACACCAAATAAAAAAAAGCACGCTTTCGGGACCAAGCCGCCGCTCCTGCCGCAAATTTGGTGTAAATCCGTCCAGCGGTTTGGGCTGTAGGCATGAGAAAAGTTTTTTCCCATTATGTCTAGAAAGAAATTTTGGGACCCCCCTATAACTTTGCCCCCCCTGGACCAAACCTCACCAAACTTTGCAAAAAAAATCATATACTTTTTTTGCAAAGTTTGGTGAGGATTCGTCCAGGAGGAGCGAAGTTATAAGCCGCCCAAAAAGTGCTCTTCCTATGGAAACAGCAACTTAACCATAACTACATGGCCACTACCGTGGCCATGTAATTATGGCAGTTACTAGTAAATCCCAACAATTTTGACACATAACTAGATTTATACCAAAATATGACATGAGAATAAAAGGGGATTGCAAATGCGAATTGCCATATGTCTGCTCCAGACTCCTAAACCAATCCATAGATGGAGGCTGAATTTGGGAGGAGAGAGACGGGTAAATGGCCAATCCTCATTGTGAGTACTCTTGCAGGGTACTGCCCAAGATTGTAAACTTGATGGTGTCATCACTGCTATATAAAGAGGATGCACTACGAGGAAAGAGAGAGCTCCTAAAGTTAGCATCGGGAAGAGAGCTGCTAAAACTGACCATCTGACAGCCACAAGGAAACACTAAAAGAAGATGTTGCAGAGATTGGCTCTGGGTGGAGCTGGGAAGGCCTAAAAGCTGACTGGGTCCTATGGCAGAATACTGGGGGCCATCCTTGAGAGTGGAGTGACCTGACCCTTGCCCTATCTTTCCAAAGGGTCCTGAAATGCAGCTGGCTTTCCTGAACTTTAAATAGAGGTTTTCAATGTAAGTAGACTTGAGCCCCTTGTAACCAAACAAAAGGTGGGGGAATCTGCTGGCCTCACATCCTTTGCCTTTATAGTGGGCGGAGGCAAAACTGCATAGATCCTTTGCCTATTTAAACTATAAAATATGATTTAATTAATTCTGTTTGGCAGAACACTACAGGGTGAATTTTGTTCAAATTTGAAATTAACAAAGCTCATTCCCAGTGTGTGCTGACTGGGTCCTATGGCACAATACTGGGGGCCATCCTTGAGAGTGGAGTGACCTGACCCTTGCCCTATCTTTCCAAAGGGTCCTGAAATGCAGCTGGCTTTCCTGAACTTTAAATAGAGGTTTTCAATGTAAGTAGACTTGAGCCCCTTGTAACCAAACAAAAGGTGGGGGAATCTGCTGGCCTCACATCCTTTGCCTTTATAGTGGGCGGAGGCAAAACTGCATAGATCCTTTGCCTATTTAAACTATAAAATATGATTTAATTAATTCTGTTTGGCAGAACACTACAGGGTGAATTTTGTTCAAATTTGAAATTAACAAAGCTCATTCCCAGTGTGTGCTGAAAACTATAGACTGCAATGTAAATGGGTAATACTATTTTGCCTGTTAACCCCGACTTCTTTTAGGAAGAGAGGTGCATTTGTTCCTAAACAAAAACAAAAAAATCCTCCACATTTTACCATCAGGCTTTCCCAACACAGTCCTTTAAGTGGAGTCGGTGGGGCAGGGGTGGGTGTGGGGTTATGGGGAGTCTGAAATCCAAAATTCTTCCATCATCCCAATTTTTGCTGTCCAGCTTCCCCAACACAGGCCTTTAAGTGGAGGAGGCGGGGGGGCTGAAATTAAAAAATTTTCAATCATCCCAATTTTCCTGTCCGACTTCCCCCACAAGGACCAAAGTAAGGGGGTCTGAAAAACCCACTGTAAATCACCCAGTGTTTATTTTGAGCAAAGGTGTCTGTGAAATAGTAAATGCTGTATGCATTTGCCCAAATCTTTAAATCAAACTGCAAGCCTTCTAAGCGTACAGGAAAATCAAAACTGCACAGCACTACATCTGTACATTGATTGTGTTCACTGACCAGCGCTAATTATTACTGGAAGTGAAATCTGTAGATAGAAAAGTACTGTAATTTGTGTTTTTCCCAAACCATTGGTGTGATTTATTTGTGTAACAAGAAGTTAAATGTGAGCCACACAGAAGGTGGCATGTGTAGTTTAGTGTGATTTCTATTACCTATAATTGAAATAAATACAAATATATTTCTTGTACACAGGCCTGGTTCTTGGCTCATTGGCTCATTGGTAGTTCAGGGGGAGTGATCCAAGGGGCATGACATGAGGCTGAGATAGGGCTGAATAAAATAATTGACATTAACTGTTTATTGTGTGACACTTGTGCAGCATTCTGCTGTCATTTTTAATGCCTTTAGTTGTATTATTTAATACATGTGTCAATATGTCAAGTAGTCCAAATAAGTATTGGGACCTGCCCGTAGTACTAGAAACCATCAAACATAAATTAGAGACTGGAGGGATTTTAAAGACCACACAGAGCAGTCCCTCTGTATAATAAACTATCACCACTTGTTGGTGCTTTGATGGTTTTATGCCATCTTAGGTACACAAAACATACAATACCTGATGGCTCCTCACTTGGGAGAAGTTTGGCTTTCGAGAAAAACATATATCAAAATATATATATTCCAATTAACTTTTTAGAATTTTTCTATTTATTCTATAAACACATAAAGGTACATTCATTACTCTTTTGGTTTTACAAATTCATAAGGATCAGTGGGTTTCCGATCATCAGTGCATATATTTTAAAACAACTCTCTATTAAACTTGATTTGATGAGATGTTTAATGATTGTTCTCGATAGGGACAAATTGACTTAAAGAAGATTAATTTAATACTTATCTTTAATTGAATTGAAAGGAATTTTAAATTTTGTATTTTTTCTCTTTTTGAATTGTATGGTTTTATATGTATTCTTCTTAATTATTTATGGAAATGCAATGTAATTTTGCTTGTGTTGTGAAAAGTTCAATTTCAAAGCTTTTTTTAAAAAGAGGGTGGGGGAAATAATAGGAGGAGGGCGGGGTTACAGCGGAAGCAGGAAAAAAGATTACCTCTGTTTTTGAGGGATTGAGGTGAAGAAAGCTGAAGAAAGACAGACAGCACCCAAGCCTGAGTGGCGAGTAGACATGCAGAAAGGTTAGAGTGCATTTAAGAGACAAAAGAGGGAAAGGAAAGAAAGATCTGGGAGTCATGAGCATAAAGGTGGGGGAAGGCTCCAAAGGAAGAGATAATAATGGCAAGGGGGCTAGGGTATAAAGAAAGCAGAAGCGGTCCTGTGTGTCCAAGACAATTGTTGAAATAAAGCTATAAAGCAAACAAGCTAAAGACTGTCTATTCATTTTGCATGATGTCAAAAACACATTTTTGCAGAACTGCAAATTTACTCCCATTACGGATAATAAAAAGCTGCAATTTGGTGTCAAACAATGACTAAAAGCAAAGGTCTTTACCACAAACCTCGTTGTGAGTGCATATTTTAGTCTTTAAATCAGGTGGGGAGGTTGCAGATATCACAAGTTGTCTCTTGTAAGGTGTAAGCTGTTCTGCCAGTCCTGCTGTTGTTTAGTCCTAAAAGTAGCAATACGTACGCATTACACTAACTCAAATTGACATAAGGTAACAGCTAGGATGTGCAGCTCACTACCTGTGAGCCCTTGATATTTGTTTAAATAAGTTTCAATTCTAAAGACGTGAGGTTAGGTTGTACAAGTTGGTAGTCGTTTCTCAAAATGACCAGGCTTATTGGAATTCAGGATATACTGGCCAGGGGAGGAAACAGTGGGTGTCAGACCATCCAGTCCCAGGTAAGGCGGAGAGTGGATGGTCTATGGTCCTAGGTTACTACTGTGTGGCAGAAGAGAAAACATGTTCCACAGCCAGTCAAGCAAATGTATCCCAACAGACCAGCTATACACTCCCAGTAACTAGCAGGGGCTGACATTGCAATGCTGTGACTTCACATCCTCTGGTGTCCCTTCCTGTGGTGTTGAGCATTCCGTATGCTGATTAACTCCCTCAAATGAAAAGTACATTGCAATGTTAATTAAGTGCATATTTCAGGAACAAGTACCCAGAAATGTCTATTCTGACATGAATTCAGGACACTGACAGCATCCTGATAAGAGGAACATTCTATCCATCTGGGGAGACGAGTTAAGAATTTTTGTAATTTGCTACACCACACACAAACAAAACCCTTCTTGTTCTGTTCCGTTAATAGGTTTCTATAGTGTACCCATCAGCGCTATAGTCGTCTCACAGCTTTGGGGCTTCTCTGCATGGTGGCATTAAGTAGTGTCACTGCCAGTAAGCCACACTGTGATCTGTGAGAGTATGGAGATTATCTCATAGGACGCACTTTTTCTGTTTCTTGGCTGGTCACTCTTCTCCTATATTTCTGCTCTAACATTGTGTTCAGTACTTGGTCCTCTTCTCTTTTCTCTTTATACTTCCCCTCTCGATTCTATTGTTTCTTCCTTGTTTTTTGTTGTCACCAGTATGCAGATGATTCACAAATCTTTTTATCATTTTTCTCTTTTACTGACTATATTCACTCTTCTCTCTGTGTCTGTCTTCTTGCAATCCAATCATGGATGTCGTCTGACTATTTAAACAGAGGTTCGGTTGTTTTTTCCTGCTTCTACTATCCCTTCTCCTCTTCCCCTCCTTGCTCCCCGGGATTCCATTACTTCTGCTTTACTTTCCTTGCAATGGCTCTCATTTGAAAATCATTTACTCTTTAATGTCCTTTGTTTTATTTTGAAATATCTGTATGACCTTGCTCTTCCCTTTCTTTCTTCCTTAATCTCCTTCTATTCCACTGCCCGTTCTCTTTCTTCTGGAGCTCTTTTTCTTCTTGCTGCTCTTCGTCCTCATTGTGCTTCATCACAATTCCGTTCTTTTACCCTTCTGCCCCCAAAGAACCGGAATTCTCTTCCTCTCTCTCTCTGCGTTCCATATCCTCTTACATATCCAAGGTTACCCCTTGTCGGTCTTGTTTCTAGAAGATGTGGCCAGCACCCGGGTTACCCCTTGTCTGTCTTGTTTCTAGAAGATGTGGCCAGCACCCGGGTTACCCCTTGTCTGTCTTGGTTCTAGAAGATGTGGCCAGCGCCTGGGTTACCCCTTGTCGGTGTTGTTTCTAGAAGATGTGGCCAGCACCCGGGTTCCCCCTTGTCGGTCTTGTTTCTAGAAGATGTGGCCAGCACCCGGGTTACCCCTTGTCGGTCTTGTTTCTAGAAGATGTGGCCAGCACCCGGGTTACCCCTTGTCGGTCTTGTTTCTATAAGATGTGGCCAGCACCCGGGTTACCCCTTGTCGGTGTTGTTTCTAGAAGATGTGGCCAGCACCCGGGTTACCCCTTGTCGGTCTTGTTTCTAGAAGATGTGGCCAGCACCCGGGTTACCCCTTGTCTGTCTTGTTTCTAGAAGATGTGGCCAGCACCCGGGTTACCCCTTGTCGGTCTTGTTTCTAGAAGATGTGGCCAGCACCCGTGTTACCCCTTGTCTGTCTTGTTTCTAGAAGATGTGGCAAGCACCCGGGTTACCCCTTGTCGGTCTTGTTTCTAGAAGATGTGGCCAGCACCTGTGTTAACCCTTGTCGGTCTTGTTTCTAGAAGATGTGGCCAGCACCCGTGGTAACCCTTGTCTGTCTTGTTTCTAGAAGATGTGGCAAGCACCCGGGTTACCCCTTGTCGGTCTTGTTTCTAGAAGATGTGGCCAGCACCCGGGTTACCCCTTGTCAGTATTGTTTCTAGAAGATGTGGCCAGCACCAGTGTTACCCCTTGTCTGCCTTGTTTCTAGAAGATGTGGCCAGCACCCGGGTTACCCCTTGTCTGTCTTGCTTCTAGAAGATGTGGCCAGCGCCTGGGTTACTCCTTGTCGGTCTTGTTTCTAGAAGATGTGGCCAGCACCCGGGTTACCCCTTGTCGGTCTTGTTTCTAGAAGATGTGGCCAGCACCCGGGTTACCCCTTGTCTGTCTTGTTTCTAGAAGATGTGGCAGCACCCGGGTTACCCCTTGTCGGTCTTGTTTCTAGAAGATGTGGCCAGCACCCGGGTTACCCCTTGTCTGTCTTGTTTCTAGAAGATGTGGCCAGCGCCTGGGTTACCCCTTGTCGGTGTTGTTTCTAGAAGATGTGGCCAGCACCCGGGTTACCCCTTGTCGGTCTTGTTTCTAGAAGATGTGGCAGCACCCGGGTTACCCCTTGTCGGTCTTGTTTCTAGAAGATGTGGCCAGCACCCGGGTTACCCCTTGTCGGTCTTGTTTCTAGAAGATGTGGCAGCACCCGGGTTACCCCTTGTCGGTCTTGTTTCTAGAAGATGTGGCCAGCACCCAAGATGTGGCCAGCACCCAGGTTACCCCTTGTCTGTCTAGTTTCTAGAAGATATGGCCAGCACCCGGGTTACCCCTTGTCAGTCTTCTTTCGGGCTTATGGTTTGTAGAAGTAGGGATTGTGTGAGTTGGGTGGTCCGCTTGTGGGGGTGGCTGTGCTACAACACATCGCATGGGGTAACGTGCGATTTCTGTAAACCATTCAGTGTTCTAATATAAAAATAAAATAACTTGCTTTTATCATTGTTTTTAAACAGGCAAACTGCTATGTGAAGTTTTACAGGGATTAGTTTTACCTTTTGTTCTGCAAATTAATCACCTGCAGAGTGTGGTAGGAACCTTGATTTAAAATTCACATTTCCCTTTAAACAATAACAACTAGAACTTTCCAGGGAGATTTGGAATTTAACATGTAAAAAGGTCACTGACAAAGACCTTGTCCTTGCAGGCATTTCACATGAACTGCTGCCTGATAGGCAGTGCTTGTCAGACAAAAGAACAAAACGAGAAACATGAACGTTGAAGTCCCGACTGCTGATGAGCCATTGATAAGCTCTCTCAGAGCCGAACACAGCCTCCTAACCCTGACAAATCCTTAGAACCCAACTCAGCTCCACAATTGAGGGTTGGGGGGGTTGCCAGCCCGCACACTCCTCTTGAAGCCTTTCCCCTCCCGCTGTAAGATTCAACTTCTTGCCTGCCTGGTGATACAATCCTGACCTCTGCTGGTGGAACAAAGCACCAACCCGCAAAGGCGCAAGCACAGCAAGCTGTTTAAAATCAGAGAGGCCTTTATCACTTCCTTGCTGTTCAGGAACATCATAAGGGAGGAGGGGCAGACAAAGTGTGAGCATGTGCCAAATTTTAACCTTGGTCCCAGCATCATTGACCTTCCAGCATTGCAATAGGAATACCGGCTCCCAGGCCTGAGACTTAATGGGACAGAAATAAAATGCACGCAATATGCAGATTATCGGGTCACACTGGCACCCACCAAACGACGACTCCAGCGCAATCTTAGCAACCGTGAAGAATATTGCACAACACCTTGGAAGCAAAACGACGGGAAGCAACTCAGGTTCGATCCCGGTTCCCCGCTTAGAAACCTCTGGGTGTTGAGCGCGTTGTTTATAAATAACCAATTACAATTACAATTACAACGTGCACCCTGGATGTGAACCTTGAACTAAATCATGGTATTCCAGAATGATCCCAAGAACACTAATTACAATTTCAAACGATTCCTTAATGGTACAGAAGTTGAGCACGTTACATCCTATAACTATCACAATAAGTGCCATTGAAGTTTTAAACTATCAATAAAAGCACTCACAAAAAGAAATGCGTGCCTTCGTCCACCAAGAAGCAACTAGCAAGCCTCAGTCTACCAGTCTCCCCCTATTCCGCTTTGTGGGAGTGAGGTGTGGGAGTCCAACAATAAAAAGTATGCATAATGGGACAAATCTCCCGCAGAAAATCCTGCACCACCAGTTCTACAAATGGGTGTTTTTCTGTGCACAGACACGCCCCAAATCATGGGGGCAGAGCAGAGACAGGGAGATTACCCCTGCTGCTACAAAAGCACATTTAGAAATTCTGGTGCCAAACCAAGAGCAGTAACCCAAATGTCCACTACTACCAAGCACTGCACAACCAAACAGTAAAACCTTCAAACTAAGCCCTCGAACAATATGTTACAGAGCTGTAGTCTTAACTGCAGCAGTGCCCCAAAGATTCCCAGCATAGGAAACTAAAGGCATTGTTACCGTACTGGCAAACTACGAGTTCTGCTCGCGGGTGCCTTACTGCCCGCCAGGACTGACCTGCTGGGCGGGCCGGCAACCGCAAGCAGAATGGTGCCGGTGCATCCAGCCACCCCATTCCCTTTGAGCCCTGTGGGGCTCGAATGGGAATGGGGAGCATTTTTTACCGGCGCCAGGGAATGGGTAATTACTAGGTCCGGCGGGTCCGTGATGACCCGGTAATTGCCCATTCCCGGGCGCCGGTAAAAAATGACTTCGCCGTAGTCGTAATGAGGCCCATGGACTGGGGACATGAAAGAGGCACCAATTGAAGAAATACACCATGTACTGGAAATCAGAAGTAGGAAAGCACAACCAGCTACTGGGGCAACATTTTAAACGCGCAGGGTACTTAACTTTGGTTAACATATATAAACACTCACCAAACACAGGTTGAGTGACTACAACCTGGAACGAGTGACTTGCCAACACAGCTCAAACAAGACACTCATGGAACACAGAATTTGTATTTTTCATTTTTATTAGATTTTTATAGTGCTTGACGCCTAAGCAATGAACAAAAAGAACCAGCGGTACAATTAAATGAGTCAGTTATTTAAAAAAAAAAAAAACAGATTACTGAGTAAGAAGATAGATTTTAAGACGAGTCTTGAAAAGAGGAAAAGAGGATATGGAACGCCGGGTGCTGCCACATCTTCTAGAAACAAGACCGACAAGGGGTAACCCGGGTGCTTGCCACATCTTCTAGAAACAAGACAGACAAGGGGTAACACGGGCGCTGGCCACATCTTCTAGAAACAAGACAGACAAGGGGTAACACGGGCGCTGGCCACATCTTCTAGAAACAAGACAGACAAGGGGTAACCCGGGTGCTGGCCACATCTTCTAGAAACAAGACCGACAAGGGGCAATCCGGGTGCTTGCCACATCTTCTAGAAACAAGACCGACAAGGGGTAACCCGGGTGCTTGCCACATCTTCTAGAAACAAGACAGACAAGGGGTAACACGGGTGCTGGCCACATCTTCTAGAAACAAGACAGACAAGGGGTAACCCGGGTGCTGGCCACATCTTATAGAAACAGGACCGAAAAGGGTTAACCCCGGTGCTGGCCACATCTTATAGAAACAAGACCGACAAGGGGTAACCCGGGTGCTGGCCACATCTTCTAGAAACAAGACCGACAAGGGGTAACCCGGGTGCTGGCCACATCTTCTAGAAACAAGGCAGACAAGGGGTAACACTGGTGCTGGCCACATCTTCTAGAAACAAGACTGACAAGGGGTAACCCAGGCGCTGGCCACATCTTCTAGAAACAAGACAGACAAGGGGTAACCCGGGCGCTGGCCACATCTTCTAGAAACAAGACCGACAAGGGGTAACCCGGGTGCTGCCACATCTTCTAGAAACAAGACCGACAAGGGGTAACCCGGGTGCTTGCCACATCTTCTAGAAACAAGACAGACAAAGGGTAACACGGGTGCTTGCCACATCTTCTAGAAACAAGACAGACAAGGGGTAACCCGGGTGCTGGCCGCATCTTCTAGAAACAAGACCGACAAGGGGTAACCCGGGTGCTTGCCGCATCTTCTAGAAACAAGACAGACAAGGGTTAACACGGGTGCTGGCCACATCTTCTAGAAACAAGACCGACAAGGGGTAACCCGGGTGCTGGCCACATCTTCTAGAAACAAGACCGACAAGGGTTAACACGGGTGCTGGCCACATCTTCTAGAAACAAGACCGACAAGGGGTAACCCGGGTGCTGGCCACATCTTCTAGAAACAAGGCAGACAAGGGGTAACACGGGTGCTGGCCACATCTTCTAGAAACAAGACCGACAAGGGGTAACCCGGGTGCTGGCCACATCTTCTAGAAACAACACCGACAAGGAGTAACCCAGGCGCTGGCCACATCTTCTAGAAACAAGACAGACAAGGGGTAACCCGGGTGCTGGCCACATCTTCTAGAAACAAGGCAGACAAGGGGTAACACTGGTGCTGGCCACATCTTCTAGAAACAAGACCGACAAGGGGTAACCCGGGTGCTTGCCACATCTTCTAGAAACAAGACAGACAAGGGGTAACACGGGCGCTGGCCACATCTTCTAGAAACAAGACAGACAAGGGGTAACCCGGGTGCTGGCCACATCTTCTAGAAACAAGACCGACAAGGGGTAATCCGGGTGCTTGCCACATCTTCTAGAAACAAGACCGACAAGGGGTAACCCGGGTGCTTGCCACATCTTCTAGAAACAAGACAGACAAGGGGTAACACGGGTGCTGGCCACATCTTCTAGAAACAAGACAGACAAGGGGTAACCCGGGTGCTGGCCACATCTTATAGAAACAGGACCGACAAGGGGTAACCCGGGTGCTGGCCACATCTTATAGAAACAAGACCGACAAGGGGTAACCCGGGTGCTGGCCACATCTTCTAGAAACAAGACCGACAAGGGGTAACCCGGGTGCTGGCCACATCTTCTAGAAACAAGGCAGACAAGGGGTAACACTGGTGCTGGCCACATCTTCTAGAAACAAGACTGACAAGGGGTAACCCAGGCGCTGGCCACATCTTCTAGAAACAAGACAGACAAGGGGTAACCCGGGCGCTGGCCACATCTTCTAGAAACAAGACCGACAAGGGGTAACCCGGGTGCTGCCACATCTTCTAGAAACAAGACCGACAAGGGGTAACCCGGGTGCTTGCCACATCTTCTAGAAACAAGACAGACAAGGGGTAACACGGGTGCTTGCCACATCTTCTAGAAACAAGACAGACAAGGGGTAACCCGGGTGCTGGCCACATCTTCTAGAAACAAGACCGACAAGGGGTAACCCGGGTGCTTGCCGCATCTTCTAGAAACAAGACAGACAAGGGTTAACACGGGTGCTGGCCACATCTTCTAGAAACAAGACCGACAAGGGGTAACCCGGGTGCTGGCCACATCTTCTTGAAACAAGACCGACAAGGGTTAACACGGGTGCTGGCCACATCTTCTAGAAACAAGACCGACAAGGGGTAACCCGGGTGCTGGCCACATCTTCTAGAAACAAGGCAGACAAGGGGTAACACGGGTGCTGGCCACATCTTCTAGAAACAAGACCGACAAGGGGTAACCCGGGTGCTGGCCACATCTTCTAGAAACAACACCGAAAAGGAGTAACCCAGGCGCTGGCCACATCTTCTAGAAACAAGACAGACAAGGGGTAACCCGGGTGCTGGCCACATCTTCTAGAAACAAGGCAGACAAGGGGTAACACTGGTGCTGGCCACATCTTCTAGAAACAAGACTGACAAGGGGTAACCCGGGTGCTGGCCACATCTTCTAGAAACAACACCGACAAGGGGTAACCCAGGCGCTGGCCACATCTTCTAGAAACAAGACAGACAAGGGGTAACCCGGGTGCTGGCCACATCTCCTAGAAACAAGACCGACAAGGGGTAACCCGGGTGCTGCCACATCTTCTAGAAACAAGACCGATAAGGGGTAACCCGGGTGCTTGCCACATCTTCTAGAAACAAGACAGACAAGGGGTAACACGGGTGCTTGCCACATCTTCTAGAAACAAGACAGACAAGGGGTAACCCGGGTGCTGGCCACATCTTCTAGAAACAAGACCGACAAGGGGTAACCCGGGTGCTTGCCACATCTTCTAGAAACAAGACAGACAAGGGTTAACACGGGTGCTGGCCACATCTTCTAGAAACAAGACCGACAAGGGGTAACCCGGGTGCTGGCCACATCTTCTAGAAACAAGACCGACAAGGGGTAACACGGGTGCTGGCCACATCTTCTAGAAACAAGACCGACAAGGGGTAACCCGGGTGCTGGCCATATCTTCTAGAAACAACACCGACAAGGGGTAACCCAGGCGCTGACCACATCTTCTAGAAACAAGACAGACAAGGGGTAACCCGGGTGCTGGCTACATCTTCTAGAAACAAGACCGACAAGGGGTAACCCGGGTGCTGCCACATCTTCTAGAAACAAGACCGACAAGGGGTAACCCGGGTGCTTGCCACATCTTCTAGAAAAAAGACAGACAAGGGGTAACACGGGTGCTTGCCACATCTTCTAGAAACAAGACAGACAAGGGGTAACCCGGGTGCTGGCCACATCTTCTAGAAACAAGACCGACAAGGGGTAACCCGGGTGCTGGCCATATCTTCTAGAAACAACACCGACAAGGGGTAACCCAGGCGCTGACCACATCTTCTAGAAACAAGACAGAGAAGGGGTAACCCGGGTGCTGGCTACATCTTCTAGAAACAAGACCGACAAGGGGTAACCCGGGTGCTGCCACATCTTCTAGAAACAAGACCGACAAGGGGTAACCCGGGTGCTTGCCACATCTTCTAGAAAAAAGACAGACAAGGGGTAACACGGGTGCTTGCCACATCTTCTAGAAACAGGACCGACAAGGGGTAACACTGGTGCTGGCCACATCTTCTAGAAACAAGACTGACAAGGGGTAACCCGGGTGCTGGCCACATCTTCTAGAAACAACACCGACAAGGGGTAACCCGGGCGCTGGCCACATCTTCTAGAAACAAGACAGACAAGGGGTAACCCGGGCGCTGGCCACATCTTCTAGAAACAAGACAGAGAAGGGGTAACCCGGGTGCTGGCTACATCTTCTAGAAACAAGACCGACAAGGGGTAACCCGGGTGCTGCCACATCTTCTAGAAACAAGACCGACAAGGGGTAACCCGGGTGCTTGCCACATCTTCTAGAAAAAAGACAGACAAGGGGTAACCCGGGCGCTGGCCACATCTTCTAGAAACAAGACAGACAAGGGGTAACACTGGTGCTGGCCACATCTTCTAGAAACAAGACTGACAAGGGGTAACCCGGGTGCTGGCCACATCTTCTAGAAACAACACCGACAAGGGGTAACCCGGGCGCTGGCCACATCTTCTAGAAACAAGACAGACAAGGGGTAACCCGGGTGCTGGCCACATCTTCTAGAAACAAGACCGACAAGGGGTAACCCGGGTGCTGCCACATCTTCTAGAAACAAGACCGACAAGGGGTAACCCGGGTGCTTGCCACATCTTCTAGAAACAAGACAGACAAGGGGTAACACGGGTGCTTGCCACATCTTCTAGAAACAAGACAGACAAGGGGTAACCCGGGTGCTGGCCACATCTTCTAGAAACAAGACCGACAAGGGGTAACCCGGGTGCTTGCCACATCTTCTAGAAACAAGACAGACAAGGGTTTACCCGGGTGCTGGCCACATCTTCTAGAAACAAGACCGACAAGGGGTAACCCGGGTGCTTGCCACATCTTCTAGAAACAAGGCAGACAAGGGGTAACCCGGGTGCTGGCCACATCTTCTAGAAACAAGGCAGACAAGGGGTAACACTGGTGCTGGCCACATCTTCTAGAAACAAGACTGACAAGGGGTAACCCGGGTGCTGGCCACATCTTCTAGAAACAACACCGACAAGGGGTAACCCAGGCGCTGGCCACATCTTCTAGAAACAAGACAGACAAGGGGTAACCCGGGTGCTGGCCACATCTTCTAGAAACAAGACCGACAAGGGGTAACCCGGGTGCTGCCACATCTTCTAGAAACAAGACCGACAAGGGGTAACCCGGGTGCTGGCCACATCTTCTAGAAACAAGACCGACAAGGGGTAACCCGGGTGCTTGCCACATCTTCTAGAAACAAGACCGACAAGGGGTAACCCGGGTGCTGGCCACATCTTCTAGAAACAAGACCGACAAGGGGTAACACGGGTGCTGGCCACATCTTCTAGAAACAAGACCGACAAGGGGTAACACGGGTGCTGGCCACATCTTCTAGAAACAACACCGACAAGGGGTAACCCAGGCGCTGACCACATCTTCTAGAAACAAGACAGACAAGGGGTAACCCGGGCGCTGGCTTCATCTTCTAGAAACAAGACCGACAAGGGGTAACCCGGGTGCTGCCACATCTTCTAGAAACAAGACCGACAAGGGGTAACCCGGGTGCTTGCCACATCTTCTAGAAACAAGACAGACAAGGGGTAACACGGGTGCTTGCCACATCTTCTAGAAACAAGACAGACAAGGGGTAACCCGGGTGCTGGCCACATCTTCTAGAAACAAGACCGACAAGGGGTAACCCGGGTGCTTGCCACATCTTCTAGAAACAAGACAGACAAGGGTTACCACGGGTGCTGGCCACATCTTCTAGAAACAAGACCGACAAGGGGTAACCCGGGTGCTGGCCACATCTTCTAGAGTTGGGAAATGTGGAGAATCCACAGTTGCCTCAGTCAGGTTTTACCTTCAGACGCTTTCACCCTTTCACCACCACTACAGGCCCAACTATAATTATTATAAACTCAGAATGGAAAACAATAACATAACTACAGAAATCAAGAAATCACCCAAAACTCACTAACCATTTCTCTCTTACACACAACCCACACTTCTCACCAACAACACACGCCCAGAGGGCTAGTGAACCAACCCACCAAAACACACAAACCACACATCACCCTGTAAGCAAGCTACAAACTCACTCACCTCAGACAACAAGCAACTCAAACACTGAATGACGCCTTTCCGGACACAATGATCCCCAGTGCACAAAACAAAGTACATCCGGAAAGCTCACACACACAGATGCCAGTTGCTCCTGGTTCTGCACGCACCAACAGAGAAGCACAGCATCTATCCTATCCCTCTAGCCCTCACCAACCTACCCTACCCACTTTCCTTACAGAGTGCCTGGAGACCACGAAAAAGGCAGTGGTGCGCAGTATAACATAACATAACATAACTTCCAGCCCTGCCTCCTTTCCTTGCAGATTGGATTAGGTAGTGATAGGAAAGCAACTGCCAAGTGGCGTTTTTTCCTTATTCAGCAAATAGTGCCTTTGCATTTGGAAATGTGCGGGTCCCACCTTAAGAGAAAAGCAAAACTAAAATCCCAGAATGCAATGAGCTGTATTGAGTTTACAAAGGGCCACTTCGAGATACTAAAAACCTTGTTGGAATTTAGACCCCACTTTGTAGATCTTGAGGCTGTCCCATATCAGGTTAGATACTCATGCCTCTCCTTGCCCCGATGCCCATATCACTCTGAAAATCTGCTCCTTGCAGTCCAGTATTCATAGTGGGAACATTACATTTAAGTATTGTATGAGAAAGCAAAATCACATAAACCAAAACACTAACATTTGCAGAACATCTCAGATCCCACATGGAAAAACACAGAAGCTCTCTGTCAGTGTATATTTTCGATATAAGATGTTTTAATGAAGCAGGCATGCTAAATGGCAAAAGTGGGTAGGTGTTTGCCAACATTATTAGCTATTCTGCGGCTAAGCCATGCCAGGTGTATCACTGCCCCACACTGCTAGTTGTGAAAGATCCTATTTGCAACCTTGTCTAACATATGCCCCAGGCAGTAGTTCCACGCCCAGTAGCCCAGACACTGGCATTTCGATGAAGAATTGGATCCATTGGATGGGAGAGTATGGAAAGTGAGCCTTTTGCAGGAACACTGTGCTAAACTGTCTATCCCTTATATGTCTCTGCAGGTCATTATTAGGCGCTATTATTCCTTGATATACTGGTAATCATTGTATTGACTTTGAACGATGAAACACCATGTGGTCATACAGAGATTCAAACTTGTAATATATAAACAAATCTCTTCCTTGGGTGTTCCTTGGGTGTTCAACACACTACGCTACATTACCATCGTCCTGCGTTATAGGGTACATATTTATATATGTATACAACTGAACACAACACACAAACCAATCCCTAAATCATGTTAAAAAGTACTTTTGTTTTCACCATGTTGGTCAACTTCTCAATTACTCGTAGTAAATTGCTGGAGCTCAGTGAATTCAGCATATACGCACATTTGTTTCCCACCGTGGTGACACACTTTTACTTTTAAGATCACGTTCTTTGCTGGATTGCCATGTAATTATTTTGCACACACAATCTATACTATGTTCGTTTGCCCTTTTATAGTGAGGATACTTGCTTTGCCTAACATGTTTCTGTTAAGAATTCTTATACGTTGTTCAATTGGTTTAACATGTGATTTAATGCTTTTAAGGTAGATTTGAAGATAAGTTAGCTTTTTAAAGACACTAATGCAGCATCATATGCTTGTGTACAACGCAAGAAGGGATGGGGTGAGATAGGGTACTGCTTACATCGTAAAATGTCAATCCTAGATACATGGGCTCAAATGTTTGCTTACTCACTTGACCAAAGTATGTGATCCTGGGCAAAGCACTTTACATTATTCGGTCTTATTTCCTTTAGCTGCCAAAATCGGTGTCATCTACAAGTGATTTTCTTAAATGTGTATTATAGAAAAAGATACAATCATGCATATTTTAATAAACTACAGTGTTGCTCCATTTACAACAATATTGACCATTGATATAGTGCAAACATCAGGTGGAATTGTTTCTTAGCTCAATCGAAGAACAATGATGATGGCTCTTTCTCCATATTGATAAGTAAATTAAATGATACAACATTGGGCCTCATTCGAAGTTTGCAGGTATTCCAGCGGTAAATATTTGTTGATAACTTGTAGATTAAGCGAACAATCGCAATTTCCTTTCTAACCACACTTCCCTTCTGCATTCTTACTGTTTTCCTCCTGCCGGGTAGTGCCAGTGCTGATTGCCGGCCAAAAATGCTACTTCTAGTGCCTGTAGGCATCCTTCCATGAATTAGAAAATAAAAGAAAAATTCAGATTTTCAACACATTAGTTTCAGAAAGTCATAATTCTATTAAAGACACGGAGGCAAAGGATTATGCTTCTCTTTCATATTTACTACTCAAGCATCAATGAACAACTAATAATATGAATGGTAACAAAGATCAAAACTACCACTTCCAGTGGAGACAGAGTCTTTGGTAGTCCCAGTGTTATTGGTCTCTTAACTGACCACGTGACCAACATAACCAATCAACACAGTCTATGTCCATAAATACACTGAAAACCCTCCTTCACTTCCCCTTTCTTTGCTTGATCGAAATTGCGTCCACCGGTAACCACAATCCCGTTGCATGATAGGTGCAGTTCCTCATCTCCCTGATTGCTTGGAATCCACCACCGTACCTAGTAGGACAAATTATATTCAGTGAATGTAAGTCGAAAGAGTGTGGGACAGTCGTATAATACCAACAATTCAAATTGATACCTTTGTACATTTAAAACATTTATATCAATGAAATCATTTATACATATTTATGTATTTATATACATATATTCACTAACAAAACATTGTTAAAGGGACGTTATGGTTAAGTTGCACTAGAAAAACCTATGATATTCATTGGAAAAACATTGTTACAGGGACGTTATGGTTACAGGTAAAACCGGAAAAAAAAACGAAATTCGACAGTTATGGTAAGCTAAGCAACCATAACTCGTGCCACCAGTATGCACTGCAAGGACTAACACCCATGACATGCCATCACAAATCTCATTCATGACATCACTGCAGCCTCCCGTAGCCTCTGCAGGCCCATTTCTATGGCCGTCCTCTTCAGAAGGGGCGTATGTTACACGTTCCGCCCTGCAACTATCACGATATTCGTGGACTTTTCTTGCTGTGCGGGTGTGGGGGAATAACTTTCAACCAGGGGAGCGGACGTCGTTAGTTGTGGTGGCTCTTAAAAGAGCCTTTGGGGGGTTAAAGGTGCTTCCCTAGAAACACTTTTTTTCCGGTTTTCATACGTAAATGTGTGTTTTCAACATCAGCTCACATTCTTACAATAGAGTCTTCAGTGCAGTTTGTAGATTGTGAGAACATTTAATTGCCACTGTGCGACAAAGACACGTCATTTGCCATGAAAAGGTGTATGTATCGCTAACCAATGTTCTCATTCTCACAGGAGAACATCCCAGCAGCACTCAAGAAGCCACACATGCTTCTCTTGACGAGACCCCTTCTGACCTCTGGTGTTTTCACCGTCCCTTTTAGCCACCCTGGTAAGAAGCGCAAAATGTGCCACGTGCCTTTCCACAATGACCGCGAGGGCCGCGTCCTGGTGAAGCAGGAGGACTCCTTCTCCCTATCGGTGCTCTTTCCTATGACGTACACCCTGAGCACCTGATTGGCGAAAGGCCAAAGTCCCATTTTTATTGGCCATCATGCTGAGAAGCCAGAATGTGGCACGTGTTTTTCTCCAAGTACCGTGAGGGCCACGCCCCAGTAATGCAGGAGGAGTCCTTCTTCCTATTGGCGTACTTTAACTGTGATGCACACCCTGAGCACCACCTGATAGGACAATCGCTACAGTCCCATTTCCATAGGCCAGCATGGTGAGAAGCACCGAATGTGTCATGTGCGGGTCCCCAAGTATGTCGAGGGCCGGGCCTGAGTGAAGCAGGAGTCCCTCTTCCTATTGCCGCACACCCTAAGCATCTGATTGGACAATCCCCACAGTTAAATTTTTGTGGCCGCCACCCGCAAAATCCCCGGATGTGGCTTTTGTGCTGTGTGCAGGCGTGGGGGAATAACTTGCAACCAGGGTAGGGGGACTTCGTGGTAAGGGGCGACTCTTAAAAGAACCTGTTTTTTTTTTGTTTAGATGCTTCTACTGAAACACTTTTTCGGTTTTTATTAGCTTTTGTGTTTTCTTGTGCTCACATTAGTACAGTAAACACTTCACCGCATCCTGTAGACTAGCAAACAAAACTGCATCGCCAATGGGTGACAACAAAATGCCATTTTCTTGGAAAAATTCTGCATTTCCACAACTAATAAGGTAATTGTTGCAGAAGAACATTCCACGAGCGGACTAAAAAGCATACATGCCTCTGTTGATGAGACACCTTCCTGCATCTGGCTCGGAACAACATCCATGAGCAGTGGCCCATACTCTTTGTGGTATTATGAATGAAAAAAGCACCTTGGCGGTGGGAAAAAACGTCCTCACGACATCCAGCAATCTCCTCAGTCTACGTAACAAATGTAAGCAAGCCAGGTAACCCATATGCATGCCGCAATAATGGATGATGATAACATGTACTTCTGGAAAACTGGCAAGGTCTTTGCAAAGTGCTTGCATATCAGCGAAATTGCACTCATACACAGCATTCCACAATGCGTCCACTCCTTCCAAACCAAAATTGTCATCAAAGTGTCTTTGCAGGGCATAGTTGGGCAGACCTATGACAAAGCGATCACCTACAGTCAACACAATACCTTTCGCCATGTCAGCCACCCTGAGTACGCAGAGTATAATGTACAACAGTTTCACCTCCCCTTCCCGTTAACCACACCCACAATACCTGATTGGCTAATCCCCACAGTGCCATGGCAATTGGGCAAGGTGGTGTAAAGGGCAGATGTTGGCACATGCGCCTCCTAAAGTAGCGCGAGGGCCGCACCCATGTAAAGCTGGAGCAGTCCTTCTTCCCTTTGCACTGTCTTCTCAGCAGCTCTGCTTCATTGGGTTACGCATACATAGGTACAAACGCATCCACCAATCACATCAAAGCCGCCATCATCCAACACTGTCACTCCTGTACAACACTTGAAATGTGCCGTTACACATTTACAGTACACATGTCGTGCCATTCCAAAGCACGTCCACTACAAAATTTAATGAAAGTATGCACGATTTCTCTAGCCGCATACATCCACATAGCCACCCAGGATGTGGCACGTGTAATCCTGAAAGTACCGCGTAATCCACTACCTTTTCGTGATAGTGAGAGGGGGGTAAACAATATCAAACTGGGTAGGGGATTCAGTCTTCCAGCGTACATGTATAAAGGTTTTTTTTAATTTTTTTTACCTGCTTGCGAGCACGTTATTTTGTATTTTCTCTCTATATGCGTTTCTGTTTGCCTCTCCTCACATTTTTATCACATTCTGGTCAATGCTTCTTGCACAGTGTAAAAGAAAACAGCATTGCCAATGGCGCTCAAGTAAATGCCATTTCTAAGGAACAACTGCATATTTTGCAACCTCATGATCTCATAGTGGGTGGAGAACATGCCAGCAGTTTGCATAAACTCACGCTTAATTCTGCTTATAGCACACCTTCCGACTTCTGGCTGGGGACACATTACACCATCAGAGACCGATACTCCTCTTGGTGTTATGTATGAGAAAAGGACCTTGCAGTAGGAAAAATATGCATCAATGTGGTCAGCAACCTCTTCAGGTGACGGATTAATCGTCCACATGACATGTAACCCAAATGTAGACTTCCATAGTGCAGCACGACAAAGTCAACGTTCGTGACGGACACCACGTATCTGCAAAGGCGAACCATCCTGCCGAAACTGCAGTCACCCTGACAGGCCCAGAAAGCGTCCACTCCTTCCAACCCGAAAATTACCAAAATTGGCTCACAAAGTTTCACAGACGATAAGCACTGTGCATCTCTCCAGCTCGACCACACTTACAACACAGTATTGGGACAAAATGGTACCGCCTCTTCCTGTGAACCACGCCCTAAACTCCTATTGGCCTATTTGCCACAATTCCATTTGTCTTTCCACCGTGCTCATAATGGCAGGATGTGCACGTGCGCTTCCCCGTCTACAATGAGAGCCACAGCCCAGTAAAGCTCACACAATACTTCTTCCCTTTGCACTGTCACTTTTTGCAGCACTCCCCCATTGGGTGCTGTCAAATTTTCAAACAAGCATGCAGCAATCACATACAAAACCTCTGCATTGTACACTGTCATTTCTATACACCATCCATATTTACTGTTAAACACTCCCACTTCCATACTCACATTACATACACACTGCACTCTGTGGCCACACTACACACCTTCTCACTGCACCATCTCCTGCCGCACACCAAATACTGTAGCATGTTGCAGCTATCACCACAACCATGGAATGCACAATACATGCTTTGCACCTCACTTGCGGTGCTGTAGCATGTCCACAATGTGCTCCACACCCATTCTGCAAAAATCACCACCCTATGTCTCATGCACTGTCAAACCTGCATTGCTCCAGTGGATATGCTCCCTGCACACATTCCCTGCACCGTGATGCAACCATGCATGTCAGCATGTCACCAACTACCACTATACACATACGCACCACTAGCACCAGCACTCCTAACCAACCTCCAGACCGCAATCGACATGCACAGCATTACATGCAACAGTTACCGTAATATATAAACATTACACTGTCTCCAGCACCCCTGCGCCCTTTCATTCACATACTATTGTCTTATCCACTTCCACTCAGAAAGCATTGTGTCACTGCCAACTTAACCATAAAATGTTAACAACATTGCCCATACTGCACACATTGTGCACACAGCACACTATCCAAGCACATATAAGCTGGCCTTCAACCACACCCTCTACCATACTGACAGCATGCAAACACTACACCCAATGCCCACACTGCATGACTTTTCACTGCAGCATCTCCAACCACAGCGCACTGCCATCGAGCTATGCAGCAACAAATTGCAACAGTTACCATAATGTACAAACAAAACACTCTCTTCTGCGTCCCTGTGCACTTTCAATCACATACTATGGGCATACCCACTTCCATTCACAAAGTATTGTGCCACTGCCAACCTACCCACATTCTGTTTGCAACATTGGCCTATAACGGCTGAAATGTGCTCCACAACCATTCCTTACATGTCACCACCCTCCAACTGATGCATAATAAAACATGCATTACTGCCATGGGTGGTGTCCTCAAGGCCTAGGCTCTTGAGTGTATGGCCTAATGCCTTCAGCCATGCACCCAGTAGTCTACGCCTTGAACACACCCACAGCAACGGCTAAGAAATTGGCTATGTGGACCACATCTGTTCCATAGGGATGAATGTCCCTCTCCATACACCAGCTATTCCAATTAGCCCTTGCAGATTTGTAAGGCCTGTGTGTTCCTGGTGCCCAGGATTCATTAATGATGAGCTCAGCTTCATTCAGTAATCCTGGCGTAACCCAAGCTCCCCTGAATCGCCCATGCGATCAGGTTGAGTTTGCCTGTTCTCATTAGTTGGTGGCTGGGGCCTCTGGGATCCCGTGCTATGAGCTTGTGTCTGGGTCGTGCCACCAGGTCGTGATATGATAGTTCCAGGATTCTGGGGAACCGCACCTCGTCCCTCCAGTCCAAAGTAATAAGAACTAGGGATGCTTTGTGCCTCCTCACTTGGGCTAGCGTCCTCGCGATCATGGCGAAGGGGGGAAACACATAGTTGGTTTGCTGACCCCATGCTTGGAGAAAAGTGTCTGTTGCTTCCGCTCCTAGGTCCGGCCTCCAGCTGAAAAACCAAGGTAGATGGCTCTTCAATCTCGATGCAAATAGATCGACTTGGCATGGGACCCATCGTACCATCAGGTCTCGGAACACCTCTTCGTCCAGCTTCCAATCGATGGCGTCTCTGAGATATCTGGAGTTCCAGTCGGCCACTTTGTTCTTATGGCCTGGCAAGTGCTCCGCTGTCACTGACACCTGCCTCTGAAGGCAATGTTCCCAGAATTCCTTCACCATTTCTGCCAATAACCTGGACCTCGTCCTTCCCAGTCTGTTAATATATCTGACTGCTGAGACATCGTCCATCTTGAGAAGAACGCAACTTTGTGCCCTCTCCTGAGTCCAGCATTTCACTGCGAAGGACCCTGCTAGCAATTCCAGACAGTTGATGTGCAGAGCTGTCTCTTGTTCCGACCACCTGCCACTGTCGACGTGTTCCCGCATCGGGCTTCCCAGCCCCATCTGCTGGCGTCGGATTTGATTACCAAGTCAGGGGACGAGACAAATATAGCTCTCCCGTTCTAGGATTCCATGTGATGCAGACACCGTTCTAATTCCTCCCTTACCTCCTGGGAGATTATAACGCTTGATTCATAAAATGCTGAGGTGTCTGTTCTTTAATCTTTGTAGGGCTCTGTAATGTAGAGGCCCCGGGAATATAGCTTGGATCGATGACGCTAATCGTCCTACCAGCCTCGCAATGTCCCTCAGCGACATCTCTCTCCTTGGTAAAGTATGTCTTTTCTGTTTCTTGATGTTGTTCACCTTGGCAATCGGTAAACTGAGAGATCCCTGTATCAAATCTACTACAAAACCTAAACATGCCATGGTTCATTCTCGCTCTACTTTAGATTTTTCCCAATTTATCAGAAAGCCTAGATTCTGCAGGTCTATTGTTGTCTGCACCTGTATTCGGAGCATCTCCCTGTCCTGGCATATTATGCATATATCGTCCAGATAGATTATGAGCCAGATCCCCTGACTCCTGAGATGGGTCAGCACTGGCTTCATTACCTTGGTAAAGCACAATGGTACCGATGCCAGCCCGAATGGTAGGCACCGAAACCCATGATGACTCTCCTCAGGTGAACCTTAGACATTTCCGGTGTTCTGTCTCTATGGGCACTGTCAGAAATGCATCTTTCAAGTCTATTCTGGCATGCTACTCATCTTGAATTAAAGTATCCCTTTATAGGTGTATCAAATTCCATTTTGAAATACCTGTATATTACACATTTGTTCAAACCCCTCAGGTTTATGATTGGTCTTACTTTGTGTTTTCCCCTCACTAGGAACAAATGCCTATGAAACCTACTGAGAAGAAGTCTGTCACCTGTCTTATAGCTTTTTTGCTTTCCAGCCCCTTCAGCTCTTCCTCCAACAACTGGATGTCCTCCTTGTTTAGACATGAACTCCTTGGGGTATTCCTCTGGTGTGGTATTGTGCAGAAATCTATGTGGAAGCCCCGCACCATCTCTAGAACCCAGGTATCTCTGGATGTAACACGCCAGCTTTCTATATGCTCTGATAGTCCCCCACCTACTGCTGGGGAAAATAAGTGCAGGTTGCTTGACCTGACTTGTGGGATCTGTTGACGATCTCCATGCCGCCAGCCCCGTCCCTTCATCTACCCCAGGAGGGGAAGAAAGGGGTATCTCTCCGATCCTCTTGATCTCTCCAGTGTGTCCTATAGTTGTAGGGCCTGTTGAAGGGGAAGCGGGTAGAAGAGCGACCCCTTCCTCTGCCAGTCTCCCCAAAAATGTGTCTCCCGAAAACTCTCTTGAGAGACGCTTGCACCTTATCCAGAGCTGCATAGGAATTTGTGAATTTAGGAAGTTCCTTGATGAACGAATGCCTGAAGAGTTTCTCCGAGTTTCCCCTTCGTTGCAGTCGCTGTCTCTGTGGAGGCTACCTCGCTCAAATTGGGGTCTATTTTCACCAGTAGTGATCTCCTCCTCTCTACGGTAATGGCACAGCTCGTGTTACCGAGCATACAAATGGCCCTCTGGGCCCACCCGATTTGTACCATCGGGTCTACTGGTTTGCTTTTTTCTCTGGCTCTTCGCCCATATGCAATATTTTAGTGAGTGGTCCTACTGTATCCAACATCTAGTGCTGGCACGAGTGCCAGGACCTATCCAGACCTTTTCACACATCCTTTACATATTTTCCCATAAATGTGACCATTTTCTCGTCTATCTCGGGAGTCTCAGCGGCTGCTTCGGGGAGGTGCGGTCTTGGACATTCCGCCCTCAATTTGCTTCTAACTTCTTTCGCCAGCGGTGCCCTCAGGCATTTTTAAGATAGGCTGCTATCTTTTTCAGCGGTTCCCATTCGTATGACCGGGGGTGTATCAATGCTTCAGGGTCGAAGTCATCGCCTGCTCCGTCTCCCTCGTTATCCACTTTCTTTTTCTTTGGGGCTTTAGGTCCTTCTTCATCTGAGGATGATATTGAGAAAACCTCCTCATTAGAGTAACCATCCTCCCAACCGTCATCCTCCTCTTCCGAGGTATCGGATGATCCATCTTGCCACCTGCTAGGCCTTGCTCTGGCTCTTATTTTCCTTCTTTTACCACCCTTCTTATTTGGTGGAGTGCCCGGGGTCGGGGGGTATGGGCCTCATATGCCCTACAGGCTGTTTTTCTGCCCCCTTTCACTCTCCCCTGTGCTTTAATCCCTTTGAGTTCTTCTAGCTCCTTTGAAAGCTTGAGCCAGTCCTCCATCAGAGCAATTTCCTTAGGTCCCTGCCCCAACAAGGCTGAGGTACCGGTCTGCCTCCGACAGTTCAGGGGCACAGCCACTCCTCGGATGTCATGACAAGATGTCCGCGGGATTCTCTTCCTTTCCCGGCATGTGCACTATCTCAAAAGAGTAGTGCTGTAACCTGAGCCCCCACCTCGTGATTCGGGGTGGCATTTTGGCCTGTGTGTTGCCATAGAGAAATAAGAGAGCCTGGTGGTTGGTCACCACCTTGAACGGTTTGCCGTAAAGAAAGAGGTGAAAATGTTTGCAAGCCCACAACACTGCAAGACTTTCCTTCTCGGCCTGTGAATATGCATGTTCTGTGGCTGAGAGGCTTCTGCTCGCGTATGCAACTATGTGGGTCTGCGTCGGTTCAGCTGAGTCGATTTGAGCTAGAATAGCGCCCAACCCCACCGGGCTTGCATCCACTGTTAGTTCATTTTTTCCTGTCAGAGTCATAGTATGACATGTTTTTGGCCCAAGTCACTCTTTCATAAATCGTTGTGAATGCCTTTTGGCAGTTGCCCGACCATTTGAACACCATGTTCTGCATGGTCAGTGCCCTGAGAGGCTTGCTGATTGTGGCAAATTCTTTAATATACCATGTGCAGTAACTGGCCAGGCCCAAGAAGGACTTTAGTTCTGAGACATTGGTCGGTGGTGGTGTCTCGTTGAGTGCAGTGACTTTGTCGGGGTCCGGTGTCATGCCATTTGTGGAAAAGAACTTCAATGTGCCTTTCCTGAACTCACATTTTTCCTGGTTGATGGTAAGGTCGGCGGCCTCCAATGCCATGCACACTCTGGCCAGTGTTTCATCATGTTTTCCCACATCAGTCCCGAACACCAGAGTGTCATCACTGTACATTATACAGTTTGGTATGTGTTTTGTCAAATTATGGATTTCAACCTGAAATATCTCTGCGGTGGAGGATACCCCAAAGCTCAGCCTCTTGTACCTGTATAGTACCAGGTGTGTGACAAAGGTTGTGGTGTTCCGGCTCTCGGAACTCAGTACCAGTTGGTGGTAACCCTTTTGGAAGGCCTTTGGAGAAAACCTTGGCTCCATTTAACCAGTGTATCTTATCAGTGGTACGGCCATGTGTATTTCCCTCAGAATGGCTTGATTGGGCCTCCTCATGTCAACACACAGCCTGATGGCATCGTATCCTTTCTTCGGCACCGGAACAATGGGCGAGTCCCATGTGGTGGGGCCCGTGGCTGGTTCTATGATATCCTGTTCTATGAGTTTATGTAGATCATCTTCGATTTTCCTCAGGCTATTCACCGGTATGCCCCTGTAGTGTTGCGCTATTGGGTGAACTTCTTCGTCAATGTGGAGCTTGATTTGGCTGTTACGTAGTTTCCCTAACCCTTTAAACAGATTGAGATACAGTTCCTTTATCATGTTTACCGGATCAAAATACTTGTTCTGCATTAGTTTATAAAGCACGTGTATTAGACCCATGTCGATGGCTGTCTTAAAGCTGATTATGCAGTCACTCTCGCTTTCTGTTGCCAGCACGTGTAGGAGCACTCTTTTCTCTTGTCCCTTGTAGCAGCATATTCCCTTGAATTGCCCCAGTCATTTGAGGGGAGTCGTGGCTCCATATGGGTATATGTTGACCGTAGTTGGATTCGGTTTTGGGGCTTGTGGTAGCTCCTTGTATATTTGGTCACTGATCACATTCACAGTGGCCCCGGCGTCTATGAGGAATTCTGTGGGTCTCTCATTCAGTCCCATTACCAGTGTTGGGCTGTGTTCTGTTGCTGCTGAATTGCCCAGGGTGTAGACTAGCCATTCTTCCGCTGTTTGCTTCCTGAGGAGCTGATTTATGATTCTGAAGTGGACTGTTCCACTAGGTAGCGTACGTGACGCCTGGATTTGCGGTCAGGTCACGCACAGGTGACGAACCTCCTTCTTTCTCTTCATTTCCTCCTGTGCCTGTCGTCACCGTATTCTGTCTCCTTCGGGTCAGGTTCCTTGGATCGCTGTGGAGGATTTGGTGTCACACCCGATGTATGTGGCACTGGGAGAAGGGGTCTGGGTTTATATCTGGGAGCTGATTCCCTTCCTTTGTTCTCGCCCTCTCTCTCTTGCCAGTCGACACACCGATTTGACTTGTCCTTCCTCGGCGCAGGTGGAGCATCTCTGGCCAATTGCAGGACAGGTTCCCTTGTGTGAATATTCATACCCACATCTGAAGCAGAAGGGCTCTTCCTGTCTCCTCCCCCGCTGTAGACGGTGTACGGATTCCACGGGGGCTGTGGTGTTGAAGCTTTCAACCTGCGAGTCCACTGCCCTTTCTGCCCTTGCGAGCATCTGTGTTTCATCCAAAGTGTGGGCTTTTTGTAGTAGTTTCCGTCTGAACATCTGGGATTCGCAGCCTGTGATGATTTGGGAACGCAGGGCTTCTGTGTTGGAGTAATTCGCGAAGTCACAGTGCTTCATTTTAATCCTCAGTCGCATGACACATGCGTCCATGGTCTCACCATTCGCTTGTTTCGTGCTGTGTAATAGGTGGTGCACAAAGTCCACGTCATCTATGATATCTCGTGTCGCTGGTCCCGCTGCCAGTTTGAGTAGACATTTCTGTCTTTCTTCATCAATGGGCTCCGTAGCCCCCCTGTATAGGTCAAAGTCCCTTATCCACCTGGCCCATCTTGGCTCCATGTTGCTTGTGTCTGTTACATCGAACGCCCCTGGCATCTGTACTGCCAGCGAGTCTAGCAGTCTATAGCAAGCATTTGCTTGTGGCGCATTTGGGCCTTGTGACTGCATGTCCTGGACCGCGCCCTGGGGGCCCACCTGGTCAGACATTGTCTTCTGCCTGCTAGCAGCCTTTCAATGACCTCTGCCCCTGTCCACACAGCCGCCTTATGAGGCGCACCCTGGTGGCTTCCTTGTACTGTGTAGAGCTTCAGGGGAGTGAGCGTGCTAACAGATGGCCACCTCTAGGCACGAGCACCATCACGTGACTTCATACATGCTCCTCATTCACTGTTAGACATGTCTTTGAGCCACCACAGCCCGGTCCTCCTTGACTGCTGCAGAACAAACGTTCCTTTTTGTGGACGGGGCACTGCTTTCATCGTCTCTGCAGACCTTGCTGTTCCGTTCTGGGGCCTCCTCTTGCTGGGCTGGGCACCACCGTCACCGCCCAGGCAGGCTTTTAGTCCCCTTGCCTTGCTGCCGCACCTCTCACCACCACACCCAGGGTCCTCGCGCCGACAGCGCGACTTCGTCGCCAGTGTTGTGTTGGTGAGGGATGGCCCCGCGGGCGCACCGCACGCTGTGCAGTATGAAGAGACTGAGTCGGGAGCTTGCTCACAAACGCCTTCTTTATTCAATCCTCGTTCTCCAACTGCCTTAACCCCGTCCTCCCTCGTCACTTCCCTCCCTGCCTCCCGCCTCCCTAGTGCCCCGGAACCAAGTGTCAACATGACACACTCCATGCTAGAGCCAGCGCGAAATGTGCATTGACGTCGGTCCTTTTTCAGGGCACGTGGTCAACCCAAAAGGTTAGTCCTACTTCTGTGTAGGCCGCCTGCCATTGCTTTTAAACGTTTAAATCGGGTCACCCTGAAGAGATGCAACCAGAATACACATTTTTCAGATATTGTTTAGTACAAAATGACATTTGTGGCAAAGGGAAGCGATGGCTAGTTGACCCAATGGGACATAGGAAGCCCCTCGATTGCGATGAGGGTAGCAGCTGGAGCTCCTCAATGGCAAATTACATTACATCTTTGGGGTGAGGAGCAGTAAAACAATTATTTCAGTTTTCTAAAGATTAAGATACTCCAGGAGTGGAGCAAAGAGGGGCAATTGCCCACTAATTGCTGTTTTGTTCCCACATCTTAGTTTCTAGTCTAGCTGTTTTTTAATATAGTGCTACAAACCTCCAGGTATCTAAACGCTGAAATAACAGTTGATATTATTATGCCCTAGAGTGGTACTCAATTTATTGACCTCGGAAGGATGAAAGACTGACGTAACCCTGCTGGGATTATTTATTTATTTATTAGCATTTTTCAAAGCGCGCACAGCCCTTAGGCATCGTGGCGCTGTTACAAAGAGTCTTACTGGTTACAGAGTGTAAAGAGGGCTTGGTGGTTACATGCCAATCAGAGGTTACATTACATCTCAGAGGTTAAATAAAGTCATAGGTTACATTACAACTTAACGGTTTCATAGGATGCATTCAACTTAATTACCATATATGCTGTGTGGGGGAGCAGAAGAACTAGTTGGACAGAGTGGTTTTGAGGAATTTGCGGAATGTGGATATTGAGGGTGCAGCTCTGAGAGCGTTGGGTAGGGCATTCCAGAGTGTAGCTGCTATGTGTGGAAAGCCAGGATTCGAACCTCCATCAGCAGTCTGCGCACAGATGCCAGAACGATCACTCAAGTCACTGAGCTATCGGATCAGCTCCTCCTCCTCCTGCCAAAGAACCATTTCCAGGAGTCTTAAACGTGCTCCTTTGACCAGCTGTCACCCATGCGTTTACAGCCGCTGTATTTGCTTAGCCTGTTCTTTCTTCTGATCTAAAGCAGACACCACTTAGCAGGGCTCAAGTTGAGGGTACACGCGGGTGGACGGAGTCCCCCCACTTTTTCAGAGGGTGGACTCAACTCCCCGCCCTTCAGTTTATGAAATAAAGTTGACCTCAGGGATCAAACCACAGTTGTCAGGTTTGCAGGCCGGACACTTCACCAATGCACTTTATAACCCGATGAAAAATGACAAACTAAAGGTGAAATGTCTCCTTTTGGTACTGCAAGTTGCATGGAAAATATTTGTATTGCTTCTTGGAGTTTAACACATGCATATCTTTTAACATTTTCACAAACACTATTAGAAGAAACTATCCTCTCTTGTTCTTGTGTGTGTGTGTTGATTTTATGAAAGGCAAATGCCATTCGTCCTGTACAATTTGGGTGGTTATGCAAAGCCAATTTGATTAAATGTGCATTTTTTCCTTGATATGCTAATTTCTGATGACGTTGCATCTCATTGCGTTTGTTGATGAGTCCCCCACTTCAATGTTTAGGACTTGATCCCTGCCACTTAGATGAGCAATGACTATCATTGGGGTGGGGGTCATCTATGTTAAAAACAGGCTTCTTTCATGCTGGCAATACTATTTCTTTCTAAATGGGCAGTTTACAATTTCATACAAGCAACAACAAAATGTCCAAAGTGAAACATGCTTCTTAAACTTAAATCTACCAGTTTTCTTTAAACTGTGTTTAGTTTTTCTATGAAGACTACCCCCACAAACACCATGCAATTTTTGTGCCCCTCTGTTGTGGCCTCCCAAAGATCACTCGGATACTTTCTGGTGCGACACTGTCTTTATTGCCAACAAGGTAAAGCTGCATTAACACAGTTCTGTCACCGTGAATCTTCTAGTAAACAAGGCCTATTCAGTGAGTCTTGTGGGGTTTAGTAATAGCAGTGGAAGGCTGGCATGGGGATGTGGCCAGACTTGCAGGTTAGAGTGCTGGGGATGATGTTCTGTCCCTCAACAGCCTGCGCTGCGAATGTCTTTTGCTCACCGGAACTTTTTTACTTTTCCCGTTGCGTCCTCTCGGGAGAGGTCAGGCCATCTCTCGCGAGATTACGTTTTACATACCTTCTTTTGCTTGAAGATGAGAGCAGGCGATGTTACTCCATGACAAAGTCTGTGAATCGTGTCAGCCTCTTTTTCTCCCGCTGCGGTCAACCTTTTCGGCTCTCTTTTCTTTCTTACATGACTTCTGCTTCCTCGTCCCGGTCCGTTCCCGCCTCCTGGGGTGTCTGGCTATACCCTTCCTGCTCCTCTTGCCTCTCTGCCATCTCCTTGCTCAGGGTTTATGGTCTTTTGTCGATCCTTATTTCCTCTCCTTTCTCTTTGCTCTCATGCACCTGGTCCCGAGCAGTGAGGCCTGGTGTTTCCTTGGAACTTCTCTTGAACAACACCACTCGTTCCAGGTTCCACCTTCTCCCATCCTGGGTGCGCACATGATTAGTCCCTCTTTTGCACACCGGGATGAATCTGCTGAATATGGACCCTGTAAAGGGACCTCTGTGTGTCATCATTATCTTTACCCAGTCTCCTTCTTGAATTCCACTGCCCTGGGTCGCCCTTCTCTTGTCACTCCACTCCTTCATGAGTGCCTTGCTCTTCTTCATTCTCCATAACAATTCTTCCATGTTCACTTCATCGACTTCCCTTACTTGTGACATCCACAGAGGGACCAATGTGGATGGTGCGCTGCGTCCTCTTAACATCCAAAATGGGGACAAGTTGGTGATCACATTGGGGGTCAGTCAGTGGGCTGCCACTGCTTACTTGACTGTGGAAAAGGGATTCATCCCTGGCGCTGTGTCTAGTTACATTGCTCCCTTGATGAACCTATTGGCCTGTTCCACCAAGCCATTTGCTTGAGGGTGATGCAGCACCACTTTTACTTTGTGAATGTTGTTTTCCCTCAGGAATGTGTCCATCACGCAAGAGACTAGTTGGACACCATTGTCGGTGACAAATTCTTTGGGCAGACCTTCTCTCTTGAAGATGTTCTTCAACACTTCGATTACTATGGAAGACGTAATGTCTGGGACAAACTCCACTTCCACCCACTTCGATAGGTAGTCTATTAGCACAATGTCGTATTCGTGCTCAGGTCTCATCGGTTCCAGTCGGCCTATGAAGTCAAGTCCTAGCTTCTGCCACACTACTTCTGGGACCTCTGTTGGATGGAGAGGTGCTTGCCTCACTTTCAACCTTGTGTCGCTATCGAGACACTCATGGCACCTTTCAGTCATCATTCTTATGTCGGGGTTCATTCCTGGCCACCAGTACGACTCTCTCACTCTTCTCTGTGTCATGTTGCTCCCCAAGTGCCCTGTGGGGGCCGTGCACATGACAGTTCTTCTCAACACTACAGGTGGGATAGCTTGGTCGCCTCTCATCAGCATGCCTTGATCCTCAAAAATCTCATCTGATACTTTCCAGTTCGGCCGCAGACTTTCCGGGATCATTCTTTCATCCGGCCAGCCGTTTTCGAACCCATTGTGTGAGTTTAGCAGTGGTGGCGTCATAGGCTGCTTCTTCCCTTCAGTGTTTCATGCTTATTTCCAGGTATTCTTTGCTTTGGAGATCCCCCAATGAAGCTACGATGCACTCGTCCTTCAGGAAGTTCTCGTTTGAGCGTTTCCGCTCTGGCAGTCTGGACATGCAGTCCGCCTGTGCATTTCGCCATCCGGGGATATGTACCACTTCGTATGTATATTCTTGCTGTTTAGCTGCTATGCGGGCAAGACAGGGGTGGCCGTTCTCGTCCCTCCGGGACTAAGCCTGTGTACCATTGGCTTATGGTCCATCACCAGTTGGAATTTGGTGCCCCAGACGTATGTCCTGAAATAATCGACTGTCCATGTGCAAGCCAGCGTTGCTTTTTGAATCGTTGAGTGGTTCATCTCTGCTTGTGACAGTGCCTTGGAGGCGAACGCCACTACCTACCCGACATCACCCTTCCTTTGAGTCAATGTCGCTCCTAGGCTGCAGGAACTGGCATCTGTGGTTGTGATGGTCTTCCAATGTGGGTTGAAAGGCTGTAGGCAGGGGTCATGTGTGATGTAATCCTTCACCTTTTTAAATGCCTCCTGCTGCTCTGCTCCCCACTTGTACTCGAACCCCTTTTTCATGCATAGGAGCAGTGGTTTCCGAAACGTTCTGTACAAAATTGGCGTACTATTCGGCCATTCCCAGAAACGATCTCAGTTCGTTGCTGTTGGACAGATCTGGAGCTTTCACAATAGCCTGGAGCAGGTCCTTCTTCGGGCGGATGCCTGCGTTTGACATTTTGTAGCCCTTAAGACACACTTGTGGAATCGTAGGCAGACTCTCGCTTCTTGTAGGCGTGTCAGCACTTCATGTAGCACCTTATCATGCATTTGGACGTTGGCTGCATATACCAGAACATCGTCCTGAAAGTACACTACATTGCCAATCGTCCTCAGTAGCGAGTCCATCATGCGTTGGAAAGCCAAAGCGGCCGTTGACAGACCAAACGGTATGCGGGTGAACTGGTATGTGCCGAATGGGGTTATGAATGCTGTCGGGGACCTCGACTCTTTGTGTAGGCCAATTTGGTTGTATGCGTCCCTCATGTCAACTTTTGAGAACACTTTGGCCTCTTTCATTAGGAACAGCAATTCATTGATACTGGGGAGTAGGCAGCTGTCCGTTACTACCTCGAAGTTCAGACTGCAGAGATCTATGCATATGCGCAGGTCATTCGAGTGTTGTTTCTTGATCAGGACCACCGGGCTCAACCACTCGGACGACTCTACAGTTTCTGCCGTCCCATCTTTAAGCATCTTGGCTAGATGTTCCTGTAGTACTTCTCTTGGCGTGGCAGGGACTGGCCTCACTTTATGTTTGACTGGGACTGCTTCATGCTTTAGCTTTATTTTATTAACATAGTTCCTTATTTTTCCTGGCTCGTCAGAGAACAGCTCGCGTAAACCTGACAGTACTTGTCCTTCCACGCTGGCATCTAGTCACATTTGCAATTTTGCTTGTCGCATATTATTTCCTCCGACATATCACCAAAGGCACACAATGCCGCCAGTTCTCTCAATTTCATAACATAATCATCCACCGGCTCAACTGGCTCTTGTTTCTTACTGTAAAACCGAATCCTGTGTAGTACGACATTCTCGCTGGACGAAAACCTCTTCACGATTCGTCTCACCACCTCTTTATAGATGTTGTCATCATCACCTTCTTTCGCCTCGGGTTTCAATCCTACGAAGATTCTCTCGCTTTGCACCCCTATTGCATTCAGTAGCATAGCTCTCTTCCTTGATGCTGCAAAGTGTGCGCCACCCAATGCCTCCACGTACGTCACAAATAATGGGTTCCCACTGTGGCCATGGTATGGTAGGCCTACCTGGGGACTGGAGAAATGCTGGTGGTGGTGTGGCGCCTTGCATGATGTCCGCTGTGGGTCGTCACTTCTGCCCTCTTCAGAAATTATGAGGTGGCCTCCCAAAGATCCCTCAGACACTTTCTCGTGCGACACTGCCTTTATTGCCAACAAGGTAAAGCTGTTTTAACACAGTTGCGTCACTGTGAAGCTGAAGCTTCTAGTACAAGTCTTATTCTGTGAGTCTTGTGAGGGGTAGTAA